>NC_053450.1:6969976-7626251 GCF_015227805.2 Hirundo rustica
TAATTCCTGTGACAGCTGTGAAGATAATAAATTTTCCTCTAGCAAAAATTTACTAAATTCCTCCACTGAAATTTGTGCTTGTTTACTAACACCTAGATAATCTGTATTTGCTGGTGGGTGAGTGTAGATTCCTTAAGGCTTTTTGGGGTGTGTAGGTTAGCTCAGCACCCTGGCGTTTCTACAGGAGCGGGGAACCATGCTCCAGTAGCAAAGCCTTAGGATGCATGGAACCTGTAGGAGCAGAGGCACACTCCTTGAGCCTTTGGAGTCCACGAGGACCAGGACAAAAGGATTCTAGGAGACCACCTTCTCTCAGGTAAATCCACGTTTATTGTGAATGGGTCCATGAGGGAAGAAAAGGCCCGGAGCACTTCTGTGCACAGGGTTTTATGCAGGGGGTGTAACAGGGGTTGATATAAACAATTAACCAATGGGAGATAACTGGGGAGGAGGAGAGGGGAGGAGAGTATAATTTGGGAAACCAATAGGGTTATTCTATGGGAGGGACTGTGTTACAGAGTCCAGTGGGGTCTCAAAGGATACATAACAGACATAGAACTTTCTGGATAAAAGGGATAGGTTTTACAGCAACTGACAGGGAGTTTAGGCAGGGTTTAGATGATGGACAAGGAAGGTGCTGGAACAAAGGGTGTGGAATAATGATATAGGGAGTTAAAGGGAGTACACAAAATCTGGGGTAAACCATTAACACATGAAATATAGGGAAAGCGAGAATAAACCATTCCAGCAGAATACAACAGTTGAGAGAGTTCTGAGACTTCTTAGAAAATATTTTTTAATTCCATAGATTAACTGGGTTCTACAAGCATCAATCACCAGGATTAGATGTCAGGTCAAAATTAGTTCTCTAAATTACCTTCGTAGTCAGTATCAATTGGCACCTTCATGTTGTGAGTCAATGACCTACGAGAGACTAAACTTTTACACTGCTAAAATGAACTGAGTCTGGGCCACAGCTGGAAGGAGATCAAGTCCCAATTTACAGGGTATTTCAGTGTTCTCCAATGCTTTGGCAACATCTTTAAGGAAACACAATTAAAGAAAAGAAAAATGCATTTCAAAAATCTCTTTCTTGCACACATGGATAAGAACTAGGTTTACCCAGGTACCCCAGTACAAGCTGGGTAAAAATGAACAACTCATTTAATTTTAATTATCAGCAGGTGCTGTTACCAGTCTGTGGGCCTCAGGCACAACCCTTTGGTGTGGGTTATTCCTGTGTAAGATAAAACATGTTCTAGAGTTATTGCTTTTATTCACTAATAAGCCTAATTGCATTATTCAGGTTGGCAAATATGATGCAGAATATTCAAATAGATTTGCCATTTCCTACAGGAATGTAGGACCTCAGTACCTGCAATGTGCAGCAGAATGTCAGTAGCAAGAATGACAAAGAATTTCTATTGTATTTGGCTAAAAGTGTCTTGGTTTTGAAAAGACAGGTGTCTGCTATGGAGAGGCAGGCCTCTCTAGGAAATGAGGAATTTGAATCCTTCCCTCCGTGTTATTATAATTTGGAAGATTAAAAAATAAAACTTTTCAGTCAGAGCTATGGGGAAAAGGAATAACAGTCCTTTACTAGTAAATATAACAGGACAGACAAAAAACAACAGCAATTATAACAATAGTAGAACAGAACCAAGAACCCCGAGGACAAACGGTGGCGGCTCCGGCGCTGATGGCTGGAAGCTGGGCGTGGTGGACTGTCCTCCGCAGGCAGGGGGTGTCCTCGGCAGGCAGAGGTGGCAGTGCCGGAGAAGCCGCAGCGGCGGGACCCGGTCTCACCCAAAATCCAGCAGGATAGCAAAGAAACTCCGAATTCCTGGATACTCCAACAGATGGTAGAATTCCCAGGACCAGACTGCTTCGTTACCCGTGGACTGCAGCAGCCAGCCGTGGCCCGCTCCGTGCTCCCCCCCGGAAGAAGAAAGAAAAACCGCGAGATCCCCCCACCCTCCGCTCTCTCCGGGAGCTTTTTTCCCTCCCCCAAAACTAAGTTATCAGTTCTTTTGTCCACGTTAAGCACTCAGCACTTAGTCTCCTAGCAACTTGGGAGGGGGGAAAAAATTCTACAGGAGACTTAAACCCCAACAAAAGGAAACTTTTGGGACAAGTTTTTGAAGCTTCTTCAAATCGTTGAACCCAAATGTATAGACTAAATAGTCTGCTCCCTCTGTTAGGAAATCCAAAATCCTTCCTAGCACCTTTTTATGGCAGTTTTTTAATGTTTTTATTAAAGTTACAAAATTCTGGGTTCCCTTTGGGAGTGTCAACCCCAGAACTGAGATTGCAATGCATGCCCTTGCTAGAGGATCTATCTAGACCCAAATAACCATGTATTCCTGCAGAAAAGGTGTTTTCTTTACATCTTAAACACTACAGAGTCTCTCCAACTTTTCAGAGACCCATTCTACTGATCTCATGTAGACAAGCACTCCAAAGTTAAGCCCACCTTTCCTGGACAAGTTCGCCGAAGGTCATCTACAAATGCAGCTGATTGAAGTCATATCTTATATTTTAGATCTAGCCCGCTCTGTTTTTGAGCCAGGACAAGTTACTGGGGGATATAACTGCCCTCTGTGTAAGTGCATGCAAATCCTGATCTTTGAATTCTTTGTTCATACTTGACCACAAATTCCTACTCATTTTCTGAGGGAGGTGCATCAGTTATTTGCAAATTATGAATCAAAAGAGTTAAAACTTTCAGGAATGGCTATGCCTCTGCATCTTCTGTATTCCTGGAATCCTAGAAGAACCATTACATTCCTGAAGCCCCTTCCAACATTACTTTCAACTAGTAATGGAGAAATTACTCACATACTAAGCAAAGACTTGCATACTAGCACTACACAGATGACAGGTTATCCTTCCCTCATTAGCATCACAGAATAACCAAGTGTTTGGAAGAACTGGTGAAGAACTGGGTGAAGTTTGAACTCTTCAAACCACACCTAAACTTTTTTCATTAGTTATGAAAAAAGATTTTAAATATTTTTAGGTCATCAAGCAAAGGTGCTGAACAAGGAAGACACACCAGGACAGCATGAAAATTTCAAAAGTACAATTGAACTATCATTTGGCAGGTATTGACTTCCAAATGTATATTTTTGAAAATGTAATTAAAATAATTTAGCAAAACCACGCTTCAAAGAGTATTTGTGCTCTGCTCTACTGATGTGTATTTATTAGACACGGTACCTGCACAACGATTACAAGGGGTAGTTAGGATACTCCTCAAGTAGACATGACATTTTAACAAACCTGTGAAACCAGGCTTATCTAATTCTGGTACATGAAAGGTCTCTGTAGTGGTGTAGGCTCCTCTGTTAGGAGTGATCTGACAGAAATTAACATGCAGGTAAGTATTCCATCTTCAGTCACCTTGAAGGCAGCACAAAGGTAACTATTTCTATTTTGATACCTTTTCTGTAATATTTCCAGAACAGGAAACTCTACCAACACCAGGAATCATTCTCCTTATATTTTAGCTTTTGAAAGCTAGACAGCACACAGAGATAGGATTCAGCTCTGATTTGAGATATTTAAACCTAAAAGGCAGATTAATTTGTTAAGATGTCCCCATCCAGTACCATGTTAGGATGATGTAGAACCCACTCAGACTTTACTGGTTATTTTAGATACCAAGCTACAAGGTCTCTAGATACAGATTCCTGAGGAGAACTATGCATTTCTGTAGAAACTGAGGGATGGGAAAGTCATTCCAGTCACCTAAGATATGACAAGTAATAATTTGCCAGCTGAGTCCTGTCACTCATCATCCAGACACAGCTCCTCTTCCACTCAATGCTGTACTTTTCTTAAAGATAAAAGCCTGGGGCTCTTTTCTGATCTCTAGGGTTTTCCATCTAACCTGCACCTAGCCCTTCCTAATGCTGTAAGATCTCTGAGGCAGATTCATGTGATGGACAGTACATGGGATTGCTTCAGTTGGTGAGAGGAAGCCAGGTAGGATACTTGTCATGGAATGGGATGCTTCTGTCTCACAGTGGAATCTAGGTGAGACCTCCATTAGCTATAAAATGAACTTAAAAACCTGTCCCTCAAGTAGCTATTTGTGTGTGAACAGATATATATAGAAATTCTATCATCTCAGACAGACATTGACCCCGGTCTAATCAGGAGTCTGTGAAAAAACCAGACAATCTCTTCAGACTCAGAGAGAAAAATCCGATTTTCTAAAGAGAAGATTCATCCCAGGTCCTAGTTTAAGAGAAAGAAGTCCTCTGAACTTACATTTTTTTCCTAAGGTTATCTATTTCTAATTGTTTTCTTGGAATCTAAACTGTTTAGTTTGTAGTATCTTAAAATCAAGAGTATATTTATGCTCTGAATGTGCTTTTTCTTTGTGAAAAAGAACAGCAAGAAGAGACGTTGATGAATGTGTTTTATCATAGTTGATAAAACACATACATATCACATCAATAAAATATATACTATTGTACCTGCTTGTGGATTTTATAAGTGTCAGAAAAAATGCAAGGTACCACCTTTATCTCTTTGTTAGAGGGTCTCCAGATAGATGAACTTCCAAGAGAATTTGAATGATTTAATTCAATCTTCGCTGGACTTTCCAATGACTTAGTGGTTTCTGAGTCCTTCTTTAATGGAAGATTAAGCAGCCTTCTAGAGGGCAGGGGGAAAAAATACCAAAAGTATAAATAGAAAGAAACAGAAAAAAAAAAAAATAAAAAATGTCAAGATGTTGTTATCAATTGTTTGATTACAAAAACAAGGATATTAAGCTGTAAGCTTACTTACTACACATATATTTAGGTATTTGGATGTAGTCACATCTGAAGTAGATCGCTCAGGTAGAGCAGGAGGTAAGTGATGAGATATTCTAGTTTTTTAACAAGACTTGCTGGAGATACAAGGAAAGTAAGTTAAGCGAGATTCAGTATGACTGTGGGATTCAGTACTTTGCAGGACGGCTTTTTCTGGACAAGTTTTTGAGGCTGACAGATTTCCTGTTCAGGGGTCGAACACTCAAATTAAAAATCAGTAAAGTGAACCACAGCTCTGCATATTTAATTGATGGCCCAGAAAGACTCACAGTGTTGGGTAACATGAGGCAGACCTGGGAAATATACCTTATGAATGCATGACTGAAAAACACAAAGCTGAGCTCCAGCCTGCTGGAGCACTGACTGCCACAGAAGGGTTTCTTCAGAGTTCAAAGCATTCCTTCAAGAGTTGCAAAAGCAAGGTGTTTCTCTTCAGGACAGTGCCTGCATTGATTTCACCTGGCTGTCCTGCCTGCTTGCGCACAGAATATGCACCACAGAGACAGCCTGTTGCACTCCTCCCACAACAGAAATTGCTCTGAGTCTTCCCCACAAAAGTGACCTCCTTGGGACACGGAATCTCAGAGAGGACAGAAGTCCCCTTTGTGAGAGCACAAACACAATCAGTTTCCATATCTGCAGTGGGAGGAGTGCAATCTGGGTCCCATTTCAGTAGCTGTTCATCACCTCCCATCTAATCCCTCCCATTAGTTTATGTTCCTATTCAACACAGAATCAGCAGCCAGAGGCAGGTACCATCCTCAAGAGCATTTCAAGAGCAATATTCAGTTTTCCCAAAAAAGGGTCAGTGTTGATGTGACATATAAGGGTCCTTGTGCTCATCATTTACACACTTTATCCTTTCAGCTGAGCAGCCAGGGCATTCAATAAACTGCTTCACCTGGAAGGAACGCACAGAGCTAGCACAGGCGAGAGCACAGACAATGCCCTGCTAATGCATCACGCTGCCATCTACTCCTGACAATGCTCCTTCATAATGAACTGGATGAGGGGATTTGCAAGTGCCACTTCCAATTAAAAATAACACTTCTGCAAAGGCAAAGGAGTGAGGTAATGACTGCAATTCTAATCGAGCTGGAGCAGCTGCCTCATTAGTACGTACTCCATGATTAATGTGCCTTTATGACCTGTGCTTATACACCCTAACCTCTTCCTTCTGGACCAAAGGAAAACCCATTCCCACAAGAAGCACTGCTGGTTTTTTAGGGATGAAAGATTAACTCATAGTGAGATGAAACATATTTTGCCCGTGAAACAGCAGTTTTACAGTTTTACAGCAAAATGAATGCAGTCACTTTAAAAGAAGATTTGAAGGAGAGAAAAAGCACTGAGTCCAACATTTTCAGAAAAAATCATCTTATCCTTCAAATTTCTAAATTTAGGATTAAAAATGTTAAACCATTTCCCCCCCCCCATGTTTCAGAAAGCAAGGATGCCTGTTCCTAAGAGAAAAAAAAAAAAAAAGGAAATTAAGGAGATTTCTAATCACTTACAAACATCACACATGGAATGGTGTTTTTATAATAAGCAATCCTTCAGGGCTGGACTTCAACAATGCTAATGTCTCTTTCTTAATGCCAGAATAAAATGCAGTGTTGAACATTCAGATGTGATTTTCATGACAGAAAGAGAGAAATTAATTCATGTTTTCATTCTCATTTCTTCCCAGGCTTGCAGTGGAGAGGAACTTTCACCTCCAGATGACAACTGAGGATCAGCTTCATTAAAGTAATTGAAGGGTTTGCCTTTGACTTGGTAGAAGATCAGGTTTTTCAAGTCCATATAAGAGCATTTCAAAAGCCAGCCCACGTCACAGCAAATCAGGATTGACATTAAGAAGAGGGGAAAAAGTAACTCAGCAAGTGAGGAATGAACCAGATTTCCTTTAACAGATGTATAAAATTACTGAAGTTTTCTTAAGCCACAAAGCTCCTGAAATTTTATTTAACAGATAAAACACAAACTGATGATATCTGAATGTTTACTAAACCCCTAAGCTTCTGTTTTGTGCTCAAGCAGGCATGTTTTTCATTACCCCCAAGGTAAAGCCTTGGGTACCAACATCTTTAGTGATCTGGGTGTGCCTTGCAATCAAAATGCTACCTGCCAGAACATTTCTTCCACTAAGTTTTTCAATTTGTCTCATTTTCTTCAGCAATGTGTATAGCTCAGTGGAAGACAATTTATCTTGCATCAGTTTTGAAATAAACAATGAATCAGTGGGGTGACTTAGCCAGATTTTAACTTTTTCTTTTGTTTCTCCATCCTCCAAGGATTCACCACTTTTCTGTCACATCCAAGATGCTGTCTCATGTCACCCCACAGACACAGCTAAGGAATCTCACATTTCACAAGAAAGATCATCATCTGTAGTTGAAATGGGGAACTTTGCACACTCAGACTTCACACTGCCTCAAGGTATCTTCTCTGATTGCCCATGTATTTTGCCAGTGATAAAGTTTTCCTATCCCTCCTTAACATTTAAACAGCTGAACAGAAGAAGTGAGTGAAGAACAGAATTACTACTCACCCAAGATGGACACACAACTATGAAGAGCAGGATTAGCTTAAAGATCTCACACTTCTTAGCAGAATATGAACCATATGTACTGTCATTTAGCATATTGGTCAAGAAAATAAACATTTTAACTTAACCCTCTTTGAAGATTTGAAGGTTTTTTTTTTCTTGCTGCTTGGTTGTTTTACATGAGGAAATTAATCTCTGCACAGGTAGAATTAATTTTATCAAGTCAGTATGTGAAAAGGGATTTTAAACAAATGTGGCTTATATTGAAAGATTGAGTATCAGTTACCTCAGCCTTGACGATAAACAGGGTCTTGTTAGGTTGTGATAGGATTACCCGCTTGTATCATTTAAATAACTCTAATTTATGCCACAGGCTTTTCAAGCCTTTGAACACTGACATTGAGTTATTAAGGTTTTTTCCATTCCACTCACGAATTATATTTCCCAGTAGAAAATGAAGCAACATTAATTACAAAAGTGAGATTTCTACAAGGAGATATATAATTGCCAGTACTGAAGTGCACATTATAAGATCATGCACAACATACTCCACTGACATATTATGCAAAATAAACTCTTGATCTCTTTTGCAATTATCATTTCATCCCCCAAAAGTTTAAACTACATCTATTCCAAGAAGATAAATATATCTGGATTGTTCTCTAGAATGGGAGCAAGGAAAAACCTGCATTAGCAGAATCATTAGCAGAATGAATTGTGTTGAAAGAGATCTTAAAGGTCATCTCATTCCAACCCCCTTGCCATGGGCAGGGACACCTTCCACTAGACCAGGTTGCTCAGAGCCCCATCCAGCCTGGCCTAGAACACTTAGGGATGGGACATCCACAGTTTCTCTGAGCAACTTATTGTAGTGTCTCATTATTCTCACAGGTGTTGGAGTCCAGGGCATTCCTTTGGTTGCCCTGGAGGGTCAAGGACCTGGGCAGGGGGGTCTGGGACCCCAGCCCAGAGCTCAGAGAGACTCTGGCTCTGATCTCAGTCCATGGGAAAAACTTCCTACACTGAAAGAAGGTTTACAGGCCACAAGAGTGTGAAAAATAGTAGTTTAGCTTATCACAGAGTGAAAAAATAGTAATTTTAGATTCCCAGCATTGAAGTGAATGGGGACAAGATGGAGAATCTGGGGCGTTGTCTCCTTCTTCTTCTCCTTCTCCTTCCCTCACTTCATTTCTGCATTGACATGGCACAAAGTAGTTAGTGAGGATTGGGTCAAAGTAAAGATGACTTTTAGTAATAGTGATAGACATTGGTGAGAAATAGTAAACAAGAAATACGTAGCAATTAGTACAAAAGTTAAGGACGACCCAGCTCTGGGGAGGAGACGTGAGGAATCCATGCAGCTGCGAACACCTTGTCGGACTCTGAGAAAATTGTAAGATAAGAAAAAATAAAGGAAGTATGCAACCTTGAAAAATCTAAACCTGAAAACTCCGTCTCTTCCTTTGGCTTGGCTCAGAGCTGTGCAGGGGGGCAAAGGACCCTGAAACCACCTGAAAAACGGGGAAAGCCCCCGACACACAGGAAAGGATTTCTTCCTAATGTCTAATCTAAACCTACTCTCTTTCAGTTTAAATTCCACCCCTCCTATCCTATCTTTACCTGCCCTTCTCAAAAGTTGCTCTCTAGCCTTCTTGTAGGCCACTTTAGGTACTGGAGGAGGTAATTCTTCAATATTTACCAACTTTTTTGGGCCTCCTCTTCCCTCCAGGGCTTTATCCCATAGCACTCTACCAAGCAGATCCCTATGGAGGCCCTGTAGTCCAGGGCAGTGAGCTTGTTGTTCATCTTCCTGCCTCAAGGATCCTGAACTCCATTATTTCAAGGTCATTGCAGCCAGGGCTGCCCTGGAGCTTCACATTCCCCATCAACCCCTACTTTTTAGTGAGAAAAAGTTCCAGCACCTCTCCTCATAGCTCTACTCTATTACTTGGAGAAGGAAGTTGTCATCAACACTTCCTCAGAACCTCCTGGATTGCTAACGCCCTGCTGTGTTGTCCCTCCAACAGATATTGGTGTAGTTGGAGTCCCCCAGGAGGATGGGGGCTTGGAAATGTGTGGTCACTCCCGTCTGTCTCTACAGGGTCTCATCCCCTCAGTCTTCCCCTGTGGGCCACCTGCAGCAGGTCATTATAGTGTCACCTGTCCCTGCCCTCCCTTTAATCCTGATCAGGAGCTCCCAGTCAATTCCTCCTCCATCCCCAGGTGCAGCTCTGTGCATTCCCATCAGTCATTGATGTAGAGGGTGTCACCCCTCCTTGTGTCCCTGCCTG
Source organism: Hirundo rustica (assembly GCF_015227805.2). Classification (NCBI taxonomy): domain Eukaryota; kingdom Metazoa; phylum Chordata; class Aves; order Passeriformes; family Hirundinidae; genus Hirundo; species Hirundo rustica. The sequence continues at coordinate 6,979,642 of NC_053450.1, forward strand.
TCCTTCCCAAAGAGCTTGGATCCTTCCACTCCAACCCTGCAGCCATAGGAGCCATCCCACCACATCTCTGTGATGACCAGAAACCACAGCCATCCAGGCAGGTGCACACCTCTAACTATTTTGTTTTATTCCCCGTGGTGAGTGCAGGTGTGTGATAGAGGCATTCAAGCTGGGCTCTCAGTGAAGCCAAATTACTGGCTGGAGTAGCCAAAAATCCTTTGTGCCCTCCAGCTGCTCTTCTGCTGACCTGTGATCCCTCTCCAGTATCTGGGAATCTCTTGTTGGGCGCAAGCTGGTGTGTATGGGATAGAATTATGTTCATATTATTATACCCTATTGACATTCAAATCAGAGTAGTGACATCCAAGGTTCCTATTGGGAACGGACCTGATCTACCTGGTAGTCTGTGTCTCCAGTGCCTGCAGCCACTCTGGGGGCCATTCTGGAAATTTGACAGCAGAGACAATGACTTCCATTACCTACAAAAGCTCCCTGCCACTGCTGAATTTAATAATAGAGACACAGCCTCAAGTTTCAAAGACAAAGAAGAAAAAAAGGCTTTCAGGTGATTATAGATGTTCTCCACAGGCAGAAGCTCTATTGGTAGCAGGTAACTATTGATACTCTTAACCCAGTGTAATCACTGGTGCAATCCAATTAATATTTCATTTGCCTACTTTCACCTAAGAGAGAGCATACAGAGATTTCAGATGAATTCTACTCCTTGGGAAATATTTTTATGACTACCAGTGAGAAGTTTCTCAGACTCAGGATAGGTTTCAAAACATTTTTCTGGCATTTTTAGTCATATATCCACAGGTAGAAACAGGAATGATTCCACCCTGGTACCCACTCTGGTGTGTATGAACACCCTTCCTCCAGTGTACATCCAAGTCCAGAGCTTCCAGGCTGGAAATCCCTGTAGGTCTTCCTCATATGCAGGCACCCTGCAAGCCTTTGTAAAGCTGCCAGGGACAGAGCACATCCCTGCATATCAAAGCCTTGTGGAGCCAGAAGCACAACTGGGAATTTTCTCTATTCAGAACCTCTGATCTTCTATAATTTTCAGCAGTTTGTCACCTTCTCTGAATAAAGCTGCATCGAAGCACATCTTCACATTAAGTCTGGCTGCAGGGAGAAGAGTAGAAGATGGCACTTCACTTGCATCTCAGTTCCTTAGGGCTGGTTGTAGCAAAAGAAAGAGAGAGGAAATGTCACCATCTGCTTTGCTCCCAATCCTATCTCCTGTCTCTGTCAACATGCTACACCCTGCCTTTATTGTTGACTTGAACTTTTGAATGTCTCTTGATATTTTTCAGAAGGACCAGAAGAGCTCAGCCTGTTCAATGACTTTCACAGCTACAGACAATTACTTCCTTCCTTCTAAAGGGGGAGGAAGAATGCAGACAATGACTAAAGAACACAGTGAGCTATCACAGCCGTTTTGCAGAAGTCTCAATGATCTTCCCCTGCCCCAGTCCCCGAAAAAAAAAAAAAAAAAAATCCATAAAAGGACAGTATTTGGTAAAGCTGTGTATGCATATAAATGCATGTACCAAGTGTTTCCAAGTCACTTGGGATCCCAATGACTTTAGGACTAGCCATAATTTTCTCAGCAGAAGTATACATAAAAATGAGGGTTCATTTATGATGGGAGCTGGAGCCAGGAATCATAATTACTCTGATGAACCTGAAAATTTGTAGCTGATACAGAAACCATTAGTGAAATCTTACATAAAAGCTTACACCCATGCAAGGGAAACTTTTTTCTACATTTTATTGTATACATAAATTTCTCTCTCACACATTCATTTTTATGAAGACAACAAAATAATTAATAGGTAATTGCATTACCTAGGAAATACATTCTACTGTTGAATATGTTTATGGAAATGAGGAACAATTAATTTATCATCAATTTTATGGTAGTAATAAAAAATATTTATCTGCCTGGAAGGATTTGCATGAACTTTGATATCTGATTAATAGTAAAAGTTTTTTATATTAAAATGAGAGAAAAATGTTCTTACCACAACAAATCTACATCAGATCTGCTCTTACGGATGTGTGTATTATGGATTTAGAGGGGATACCAGAGTCTGGCCCAAAAGAATATTTTTGGAAAGGAAAGGTCATTGTGAACTCTAATTTTATGCCCAATGTGATGAATTATTGGCATGGACAGCAACCACTTAACTTTCTGTAATGGTTTTAATTCAAATAACCAGGCAGAAACACCAATTAATGTAGTGGTTTCCCATTTGCTAAATTCTGGTTGCTATATTTAGTGTAGTAGTCTTAGGGTTTATTCTCTTTTTGTGGGAGAAAGATCAGGAGAACAGCAAAGCCGGCTCAAGCTTAAAAATAAACAAATAGTTTTATTAAAGCACACTAAAAGAATGGAAAAGAAAAGTTGGGAAAAAACTAAAACAAAACAGCAAACAGAATTAATCTTCCCTCCCCCTACAAACTGCTAACTTTCCAAAAAAAACCATAAAGTGACAAAACCTGTGATTTTCAGTCAGTTTCACCATTTGAAAATAGTCTTTCATCACTTTGGGAGAGGAGACCCTCTTAGAGTCATGGATCCCACTGACAACCTAGAACAGTTCTCTTGTGGGTTTTTCAACTGTCACAAAAACAACTGCCCAGGGAAACCTGCTTTTGTGACCCTCTCAAGAGCAGTTTCCTAAACTGCTTATGGGTCATGGGTCTTAGACTTTTGCATATTGGAGTGTCAAGCTTTTAAAGATTAATAACTCCAAAGGCAAAGGATTCTTCATCTCAAGCAACAGAGATATCTTCTCACTTCTTCAATGGCACAGAGAACTTCTCATCTCTATCTCTGTTCAAGCATCTTATGGGATTAGTATCACTTAGTCCATCACAAACACCTTTGCTCAAATCCACACACAAATCTAAACAATCATCTCCTCAAATGCATACCTTTCCCATGATTTAAAGGAATAGTCATTTCCATGGCCCAATAAGAAGTCCAGCCTAAAATAGAATGGCAAAATCCTCAACCCCTTATCCCAACAGTCCTTTCACTCTCGCCCCACTGATTCATGCTGTGTCTTCTCTATGTTCACTCTGTCCCTTTCTCTCAGGGAAAGGTTAAGCCTTGGAAGCTTCATTTTGCCAGGAAAGGGGTAAATTTGCTCAGGCCTGTGGTGGTCACATGATTTCTGCTGAGCTACGGCTCTTTCTCTCCCCTGCAACCAGGCCAGCCCGGTTTCCTCCCTCCGCTCCTTTCTTTCTCCGTCTGGAATCACCGGAGGAGGGGGGTGGGGGGGGGAGGGGGGGGGGCGGGGGAAGACCTCTGCCCACCCCTCAGTGACAATCGGGGTGGCCTCAGGCTAAATGGGCCCCACAGCTCTTATCAGGGGCCCGGCAGAGATCTCTCCCTGCTCTGGGGAAGTTGAAAAAAGTAGCTGATGTTAAGCTGCAACCTCTCCTCTCCTGCCGGGAGCCGATGGAGCATGGCCTGGTCTCAAGGCCAGCTTTTCCCCCCCGCAAAGGGAGGGGGGGAGTCAGCAGGCCCCAATTCGATGTCACCTGTTCGGCTGACCTGGAGAAAAGAGGACTGACCTACAGTAAGTCAGTGTTTATATATGGGTACTGCCCAAAGTCTCATTTGACATTCTCAGTGGTCAAAACAGGTGCCAATATCCCAAACTAGCCTTCTGATAGGTCCCTGTCCTTTCTAAAGCAAATCCAAGGTCCTGACAGGGAAAAGCATTCCGTATTCCTCCCTAACTGAAAACTAAATTGTGCCAACCCTTTGACACCTTCTAACTTTTATTTCTGGTCACAAACATTAATGGGTTTCTTTTAACCCCTGTGTGAGCCAGGTCAGCATTATCCTTTGTAGTGGTGTGAGAGTTGTTTTATTGAGTTATTAAGTTATTTTTGTAAGATTTTAAAGTTATTTTTGTAATGGTTCAGTCCACTGTACCCCCCTGTGTTTTGTAATAGTTTCTCCCCTTATAAGTTGGTTGTTTAACCAGACGTTTTCTGTCAATCAGTCCTTCCCTGCACCTGTCCCTGTCAGTTCCCCCCCTCTCCTCGTGGTCGCCCTGTCTGTCACTTCAAGACCCTTCCCTGGATTCTGGAAAGATCCAGGAGAGGTGTCGAGTGGTAGGATGGTGCCCGGGGAATCCCCTCCTACCCTCCTGTGATTTGTTAATGGTTCAAAGGTTGACACCCCTGTTACCACCCCCGTGTTCCCTGGTTGGCTGACCCGTTGTCAGCCCTCCCCCGTTTATAAGTGGCTGTCAAGCTTTGATCTCTGCTCTCTCTGGGAAGCAGTGGTCTGAGGTGGAGCTCTTTGCCACTCTCCCCTTAATAAACGACCTTCTACCCTGCCTAAAGAGAGACGACTCTTTTTCTGTCGCCGCAGTCGCAACTCCATCTGGTCCACTCGCTGGTGTGGGGAACCAAGAACCTACCGGGAGGAGGTTACTCGCCCTGCCTGTAACCCAGACTGATCCTCGTAGTAGCAGTGTAGAACTGAGCTAGCCTGCACGCCCGCCAGGCGTGAGAGGACACTGCTATAATCATTATCCCAAAGACGAGGAATTGTGCAGAAAAAAGAAAATGCAAGAATTTTTATTCTTCTGGACCTTAGTCGAGCTGCTGAGTTATAACTGACTTGGCTCCCATGCCTCAGATCCATGTTATATGGGTATGTTCTATAACTTATTCCTTTGCAGGAGGTCACAGTGGCCTGGGACGTGGGCTCTGTCAAGATGCTGGATCCAATGTGAAGTAGGTGCAAAATTCATAAAGGGGTGAGGACACCAAGAGGCTTTAAACCTTCCCCAGCTTTCTCTTTGCCTCCATCCCAGCTAGGTGCATCATGTTTGTTTTTGGGAATTTCTGTCTCAGCCCTGCTGTCTGCTCACATGTGGTACCTCTGAACCAGCAGCACTTCTGTGTGTGCCAGAGTGCAGCAAAAGCCCCTGAAGCCTGGGGAAGGATGGATGGCCTTGCACACAGTGACAGAGATCTGTGTTCCTTTCTGCTTATCCAGATTTTGGGCAAGATCCCTAATTGGCTTTGATCACCTGTGTAAAATGGAGTACTGAATCTTATATCTTAATTAGAAGTTTCTCTGAAACCAGGCTGTATTAAATGTTTTGTTCAATAAAATCTGAACAATAATAGTAGAGCTTTGGGACTGCTTCTTATCCCAGTTTTCCATTCAATCCACAAGAGGTGTAAATCCAGGCTGGCACTCTGAAGAAACTCCTTTGCCTCTGGATGGGATGCTTTAAAATATGCTTTTGTTTTGGACACCAGCTCACATACAAGAGACCATCCACTCTCCATTTCATAGTTATAGGAACTGAATAATAAGGAAGCAGGGAATTAGCCTAGAATGAAAGATTTTGTGTGCTCCAGTACAATTCCTTGCATTCAAAAATGTTATAGTCAAGAAGTAAATATATTTAGGTCTACAGAAGATTGACTATGTGACATCACTGAAGCTCTCTTATATCTTGGTCATTCCTATTTGAGGATTAGCATTATGTGATGGAATACCTCTGCTTCTGTCCTGTGGGCTGTGACAAGATGATTACTACATTAATAGCATCAACAAAGAGAGCATACAGGTCACATGGAGGTAAATGCAGCTTTATTGCTTTCTACACAGCAGAAACTTTTCCAGATGAACAGAATCTCACAAAATCCCTACTTGTAGATCTAGATAGCTGGCACCGGCATGGGTAATTTTAAAATCAATAGGGATCATCTTTGAGCTTTTGTGGATTCAAAGGGTTCCCTTGTCCTTGGTGAAGGATTTGGGCATTTCTTCTCACTCTCTTGTCCATAAATTACAAATCCTGTTTTGATGACTGGCTCACACTTATGCAGCCAGCCCATCCTCAAAGCAGGACCTTTAGTCCTACCCCTGTACTGACATCTGGACATTGACTCCAGTGTTTTATCATAAATTCCCTTTATTTACAGAAGTTAACGCAAACAAATATGATCCTGGGATAGTTTCTTCAGGTAATTTACCTTTGCAGGAAGATGTCAGCAGCAAATGTAGATTTCTACTCCAGATGACTCCATAACTCCATAATCAGGATTTTTTGCATAGATAGGAGCTCACTGATAATCCAGTGTCTTCAAGGCTTTTTTTTCTTCTTGCAGGTACCTCCTTGCCACTTGCAAGTCTGCTTCCCACCTCCCAGAAGAGCAGAGAGCACAGATATGATTATGCCTCAGTGACAGTGAATTTGAACATAGTGACCTAGTTCAGGCAGATAGTTTCTTGAAATGGCTGAAAACAGCTGAGACAGAGAACTAAAGACCAGTCAGACTAGCTTGAATTTCTAGAAGAACTATTAGAATTGATAATCAAGCTACTGGAAAGCACTTGGAATTTAAAACAATGCTGTGACTGTATAGAAATGTTGCAGTTTGAGCACTATTTTAAATAAACTGCAGTCACACATGGGTCAGTGTTAGCACTAAATATCTCTGCAGACTGCTTTGCAATCTGAAAATAAACCTAAGCCAAAACCCCAAATTCTAAGAGCAATTACCTTCATTTTAGCTTTTTTTCAAGTGTAAAACTCCTAACAAATTGAATTAATTCCAAAAATACTTATATGAAACATGTAAAGCTCAGAGGAAACCAAATCTTTCAAGTAGTGAAGTGGAAATCAAGTGCAAATTGCCAATTTTTTTTTGGGAGAGCAAAGATCTACACAATAAATTCCACCAGCTGAGAACTGTATCTCTTGGTCCCACCCATCACACATATGTTTTCAATTACTCCAATTTTTTTATGATCACATAAAATTGTAGAGAATTACCAGCTGTGCACTTTTTAAGCTTCATTATTTGAATGCACATTTCAGTGGAGGTGAGAACCTGCTTGTCATCCACTTCTACCATTTTACCGATGGTGAAACAGATTTGTTTAAAGAGTTCAGAATATACATGGAAATGAGTAAGGAAAAAAACCCCAGTTTTACTTCACCCAAATAAGGCAACACATGGCACTTCTTCTGGGAAGAAAAATACTGTTTTATTTTGGTTTTAGGTTTAAAGTCACTTGTGTGTCTTGGCAGAAAAACTCATCTGACAGGTAATGCTGTGATGAAAGTCTGACATGTTCTAAATCCTCCTGTCTGCTGCCTCAGCAAACTGGGGGAATGTGTATTAAACTGCAGTTTTGCAATTTATGTGAAGACAAAGAAAGCCACAGAAAGCTAATGATCCATTGCACTATGATTGTCTATCAGAATGAACAGTACTGAAAGCCTTGGAAATGAAAAAAATGTCTCCTGACATGTCAGGAGACAAGGACAGTTCTATGAACACCCAGAGATGTGTACAATAGCAAACAAACAGAATCAGGTCCCAGTTTCAAGAACTGGGCCATAATTATTCATCCTGTTTAGCTGTTAGCATGCTCTCTAGGCTGTATTTCCTCGAGACCGACCAGAAATGCTGGGAACAATGTGAAAAACAGGATGTCCCAGAAGACAGACCAGTTATGGCCACCTCCTTTTTGAGGAAATAGTTTGTCATAGAAGGAGATTGTAACTTGTTTTATTTACCATTCTAAGTGTCTCAACAACCAAGAGATTGGGTAATGACTGGTACTGTCTTGGAAATGTATTTCAGCATCACAACACATCTACATATAGTGTAGAAAGCATTTTTTTTGCCTTATTATTTTATCTGTCTTCCATTTCATAATGAAGATGCTTTCAGGGCAGTTTGAATCATTGATTTAGATTGCTTCTTTCATTTACAACAGCTAAGGATTCATAATGAAAAAGAATTACATGAGTTCTTTGTTATTTGATTCATCTGGGCCTAGTTCTGCAGATCACAGGAAAAGACACTGTGACCCTTTTAAACAGTCCTTTCTTAACTTCACAGTTTACTCATTTTCATAGGTATCAGAAAGAACAAAATTATTAAGGAGTCCTTGGTAATTTCTGAAGTATCCATGCTGAAAATGCATAGATGATGATTATCATCAGCAACACCTCCTGTAGAAGGCATCACATGGAGTCTTTATAAAATGTCTTGATGGAAGAAGCCTGTTCAATTTGAACCTGAAATCACTGATAAGTATTCAGATGCATTTTTCAGTCAAAAATTCCTGATTTTTTTCAATCACCATATTGTTTTATTAGTTTGAAAATATGAACGGTATTAACTATACCTGCTATACAAATGAAATTAAAGCCTATCTTACAGTGTGACTGCACACAATTGTTATGGAAAGACCGAGTGCACAATGATTAGATGCACTTTTTCTCAGAGGTATTCAGTGAAAGATGAGACAGTGGTCACAGACTGCACCAGGAGAAATTCTGAATACAATAAGGAAAAGTCAAAATTAGCATGGTCAAACATGGATATAATAATTATCCTGAGAGTCACTAGTTGTGGCGTATCTCTCCTTGGTGATATTAAAATCTTGATTGGAGAAGGTCCAGGGAAAACTAATATAATTTTGGAGTTGGCAGCAGTTTGCATAGGGTGTTAAATCTGATGAGCTTCTGAAATCCCTTCCAACAAATTTTTTCTATGGTTTTTGATCCAAAAAATCAAAAAATACACTAATTTCAAGCTGTGATTAGAACAAATTTATAAAAAGTTAATTAAATTCTCCATAAAGCAAAACAGTAAATATTATAGAAGTCTGAGAGCTCTACTTATACCTCCAGTGTGCTACCAACTGTCCAGGCACACCAAGGATGGTCTGTGCTCCAAACTCACAAGTTGTCACTCACTCAAATTAATGTACCCACTAATGGAGAGATCTCTAGTTCAATGTGGGGATAAATGTCTTCATCTATAAATGTCTTCAAGTAACCTCATATTTTACAGTGTGAGCCGATCTGATTGCTGAAGCTGAAAGAGTTTAGTGGGGGACTGTTCTCATTCTATGGTGGAAACCTTTTTTTTTTTTTTTTTTTTTTTTTTTTTTCCAGGTGAATCATTCTAAACTTTACTGACTGCAGTGATCAGAGAGCTGTCTGACTGCCCTGTGAGGTTTGATGAGGACAGGTATCTTCTAAGTACATAATGTTGAGATGATTCTTGTCCAAAGCACTTTATAAAAGCGTTTAACATCATTGCGACTAACTTCCATTCTACAAATAGGAAAATTGTTCTTGAGGTGGTGATGTGGTTCTCTCAGATCATTTGCAAATCATGTGAGAATGTGACTCAAAATTTTCAGCACTGAGTTAACCATGCCCTCCCATTGATTGCACAGTTGGCTAATACCAGAACTACAACAAGGAGAGACAAGATTTTATTAAATGTCATCTATTGCTCATTACGCTAATTAAAGATCTCTGGAAGGCTGTGCAGGACTTGGCTATGATTTAGAAAGAGACTGTGTTCATATATGGTAGGCTGATAACACTGGCAGGCAAGAGCAATAATGTATATATTACTTGCTAGAGAAATCTGTGGATTTGGGGGTTTTAAGGAGGTATATAAAAACATGACCTTCTGTTTAGTATTAAAACTGTATTTCATTATGAAAATTGTAGAAGGAAAAAGCACATTAAAATTTAAAGTTCAAGAAAACCTGTTCCTGAAATCTTTTCTATTCAGCATCTCTATTCACTGTGTTTAAATAAAGTTTATGTGTGATGAGGTGTCAAACCACCCTGGACTGGAATGAGCAGGGAATACATGGAATAGTCCACTGTCACACTGCCAGCTTTGACAAAAACATCCTTTGAGTCACAGATTCTTCCAGCTTCAACAATATTTACCTGGGTGTTACCCAACCCCTGACCTGGGCATGTCACAGTGCCTGAAGCTCTAAGACTAACATCCACTTTGTTCCCAAGCTCCTTTATAAATAATATTAAAAATATATGGCTCGTTCTGCTTTCCCTTATTGCTCTATAGATGTCAGGGTCTTTGATCAACTGCACTGCCACTAGTAGGATTTACTTGTATTATAAAATTAATGGGTTTCTACTTATACTCAGGCAACACATCAACAGTACTAAAAATCTCACAGATTCAACATACATTAACTAATACTGAGGTTTCAAGACTTCTTAGAGAGCAGATCCAATCCTCAGGATCCAAACTTGACAACCTGTTTAAATCAAAATCTCTGGCATGTCTGGCATGCAAGCAGATAAGCTTTCTTTTTGGCCTGCCCTGGAGAGGAGAGTCTAGCTCTTTATCCATAGAAATAACACAAGCTAGGTTTGGGTCTTAAATCAAGGCAAATTCTTTGGCAGATTGTATCTAGGTCTGCATTTCTCATCATAACTTCTATCTAGAAATACAAGGAAGGAAAATGAAAACTACAAGAATCCAGGTGAAACCAGATGAAAACTTCTGCCTATTAAACTTCTGCTCCACTCTTTTTGCTGGTCTCTGTGGTGGATTCTCCTTGGCTGCGTGACAGGTGCCCACCAAACCTCTCTATCACTCCCCTTCCAATATAACAAAAGGCTCGTAAGCTGAGACAAGGAAGGTCACTCACCCATTACCATCATTTTTTACCAAGGTCAAAACAGACTTTACTTTGGGGAGATTGGAGATCTGAGAAACTGACTTTTCCCTGAGGACAAAGGATACTTTGAATAAGTTTTCTGCAGATTGGTACATAAGGACATATAGGTTTATTTTACTTCCATTGAGTTGCCAACAACATAAATTGCTTCTCTTCATTGTGGGATCCTTTGCAGGTAGAAGATTAACTTGAGATCTGCCTACAGAGAGGAGCAAGAGTTACTATAGAGACAAGTTGAAGAGAGAAGTAAGAGAAAAATGAAAGCCTGGGAGTTTATCCAATCCAGATGTCCTGTTATGTATGGAGCACTGCTGTTTTTATAAAGATAAACTCTTACATCTCAGGTGTTCTGAGACTCCAAGGTGATAGAATCTGAATATCCAGGTCTTGAAGACGTCCCCCAAACCGCCAAAGTTTAAGTGTTCCTTCATTTGGTTTGTTAAATACTTTTGTAAGACAGTGTTGTCATTAATAATCAAGGAAATCACATAAGTAGGGATATAATCACAGAACTCTAAATCCTTCTTGGGTATATCAGAGGTAATGGAAAGATAATTCACAAAGATTAGAAACAGATGAAAGTGAAGCTTAGAACTGATTGGAGGATGTTCTTTTCCCCTCATGTCTGTTAATCCCTGTCTCAAAAAAAAATTAAAAACTTTACATATATAGCCAAAAAACTTCAGAAATTTCATGCCTTCCCAAAGGAGCATATTCTGCAAAACCCAGTTGTTTTCCTTGCACAGAAATCATTAAGTTTTATAAAATTTTTAAATGCAAATTAAAAAGAAAATCAGAAGTGTGAAATGCTCTATTTAAAAGAAGAATATCACTTGAAGAAGTTGAAGACATGAAAGGGTTTGTCAGTAGCTAAGGGTATGTTATCTGAATTGACACACCTGGTCTGCTCTTTGCTGGGAAAATCTGAACAAGGTTACATTGTGCTATACAATCTGTCCCAAATTATCAAAGCAGTGCATACAGAAGTATTGCCATAATGGTTTTTGTCCATAATTCGAAGTCAAGATATTGAAGTGTCTTTAGAGGGAAAAAAATAATTTGAAACAAAAAATGGATGGGAAAATAAATTCAGAAGGATTTAGGAGCTCAATCCTTTGTATGATCCTGGTGGGAATGAATAATGAGGAACTGGCGATAAGTACGTGGAGTGAAGAAAGAATTATGCAGAGTGAGGCAAGAAAGGCATATACAGCATCAATGTGAATCGATTAGAAAAGTTTCAGGAGAATCTTCCTGACAGCCAGACCTATTCATCTGTTACTGAGCTCCCAAATAAAGCTCTGCTTCTGAAGTCTATCTCAACTGTGTGAGATGTTTCCTGGGAATGTTCGTCTCTTCCATGGAAGTTATGATCATCTTAAGCAATACTTTTCTGTATTTCATTGATGCACGCTGGTCAAAACCATTGTGATATTTAAGCCTAAGTCATGAGAGCAGCACTTTACACCCCTTTGGTTACACACTGTGCAACCAAAAGTTATTTCAGCTCAAGACCTCATAACCAACTTAGTCCACCATGCTGAGTAGAGGGATGGAGCACCTCTCCTACAGTGAAAGGCTGGGAGAATTGGGTTTGGTCAGCCTGGAAAACAGAAGGCTTAGGGGTGACCTAACTGTGGCCTTTCAATATCTGAAGCGAGAGGAAAGAAAGATAAGAGAGGAACTTTCTACATAAGCATGAAGTGACAGGACAAGGGGCAGTGGCTTCAAACTTAGGGGAACTTTAGATGTTAAGGAGAAATTCTTTCCTGACAGAGTGATGGGGCCCAGGAACATGTTGTCCAGAGAAGCTGTGGCTGCCCCATCCCTGGAAGTGTTCATGGCCAGGCTGTACAGCGTTTTGAGGAACCTGGTCGAGTCGAAGATACCCCTGCCCAGGGCAGGAGGTTGCAACTAAATTGTCTTTAAAGTCTCTTCCAGCCCAAGCCATTCTATGATTCTATGACTGATTCTATGATTCTATGATTGATTCTATGATTCTATGATTCTATGATTCTATGATTCTATGATTCTATGATTCTATAATTCTATGATTCTATGATTCTGTATTCTGTAACTCTGGATGTAGAATAGGTGATTTCTGTATTAAACTGGAGAGTTACATTTAATCTGATGAAGGCTGTACTCTTGTTGAGGAACTCTGTTTTAAAGTGTCATAATTTAAAAGAGAATGAAAACAATAATCCTTACAATGCTTTGATTTCAGTTGCTCTCCGCCGCATGACAATAGGAAATTAAGCAGCTAAAACCCTACAGCAAATGTATTTAAATGAACTGAAACAGCAAAGAATAACCTCATAGGCTTCAGCTCAGTCCTGGAAGAGCCCTAGTGCCTCATAAGGGACCATAGCCCATGCTCAGCTTGAAGGTTGCCTTTTTTTTGCCTCCTGGGTCAGAACTGTCTCAGGAAACTCTGTTCTTTTTGTGAGCAAATGGCTAACTGTACTTTCTCTCTATAAAAAATGAGGATAATTTATCATTATCTCACTAAGGCTTTGAAAGGCTCAGTGCCCAATATTGTCTCTGACTGAAAGCTCATGGATTCAGAAGATTGATGTTGGCACAGTTGTGTATCTTCCCTTTTAAATCAAATATTTTCCCATAAATATTTTGAAGAGTGTCAAGCCTAACTAGATTTTAGAAATTAAACTAAAGGGTGAAACATTTAGAAAATGTCTATTTTAACATTTTTGATTGCCATATTTTAATCATGACTTTTCAAAGTTTCTGAAATGAAACTTGTTAAATTTTGCTAAATATATTTGGGTTAAGATCAGAAAGAAATATTGGATAGCTGTACTGAAGTATTCTATAAATGTGAGAAGGGGGAAAACATCAAAACCGAAAACCATAGACCCAAAAAACCAACAACTGAACTTGTATTCCTGATAGAGACACATTATTTGGTTTTCATCTTTAAGGAATCATTGGAGGTCCCAATTCCATCACAGGCTTTAAAATTAAGACATCTTAGTTTCCAAGACAGAAAGGCTTCCTTATCTGAATTCCTGAAAAGACACACAAAAGGGGCTATGTCTGAGGCTCGTCCCATCAATATATTTGCTTTCTCCTATTTATTTTGTGACTGTTGCTATCAGAGAATGCCACATTGGCTTTCAGAGGTGCACACACTTTTCCATTGCTCACTAAACCTGAAAGTGGCCTTATTTCTTCTTCTAGCTCCTCTAAAGGCTTCTGCCTTGGTAGAAGTAGAAGCTGGATATGGATATTTAGGTAATTCCTGTCTTTCCCAGCTCTAACCCACTGCCACCCAACCTTGTTCACAGTGCTTGGATTTTCCTTGTTCTCTGGGACAAGGAAAGGGAGAAAGCAAATGAGGAAGGATTACACATCAGTAATGATCAAATCATTAGTGTGCCTTGAAAAGCATAGCCCATCAGCCTGAAGAGGTCTGGGAGAAATCTGGCCAGAAGTCATTCAGAAACCAGAAGAGAGGAAAAATTCTTCCATAACTTACCCTGCTGGACCATTCAACTCTTCCTCAATCTCATTCCCTTCCCACCATGCACAGTCCTGAAACAGACTTGAATAAAGAGTGTATAAAAAACAGTTTAGTTCTTCTGGGGGGTGCCTGTGGGCACAGAAGAACTGCAGATTTGTTATTCTCCTGTGCTGAACATGACCAGTCAGAGCACGGGACTTCCTAAACCCTTACACAAATTGCAGCTGCCTGCACCCTTCCAACCTTGAGATGGGCCAGGAGTAACCCAATCCTTCTATACCCTTGTTTTTTTTCAAGAATAGAGCTATCCCCAGCACACAGAAAGTGTCAAACAACCCCATGGGCTTCACAAACCACCCTCACACCTCCAGCTCTACAGAGGGCATTGCTGCAGATGGGATGATGAACTAATCTGAGACGCGTCTGTCCCAACATACTGGCAGCCTGGGTTCATAGAAATACAAGAATGGGCAGAATACTTAGGAAATTTTCCTTCTTGACAGCAAAATATCATCATCTGCACCTGAGAAAAACTCCAGTCAATTTCTCAAGGAGGTATGAAAGGTTAGTTATGTATTGGACAATTGGTCTTTGAATAGCTTTGTTCTTCATAAAGAGAAAATGGACATAACTGTTTCCTTGGTGAACAGAGGATATAGTCTGGCTCTTCTCATCTCAGGTGAGAGTTTTCTAGCCTTTTGTTTTAGAAAATCAGCTTGAGTTAAAGATGGTGTTATTAGACTGGCAATTATATTATCCCACCCTAAATTTCTAAGGGGTCTGTAAATTGCCTTCATGGTGTTTTCAGACCAGCTGGTGGCTGTGTTGGCTGACTATCTAAGTTATTAGTGAATAATTTGGCACACTGTTAATCACTGCGAACTCGCAATGCCAGCTTTGGCAAGAGATTTTGCTTCCTTAAGGAATTTCCTATTCTGCAAATCAGAGTTTAACACCAACTAAACACCATCTATCAAGACTAAAGTCTGCCTTACACAGCATGAATTATATTATTACATTCATTTCCAGCAATAAATCTCTTGAATGTCTTGGTTGTTTTTAACATATACTCAGTTTAGGAAAGCAAAGCAATTCTTCAGAATGAGTTTTCAATTTGTACACTTGAATAGTTTAAATTTCATTCCATACATACATACATAACACATACATAATGCATTGCTACCATGCTCTGTATCTAATTCCGGCTGCTTGGATATTAAGACAGTAACCACTTGTGTATTGTCATCAGTACTTAGCAGATTGTGGACAATCTTAGAATGAAAATCACTCCCAGCAGGTTCTGCATCTGGTAAAGTTAAGGCTGACATCAAGACAAACCTGGGAAGAGTGGAAAATAAATTATTGTGTACTTTTCCTTAGTATGTTCTAGAGAAAATAAAAGCTTTTTTAATGTTTCCAGCCTGACCAACACTGGCACAGTCCACTGCTTATGAGAAATGCCATGCTAATTGTATTGCAGTTTCTACCACTGCCACCAGTTCTGTTAGAGATTAATTTAGGATTTAAAGGAGTAGATGAATTTATGTGCAGTCCCAATATATTTTTATGATGTTAACTCCTGATGCAAAATTGAATGAAAGGATTCTAGCATTGCAGCAAGGATCACATGCTTTACAAATGGAGTGGCAATGTAAATCCACCCCAAATAACACCCATCTCCTGCAGAGCTGAGACTGAAGGGGTCTTGCTACATGCACACACTCCAGACCTAGAGTCAAGGGTCTCTGAAAGAATCATCTTTCAGAGAACCAAAAATGAGATTATTTGCCACTTACAGTAATTCTAAATTTGTCAACAGACAAATTATTGATCCATGCACTGAGAAAAAATTCAATACAAGTCACCCTGCTACTTAAATTCATATTGATGTGTCAATTTTATGCACTGTTTATACTCTTTTTTTTTTTTTTTCTTTTTTTTCTTTTTTTTTTTCCCATATTATTCCTATGCATCTGGCAAAATACATTTTAGGGATAGCTTATTGAGGCAGAGGAAACTTGAATGCCTTTCTTTCAAATGCAAAATGAAGCATATTGAAACTAATTTATTTTAAACTGAAATTAATAATAAATGTGAAAAAAACCCACCCAGATTTCCTATGCTGCAAAGAAAAAGTACATGCCAAACAACCTTTTTTTTTTAATCTGATATCATTATTAACAGTGAACTACATTCACAATTTCAAGAAAAAGTTTGGACTTTTTCAGACATTCTTCAATTATTTTGGTTTTGGTTTTGTTTTTTTGTTTGTTTTGTTTTGTGGTTTTTATTATTTATTTGTTTTTATGCTTTTTATGCTTTTTTGGGGTTTTTTTGGTGGGTTTTTTTATTTTGTATTGTTTTGGTTTTTTTGTTTCACAGCAGAATATCAACCAAATCCCTCTACATCATTCCAGTGATTGTTATGGTCATTCCCTCTGAATGTATTTCAGAACACAGAAATGACAATGTAATTCAGTCTTTGTGGTGTAAATGGTAGAAGAAGCAAGAAAATTCTTGCTTCTTCCTGAGGACCTTTGGATTTTATGCCAGGATCAGGGTTGATGGCAACATTTTACAATGATGGCACAGCTCTGGACCTGCCCAAGACAAACCTGGTTCTTGGACCCTTCTGTTCAAAGCCTGCTGCTCACAGAGTAGTGGATAAATATGTAGTGGAGGGGTGGAGAAATTTCTAGTGGAATTGTAGTGGAGGCAGATTGTAAGTGCCATTTCCTGGCAATTTCTGAACAGTCTCTCTGTGTGCAGGTACAAGGTTTTATAAAATCTGTTTTACAGACAAATTTATGTCCTTTGGACAAGTCAGAACTTGAACGGCTTTCAAGGATGTCATGCAAATATTTCATTTTTTCAATTTTTACTAAATCATGATGTATCAGAGGCTACACTGAAAGAAGAGCATTTATGGAGAAATAGACATGGATATTCAGATATTGCTGTTTTTCCTATGCCACAGGCTTCACATAATTTTAACCAAACATTATTGCTTCTGTCTGAAAAATCTTACAAAGATCTGAGGAGGCTTAAGAAGGAGCTACTTGTACAACTCATGATAGTTGTAGAATTTCTGCTGATTTGGGTTTACACTGAGGCCGGTTTGAAAGCCCCACTGGACCCTCTGGCATTGAGGGCACTCTCCATGGGTGGGTTTCCACATTCCTGCCAGCTGGTTGACAGGGAGCCCCAGGGTCCTCTCACCCCTCATTTCAGTGTTGAGCTGCCTAGCTCCCCAGAGCGCCCTGTGGACTAAGGTCAAGAAGGTGGTGATGGAAGAAGGGGAGCAATATCTTTGGGGTGCCCATAAAAGTGGTCATTGCACAAGTTCCATGCTATAGATGATTCTCTGATGTTTCCTTCCCATTCTCAAAAAAGGTCATGCCTGTCACTATGCCAGCTTACACAGGTGGAACACACAAACAAGCAAAAGTCAAATGACAAAACCAGATTTGTTTGGGGGCATAAATATTGGTTTAATAAATGTTAATCCCTCTTCTACTAAACATTTCTTATTCACATTCATAAACCTTCCCTTCACCACTCCCATTTCCAGGCTTCTGCAGAGTGGAAACAAAACTAAAGGAAAATGTACAGTAGTGCATGGCATAGAAATCTGTCATCAGCATGGGGATTTTTTTGGAGGAAAAGTATTTTTCCTCCACTAACAATAAATGGATTCCTAATGTAAACAAATTACATAGCCTCTTCAAAAAGTCTTTCAAACTGACAATTTCAGCAACACTGAAGCATCATCGGGTAACTGAAAACTCAGCTCTACAACCTGCAAAGGCAATAACATTTTATATGCACCAACCATTACTACTTGCAGCTGAAGTTTCAAGGGGAAATGAAATTTATTCTGTGATGCAGCCACAAACTTAATTTTCGAGAAACATCTAAGATAACCACACATGACCTTGCTAGTATACTGCCTCATAGTGCTAATTAATAGCTATTACTTGGAGACAGTTTTAGTGGAAAATAAATCAAATCAAGTGCAGACCAAATTTTTCAATGGATATATATTCAGGTATCTGTTTGTACCACCACTAAACTTGTCTACTCTCTTTAGGCATCTTCATCATTCTCTTTTAATGAAGGCTATAAAACAGAGAGATAATTGAGCCAAGTGGCAGGAAGAAAACTACCCTTTAACAATTTTAATAGCTTCTGAGCAAACCCACACAGTGAGAACCAGCCACCTGGACACTCCAGGGCTTAATAGATAGCTATGGTAATGGTATTCCAATAGCACACATTGCCTGAGACACTTCTGAATCCTGTGATAATCCTGTGATACTCGTGTAGGCACGAGTTTTTAAAGCTCCAGCTTAGCAGAGTGCTTAAAAGCATCCTTAGTTTTAAGCAGTAAATTGAATAAAGCTACTCAAATGTTTAAATACATACATATTTAAATATAACTGCACATAACTGCCGTGATAAGTCATTAACTGATGCACTATTGTTGAATGAGGGTCCAAGATCTAAGCCTCCAGAAAAGGAGCTTGGGGATACTCAGACCATGGGATATTGGGGGGTTTCTCCATCTGTCCTATCTGTACTGTTCAAGTGAGTATCAAATGAGAGTGCCTGTAGTGTCCTAAGGAAACAGGACTCTGAAGGACTGAGCTTCCAGGAATTGTCCTGGAAATGTGGTAATTACTTTCCTGGAGCTCTGTCCTCTTGCTAGCATAGCCCAGATTGTGGCTGGGGCTCCATGACTCAAGGACACATTATTCACTTATGTTCAACTTGTCATCCACTGGGACCCCACGGTCCTTTTCTCTTGCTCACCCAGTCTGTGCAGGGCTTTGCCTTTGTCTTCATTGAGCTTCTTGAGGCTACTACTAGCCCATTTCTTCAGCTTGCAGATACACTCGCATCTACCTTCCACCATGTCAACCATTCACCCCAGTTTGGTTTCAACTACACGTGTGAAGGGTATATTCTCTCTGTCACCCAGGAAAATGATAAAAATGCTGAGTGCTTTTGGTTCCAGAACTGAACCCTGATCCTATGGAAGCACCAAAGTCCTAAACTCTCTACTCTAGCCCAGATGGATACAATGAGGAGTTTATCAGTGGAGCTTGGAGTGGTCTCATGTGCTACATCCTGGGAGCTGTGCATCTACCAAGGACAAATGCATCATCTCATATCTGAGATAAGCTCATATTTGTGCTACCTAACCTCAGCTGCTTAAAATCAGAGCACTTGTTACCACCATGCCTAAATTCAGCAGCAGAAGTTTAGAATGTGGACACCTGACCTAACAGTCTAGAATCCTACTGCTGTCAGATGGAACCAGTCAGCAGAGCTGGTGGAGCTCAGGCTGGTCCCAGGCAAGAGACTGGACATACTCAGGCATAAACCAAATGCTGCAGAGAAGGCCAGGATAACATGACAGATGCAGGTCATGGGTAATCAGACCACCTCCAACCCCAGAAGTCAGATCAGTGTTACTGTTAATGCTCCCACCCTGGTCAGTCAAGGGACACAGGCTCCTTTCTGGGACAGTGCTTTGAGATACACATGCCTGTACGTCTTCCCCCCACACTGCTGACTACACACATGGTTTCTAGGATATGTAGTCAAAAAACGACGAAGCCTGCTCAGTCTGCCAGTGTGAAGAATGGGAAAGAGAGTCCTGATTCCATGTCAGGTCTTTATAAATGTATCAGAGAGGATTTATTTCTGGAAACACCTGCCTAGCATTAATTTTCACATATACGTCTGCACTCCTGAGGTGCTAATAAGTTGCCCTCAGTGTAATTTAGCGAAGCCACACACCCTCCCTCTCCTGAAGATGTCTTACTCTCTTTATTCAGGGCTCTTTACCTGTAATGACATGCTCTGCTGCGTATTTAAAAGGTTCAGCTTAATGGAGCCATGGTTATGCTTAGTAGTTTGGGAGAGGGAAAGCTGCTTCTTTGATAGCAAGTATAATTTGCCCAATTTTACCCTCTTGATAGAGAAGTCCAGCAATTTCAGCTAAGAAAATCCTAGGAATAAAAACTCTTATCTCTTCTTAGAGATAACATCATGGCGAACAGCTATAGTGTTTCAGGAGTCTTTGTTCCCTGTTGGTTTTGCACTCCTTTCTAATCATTAAGATAACTGCAAGAGTTGTGATGATTGTTTTTTAAAAATTATTTTATTTTATTTGGCACTATACAAACATGTTGTGCTAAGTAGAAAGAAAATGAGCATGGGAGCAGCTGGCCATTTCTTGCTATCTGCATGAGCTAGGTGAAAATACAAATAACCAGAACTCCCTCACCATGTGTCAGGCACCAGGTTTAGTTTGACTGTAATTGCTCCCCCGATTGCCATGCAGAGAGCCTCAGCAGCAATCTCAGCTTTGCAAAACCATCATCTTCTCCTGCAGTTCGTAGAGGTGAAATAAGGATGCAGAACTATCTTTGTTGCTCCCAATTCCAAAACTTTTTTCTGTCCCTCTCGCCAACAAAACCCCAGCTTTACTTTGGTCTTGGCTGAGAGATGCTTTACTATTCCTAATAAAAGCAAGAGGGCTTAATTGGTTAATTGTTATTGTCTATTACAGCTTGTCTTTCAGTTCTACCACCACTTTATCCAGAAAAGGAACATAGCTTTCATATAATTCTAAAAAGATAAAGGTGGAATGTGAATTATTTAAGGTTGATTTCTGATGCAACAAATATGCATATTTTAAATATCTTTTCAGAGCTATATTTCAGTAGGTCAAAATCTGGCTAAGCTCAATTCCATATATTTATTTTTCCTTTGAAATTAATTAAACTCATTTTTATGTACCTATCCTGCACTACTCATATCTTTTCTATCCATTAAGATGCCAACAGGAAAGTAATTGCAAGCACAAACCAGTGCTTTATATCTCCCATCTCACCTTACTTCTACTCTGAGTCAGCAAACAGATTTTCAAAATAAATCAAAGGCTTCCCACTTCCTTGTGGCAAGACACATCACAGTACATTAGAGCCATCTTTCAAACTCTCCTACTAATTGGGGTGACAATATTAAAATAAACACAATTTAAAATTCAAGTCTTGGCAAGTTAATAAAAGGGGATATCTTGGTATTTTTAAATTATATTTTGTAATGGCTTTAAAACACACTTTACTGGATGTCTTATTTCTAACAAAAGGACAGGTTTTTATGTATAGAAAAATATTTCCACATCTTATTTAAGCATCTGGACAACAATTACTAATTTGACCTTTGTAAAAAGCCATTCCTGCAGAACTGAAATGACACTTCCTCAACTCCTGCCATTTTTTGTTGCTGCTCTTCTTTTGCCCTACAATTTCTTCTTTCTCTCAGCTAAGTGAACATTTAAGAGAGCATCAGGAAGGGAGAAAAAAAATCTGTAGATCTTGTCTCCAAATTATGTGATGAAGAGACGTTCTGTTAATACACAGCCCTCCTCTTTGTCTCCCCCCTGAAATGGGGAGTTGCAATCTCGAGTCAGACTTGCCCATTTTTTTTTGCCTCTAAGGCAGAGGCTATCAAAATCTCATTGATAGAAGTCACCTATACGAGTCCATATGAAAAAGCAATGAGTATGTAATATATTTTTGCATTGAAGTAAGTCCACAAATTTTGCCCAGCTTTCATACGAAGCCAGCACTTGAATGAACACTGCTTTGCATCCTTAACTATAAAAGCTGCAACCTGCACAAGTATGATAACAGCTCACAGTTACTGCTGGAACATACTTTTCCACCTTGCAAGCAATTCCTTTAAAGGAGAAAATTGCAGAGCATCCATTAACACCAATAACTTTGCCTTCCATCCATCCCATGGCTTCACGCATGCTGGGGCTGCCAGAGAAGAGATCCCACATTTCTGGGTGGAAAATAAGCCTGACTGTGTGAAATCAACCACATTCCACTGGGATAATAGTCAAAGCCTTCATGACAGCAGTGGTCAGCCATGGTGATTGTTTTTCTGTTAAGTCAAAGTTCACCCTTGTCATGGGTTAGTACAGTTCGGTTTTTTAGTTATAAAAGAATGTGAAATAATTCTCCAGGTCAGGACCTGGGAATTGCTTTGGAAGAGACAGAGACCTATCAGTTAGTTAGAATATTGACATCTGTTCTGACCACTGAAATTGTTGGCTGCGACTTTGGGAAGTACCATATAGAACCCTGTTAATTTCCTGTATGTGGGTCCTTTTTCTTCTTCCTTTTGCCAGAGAGAGATGGGTAACATCGAGCTGGGCCTGCTGCTCCCCCCTTTTGGGGGATGGGAGCTGGCCTGAGGCCTGGCCAGATTCCATCGGCTCCCGGGTGAAGGGGGATGGGAAGGAGAGGTTGCTGTTTTTTAACAGCTACTTTCTTCAGACTTCTTTAGAGCAGGGAGAAATCCCTGCTGGGCCATTGATAAGATCTATGGGCACCATTCAGGCCGAAGCCACCCCGATTTACACCGAGGGGTGGGCTGAAAAGGCATTTATGATCGTGCCTGGGGTTTTTTGTGATTCCAGACTGCCTGAGTACTCCGATCTCTGATGTTTCTGTGAGTTCTTCCTCCCTCATCAGCTCGGCCTTGAACATCTAACACCACGAGCCACAGAGAGAGAGACAAAGACTCCAAGCAAATTTAACTTCTTCTTAGCAGCATGAAGCTTCCAGAGCTCAGCCCTTCTCTGAGAGAGTAAGAAAGGACAGAGTGAACATAAAGAACAACAGGATGAAGTCAGTAAAGCAAGACTGAAAAGGCTATTGGGACAGAAGGCTGAAGAGTTAGTTGTTCTATTCTTACTTGAGCCATGAAAATGAATTCTATATTTAGGTCATTCCTTTAAATCATGGGAAAGAGATGCATTTGGGGAGATGATTGTTTTAATTCATGTGTAGATTTGAGCAAAGGTGTTTGTGATGAACTAAGTAATATCCTATAAGATGCTTGAACAGAGATAAAGATGAGAAGCCCCCTGCGCCAGTGAAGAAGTGAGAAGATATCTCTGTACCTTGAGGTGAAGAATCCTTTGCTTTGAAGTTATTCATCTTTAAAAGCTGACACCCCAGTATGCAAAAGTCTAAGACTCATGAACCATAAGCAGCTTGGGAAACTGCTCCTGGGAGGGTCACAGAAGCAGGTTTCTCTGGGCGGTTGTTTTGGTGACAGTTTAAAACCCACAAGAGAACTGTTCTAGGTTGTCAGTGGGATCCATGACTCAAAAGGATACTCTTCCCCTAATGAATTGATGAAAGACTATTGTCAGATAGTGAAACTGACTGAAAATTACAACTTTTGTCTCTTTGTGTTGTTTTGTAAGAAAGTGAACAGTTTGAAAGGGTAGGGAAAAGTGTTTTTTGAAGTTTCATTCCATTTTAGTTTTTTCCAACTTTCTTTTTTTTCTATTCTTTTAATGTATGTTAATAAACTATTTGTTAATTTTAAGGTTGAGCCTGCTTTGTTTTTCTCCTAGTGTCTCTCCCACAAAAAGAGTAAGTACCAAGACCAAAATTTAGTAAACATGAAACCACTACATTAATTGGTGTTTCTGCCCGGTTTGAAATTAAAACTATGACAACCCTATATTGTTCATTCATTTTGCTCTTAAAGAAAAGGATTTCAAGCTCACAGGAGTCCAGGTTCTGGAACACTCTTCCTTGTCCAAATACCAAACTGACAGACTGAGCATCTATGGGCTTTCCTCCCACTCCATCTCTCCAGAGACTTGCTCAGACTTAGCAGTTGAAATTAAACTAGCTACCCCATAATTTTATATGTAACTTGTCACCAGCAGTCTAAGTAATGAAGACACCTGCTGGTTGCTCCCCACCTCTCTGGCATTCTACCTCCCAATCTCTCCTGGCATTGAATTTAATTAGTTCATTGCAATGCTTTTTGTCTTCTCATCCTTTTTTCATCAGGAAACCTTCACCCATACTCCTTTCAAAATCCTACTCTGCAGATCGTGGATTGTGCTGAGCTGCAGCTGGCTCAGAAATTGGACCCCTTGTGTTCAGAAACTCCACTACTGAAGGCAGAGCAATAGAGCAATTGCTCTCTCTCATGCCCTACTTATTTCCATGAAGTATAAATGGTTTGCATACCTTGTGAATCATCTAAATTCTGTAGAATCAACATTAAAAATATCTGACCTCACTGAAAAATCTTTCAGCCGCTGGTACTGAGGAGTCAAAATTCATTACTGGATGAGCAGAACTGCAGCTACCCATCATAACAATTTTTACCATGTGCCATACATTTATAGCAACCTAACAGCAGACAAGATGTGGTACATTTGATCACATGTAGGCCAGTGCCTTACAGAAAGAACCACAGTGGGAAAAGAAACTTTAGAATATACAAAAAAGCTCTTATCACCATGATCTGGCACAAATATAGAGAAAGGAACACATGAACCACAGCACAAGGGTACCTGCAAGAGGGTACAGTGAAGCACAGCCCCAGTGCCAGTAATTAAATGCCTGTGAAGCCTTTGTGGCCTGTTAACAACAGAGATGTGAACTTTCTGGGGCTCTTGCTTTGCTGCTTAAGGCTCATACTCTGCAGCACAGGACTAGGAATATCTATTAAAAGAAGGGGACAAAGAGAGATTTCAAGCACTGAACCCTTACTACCTACAATTAATGTAATGATTTTGGACTATTACAGCTAGCTTTCTGTGAGAAATCTTATTTTTTGAAGGAGGCTATTTCTAGCCTGGAGCAGCCTGTACTGTTTAGCAATTGCTCATCTCCAAGACAGGGCTCATTCTGCCTCCAGAGACCTGCCCTGAAGATGTTTCCTGAAATGGTCTCTGACGCTGCTCAGGACAAGCAAGGAGTATGTCCTTAAAGAGTGGCTCCAGGAATGCTCTTTGGAAATAGGGGGTCTTATTTCTTGAACACGTGCTGTCAAATTTAAAAATACATTACCAAGAAGAATAAGGCAGTTAAAATCAGTTCCAGAGGCCAAGGATTTGAAGATGAAAAAACACAAGCAAGGAAAATTTGAATACTTGAGATGATACATGCTGTGTATCTGCAAACAGTGCCAGGGAGAGGAAAACATTTGGAAGCTGTTTTATGTACCTGCTTTAGGCATTTAATAGCTTCCATTTACCTCAGTTAAAGATGGAGATGTATTACATTTTTGAGGACTGTAACACTCCTTATAAAAATAAAATTACGATGTTTTCCGCAGAATGGAAAAACAGAGGGAGAAGAGGGAGCTGTGTGAGTGATCTGGAGCTGAAGAACCAGTCATGGTGCTTCTATTAGTGACTGACAGGAGAGCACGTTCCTCTGGCACTGGGGCAAAATATTCAGGCAACAGCAGCTGCAAGTTACAGGGATCTGTTGGCCACGGTGGTAATCAGATTTATTTCCTATCTGCTGAAGTAATTTTATTGGCTCAGTAGATGGAAGAAAAACTAAAATATGCTCAGCTGGAGTCAGGGTGGTGGGAAGCTCTTTACCTGGCTTTGTGCCTGCAGCTCCATCTGAGTACTGGGGAGAGATGGAGAGACAAGCTCTACCAGTCCCTGGGAGCCCTGATGAAAAGCATTTCAAATTTGCCACATGAAGGAACTCACTCACTCCCATCTTCCATTTCTGTAATGGAGATGGGAATTGGAACCTCTTCTCCCCCAAACTCATGCCAGTGACCTGGTTAGAGGAGAAATGGATTTCTCACAGAGGAGAACAACTTGCTCCCAGTGAGACTGGCAAAGTAACAGAGCCACCTTCCCCCAGACCTTCACTCCTGTAGAACTTGATGCATATTCTTTCCCAACTATTCCTTTTTTTACTCCCAGAGGATATAAAAATGAAAGATGAGTGCTGAAAAGAAAAAAGAAAAAAGAAAAAAGAAAAAAAAAAAAAGAAAAAAAAAAAAAAAAAAAAAAAAAAAAAGAAAGAAAGAAAGAAAAGTAAAAATAAAAACAGGGGAAAAAAATAGTGATAAACCCCCCCAAACACATGAATAGAATAACAAACAGAAATCACTTTTCATAAGGCTTAAAAAAACCTAACCTTTCTGTTTTGGAAAAATCTCTAGAAGAAAAAAAAACATTTTGCAAATTACATTGATGACGTATTTTTGCTATGAAGCTGTTTCAGTGAAAGAAGGACTTCAGCTTTTTTGTCTTGAACTGAGAGGTGCCTTGAAACTTCCCAGACCGAACACAATAGAATGAATGGGTTAAAGTGCATGAAACAAATCTGTTGAGCAGAAAAGCCAGCAATTTGTGTATAGACAGTCTAGGCACAATGATCTGGCAGCTATCAATCTAGGGCTGAGGTCACCTTTTTCCAGAGAGTCATCTCACAGACTCACAGAATCATTTAGGCTGAGAACAATGTCTAAGATTATTGAGTCCAGCCATTAACCTAAATCTCTTAGGTCCAGCACTAACCCATGACTCTTACTTCCTCCAGCCTTGCACTGGAGGTAGGTGTCCCCCCCATGAAGTATAATAGTTTCTTTAGTCATTTCACTGACCCTTTCTTTCAAGAACAACAGTGTTAACAAAAAACTTAAACAAAATCAAACCAACCAAAAGACAGAAAATGCTATTTTTAGATAAGTTACGCTACTAGCTTTGGGCAGAAGTGGCTGAGGAGGGGTGAGGTGTGAATTCACACCCATGGGGAGATTGCAACTTCTTTGGTGGGACACAAAGGAGCAGCAGAAGCTGGTGGCACATCGACCTCAACTTCATCAATATTTATAAATATCAGAAGGGAGGTGTCAAGAGGATGGAGCCAGGCTCTGCTCTGTGGTATTGTGTAACAGGACAAGAGGCAAGGGGCAGAAAATCATGCACAGGTTATTTTGACCCAGAGATTAATATACTACATAACAGCTTGCTCCTTTGTTCAGTCTGTGCTAGAAAAAATTCACCCCACTGGCTACAGTCTGATCTTTTCAGCAGACTTCCATACTAACCCACCTTCCTCTCCCAAGGACAATTTAACATTCTAAGGACCATAATTAATCATTACAATACCAGCTCCATACTTCTTGTCAACTTCGAACAACTGGACCTTTCTCTGAGCCCTCCCTCATCCCCCAATTATCTCCATATCCTCTAAGGCCTTTTAATCTGGGAGAATGTGATATATGTTCTAAAGTTAATTCATGTTAAATGTTATAATATGTAATTCGTTCTCTGTAAACTGCAAGTTTTATTTCTAATCGAATATACAACAGTTAACTGGGACTGAAACAGCATGGAGAGGGGCAAAAGGAATTCTTTTGCTAAAAGATTGCATGGGAGGGACACGAGAAAACGATGCCAAGAATTACACAAAAAGGGACACGGGGAGACTTCTGCCGGGAATCGTTAGAGGAGAACACAAAACGACGGAAGAGGGAGATGGAGAACCCGGAGGACCGAATGATTACATCAGATCGATATCTTATCCGTCCCCGCCCGACATTAACATCTCTACACCGTCCCCAGACACAGCGATCACGACATTGTTCTCCAGCGAAAATCCATTCAACTTGCCAGAACCCAAACGTGAATATCTAATGAAGCTGCCTCGGAAGGGG
The DNA here is from genome assembly GCF_015227805.2 of Hirundo rustica. Classification (NCBI taxonomy): domain Eukaryota; kingdom Metazoa; phylum Chordata; class Aves; order Passeriformes; family Hirundinidae; genus Hirundo; species Hirundo rustica. The sequence goes on from NC_053450.1 coordinate 7,007,190, forward strand.
GAGCCTTAGGATCCCGATTTTCTCTCAGCGAACCAGTGTATAAAAATCGACAGCCCCAGACCAAAATGTGAACTTAGGGGGTGACATACTGACAGTGTGTGTTACCGTGTTCACCCAGTGCCGAAACCCCGGGGTTCGACGCTGACCTTTTAATTGTGGCTATCGGAGACTGTTATTTTGTCTCGAAATAAAATTCTAAATTTTGATTTATTGAATTTGGTCTATCATATTTATTACAGAGAAGAAGTTCTAGAAGAGGATTAACAGCAGTTTAGCTGCCATTCTAGGCAGTGTTTTTGATGGCTACAATGGCTACACTGCTTTTTGAGGAGTACCTCATCATCCACCTTCATCCAGTACATCCAGGAAGTCAAACTATACATAAGGTCTTGTATGAAAATAGAAGAAAATTCCACCTCCTACATGAGCCAACAAAACAAGAGTTGTCAGCTGGATGCAGATATCAGCTGGGGATGACAACATAACAAGACATTCCTGGTCAGCACAAAAGTCAGTAGCAGGCCTTGAGTAACCAAAATATTAAATTAACTGGCAGAAATGAATATATTCCTTTTCTTCAACCTCTCAGCTATACAAATCATTCATCATATTCCAGATCCTGATCTTAACTTATGAGACATCTTAATTCCAAGCCTCAGTGTGCTGTTCCATATTAGTCACTGCTCCTAGAATTTTTTATGATACTAATTAAGCCCTGAGATTCTTAAATTCTCTAAGCTATGCACTGTGTTTATATTACAGAACACAGGATTTCAATTGAGCAGCCAGCCCATTATTGCTCATGCTCAAACTGTGGGATAATGAGCTATTACTCCGTGCCTCAGGTGTTTCTTGAGCTGGGAGGCAGCAGGAGAAGAGTTGCTGTGTATAGCTGGTGGCATTGTCTCACCACAGCAGCATTTAGGAGACCTTGTCATAAGGAGAAGCCCAAAACCCCAGGACAGAAATCAAAAGGAAAATTCAAGGAGGGAGTGCCAGAAGACTGAAGTTATTTTCTCCTACTGGTAAAAATAATTAAGCTCACACATTTGATGGCAGACCATTATTTCTCCCAAGCAATGATATTTGACTCCTGGAGCAGAAGAAACTTCATCACCATGGACAAAAACTAAACAGAAATATCTTTTCTGTCTTGGATGTAATTGCTGGCATGTTACATTCTCCTGTCATATTTTCTCCACTTCAAACTCTTTATTCAGGCTTTGAAAGACAACCATCTACAGCTCTCCCCACATCACATTCCATATCTTTTAATAACAACATTATATATTGGTGGTAACAGAGATAAGGATGTGCCTTTGCTGTGTTCTGACTGCCAATACTTGAAGGAGGGCTGGAGGAGTGGAAGAACAACGTGTGCTTCCAGGCCAGGAACCAGGCTAAGAGGATACAGAAGGGCTCAGTGTTGGATGAAACCCAGGTGCGGAGGGAGGAATTTCTTCAGAGCAGCCATCCTTGGAGTGAGTTATCCCATGCCTAGGTGTCCCCTTAGGCAGAGCTCGTCCATTCCCTGCAGAGGATAATCTGTCAGCCAGTCAGGAAAGTGTATAAACCAGCAAGCCTAACCTCATGGTCAAGGGAGCAAGGCCTGAGAACAGACCTGCAGTTAACACATTTGGCACTACTGATGCCCTTTGATGCTTTACTCTGGTAAGGAATACAAAAACACATTCCAGCCTCGGGTTCAGAGTTTGTACCCTGCACATTAACAGAGAATTAAGCCATGATTTCACTCATGCCTGATATTGATGTGATAAGCTCAAATTGTGCAATGTAATCCTGGTTTCTAAATTTATTTCCACATTAAAAATAAAGGTAAGATATAATCAATTTTGAACAATATTTTCAGCTTTGTCACCAGAGAGAGCATTGCTTTTCAGTCAGTAAATAATAGCATTGAGCACACTTACAAAGGGTTTGAAAAAAAGGCCAGTGAGGAAAGTTTGTGTTATCTGCAAATAATTTTCGTTCAGCAGGTTTTAGGGCTGACAGCCCTGCCTAACCCAACTTTTGTTTTAATTGAATAAGACAGCACCTTCCATTGAAGGTAGTGTATCACATCTAGCCCTCCTTTTTACCTAAATCATATCTGCTGTGAGGTGTGGAGCTCTCCAAGATTGTCACCAGACAGAGGGACAGTTTGGGAAAAGAGTGATTATGAGACTTCAGCAACTCCAGCACTTCTTTAGTTCAGAGAGACTTCTTAGAGTTTCTTAATTTCTCTCAGATCCTGGAACAACAAATATATCCAGTGTGCATGAAATAAAGCTGGCCTGAGAAAATGAGTGTAAGAGCTGAACTTCCATTTCTCCCAGCTACTTTAAACCATTTATCACTTCTAGTACAATTAGATTTACTATTTCAAATCAAATCAAGACTGTAGATGATAGTCTAAAATAAATAGCTAATTGTAAGAAATAGCCCAGGCTGTAAACTGTGGGCAAAGCAGATGGACAATGGAAAAGAAGACAGAAAATAACCAAATGGGAATAAAAATGTGGGCATCCCAGGTGAAGGCGCATCACCTGGTTCAAAGCCAATCAGCAGCAGTAATCACAGCTGAGAGAAACAAAATTACTCTGGAATCACTGAAATAGAGAGGGATGATTGACTGGTGGTGTGCACTCTGTCTCTGCTCTGCCTTCTACAAATAAGGAAAAAAATATTAACTGTTTATACGAGTGATAATCAATCAGCAACATTAAGAACCCTCACAAAGTTTCATATCCTCAGTCCCCTCAAAATTCTGTCAAAACAGATGTTATCTATAGCATTGCCTAAAGGGCCAGCAGTGTCTGCTTATTTAAAAAAAAAATCGTGTTATCCAATTTACTGAAATCAATCTCCATGTGCAGATTAATTTGGGGCTGTAGATCTGTGAGTGCATCTTAATTTTCTCAGTAAGAAAAGAAAATTAAATCATGTCAGGAAGACAGACCAGCTGTAAGAAAAGAGCTGGCTGATAGCTATGCAAAAGGCCCTTTAGGGCTATCACGTTTACCAAATTTAAAAGGCTGGCACCAACAAAATGTGAGACCATATCTCTTTTTATAAAAACAAAATTCAAAAATGTCTTTTGAGTTCAAAAACAGAAGATAGCCTTTGTCAAACCTGATTTCTTACTTCTTCAGAAAACACCCTAAAGCTTCCTAGGCTGGAGTTTGATGTTTGAAATGGCAGCTTTCAAAATACTACGTTTTTATATTTTAAGAACAAGAAATGTGGCATCAACTAATGCTTAGCACAGCTCCCTGGATTTGCATCTATCATTTGATTCACTTTCTAAAAAATCAGCACAGTAAACAGTTTTCCTGCTTTAAGGTAGGTTTCCTTTTCTAAGGTAGGTTTATTTCCCATACCAAAGCCTCCTTGTCCTCAGGCACCACACAAAGACATAAAAACTAGTGACTCTTCTGGCTCCCCTGTTTTGGGAACACCCTCACTTGCCTTCCTTTCCTCCTTGCCAGCAGGACTGTGTGTTTCTTTCATTCTTTCCATTCTGAAGGCTCTGTGAAGGATGATCTATCCTGTTAAACTGTCTTTAAGCAGGATGAATGTAATTACCTGAGTTGGAATATATCCAGGACTCTGGATTTAACAGCCATTAAAAGTCTTGTTGAACATTTGTCATCAAATCACCACACACAGTGTCAGCTTGGCACCTGAAAGATGGCAGTTCAGAGCATCTCTGCTCTTACACCAGTGCATTTGCTCCTCAAACAGAGCAGAAGTGAATGTCCCAGTCATGGGGACAATGTGATGGATGGAGTATCAGTGGATTTTTCATTTCTCATATACTTTCCACCCCAACATCTAAAGAAGGGTTGAATTAAGCTTTGGCAAGCCTTCAGGTTTGGTAACTGGCTGTTAGTTTCAGCACAGGAAGACGGAAATGTGGCTTGTCAAAAGTCACAGAGGAAATTTTACAGCAGAGCAGGGGATGGAAGCATCCTGGAGAGGTCATCTCATCTCATCTCTCCTCCCCATGCCAGAGTCTCTATAAGAGTTTTAAACACAGAAATAAGCTGCTATGGAGCCCCATGCTCCAGACTTATGCTCAAGTGTGAGTGCAGGATTTGTGCCTGCAAGACACAACTCCCAAACTAGTTAATTACAGCAAAGAAAACTTTAAAGAAATTATTGCCAAAATCTCTGATTTCTCTCACCAACCTCTCACCCCCCTGCTACATTTGGGGGTATATTTTGCAAAATCTCTGGCACTTTGGGGGCATGTTCCATGAGTGAGGAGTGTGGAATGAGGTTGCTGATGGGATAAATGGCCCGAGTATGGCAGGGAATGGGCTGGAGGTGAATTGATGCAGCACAAGCTCTGACTTCTTGATATTCTGGCAGTGGAGAGAGTCCAGGCTGACCATTCAACACAGCATTGCATAAGAATATTTGGAGAGGAGGGCCTGTTGGGGAAAAAGCTCTTTGTTGAGGAAATGTTGATGTATAACTGGTTCTGTTTGTAAATTAATGTGCAGATGACCCCACCATCTTTTCCTGCACAGCTGGAGCAACACATGTTGTGAAAAGAATCAACCTGTTACTCTTAGCTTGTAAGCTGTTCAGTTAAGGTACTTACAAATGATTTCATGACTATAGCTCATTACCAGAAGACATCTTCTGCTTTATAGGCTCATTTTTAATACGCATTTATATTAAAATGAGCTGTTGTAGCTTGATCCAGTTTTCATTACAAATTCTAATCTTAAAAAGAAGTGGATAATAAATCCCAAGTTAAACCTCATAGTTACTTATACCATGCTCCAAGTGCTAATGGGGGAAGTAATAAAGTAATGCACAGCAGACAAATAAAAGAAAGTGACTTTATTCTAAAAATCAACTTATCTCTAGACTTCTATCCTCTCTGTTCTGAGCCTATGATAAGCTAATGTAACACCCACTTCTGGTTCTTCAGATACTTGGTGCCAGTGGTATTTGTTTATCCAGCTGTATTTGTTAATCCACCGAAGTCCCGTGTAAGGGAATTCTTGATTACTCTTAATGCTTGTGACCTTCATCAAGACTGGATGCTATCACCAGCTGTCTCAAAGAAATTTCCTCAAGTGAGAATCATATTCCCTTCATAGCTTTTCTGGTTACATGTATAACCTTGGAAAAGACAGTGTTTCTTTTAGTAAAGAGAGAAACGCCAGCTGAGCTTGTGCTTAGAGCATGTTGTACTCTTGATTTACTTTTGAGCCTATTAAAGGTCAAGTGCCTGTGCTCATCCTAGAGCACAGTCTCAGAAAGGAGCTACTGTAGGTAAGGTACAGAAATCTTTACCTTCTCTGAAAAAAAAAAAAAAAAAAAATTGATAGCTTCTGAAACAAAATCAGTCAATCAAACAAGCAAACCCAAATGATTTAATCTGGAGAATGGTGTATGGCAAAGAATATTAAAAGAGAAAGATCTTTTTGAGGAAAATACTGGCAACATTTGCCCATCTTAGAAGAAAAAGGTTTGCAAAGTGTAGAAGCAGGAAAAGAAGATCCCCTCAAAATGATCTAGAGTAGCCTCAAACAACATAAGCTATAAGAAAAGCTCCAAAAGTCAGTATTTGCTATATTTCCAACAGAAGCTATAAGAAAAGCTCTAAAAGTCAATATTTGCTATGTTTCTATCAGAAACTCATTTCACTTCACCATCCCAAACTGTGAATCCAGTTTAAGCTAATTGTGCTTCCCATATAGCCAATTTAAAGGCAAGATCACTCACCCCAAGCTAAATCACCTTACTCCCCAAGGAGAGTAAAATATGTCACCTTCTGTAAACCAGTCTCCATTGGCAGTCTTTCAGACACAGGTGTCTGTGCTGGAAGCCACTGAAGGGAGGCAGGACCAGCCCCGCCCCAATTAGTGGGCTGATAGCTGGGGTGCTCCTCACCAGAAAGGTGCTGGTAACTTCGCACCAAGGCAAGCCTGGTGCTCTGGAAGGACAAGAACTCATAGAGAGACTGGACTGTGCAAGGGTTGAATTCAACCAACTGGTGCTCAGTGATTCCATCCAAGAACTCTGCACTGACCATAACTTCCAGTTAAATATATGAAATGCAATTATTTCAAGTCTTTCACAGTTATTTTGTATCATAGAGGAATAGCCTGGTGAGCTCTACAGCCATGAGGGGTGCAATTTTCAGATTTACCTCATTCCAATATCACAGAAGTTAATGTTTATTTATTTATTTTTAATGCCTGGATACAATGGAAAAAGAAGTAGATGAACACTAAGAATTCTTGGTTATCTTATATTCCCTTATGGGATTGTTAACAAAAGTTAGGGTAATTTTAAAATCAGATGATCATCTGTTATTTCTTGCCCCATTTAGTCACAAAAAAGACCGGCTTCAATCCCACCAGTGTTGCATTTCACCTCTGGAAAACTTTTGTCCAAGAGTTTAATGCTGTTATAGGGAAGATTTGCATAAGCAAAATTGGTGAGGTTGGGGCTGAAAGCAAAGTCTGGAAACATGGCAACTTTTCCTACAATGAAATCTCCTAACATCTATAGTTTCAATAATAATTATATTCCTGCAGTGAAGTGAATAAATCAAGTTATCTCATGAACTTAATAATCTAAAACCAAGTTAAATTACTGTGGGTAGGATTACAATAACAGATAGAGTGTAAACAAATAAAAAGCACCCACAATAACTGAAACATTTTAGTCTAATGCTGTCACTTAATAATGCCTGGATCTCATTCCAAATGGGAATAAACACTACAATGGAATCAAAACATCTCTTGATGAACCACAGAGCTGGGGTGCACTCCAACATCTGCCTTAATACAGACAGATATTTTAAAGTCCATCTTGGTATGTCCACAGTGCAGAGGTGAAGGAATTTCACTCAGACTCAAAAAGTGGAAAAGGAAGGTGGTAACAAATTCAGTGTAGTGTGGTATATACCCATATATGTGTGCATGGCAGAGGACAAAATCAACAAAGATTATGAGGAGCAGTAGCTGTTAGAGAAGTCATCGTAGGGTTGCAACAAGCAAAAAATGAGATAGACATTTGAGTCAAAAGGCTCACTAGCAAACGGCTTGGTGGTGTTGGGACATCTGTGGCAGGGCTGTCCTGAAGTTAGGGAGAGGGATTTGGTGTGGGAATCTCTCTAAATCATTAAGAGTTCATTGGCCCTAAATTACATTTCCGGTTGTTCCTCCAACAGGATTTAATTTAATGACTACGTTTTGACTGATTTCCTGTCTTGAAAAAGAAAACATCACCAGCTCTGTAAACCAAATGAGATCAGCTGTGTACCCAGACATGAGAAAACAACATTTGTAGTTCTCTGTAAATTCACTGCAAATCAGCACGACAGATTCTTCTTGTATGGCCCATTTTTGTCTCCTAAAACAACGGAGACCTATTTTGATTCCCTTTACCATTGTGCTCATTGCTCAGTTTCCTCCACTGCCTATTTCACACATTAATCACCTCAAGAGCAGAGACATTGTTTTCTTTTAGGCCCCTGACAACTCCACTGCCATCCTTTCTCTTTCCCCTGTATTGACTAATCCCAGGTTTACCTTTACCTGGCTGGTAAACAGCAGCTGAACTAATTTGTTTCAGACAACATCTCTTGAAAACTAAGCAAGGCCCTCTCAAACTATTTTCTTTTTGTAAGGAATTGCATAACTTTGTGCTTTGGTGAGCAAATCAGAGAAGAAATTACTGATTTGTCTTGCCTTGTGTTTCTCAATATCTAAGAAATAAAGGTTCCCTTGTTGTTCTTTGTCATAGCTCTGTCTACTTCATTGGTGGAAAACAGTTTTTTGCTGCCAAAGTGGATGCTCAGAACAAGTTCTCTGCGGAGTAGGGAAGGTCAGAATTGATGGCCACTGCTGTTGATCACCAGTGATTCCCTGAGGAGACTCCTGATGTGTCTTCATATCAGCGAGATCAGAATCCAGCCTGCTGCAGATGAGAGTGAGCCTCTGCTTTCTAGGAACTACTAGGCGGGTTCTTATTTGTTCTTTTAAATACTCAGACACAAATTGCTCCAAGCTGTTGATTTATAAAATGTCTACTTTTGGTATCTCATTCTTTTCCCCCCACAGCTACTGCTGGAACAAAAGTAAATGCTAGCTAAATACATTGATTTTTATGTCAAGGTGTAAGTGTCCTGGCAACAGTAGCCTGGGAGAGAAAAGAAATAACAAGGTTCATGCATTTTTGCCATGTGAAAAGTCACAAACTGTTTATTTTCACAAAATGATGGCTTAAGTTTGTTAAGGAGATTTTCTGACAAAAGAACAAATGTATGATTAATAAGGTGTGAATCTAGTGGCTACCAGACTGGTGGTGAAGACACGACATACTGCTCTGCATCAAAGTATCATCTGGAAAGATCCAGCAGAAATGGGTGCTTTGTAGTACAAGCACAACAAAAATACAGTAAAAAACATGGATCATAGGAGTGTATCAAGGAGAAGGGTTAAAAATAGGAACAAGCTCCATAAGTATGAAGTGAGTTGTTCCATGTGAAGCTGGGGCTCCACACCTCCCAGTGTCCTTTGGAAGACCCCCCTTACCAGAGATCACAGCCGTCTGCCACAGCGTGCAAATATAAAGGTTTCATTCTAAACTCCTGCGCCTGCCATTCCCTCCCCAAAGTTCCCAAGCTGAAAATGTTTCTAATGATATAAAATTCACAACAGAGAGCTCTGTTCTGGGCTGATGTGCCATTGCAACGCCCTTTGTCTGCTGTTCATGAAAAGTCAGAAACCTTAATTTTCTTTCACACCAATTAGCACTGGCTTCCCGGAGCCACCAAGTCCCAAGTGAATAATGACAGCCTGTGTCGTGCAAGCTGGCACCGAGCATGTTAGCTGAGCCTCAGACAGCCTCAAGAGGAAACACAGCTCGGCAGTGAGGTATCTTAATTTTGGGTTCATCTTTTTTACATTGGGGTCTTAATGGCTGGACTTGATGACCTTAGAGGTTCTTCCAACCTTCGCAATTCTATGATTCTGTGATTCTCTACAGCATCTTCACAAATGAGTCAAGGTTGAAGGAGTTAATGGGTGTTGACATACATTACTTTAAAACCCACTTGAAAGAAATTAAGGGCTTTTCACATCCAGTGTAATTGTCACATTTGGCTCACACGGAAGCATAAAGAGAGCATAAAGAGCATAAACTTTGAGCCATTTATGTCCCAGCTCGTGCAGTGGTCTGTGTTTCAGCAACCTTGCAGTCCAGTTGACAATTCAAACGTCTGGGCCAGATGGAGATGAATACTGTCTGAAGCAGTTCTGGGAGTGATATCTGGGGCTCCTTAGAATAGAAGCAAGGAGTGGCTTCTTTGGAGAGAACTTGAACCCTGTCTTTATTGATATCCTCGCCCTGTGTTATTAAAAGGCTCCATGTGGAGAACAAGGATAGGTATCATTTTGCTGTGCCCCACAACAAGGCAGATTTTCCCCACCACAGCTCTGGGGAGTGAAAACTTCTTCAGCAGAACCCAGGATGAGAATAAAGCTCAACATATGAACTTCTTCCCATTGGCTTCAGTTTCTCTTGCACTGCTGTTTCCATGACAGTGTTTGGGTGCTGGTGGCTTCACTTCCAGCTACAATATTTTTTCCATGATTCCTATTTAAATGTGATGCCCATGGCTGTATTATTTTTAATTGGATGAGTCTGGCACTCCCCAGCAGTCTTGCTGTGGCTTTACAAAGAAGCAGAGGCAGAAAGAAGGCTCACATGCTGCTGAGCTGAACTCAGCTGAACTGGGCTGAAATCAATTTGTTTGCAACACAGTTTGACATTTTAACAAAACAGTTGCAAATAACTGTAATTTCTTTTTTATTGTGCTAAGAATAGGAACACAGAGAACAGAAAATGGCATTTTCATTGCTCTGAAGAGTTGAGGCAGTAGGAAAGATGGGATCCATAAACAGGTTTTGATTTTGCATATAAATGATATTTTTTTCCTCACTAGCATTACTGAATGCTTTTAATTAAAGAAGAGTGTTTATAATTTACATCTTGGCTTTCTGAGAAATAACCTGTTCGAGAAATCAGAGGAAAAACCGTGGTCTAGTTGCAGGTCTGAGAAGGCTGTGTGTCAATAGCAATCTCCAAGATAACATTTTTATTTCTGTAAGATAGACCTCTTCCTTAGTTACACAACTTTCTTAGTAATTATACATAATCACTGCAGTTTTACATAATGACAACACTTACATATAATGACTGCATGAGCCATGACAACTTCTACTGTATTGGTCTTTTAGCTTTCAATTGTATATTTAGGGAAAGAGAAGACAATATACACACCAGCAAATAGCTGGCATTTTAGGCACGTCTTTACCCTTAAATAAAAATACGTTTGGTCCTGTTGGAAGAACAGGGATGAAATTGTTTCCAACGTACTTCAAAATTACAGACTTTAAGCAATGGGAGCCATTGCTAAGCGCAGGAGTTGTCTTTACTGTCTGAGAAATGCCAGGGCCTGGGTACACAACAGAGCACCAACTCCACAGGTGTCCAACTTGCATCCTCCTTTATGAGCCAACTCAGAAAAAGCACCTTAGTTTTATAGTTGAGGCATAGATGGGTAGCTTATACAAACAAGTGATGAACTAAAAGCTGTAAGGATGAAATTCCTCAGGATTTCATGTCAGGAAAGCTAATGGTCTGGACTCATGCAGGTCAGGAAACCTTTTCTGCCCAGGAGCTGCTGGCAGGTGCTCCAGCTCTGAAGGGACATTTCCCAAGGGCTTCAGTTTTAAAGGTCAGTCAAGCAGGGTTAACAGCTCTGCACATTCGAAGGGGTTATAACAGAGGTATATACCTCACCAATTCTGCAGTGTTGCATCTCTGGTCCTTTAAATATGTATTGCTCACTCTTTTAGTTTATTGGAATGATTTTTCATTTCCCCAGAAATTTCAGAAAAGACACTTCACGCCCAAGGAAGAAGAGGCTGAGAATATGCATAGCACCCCTAGCATCAAGGAAGGTGGGTTCCAGCCTGGGAGGTTCCTAAAAGCCCTGCAAGAGGTGGGAAAGGTTGCCTACCAAACCCCTGAAAGTCACAGGGAAAAAAAAATATAAATAAAAAAAGTAATGTGCTTCAAAACTTTACGCCAATTTATCAAGTATATCCTTTCTGGAAGTATAGGCAGCTACTTGATCATGAGAGAGAGTACAACAGAACACTCTGGCCTCATTAGAGGCGCATGTGTGACTCAGATCCCAGTGAAGGCTGTCCTGACCTCCTGTGAGGAGTGCAGATATCCCTGAAGACAAGATATCTCTGAGAACGTGGCAACTCAATTCCATGGCTTCAGTCCCACTCTGAGGACATGCTGCATTTGCTAAACAGGAATCCTTTTTCTCCCTCAATTTTGCCTTCCAATTTACTGGTACAACCATTTCCTCAGCCTGGCACCAACTGATAACCCCTCTTTTGGAGCGCTGTGCATCTGCCCAGCCTGCTGCAGACAGAGCCAGCCTCCCTCCCCCTGTGCTGGAAGGGGACAGGACATGGGGAAGGCTCTCCCCAGGGGCTGCCTGCCTCCATTAGGAAGGTTTGTGCTCCCTGGATGGGTACAGCTGCTGTGGATCAGAGCTGGCTGCCCTCCAGCTGGCACAAAGCAACGGGAGGAAAAGCCTTCACCACTTTTCCTGAGCCTTAATAGTGTTATTTGAGGACCTTCAGGAACTCCATTAAGGTGAGGTAAATTGAGTTAATTATGCACATTAATCATGCTTATTAATGTAGTGCTAATGAGGATATGGGGTCCTTCTTTCTACCTGACACTAGACAAGCACAAAAAATCCTACTGACTAAATGGTGTATGTGGGAGAGAGGGCATGAAAACCCTGAGATATACTAAAAAGATCTACCTGCAAAAATTGATTATTTTTTTGGTAGGAATTTCTGCCTCTACATTCACATCTGATTCCTGTCAACAAAACCAAGATTTCCTGTTGTCAAAGCAAAACTGTGTCCACGGACAGAGAATCCTTTGCCATTGCTGATCACCTGCATGCCAGTTGCAGGGTTCATCCCCCAGTACCTGAACCTGGAACTTCTTCCTGGATGTCCACTGCCCTTAAAACTGACTGTGAGTTTTGAAATTTGACTTTCTCCTGCTCTGCCCCTTTGTGAGTACGGAAAGACAGAGGCCTGCAAGAAGTATGGTGAAGATGGTTTCTGGATGAGAAATGTAAATTCATTGTCTGACCAGTTCCCTCTGAAACCAACTTTAAACAGTTCTGAGACTAAATAAATCTCAATTCCTTGAGGAATTCATATGACATTTGTATCCCTCTGCTCTGTATCCAACATTAGTCCAACTGGTTTTGTATTTTTTCAAATGTTCAGGGTGTTCTCATACCATCTCAGGGCTCATGCACCTGTCATGACTTCTCATCACAAAAATATTATTCTGATGGGATTCAGAACAGATGTTTGAACTCCAGAAGCCTTCAAAATAAGTCTCAGTTGTATCTAAGGAACACCAAAAAGGACTCAGAGGAGAGACAGGGCCGACTGTTATTTGGTACCACCACAGCCGAACCACTCCAGCAGGCCTAGTCCTGACCAGTGTGGCATGTTCTGCACCATTTGAGGCCAAGTTTTGGGGTCAAGGATGAGACTAGGAGAGTTTAGGAGATATGAAACCAATACAGAAGTAATATCACTTATAAGTTTTGAGGAGAGACCCATGAAACTGAATGAAGGTTCTTCACGGTCCAAAAGCATTTCAATATTTAGAAGAACCAGAGAAAGAGCAAAACAGTGAAGACAGGGACTTCAGTAAGAAGCACCTTAGGATGACATTTTCTTTTAGGGGGTTTAATGCAGTTGTATGTACCCTTATCTCTATTTTCTAAGGCAGCTGTTCATATATGGTTAAAGAATAGGGAAAAAAAGACCATAAAAATGCCCAAGAAGCTTTCCATAACCTTTCACAAGTAATCTAAATTTGAAAATATCTCCTCCCCATAAACAATACATCTGAAGGAATTAATCTAGATGTCACCATCTTTTGGCAGTGAATTTGGTCATCGGCTCCCAGAATGCTAATATTATAAAAAAAATAGAGAGTTCAATGCTAGGACAAAAAGGAATATAAGGAAATTAATAGTTAAATATGAATACAAAGGGTGCAGGTAATACAAAATAGTCTTTGAGAGCAGCCTAGAGACTGACTGATTTTGCTGAGCAATGTTGGCAAATGGGAGTGTGGTGAACACAAGGCAAAGTGCAGGTGACAGAGGTTTGTTTGTCAGTCCTGCCCTCCCATGTGACTGACAGGAGACCCATCAGGACTCACAGTTTTGTGCTCTGGCTGAGATTCACCATATGGAAGGAAGCACTCCTTCCCAATTCATAATGTCAGCCTATGTGGTAGAAACTCCTGTGCCATATGAGTCAATCCTCCTTTTCTCTGCTTTTAAGATGGAAATGCCTCTGCCACCGAATGAGAGCCATGAGAGAGAGCAAGCACTATAGGATGCAAGCAGGGGAGGTTAGGAAGGGAAAGAGAGGATCTGCTTTGCTTTGGCCTCTGAATTCCTGGGGACAGCTCTGTTGGGGCTTCCAGAAGTTCTTGTTGCTCTGCTGATTAATGTCCCTTTCTCCTCTGAGAGGTCTGGTTAGTATCATCTGTACTAAACTTCTGGAAGACTTCCCAGCTATTTCTATGAAGACAAGGCTTTATTTTGTCTTGTACTTCCCTTCTGTTCTGATAAACCTTTCTATAACCCTCCAGGATTAACTCTGCTGTCTCACTCCTGTGAACAGCCAGACAACATACAGGCTGGAGTGATCCCAAAATTCTCTAGGAGTGTGCTTTCTGTTTGTCACTCTCAGCAGTGATGAAGAATCAACACCACCCAGCTGAAGAGTACAAATATTTACACTATTTTGACTGTCAGACCCCAGGTTGCCAAATATTTAATTATTTCATTAAGTATGTAGTATACAAAACTATTATATAGCTTCAGTGTTTTAGGTAAATGAGAACTCCCCCACATCTTCATTAGGCCACTCTGACACTAATCCAATGGCTTTTGAGCAGTGCTGTACTCCCCCTGGTTCAGGTTCCTAACCATCATAAAAAACTACAGTAACAGAATTTTTCCTCTGTATCAAAGATGAGACTAATGTCACTGGTGAGGTTACAAAACTGGTGAGAGTGCACTAGGACAAACTGGAAATGACAGAAGGTAGATTGGGAAATTAGGCTGTTTTTCTTCCCAAGTCTTTCTCTGTCGATGGTCTGTGCTTTCCAGTGGACACTATCTACATTCCACACATTTCCAAGTGTTTCAGAGACTGTGCACACCTTCTGACTCCTCTCTCCCAGCCCTCCAGGGTACAGTCATGCACATAAGGGCTTCAGGAGGGTCCCACCTCCTCCTGCAGTCCAGCTGTCTCTGTCTTATTCATCTACACACCATTTGGCACAGGATTGACCACTGGATTAACATCCAGCATGCACGAAGAACCTTCCAAAGTCTGAGAGGAAGGGTTGTAATCCCACACTCCTCATTCCCTGAATTCAGCCAGATCCTTGCACTGTGTATTGCACAATCTCCTTGATGGTACCACTTTCTATTGTGTGTCTCTCCAGAGCTCTCCAACTGAACAATTACTTTGTGGATACACTGAAGTTGGTGACAAACTCAGCTCATTATAAGAAACCTGTATTTGGTGCATTTTATGTAGCCTGAAATACTCTGTGGAAATAGTTCCTATTCTCCTTCCTGTGTTACCACAGGAGTTCTGTACAGCTCTGATTTAGCCTTTTGATACCTAAGGGAACTTCTGACAGCAAGTCTACCATCTGCCTACATTTCTGTCTTTACAGGGTGTCTGTCATCTTCTCTTCCATGATAATTTCTTCCAGTACCGAAAGTTCACTGCTTCACGATTCTCCTGTAGAAGCCTCTGCTGGTCACTTGCCTCACATCTGCCAGCATTTTGGGGGATCCCCTTCTTTCCTGCCACTGCACTCATGCCACTGGTTTTGTTGTTTCCATCAAGGAATCTTCTATGAGTGCCCATTGCTGGGGTGTCTCAGCTTTGATACAACGGACTCTATCAGATTTATCATCACTTGTTTCAAATCTGTACCTCTTGGTATTCTCAGGAACCAGCAAGCCATGAGACACCAACACTTGTGGGTCAATCTAACAAACCGTTATATTAAGAACTGACATACTATAATTAGAACATGTTGTTATGATTATGTTTATATGGATTTTATTCTTGCTGGTTAGCATTCATGATTGGCTCATGGTCAGGGACTTTGGTCAGAATTGGAAAACAGGCTAGATCTGTACAGGGAAGGACGTGCAATGTCCTCCCAGACACTCTGAACACCCCAGCTGAAGTTGCCTCAGAGTTTCCCTGTGATATGATTAACTATGCAAATAACTCTGAGAGGGACAGGGATCTGACCCAGCCACAGGTTTTTTCTGGTAAATCTCAGAGAGAGCCTGGTTTGCGCATAATCCAGTAGAGAATTCACATTGATAACTCACATCAATGACTTACAGCTACAATGTGTGCAATTTTGTATTGCATTTTCATTTTCTTTATACTGTTCCCAGTTCCATGTATGACTTCATGTGCTGGTGCATCCCCCCAGCCCTCCCAGGCTGGTCCATGACATAAGAAATGCTTTTTAGGCCTCAGCCTTGACAAACTGCACCTCGGCTCAGCTCTTCATGAGCTTATCAGAAGCACTATTCCCAGGAACTTGTCCCGTCTAACGAGCTCCTGTTCTTTAATGAGCAGCCTTGGAAAATTGTTGTTCTTGCCTGAATAACACAAGCGCAATAACATTTTTGTTATTGAACCTTCAAAGAAAGTTACCAATGCAAATTGCTGCCAGACGGAAAATTACTGTGACTAAAGCCAACTCTCTTGCAACCCCATAAACAGCAGTGAGACCTCTGAGTCCTCCTGGGCTGCAGCAAGCAGTGACTGGCAGATCCCTCTGAGTGGGACCTCTCAGAGACAGCAAACTCTAAAGTTTGCTGTACTTGGAGGACTGGCAAACAACATCAGCAGATCCTTGACTGATCCCCACACTTCTCTAGGCTCAACACTCTGCCCAATAGGAAGATGCAAAGTCATCCATAGTGGGAAGTTCACTGAATTTGAAGGGAATTTTTCACAGATACCTTGCAGATACGCTTTTGGTCTGTGTGCCTGCAAGCGGATATGCTGGTTCAAATGGACTATGGATGTGGCTCTCCTAGATTCTTAAGCACTTTAGATTTATTAAGCCTGTAAGAGAGTTACTCCTGTGGTGTATTGAGGTCCATATGAATCCTTCATTAAATTGTTTAACTTAAACTAATGTTGTTTAACATTTAAGCATTAACTATCAACCAAGGCTGGATCTCAGTTTAGCAAGGGGGTCTACTCTGAACCTTTTGTATCAACAGGAAGGTCTTCCTTACTCCTTTTAATCCTTACCCTTTCCCTTATTATCCTACCTCTTATCCCTGTCTTCCCCCACTAAGCCCCCTGCCCCCTGGATATTTTTTTATTTTGGTTGTAGATTGACTGATTGATTTGAGATTTGCTTTCTCTCTGCGTGAGCCTTCTCCACCTGGAAGAAAGCTCCACCGTCGATGGTTACAGCAGCTGCACCCTAACTTTTATGATATTCAGAGCAAAGTGAGTTTGTTCATCTTCATATTTCTGAGTGCCTGGACTATAATTTTATTTTCTGGAAGGATTCTGTCAAACAACTTGCAAAATTTTTGTAGTGCAGCATCTGGTTCACAGACAATAATCAGCAATGGCATTGAAAAAATTTGCATACAGCCACCTTTTTATTTAAGCTGTAGCTGAGTTTCTACAGTTGAGTTACCTCAACTCATCCAATGATTTAATCATTCTTTTGATCTCTGTGAACCCTGGTAAAAGTTTCTTACATTTAATTTGTGATCCTAACTTTTAAAATTGAATCAATAACACTTTGTTCAATGAGAAACTTTTAAATGCAGGCATAGCTCTAAGCTTGGGAATAGTCTAATTGACTTCAAAGGAATTAAAATGTGTTTAAGCACATTGCTGAATTAATAACTAATTGCATTATAACTTCAGGAACAAACTTAGTTTTACTTGTAAGTTCAGTACAGTTTATTCAAACTTCCAGTTACAGATGGAATGTTCAGGTGGATATGAATAAACACAGCGGCATATCAGAAACTGCAATTTAAAACTTGCATGAAGCAAAGAGGACTAGCTCTAGAGATACAGGAAGAAGCTAGTCTAACACAGTTTCAAAAGCTTATTTAAAAAAAAACCAAAAAAAAAAACACCACCTTTCCTTTATTCTTGCAAGCTGAAAGATTATAAGGACTGACAGTATAAAGTCACAAAGATAAGAGAAATGAATGAACTACTGGAAGGGAATGAAGGGTCTATTCAAAAGACAGTTCCTCTTGCTTTTCCTGCTGAAAAGGATTCTGTTACTTCTCATACACAGAAAATGCTGTAATTTTTCTCTTCTGAAATATTATGTACAGAAGAAATAACCAAAAAACAGTTTTGATGGTACTTGAACAGATTTCAAGAAGTCTTGCAGTGTGCTATGAATAGAAATACATTTGTTAACTGAGGGAGAGGAACAAGACATTTTTTCTTTGCCAAACCCAGATAAAATGTAACCAAATTGGTGGACTGGTAAGATTATATCCTCTCCTCCTTCCTTGCTCCCAGGGACAATGGAAACTTTCTTCTAGCGTAAAAGCTTTCTTTTTTTTTGGCTGAAATAATTATGAAAGGTGTTGTTAGTTTTTAAATCCATTTGAAAAATAAGATCTCAATAGAAAACTTTAAACTGTGGTGTTATGATAGGATTGTGCTTTTAATTCATGTGAATACTAAAGGAATTGACCTGGAATTGTCCCTTCAAATGAGCATTTGCAGAAGCACATCTTTTGGTTCAGAATACACTAATACTCCTTGCATACTCATTTCGAGAAATAACCATTTAAAACTAAGGGAAGATAATTCGTCTAATTTCAAAGGGTGCGTGATTACAGGGCAGCAAGGCTTGGGATAATTTAATCATTTTGATGAGGTTACATCCAAGATGAACATGGTTTATAAGAAACAGCAAAGCTGAGTTTCCAGCCACTATTTTGACTAAATTATTATTCACGCATTGTTCATCACTGTTACAAATACACCACATCTTTCCTGAGCTGTTGAAGTCACCTGCTGTCTGAATGCAGCTATCAAAGTCATGTGTTATTATGATATATGGTGCAGAAAACTCAAATATTTTCCACATAAATCAAAACAGCTGGAGATTTGCAAGTTAGACTAGTTTACATCAGGGTCCTGACTTGCAAGAAATAAAATTATAAATGTCTTTTCACCCACTTGAAATGTTCCCAAAAACACCTGGAGGAAAATTGTTTTCCATCACTGAAGACAAAGCATATGGACTGCTGAGTATGGGTGGCAGAAGGCATCCAGGAAGGGGCAAAAGTCTTTTAAAGCATCACTTTGTCATGACCAGAACCTATCTTTGTATTCTGCAAAGGGCACATAAGAAAGGCTCCTTGTGTCTCTGAGGAATCTCTTCATGAAGTCTTTTCTTGTGTAACTACCTCACCTGCTGCAGACAACCTCATATATGTTTCTTTTCTGCAGAACTAGCTCCCAGCATTTTTGCTCAGATAAGTCACTGCCAGCTGAATAAAAGGAAGGGCTATTATCCCTCTGAGTTGATGGAGCTGACATTTTCTGTGCTGTAGCAGCTTCTCTTTGCTTCTCAAGGCAAAGTGAATTACATTGTGAGACTTAACAAGCAAATGATCTAGTTAGAGTATTTATGGGGCTTCCATTAACCCAGGTCTCCCATGCAAGAGCTTGAATCACTCCCCTGTACATAAGGAATATCCTCAAGCTGGTATCAGTGGGGCACTGAGGCTCAGAGAGTTCATCAGCCTGGGCGCCAGCAGCACTGCCCTCGGCTCCTGGAGCCACCCTGGAGCACCCTCGTTTTTGGTGGCACGGAGCAGGTCTGGCTGCGGGACAGGTTCCTGCCTCAGCGTGTCCATCACGTGCAGGGAGCTCCCTTTTCCTGGGCAACAGGGCTCACACAGAATTCCTGTCAGATCCCAGAGGACATGGGCAGAGGACAAAAGAGCAGGATTAAGGATGAAGGTCTAAAGTAATAGAAAGGTTTTGCAAAAAATGGATTGGAGATAAATCTAGGTAGTGTTCCCAGAGTCCCTGTCTGAGGATGTATTTGCTTGTATTTGCTAAGGTTTGTTAGGAGCTCTGGGTTTGAATACTACCCTGCTTCCTCTGAATTTCTGTAGTCTCTTAAATCTTAGATGACAATGCTCAGTCTGGGTCTTTTCTGAGCCCCTAGAAATGGTGTGTCACAAAACCACATTTCAGGTTCAGCACACAAAGATCACTGCTGATTTTCTATCATAAAACAAACTGTTAAGACACGATGCTGAGGTCAGAACTTGGGAGTTACAGGCTGCTTCCAGAAAGGTATTGGGGATATCAGCCTCCCTTAAAATCTGCAGAGAATACCAAACAAGGATCAGAGATCTTCAGTACATTGCAGAATAGGAAGAGAGGCTCAGTATTGATACCAAATCACAAATAACCTGTGCAGCACCACAACTTGTCCATCTGGGATCCCACTGGTAAACATTAATCTCTTCTTGCAGGAGTTAGGTATTTTTTTTAAAAAAATTAGTTTACTTTTTGTTTTCATCCACAACTGTTTTTCACTGTATATCTGAAAAAATGGTTTAGGACTGGTTTCATTTTCTGAAGATATCTTTTCATGAACTAACTATATTATTGAGAGAGGAAAAAATGTTCTGCAAACATCCTTTGGAAACAAAGACGTGCAAAGTGCTTTATCTGTTTCTTTTAAGAGTGGAATGAAAACTGTGGATGGACTTTTAACCCCCTTCAGGACTGAAACAGTGATGAAGCCATATGGGAAACCTACTCAATAGAATATGGATAAATGAAAGAATTCATTTTTTGAAGCTTCTTATTCTTAACACTAAATTCCATTTCACAAGGCATATGTGTACATGCATCTCTAAAGTATTACCCCAAAAATCCTCTTAACACTGCAACAGCTTTCATCTCTCTGCTTTCTGCAAAGACTAATCCATACCTACAGAAACAAGAGACCTTTGTTCAGCTCCATTCTTAGGACATTTTTTGTTACATTTTTCCTCTGTAGAAGCGTAACAGAGTAAAGGCTAATACAGACCCAAGGAAGCAAATACAAAGGCAGGCTTACATTCAGTGTGTGAATTGACTCAAAGGAGGATTGGATAGGCATGAGGATATTATCCATCTGTAGTTAATACATTTCTTTCTGTGATAATGTGTTTGTGGCTCTGATTATCTGCTTGGGCTGTTCCTAGAATCACAATGACAGAATAAATTGAATCTGGAGTAACAGTGCTGAGTCACATCTATATTAGTAAAATGAGTATTACCAGGGCCAGTTTCTGGTACCAAGGTGAGCTAGCATAGACTGGTCCCAAATTCAGCTGAACTTCTTTCACATTCAAAGCAAGGTGTCTGCACCAACAGTGGTTGCTGGGACCAGCTTCCAGCCCGGCTAACCACCCACCTGCACTGGGATTTGAGCCTGCAGCGCTTAACCATGGGGCAAAACCACCCCAGGAACCATCCTGGGCTCACGAGAAGAAATGTCAAAATGCAGCATCCGAGGGTGTTCCTGGCCTGGTGTCCTTTATGTCTCTACATCTGCCTGTGCCAGGCCTGTGTCTGTGCCCACCTGTGCCTGGGAAAGGTGCTAAGGACAAAATTGTTTTTGTGTGTGTGTGACACAGACTTCCTGTGCCAAGTGAGGCAGATCCCTGAGAACTTTTTCTTCCCTTCCCACTATGTTTCTTTCAGTGCAGTGTGTATGATCTCACATAGTTCTGGCTGCTGTTACGGTTAAAGATAGTCAGGTAACCTTGAGGAAATGTTATGGGGACCTCTGGTATTCAGATTAAAATGCTTCCAGCCAGTATCCTTATCAAGGATTTTTGGTGCATGCTTCTTGTTCATTTCATTGCCCTTCCAGACAAACGGGGATTTTGTACAGCTCATTTAACAGGGTGTATAACTCACTGGTGAGCTACACACCTCCCCATCTGTGCCAGCCCACAGAGCAGAAGGGCTGGGATAGCCCCCAGCTACAGAGCCTGGCTCACAGTACAGCATCATTCATCTCATTCCCAAGCCCCTGGCTCACATGTCTGGCCTGCCAGCTGACCCAGAGGCTTGCACACATGTGCCTATTAAAAACAGAGTAATCTGGTCATCTCCAGCTCATTATAACTTTATTTCATATGTTTGTTTTTCCCTATGGCTGATTTCTGTTTCAGATCCAGAATCTGCCTGGGGTCAGTGGTCACTGCTGACAGAGCAGTGACTGTCTTCCCCAGAAGACCTATGTGTGGAAACTGGTGATTGCTTTTTAATTGAGCTACAAAAACTTCATGCATACTTCATGCATGAGCTATCTTATTCCCAGGTTTCCTCTTCCTTCATCTCTGAAATTCAGGTTGTGTCTTCCCTGCTTGGAGATCACTCTTTTTAACATGCCACCTCATACAGTGTTAGCTTGAACCCAAAGACGTTTCTTGCTGTAACTGCAAGATAAATAATACTTACATTTTACTCTTCCAGGATTTAGACTTCTGTTATTTGTGACAGATTTTATACTCAAACATGGATTTAATATGTCAATGTTTTAAAATTAATAAAACTTTGGAGATGGAATGACTTTGTGTGTATCCTGTGTGTCAGAGTCAAACAGATCAAATTATTTTTATTACAAATTAACCTTGGCTTAGATATGTCCCGGATAAAGGTTGTCTCAGAAGCATGTATTCATTCCATGCAGCAGGAGCAGGAGAGAGAAGGTGCTGGCTATTTTCCCAGGTCCAAAACAAATGATGCCATAATACTCTGCTCCCTTCCAAAGGGCCGCTGGTCTTTCTTTCCTTTCAAGTGACTCCCTGCTTGCTTTGACCTTCCTTAAGTGTCTCCTCTTTTTTTTTTTTTTTTTTTTTTTCCTCCAGCTGGAGAGC
Organism: Hirundo rustica; assembly: GCF_015227805.2. Classification (NCBI taxonomy): domain Eukaryota; kingdom Metazoa; phylum Chordata; class Aves; order Passeriformes; family Hirundinidae; genus Hirundo; species Hirundo rustica. The sequence goes on from NC_053450.1 coordinate 7,029,316, forward strand.
TGTTGGAGTAAAAACTGACCTCAGTGATTCATCCAAGGCCAGAAAATGAATAAGATCTTTATGAGAAACCAAAGACAAGGACACTGATCCATGTCTCTGTCCCAGTCAGATGGCTGCGGTCTTTCTGCTTGCCCTGTGACCAACTTCAGTGGCAAACTGTGGTCCAGTGCATGCTCACATGCGTGTCTCCAAAACCCCATATGCACCTGTGTGTTCACACACAGGTACACAATTATTCCCCTGCTTGATGGCACACTGTCACTTTCTTCAGGCTAATGTTGATGGAAAATCAAAGCGTAGAAGCTAGAGCAGCAGAAAAATTTCCTGTTGTGTAGATCCTGGTAAATGCCTACAGAAGAACTTCTTTAGTGTCAGAGGATGTCTGAGCACTGGAACAGATTGCACAACAGAGAGGTTGTGGAGCCTCCCTCACTGGAGGTATTCCAGAACCATCTGGACACAATCCTGCGCCATGTGCTCCAGGGTGATCCTGCCTGAGCAGGGAGGTTGAACCTGGTGACGCCACTGTGGTCCCTCCAGCCTGACCCATTCTGTGGTTCAGTGGAATGAGCTGAGCTCACATGCAGTCACAAAGGCTGGGGACAAGTTAAGGCTGGTAAACGTCTTGAATGCCACTTCAACAGTAACTCTTTCCTCCCCTGTTGCAAGATAATGAACCACACAGAACTAAGGCCAGGCTATCCCATCCCTCTCCTGTTTCCTAAAGGGTTCCTTGCCAAAATTCTGATTTTTAAAACCATTTTTAATTTTAGCGGTACATGTGTTATATTTGCCCAAGTATGATATAGGAAATGACCTGACTTATCTGAAATACATTTGGTGCTAACACTAATAATACAGGAATGATGGACACATCAAGTAAAGGAAAACCTCAGCAAAGGCTGAGGATCCCTTGCCAGGCTGCAGCCCACTTCAAGGTTCTGCCCAAGTTAACAGGGCAAAAGTTACAGTGCCCCAAGGCCTTAAGCAATGAGCATAGTCTGGCTTCAAAAGAACACTTGAAACACTCTAAAAAACAAGTGCTTCATTTAAAAGATGTGGTTTGAAAGATTAGTTCTCCATACATTAGAGGCATTACTTACAAGGGCCCTTAGCTTTTGGCCAAGACATCTAAGAAGTTACAGATCTGGAGGAAGTGGAAGGGTAAAGCAGCACCACAGTGGGTGGCTGATTATACGCATGAATTTTTACCCCTTGCAGTCTGGATGCTTTTCCCTTAAACCACTGTAGCAAAATGTGATTTATTACTGCAAGGCAGAGTGATAGTTCAGTCCGAGACATTCTGAAAAGGGAGATTTGAAAAGCTTAATTAAAGAAGTGACAAGGATGGGCTGTGAGGAGTTTCCTAAGAAAACTTTGTAAGAGATTTTGCTTTCTAATATAAGTCACTATTAAAGTAAATGAGCATGAACTTTGCAAATCAATTAAGCATTATGTCCCATGAGATTTCATCTACCTGTCATTAAGGTCAATGAAAGAACTTCTATTAATCAAAAAAGAGAAATATTTTAATTTAATCACTGAGGGACCTGAAGACCCATCACTTTTTCACATTTGGTTTAATTCATATACTTTTCTTTTCATCAGTCTTTTCATTACCTGTACATCTTATTAATGCAGAGGAAGCAGTTTCTGTTAAAGAAAAAAAAAAATTCTGGCAAAAAGTTAAAGGTCTCCAGCTTGCTGAAAATATTAGGTTTCAAAATTGAACTTCAATGCAATCCTCTCAATTGTGTTTTCCTCATCTTCGGCATACCTAACTCAGACACTGAGGATCTGCTTGGAAGAAATACTCAGCTTGTCCAGTTGTATCAATGGGAAGCTGTGCTCCAGGCACAGGAGGTGCTTGGTTGGTATGTTCAGAAAAATGGGGATGTGGTACTTCATAAGGGATGTCCAGAGTGACTGTAGTTTCCAGATTTTATTACCAGTCCTCTACAGAGTAATAGAGATGTTGAGAACATGGATTACTGCTTTATTTCCCAGTGTGTGTGTGCAAGCGTAGTGACAATTGCCATATAAGAACAAAAAAACTATTGGCCAGATGATCACTAATCAAAAATATGGGGAAAATAACTTTTTGTCAACGTGTTCAATGCTTTATAAAGTCATTAAATGGATTTGTTCCAAATTAAAGATAATGCGCTAATTTTTCACTGAGGGCTGAGTTTACATATATACAAATGAGGAGGATAAATGAAAAGAAAACAAGAAAATTAATATCCCTAAATCCTAAGCACTTGAACTTGCAGTCATAATGGTCATTTATTGCACAATTTTGCAAGTAAAAATTCTTGAGTATTAAACCAATGACTTAGAAGAAAATGTGAGTCACAGGAAATTACATAAGAAGAGCTGTATAGAAAATACATTGATAATAAAACTTTTCACTTTCTCAGACATTAGCAAGTCACTTAGATCTGCATCTCAGGGTTGACCTGTACTGAACTGTGTGTATGTGTCATGAACAATGTGCTGGGACTGCTCAGGATATCTCCAGAAGGCAAAAGCTGCTACAAAATGCATTAAAATATTTCAGACAGTGAAAGAATAGACTAGAAACTCATGTGGTTTCTATAACAAGCAAAATCAAAGTACTATTTGTATGGTATGATGAAAAAAGGAGCCTCTGTCTTGTAATCACAATAAAAAGGAAGAATGGTTTGTTTCCCACATGAGAGTTTTTCAAATGCTCTCACATTCCAAGAAAAGGTGGAGGAGTAGACATATTCCTGTAAGATTCTCATAAACGTCACAATCCATTGTTGAAGGTGCTTAGATTCTCCCAGGATCAGTCCTGGGCTGGCAGCTCCCTTGAGAAAAAATTAATTACTCTTTGCTATCTAGAAAATATAATTTAATGACAGTGTAAAAGACATGTCAGCTCTTGTCACTGTCACCCTTCCATCTACAGGCTTTTCAATTGAAATGCAGTAAAGTTTAGGGTTTTTGTATCACACACACCCCTTCCCCCCACCCCCCTTCTCTTCTGAGGCTATTCTGAACTTGTTCTGTGTGGTTATTCTATGTGCTATTTTGAACCAGAAATACTCAGCTCAGCAGTTGGGAATATGTTTGGCACTTGTATAGATTTATGTCACATATTCCTTTCAAGTAAAACCACAGAAATACAGGCACAAAGATGATAGCAGACAAGGAGCTGACCAGGAGCAGTTATTAGACTGTAACTTGCCATGCTGCTGCAGGAAAAGCACAACACGCTGGCACTTTGGGGATATCACCTTTCAACCTTCCACCCCCTCCTCAAGTCCTTGTACTCATGGACATTAACTTGTGGAGAGGAGTGAAACACAAACGTCTCCCTGTGCCCTGCCTGAGCCGTCTGACATACTCCAAGTCGCTAGTGGACAAAATATTTTCAGTTTCCTCCTTGCACTAGGTTTTAAAACTGAGTTTAAGTATGAGATTTGAGGAGGTGTAAAGGAACCTACTGCTGAAGGCTTTGACAGAGACCTGTGACTGATGGTCATCTTTCTTGTGGCTCTCATATCCTGATCTTTGTGGGATGAGGAATTTGGAGCTGGAGACTTAGCCAGCATATATGTGGGATGACCAAAGGATCCAGAGCTGGTTCAGAACATTTTTGCACTGGTGAATTGTGAGCAGAAAAGTTCTTTGAAAGGCTGCATGGAATGAATTCACTGAAGGAAAGCCAAACAAATTTTTTAACTAACAGAAGTTAGAGCTTCCAAGAAAACCACAAAATTGCTATGGTAATGGATTAAAATTACCTCAAAACAAGAAAATGCTGATGTCATTGAGTCCTCCTTCCTCCTTGCATTCCAGCATGAATTTCTGCATGAAGTTCTAGACAGACTGGGGGACCTTAATTTTGTCTGCAAAACTAGAGTTTATCAAAAGATGACCTTACCCGAACATTTCCAGTGAGTTTAGTTTGCAGCCACAAAGTACCACAAGTAACTTCATTAGAGCACAGATATTGCTCTTAAGGTTCAGCCTAATCCTGTACCTACCAATATCTCTGGCAAGCAGTGTAAAAAAAAAAAGGTAACAGGACAAGCATATATAAGTTCCAGCAAACACTTTCCCAGTCACTGCCTGTTTCAGGGAGTTTAAGCCTAATGTGCTTTGTGTATTCATAATCTCTAAAGGATATTTTCCTTGTCCTTGTCCTATCTCCCCTCATACCCATCTAAGCTCTTTGCATCTACTATAAACCATTACTTTAACTATTACTTGCACGGATCTACCACCCATTGTTAACAAAACCTACCCGTTTTGAACAGCTCCTAATGTCATTTAGTGGCCCTTAATTCTTCAAATGGAAACCTAGACAAACTTGCCTCAACTAGAGGCATTTTCTTTAGATTCCCAGTTGCCATCAGAAGCAGAAATTACTTAATAGTGCAATAATGTAACTTTGTCCTGATGTCTCAATGTACATTCTGAGCTCTTTTCTCCACTGTGCTGCTTTTTCACATCATACTGCAGAGCAGGAGAGGAAGGAGGGGAACTGTGTCCTCCTGTGACTGAGATCATGTGCTTCACTCAGTAATGTATGTGGAGGACAGGGAGAATTTATCTCCCCATCTTTTTTACTGTTCTGTTTACAGAACTCAGCCTACTTGAGTCAGTAGGAGAATTCTGAAAGAGAGTTTCTTACCATGAAAAATGACTCCCAAGTAGTCAGAGTTGCGGTTAAACCACCTCCCACGCACTAAAGAGCAGCAAACCAAGCAAGCAAGAAAAACTTCTCCCTAAAAATGCAGCATCTCAATGAACCAGTTATAATGCTGCCAAACACAGGGCTGTGGAGTTGGACTGAACTGGATGTACCCTTAGCTAAGCTATGGAGAGTCTTACATTGCTGGGAGGAAACTAGCAACCAGGTATGTGATTATCTGCTCTCCTTTACCTCATACAGTTTTCATTCTAGTCCCAGTTTGTGTGAAGATTTCTCCATCCTTGCCATTTGCACTGTGATATCCCACTGAAAACCATTTTTAGACTGAGCTGCTCAGCTCCAGCATGAGAAAACCACTCTGAAGGGTAACATGGAGGAACTCATTTTGCCTGCTCTGAAAGGATCACTGGAAGTGCAAGCTGAAGAGGAGAGAGGCTTTTGTGCCTGCTTCCCTCCTCCTGGGTGACCTTTCAGCCAGAGAAGACAGACAGACTACTCAGCAATTCGGCACTTGTCAACTCTCAGGAGCCCCTTGACAGGCTGGAGAGGTGGGTCCCCAACACTGACACCTTCTGAGAGAGCAGTGTCTTGAAGGTAAAGAAACAGGGTGGGAAACAGTAGAAAGCAGTCCTAGTCTCTCCAAGCTGTGTGACATCACCTGGTCCCTCCCAGCCCTGGGGCTGGCTGCAATTTCCATCACACCTTGGCTATTGCAGGAGAAATGGCAGCTTCCAGCTCCCCTCAAAGGTGTGGGCATGCAGTTATTGTGGGAAGGAGTCCCTGCTTGTGGCCTGCGAGTTGGAACTGGATGGTCTTTAAGGTCCCTTCCAGTTCAAACCATTCTGTGACTCTACATCCAGAAATATCCTAATCCTGTCAAACCACAAAGGATCCAGCCTAGAACCATAAGAAGGTCTGAGCACAATCTTTATGGGCTGCATTTGTCTGTGATGGCAAATAGTAAGTGATTTCCCTGTCTTTATCTTAACTCATGAGGCTTCTCCTCTTATTTTCTCCCCCTGTCCTATTGAGGCAGGGTCAGCCAGTGAGTGGGAGTTTGGCCCCTCACCAAGGTTAGCTGAGCACAAGTCTGTAGGTTTAACTGAGTTTTTCTCAAGCCTTTGGAAGATGATAGCACCACAGAAGGTGCCCTCCCTCTGGGGGCCTTGCACACTTGAAAAATGTCAACATTATGCAACAGATGCCAGCAGAGTTACATTCAGTTGATGCCAATATGAATTGAAAATCATTCTCCAAGAGTTTTATTTTCTTGCTCATGTTGGCCAGCACACAAATATGAAATGAAAATAAAATGACCAGATTGCTAACAGATTGAAACTATGTCAGGAACAGCTCAGAATAGATGAACTGAGGAGTGTTTTCACTCTAAAGATAATTGGGTGATGGGCCAGATCAGTGATTTCTGAAGAAGGAGCAAATGAAAACTGGGGGAAAAAGAATAGTTGGGGTATAATTGCTGAGAAATAAACATGGAGAAGCTAGTTATATCTAGGTAGATATTTCCTCCTAATTTGTTTCTGTTTTCCTTACCAATCCGTGTTCTATGATCAAATATGTTCAGCAAAGCATTCTGCAATGCCAGAGCATTTCTGACCACACTTTTTGACACTATTAGCCAAAACAGTGTGGTCTTATTTTTTTCAGTTAGGGAAAAATGCTGACAGAGACAGAACCTCCTTTATTTACAGTAACATGCCACAATTGTAGGGATTGTAGTAATTCCTTTTGCCAAATTCTCCCCGCCCCTCCCCATCCTACCTAACTTGTCTCTGAGTCACACAGTTTATTTTTTTTCTCACTTCTGATGCTTTCCTTCTGGCTCATTTTCTGCACTTGTATCACCTTTTGGCTTTTCAGAGACCCAAAATCCTTACTTGAAAATAGAGAATTGGCCCTGGTTTACAAGTGCCTTTGGGCCGATGCTTTAGGTCTGCCTGAAGTAAAACTACTCTCATTGCTGCTAACAAGCTCCATTAAGTCTTATGAAATTTTAAAATCCTTGAAAGAAGAGCAATGTGTATACATAATCTGTAGTATTGTGCTCCCTTCCCTTCCCTTCCCTTCCCTTCCCTTCCCTTCCCTTCCCTTCCCTTCCCTTCCCTTCCCTTCCCTTCCCTTCCCTTCCCTTCCCTTCCCTTCCCTTCCCTTCCCTTCCCTTCCCTTCCCTTCCTTCCCTTCCCTTCCCTTCCCTTCCCTTCCCTTCCCTTCCCTTCCCTTCCGTTTTAAGGTGCACACATTATGAATCAGAATGTAATTAACTCTCATTTATTCCTCTTAGGACTTGAAATGTAGCTATTGCAAGTGGCTGGCCTAGCTTCAAGTGCTTCAGTGACATTTGTGATATTTGTCTACCCAGGAGCACCTTGGAAGCTTGATTACAATTGGTGTTTTCATAGATAGGGTTCTTACCATGTTTAAGGGTTGTCATATTCAGCATTCAAGCAGGTCCCAGGAACCTGCCCATGGTCCACGTGACTCAGTCCCTCACTGCTAACTGCTGTACTCAGGATACATAGGTTTTCTTACCCACAAAACAAAACAAAACAACACCAAAAGAACAAAACAAACAAAACAAACAAACAAACAACAACAAAAACCACACACACACACACACACACACACACACACAAAATTAAGCACACCCCCCCCCCCCCAAAAAAAAAAAAAAGAAAAGGAAAATAATTTTCCAACCAACAGTAATAGGACAAGAAATATCAAACTCACTCAAAACCAGTAGCTTACTAACTGTTCAAGTTCATGAATGGACTGGGGATACTGTGGATCCTGAAAGTGACCTAGATTCAAAAGGAAATTAGACAAGGGTTATCAGACACAAGGACATCCCTCCAGAAATCTCTGCCCTGCAGGTCACTAGGATACTGGAGATTAGCTCTGCCTTTTTCTTTACTCTGCACTTCCCATCTCCTACCACCATTGCCATGAAAGACTTGGGTGAGATGACCTTTATTTGGATGCAGTGTGGTGACAATTTAGGTAATGTGAGGTAACACATCTGACCCTATAGTTACAGCAGTCCACTAAAGAGGGACACCACAAAACTCATCAATTACCATGTGATCATCTGCTTGATGGACAGTGGAAGCTTAGCTGGGAAGCAACAGATAAATAAAGGAAAGGCCTCACACACAGAGTGAGTTGCCATGGAGCCATTACAGGCATGGAAGGGTTAAGGATTCTAGCATTAGAACCTCTGTGATCCAAATCTTTCCAAGGTTTTCAGTTTACAAATGAAAAAAAACCTGTAATTGGGAAAATATATCTATATCTGCAAGGTGATATTTTCCAGACCCTTTTCATCAATGGAAAAAAAAAAAAAAAAATTGCTTCAGTTGCAGCCAACACTTCCATCTTAGAAATAAATGTAAGTTTTTACATCCTTCTCCATTCCAGCTGTGTTGACATTGCTGTTGCTGGCACTCCCAGGGCATATGACTCAGGTAAGGACACCCTGCCAGTACCTCCTGAGAGGTGTCCCTGGATGAGTTTAGCTTTGTGCCTTTTGTCAGGGGATCTCCTAATGACAGCCTCGGATTAACTCTACCACATTCTCATGTCTCAGCACGGTTTTCACTCACTGTCTGTCAGATGTCTTTGCAGAGACACACTTTCATGCTAGTAGCTCACCTAACTTCTCTATGAAATTTTAACTCTTTAAAACTTCCTTTTAATCTTTAAACCCATCCTTTTTCAGAGGAGCAGGTGTATTAGCCAGGGTTTTATCTTTGCTGTAATCTAGCTGTGCTAATTACTGTCCCATTAAGTCACATTTGATGTGAGGAACCTGAAGTACACAGATCTGGGCCTCTCTTGATTTCCTCAGAGGTTTTGCTAATACTGCCCATTATTTTTCCACAGGTCAAATGTTCATTCAGAAAATCTCAGCATCTCTTTTGGTGTCAAGATTATGTTATATGTCTCTGTGAAACACCTTAGGAGCATAGCACAGTCCAGCTCACAATGTCTCCCAAAAGGCCTACAAGTGTTCTCAAAAATGTATGCTCTGTTTTTCCTGGGGAAATTGCCAGAACTCTGCTGATGCACCAAGTGTAGAAAAATATTGGCTTCAGCCTTTACTCCTGGAATTTCTCCCCAGGTAGAGGAGAAAGTGATTCCTTGTTGTAAGCATATATATTTCTTTGGGGTTTGTACTGATGGGATATTTTGCACTTGTTTGTTTGGAGAGCCTTTGAAATGACTCATCGGTCATCAGTGAGCTGGTGTTAATTTTTTCACTTGTTGTCAGCTTTACAGCAATAAACCAATTAAGCTCCTCTTTCAGGCTCTGCCTGTGGACAAGAACTGCAAAAATGAGTTTAACAGGTGGGATGGATGAGGTCTTCCAATTGAGCTCTGTACTCTGTCAGCAGGATGCATCTTCAGTGCCATTGGTCCCATGACCTTCCAGAGGATGAAACAAAGGACATCTTATGTTTCTTGCCTCTGTGATTTCTATACCAACTCCCTAAGTGGGAAATGAATTTACTGTTGTATAACCTAAGCTTAACCCATGTATTTGACAAGCTTTTTTTTTTCTCTTGTTAGTCCTGTAGCATTACTGTTGCTTGATCTCAGTTTAGGTTGTGTTCCTGTAACATTACTGTTGCTTGATCTCAGTTTGGGTTGTGTATCCAACTTAAAATTAATAACTGTCACTTGCTTTCTGATGTGAAACACCTCACTCCCCACACTCTTTACAGAGTCTTGTGATGGATTATATCCAAGTTAAATAAAAGCTATCAAAATCATCAATCTGGTTCAATCACCTACTCTAAGAGCAAGTCTAATCTTGTTCTGAGGGAAATCACAAAATGTTCACGCATATGAAGGCAAAAGACAATCCCAGAATATTCCTGAACTCTTTCTCTGGAACTATCAAAGAAGTACTAACTAAACAGATGATGTTCATGTCAATTACGTGTCAGCTTTTGATGCCACACTGAATGGATGAAGAGACCATGTGAGAAGTTAAGGAGAGGTGAACCTGACCTCAGCAAGAGGAGCACTAACAGTAAGAGAACTGCAAGTGGATATTACAAAGGAAACAAAAGAAGCTGTCATGACTGCACCTTTACAGAGACTGTTGATATCCTGTGTACCATAAGTCCTCCTTCAAGCATTAATAAAAAGAGGCAGCTTTGAAGGAAAAAGCAGGTGACAGAGCTAAGAGGGATCAAAAGTGACATCTAAGTGACAAAAAAAGCTGAAATGTTGTGTGGAGACCACTTTAAGGCATCAAGAAATGGAGTCAAATTTGAAGTGGCAACAAACCTGAAACAGATGTAGATACTTTTCAAGTGTCATGCATAAAGAGAAAGTGAACATGAAAGTTTAGTGTGTATAGAAGAGCTGAAATAGCTAAAACAGCCTAAGCTGAAGGGAAGCAGTATTTTTCTTGAAAAAATTCCTGCAAAGGCATCTTATCATACCTAAGAATTGTGTCTGTTCATCTGGGCCAGTCAGAGGGTGTCCAGGGAATCCCAGGAACAGCACATAATTTATGCTGGCAGATGGACCTCTTGCAGTAGTTGAACTTGCATGGCCCTAGATAAAGAAATGTGAATTGCAGAATAGCAAGGGGAAAGTAAGACCTATTTAAATATTATACTTAGATATTGCACTTCTCTTTAAATATGTGTTCCCTTCTGAGTCACTGACAACTTGAAGGAAGGGCTGGGGTCAGACCCTTGCCAAGACATCCTGAAAGGGATTTCTTATGCATGCCTGTCGCGGTGCTGTTCCTCGCGCTGATGAGCGCGGCCACGGGCTAGCTCAGTCTCGTGCACCGCGGCAACATATGAGGTTGGGGTGGCAAGCCGGGCGAGCCACCTCCTCCCTGTGGGGTCTTGGTTCCCCTCTCAGCGACGGTCAGCAGATGGCAAATGCAGCCCACGGCAGCCAATCAAAAGGCGGACTCCTCTGGGCTCAGTTAAACAGGATTTTATTCAGGGGGAGAGGCAGCACGGGGCTCAGCACTCTCTGACCCACCGCCCAGAAGAGACCCCAGGGGCAGGCGTGCACGAGCTTTTAAAGTGGGGTGGAAACAGGGGTGGCGACAACCGGTCAGCCAGTCACAGGAATCGGGGGGGTTAACCGGGGGTGTGAACCATGGAACTGGGGACCAATCACAAAATGAGGGGAGGGGGTCTCCCGGGCCCCAGCCTATCACTCGGCACCCTTCCCGGAGGATTCTAGAAGCCAGGGAAGGGTCTCTGAGTGGCAGGCAGGCGACCATGAGGAGGGGGCGGGGATTGACAGCGACAGGTGCAGGGAAGGGATGAATGACAGAAAACGTCGGGTTTTACAATAGACAAAACAACCGATGCAGAAGGGAAAACCAATGCAGAACACAGGGGTATACAGTGAACTAAACCATTATAAAAATAACTTTAAATCTTACAAAAATAACTTAATAAAAACTATTCTCACACCACCACATCTCCCCCTTTTTTGTTTTTTCAAGAGGAGTGGGACTGGAACGGAGGAGGGAGGTCAGTGATGCTGCGTTGGGTACCCCAGTCCATGCTCTTCTTCATCCGGATTTCGTTCTTCGTCTTCTGGGGTCCCCTCCAGCACCTCTTCCAACTCCAGTCCTTCCTCCTCATGGTCCTCTTCTGATGGCATGGTGACATGGTTAACTGTGGGGGAGTGTGAGGTGGCAGAAACCAAATTATACAACATCTTTTTTAGTACACCGAACGCAAGTACAATTAATAACAAAACAAACAAACAAAGCAACACAGTCTTTATGATGGAGGAAACCCAGCCGGAGATTCCCCAGTTTGCAAAAAGTCCGCCCAGCCAATCTTCGGTCTCCCTCTTGAGGCTGCCCACCATCTCCTTCATCTTTTGGATGGCGGCGTGGACGTCCTCAGCTCTTGATGTTAGATTGAAGCAACACAACCCCTCGAACTCCTCGCACCGGTGGCCATGCAAGAGTAGCAGGTAATCGATGGCCGCCTGGTTCTGGAGTGTTGCCTGCCTTGTGATCTCCTCTTCATTTAGGAGGTTTGACAGGGCTTCTGAAGTCAAATTTGCTTGTTTTGCTACCCAGCACTCTAGGTGGGCCAATTCACCTAGAGACTTTGCAATGGCAACCCATGGCAAGAAGATTGTGACTGCAACGCCTTTCGATTTGGTCCAATGTATAATTTCGGAGTCACAATCGGGTTCCAATGCTTTAAGATCTCTTTTCTGAACTGCCGAATCTGAAGCAATTTTTCTCTGCCAATTCGCTAGAGTGGTTTTGTTGGGTGAAAACAAGCTCAATCTGCCCAGTGTGCAAGGTCCTCCTACATGAAGAGGGGGGATGCCTGCCCAGGCCCGGTCCCCACAAATAAAAAAGGTTCCTTTTGGGAGAGCAAAGAACTTACTACCAAAGGAGGTGGGTCGTGTGACTTCTACTGTGTTTTCGCACCAGTCATCTGGCATGTTGACTGGGTGGACATGGCGGTAGTTCTGCTCTTGCCCTTTAGGGGGGTGTAAACAAACTTAATACAAAATCGAAGCATTAACAGAACCTAGTAATTCTAAATCAGTGGGGTCAGAACTTAAAGAGAGGAGGCCTTGAAGATACTGGACCCAGAAAGCAAACGGGTTTCTAACAGGGTAGGTGTTATAACGAAACTCAGGACTAAGATAATTGGACCGAACCTGATTGGCTGACCTCATTTTCTGAAGAAATATCGGTGGAAACTCATTTAGTCTAAAAGGGATCCCCACAAGGCAGGTTGACAAGGGGTTGTTCGCCGAGGTGGCCGACAAGCAGATGTGGTCTTGATTCATCGCTTTGGCCAGGGTGGCCCACACGTTGGCTTTCGGCTGTGGTACCACCCATCCGTCCACCGGGAGACTCAGGCTGAGCACGACCAGGACTCCGAGGATGAGATGCTGGTTCCTCGGAGTAAAGAATCCGGTCTGGGCTAGCTCCCTGAAATCTCAACTGAAAAACACTAAATAAAGACATTATATAAAATGGACACAGTGAGGAAAAGGGGGTGGCTCTGCCCGGAACTGATGTTCAGTCCTCCTCAATCGATGTTTTCCTTTTCTGCCTCCACGCTGCCATGGTGACTTGCGGACTACCGGTTTTGCCAGATCCTGGGCTTTTGGGAACATAGGGCCTCACCCACTTTGCTGGAATACATTTTGGTCCCGTGGGGGTGGACACACAGGCGTACCCACGTCCCCACGTGACCAGATCGTGTGGCCCTTCTGTCCCTCCAAACCCAGGATCTCTGACCATGACCTGCGGTCGTTCTTTGACCCCAAACAGCGAGCTCGCGCCGAAGTGTCAGACAATGGGCGGATTGAGACCTTCATAAGAACAATTCAGGAAGTTAATGGTAAACAAAGCTCTGGCCAGCCTGACTGATGGTGACTCTGTCTTGAGGACCCTCTGCTGCTGATGTAGTACACGCTTGATGGTCCCATGGGTCCTCTCAACCATTGCTTGGCCTGTGGGGGAGTGGGGGATGCCGGTCTTGTGCTCCACCCCCCATTGCTGCAGGAAGCTACGAAGCTCCCTGGATTTATACGCTGGGCCGTTATCAGTTTTCAGTTCTCTCAGAATGCCCATGAAGGAAAAGGCGTGGATGAGGTGTTTTATGGCATCCCCAGCCTTCTCCCCTGTGTGGGCAGAGGCGAACACGGCTCCAGAAAAGGTATCCACAGATACATGAACATACTTTTGTCGTCCAAATTGTGGGAAGTGTGTGACATCCGTTTGCCACACCTCACAGCTCCTCAGCCCTCGGGGATTAACCCCTGCATGTAAAGTTGGAACAGCCTGCTGGGAGCATGATGGACATGCGGCCACGATTGCTCTGGCCTGTTCCCGCGTAAGGTGGAAACGGCGAACAAGGCCAGGCGCGTTTTGGTGGAAAAGCTGGTGGCTGAGTTTCGCCTGCATAAAGATGTTTGGCAGGGGGGCCATCTCAGCGGGGGCAGCAAGGGCATCAGCCTTCCTGTTCCCCTCTGCGATGAACCCTGGCAAATCGGTGTGTGACCTCGTATGCATCACAAAATAGGGTTGCTCTCGGTGGGAGACCAATCTAACTAATTTCGAGAGCAAGTCATAAAGTGCTATGTTGGACACCTCCTGTAAAATCGCCTGATCTGCTCTGGATACCACCCCCGCCACATAGGCGGAGTCTGTGACCAGATTAAAGGATTCGGGAAACCGCTCAAATGCCCTAACGACAGCAGCCAACTCAGCGACTTGAGGTGATCCTTCCACCTCGGCAATATCAGCCTCCCACTGCTGAGTTTGAGGGTCCTTCCAAGTCAGAACTGACTTGTGGGACCTTCCGGACGCGTCTGTAAAAACGGTTAGAGCCTTGAGGGGCCTCCTACTGCGAACCTCTTTGAGTGATAATATAAATTTAGTTTCCGAATTAAAAATTTTGTGGGCAGGCCGATGAATAGAAATTTGCCCAGTGAAGGAATCCAGGGCGAATTGGAGTGCTTCATTTTCCTGAAGCAAGTGTTCCAACATAGCTTTAGAAATTTGGCCCGATCTTAAACCAATTGGGATGTGAATACATTTGAAGTCACAGCCCGCTAATTCTCTGATCCAGAATCTCGCTTTCCGGATCAGCTCTGCCACCAACTCTTGTGGCCAGGTCATCCTCTTGGACCGTTGATGACTCAGGAAGACCCACTCTATGATTGAGAGTTGATCATTCCCTTCTCGGTCCTTCTTTGGGATGTTCCTCCATTGGAAGACCATCCCATGGAGGTGCGGCAACTTTCCCATGATGATAAATTTGAAAGGAAGCTCCGGGTCGAATCGGTGAGCTTGCCTCTTTGACATTGCATCCTGGACCTTTTCCAGTGCCTTCTCCACCTCAGGGGTAAGGACCCTAGGAGAACTCAGCTCCTCTTCCCCTTTCAATAAATTGAAAAGGGGGGCCAGGTCATGAGTGGTCAGACCCAGCCAGGGCCTTACCCAATTCAAACTCCCACACAGCTGGTGGACATCTGCAAGGGAACTTACTTTTGTTCGAATTGCCAATTTTTGGGGAACAATGGTCCGCCTTCCGATTTCGAGCCCGAGGTATTTCCAGGGCGGCATCTGCTGAACCTTTTCTTCCTGTAGCTCAAACCCTGCAGCAACCAGTGCATCAGCTGTCAGACCAAGCACATGGGAAAGCATGTCATCATTCGGGGCGCACACCAGGACATCATCCATGTAGTGGTAGATGATGGCCTGTCCCGCGGCTGCGCGGACAGGGGACAGCAAGGAGGCCACATACCACTGGCAGATAACAGGTGAGTTCTTCATCCCTTGCGGGAGAACTCGCCAGTGATAGCGTCTCCTCGGGGCTTCCCGGTTGATGGTGGGAACCGAGAAAGCAAAACATGGGGCATCGTCAGGGTGCAGAGGAATTTGAAAGAAGCAATCTTTTATATCTATAACAGCCAATTGCCAATTTTGGGGGAGCATAGTTGGGGAAGGCATCCCAGGTTGGAGAGACCCCATGTCTTCGATAACATTATTAATTTGGCGGAGGTCCTGAAGGAGCCGCCACTTGTCCTTCCCTGGCTTTTGAATCACAAAAACTGGGGAATTCCAAGGGCTGTCGGTTTCTACGATGTGGCCCTTGGCCAATTGCTCCTTCACGAGCTCCTCGAGCGCTTTTAATTTTGTTTTTGAAAGTGGCCACTGCTCCACCCAAACTGGTTCATTCGTCAGCCAATTAAGTTTCTTGGTGGGACGCTCGTCAATGGATGCTGCAGAAATTTCCATTGAGGGGTCGGGTATGTCAATTTTGACCCCCCATTGCGACATGAGATCTCTGCCAAGCAGAGGCTCCTTGTAATCTAAAACAAAAGGACGGATGTTAGCCAATTGTCCTTTTGGCCCCTTAATTTGCACTATGCTCCTGGATTGTCTCGCCAATTGCAACCCTCCGACACCTTGAACGTGTCCAGCCACATCCTGCAAAGCCCAGTGTGACGGCCAATCCTGGGCTGGCACAACAGTCACATCTGCCCCGGTGTCTAAAAGACCAGAGATGTTAATTGTTTCCCCGCCCACCGTAAATTTGCATGCTACCTGGGGCCTTTCCTCAGTGATGGCTTGCACAGGGCAAGCCACCAGAACCTTAGATGTATCATTTGGCCCCTGGGTAGGGATGTTCTGTGCGATAATCTGACCTTTTGGGAGAAAGGTCGGTGGACGGGTGCAGCGCAGCCAGAGGACGAGATTTCCAGGGTCGTTGACGAGAACCCCTGGAAGAATCTCGACCTCTTGCGGGGTGTACTTACAGTCCCCGATGATGACAAGCTCCTTTCCTTGGACTGGCCAGGCTCCTTGTTCTTTGGTGTTTATGAAAAGGAAGGTCCAATCCGCTGTCCTCAGATGGAGCGCTTCGGTGAGCCGCAGCCAATAAGGTTCATGCCTTGATGATGTTATTAAAATTGGCTTTGAAAGGTCATGGTCAGTATTGTATGTCAAATCTGGTATGTCACGTCCGGTATTATTGTCTGTCTCAGTGAAAGGCAGCGTATCATTGGCGCTAGATATTTCTTCCCCCTCCCCCGCTGCTTGGTCCGCCCTATTTCTATCTTCGCGCCGGGCGGACCTGCGCTCCCCCCTTAGTTTAACTGTCGGGAGCTATCTCCCGACCCTCCCCTGTTCCCACTCCCCCCGCCTTCCCCCCTTTTCTTTTTCAAAGCTTCAACGGCATCCCGCAGTGGGCAGGTGTTCGCCCAGTGCCCGGGCTCCCGGCAGATTAGACACCGGTTCTTCTGGGGCACATACGGTCCGTGTATCGGTCCTTGGGTGCCAGACACTGCTGAAACTCTCGGTGTTATTGATTTCCCTTCCCGGTCGTTTCCCTGCATGTAGGGGACCTTTAGCTGACACACCCTGAGCATATCTGGAAGGGTCGGAGGTGGGTCCAGAGGGAGACTCAAAATTGCACTCCGGCACATGTTATTTGCATTTGCAAACACCATCTCCCTCAAGATCCCATCCCTTACCGCCACTTCCGTTACTTGCACCTCGATTGCTCGGGTGAGCCGCTCGACGAACTTGGTGAAACTTTCCTTGGCCCCCTGCATGATCTTGTAATAGGGTACGACCGGGCCGTCTGGCACCATTCCAAAAAATGCGGAGACGGCATGCTCCCTGGCAATCTGGAGGGCTTTGATCGGGATATCTGAGGTTTGGTCCAATGGGTCAGCCCATCTCCCCTCACCCATAAGGTGTTCTAAAGTGAGGGGGTTCCCGTTGTCATCCACCGCAGTCTCCGGGTCTCGGAGGAGACTGGGCAAGGCCTCCCTGAGTTGCTGCCTCCATGCCGCTACCCACAGTTTGAACTCTGTTGAGTCAAGCAGGCAGGAGAACAGCTGCTTCAGGTCCGCAGGAATAACAACAGTGGCATCGAGATCTGAACGGAGCAAACCCCTGAAATAGGGGCTGTCCCACCCATAATCTCGATGGGCCTTGCACAGATCCCGGATGGTGGACTGGGGGAACGGGTGATGGATCGCTCGGACCCGCTGCCCTCCTCGGGAGCCCTTATAAACGACTGGGGATACCGAAGGAACAGGGGAAGGCTGATGCATCCCTGCAGGCTCAGGCCCTGGCCCCGCCCCCTCTGGGCCCAGACCGTGGGAACCGGAAGGGGGAGCGTGGGAACCAGCAGGGGGAGCGTGGGAACCGGAAGCCCAGGAGGCAGGTCTTCTGGCAGGGGGCGTGGTTTGGGAACCTGATGATGTAAGGTGGGTGTTCCCATGAGGGGAGTAACTGGGAGGAGCCGAGGGTGGAGTTTTCGGTGAGGGAGGAGGCATGGGCGGAGCCCTTTTATGAAGGGGAGGAGTATAGGAAAGGAAGGGGTTGGAAGAGTTTGGGGCGGGAAGAAAAGGATTTAGAGAAGAGGAAGAGGGGGATGGGGAGAACCGTGCCATGCGGTCTCCTCCATCTTGGGGATAAGGGGTAGGGGAGCCATTTTGTGGTTGGGGAGTCTCAGCTAGACTAAATCTAACACGAAGTTTATTAACTGGGGAAGATGGGGAAGGGTGGAATTCTTGAGCAGCCCAGCCAGGGCTGCCCAAGAAGCCCCAAGCAGTCTGGCTAGGACTGCCCGGGCAGGGGGGTCGAGAATTCCTGGGGGAGCCTGAGCCAGCAGGTTGGGGTCCTGCTGCTCCCTTCAGAATTCTCTTCTGGGGACGAGGAGAAGGGACAGAGGGACAGGGAGAACAGGGGGAGGTTTGCCTAAAACTGGGCTTTTTCTGCACTCCCTTGGTGGTAGTTGAAGCAGCTGCTGAGAGCTGCACAGCCAGATTAAAGAATTTTGTGGTTTGCTTGTCCCCTTGGAGCACCAGATCATGGATTTTGTTTTGTACAACAGTCCAAAACTTGGGGCTGTACACCTGTTCCGGGGACACACGAGGAAAGTGCAGGAAAAGCCACCTCACAAACGCCTTGAGCTCGCCCCTCGAAACCTTTAACTGGGCGAGCTCCACAACCGACTTAAAACTATAATACACACCTTTTTGGGCAGCGGAGAGTTTTGCGCCCATCTCTCCGAAACCGAAACCAAAATCAGGGGCTCGGGGACACCTCAACCCGAACAAATCCCCCTTGCCTGCTGCCCACCCGATGACACCCAGACAAAAGCAAACTTAACAGAAAACGAACGCGGAGGTCACTCCCCTAAAACCGGGCAAAACCTGAAACCCAAACCCGGGGGGTCCGCACCGAAAAATAAAATCACAGTGTCTAAAACCCCTGTGGACACTTCCACCCAAAAGACAACTGCCCGAAACTTAAAGTTTACAAAACGAAAAAGAACAAAAGAGCACCCCGAGGAGAGTAACCCGCAGGGGGATGAGGCTAACCACCACCCCCCCGAGCTGCGCAGCCTGAGATCCCCCCCACTCCTGGAGGATCCCTCCCGAAATTAGGGTCTCTGCACCGGGAGCACCCTCCGAAAGTAAGCCCCCTCACGAAGAAGGCTTACCCCCTCCTGGGATGCGATGAAGCCTGGGGTCTCGAGATCAGGTGCCTGAAGAGGACCTGCTGGGCGCTTCAGGCTGTCCTCTTCGTCCCTTGGGAGCGTGATCTTACGAAGCCGCTCGACCAAGGGTAGCGGGACGTCCAGGGACTTTTCTTCAGGCTCTTGCAGCCTAAGTCCGTGCCGCGGGGTCCGCCTCGTGTCCTGAGGGTGGGGGACCCACGAGCTGGGCGCCAACCGCTGTCGCGGTGCTGTTCCTCGCGCTGATGAGCGCGGCCACAGGCTAGCTCAGTCTCGTGCACCGCGGCAACGTATGAGGTCGGGGTGGCAAGCCGGGCGAGCCACCTCCTCCCTGTGGGGTCTTGGTTCCCCTCTCAGCGACGGTCAGCAGATGGCAAATGCAGCCCACGGCAGCCAATCAAAAGGCGGACTCCTCTGGGCTCAGTTAAACAGGATTTTATTCAGGGGGAGAGGCAGCACGGGGCTCAGCACTCTCTGACCCACCGCCCAGAGGAGACCCCGGGGGCAGGCGTGCACGAGCTTTTAAAGTGGGGTGGAAACAGGGGTGGCGACAACCGGTCAGCCAGTCACAGGAATCGGGGGGTTAATCGGGGGTGTGAACCATGGAACTGGGGACCAATCACAAAATGAGGGGAGGGGGTCTCCCGGGCCCCAGCCTATCACTCGGCACCCTTCCCGGAGGATTCTAGAAGCCAGGGAAGGGTCTCTGAGTGGCAGGCAGGCGACCATGAGGAGGGGGCGGGGATTGACAGCGACAGGTGCAGGGAAGGGATGAATGACAGAAAACGTCGGGTTTTACAATAGACAAAACAACCGATGCAGAAGGGAAAACCAATGCAGAACACAGGGGTATACAGTGAACTAAACCATTATAAAAATAACTTTAAATCTTACAAAAATAACTTAATAACTTAATAAAAACTATTCTCACACCACCACACATGCCTTTCCAAGCTTATTTTGTTCTGACCTCTAAAGAAAAATCATCATTTTTTCAAATGTCTGGTTGCCTATTTCAATCTTCAGGTCTTGGAGAAATTCTTGTGTTACTGTTTATTTTTCCACTTTTGCCTTCAAAGAAACCCAACAGTTTTGTGGTCAAGAGACCTGACAGCTGAGTCACGTTCCAGCCATGTTGTTGCCATTTGACCTGACCATATTGCTCAGCCAGACAGAATAACTACCTACATTTTCAGAGTTTTATGTTCCAGGAGGCATTTGCTTGCCCCATTCTTTCCACCCTAGATATTTTATTTGAACCACTCAGAGCCAAAAAGGGCTGTCGTTCCTAAGGTCTGCCTCATGCCTTATCTAACTGATCAAATGTCTTGATGCAGAACTGGTCTCAGGTAATGCTTTCCAGAGTACCCATGATGCCAAGTAAAGGGATTAGTGTAATTTAGGCTGGAGAACCTTTCTAACAAATATTTCTTGGAGTCTCAAGCTGTGAAACTGCACAGCTTTTCAGGTTGTATATAATTTATTTTGTTGTCAGGCCAAGAGAAAGGTAGTTTTGGAAACATTAGGAGCTTTCAGTTGTACTTGAATCTGTCTTCCTGCAGAGCCTTCTGCTAATGCTTCTTTTTCTTCCTATGCCTGTGTGGATTTCTTCAGAGGAAATGAAGTCAGTTATTGCATTTGGGTGTTCATTTGGTTTGTTTTCTACCATGAAATTTATAGATGCACACAAGAGAGTTGAAGGCAGAAGTGCGTAAAGAAAATTCACTGCTAAGTTTCTGTTGTAACTAAGCTGGGCAAGCTGCACACATCCTATTCCATCATCTTTCCCCTCTGTATTATTTTAGGAAACCTAGTAATGTCACTGTTATGAAAAGGCTTCAGGATTGGAAAATGGGACAGCACTCGTCGATAATTTGTTTATTCTGTTATGTGAGACACCCTGAAAGTATTGCCCAACAGTTACCCAGCAGCCTTTTTATCTGTTTGATGCTTGTGTGAGGCAGGGATCAAGGTTCCTACAGAACTGTCTCTTTCCTCTAATTTATGAAAAGTGGTGGCTTTCAATGACATTTGTTTTAATGGTCTGAACACCTCCACTAAAAGGACGAACAAAATTATCACAGCCCAAAACTGAACCCATTGCTGTAAATTTTTGAGTCATATTGAGTCCTCCATGACTAAAAGAACAATAGAGACAATGTCACCTCCCAAATAAGACGGCATGAGAACTATACGAAAATGCCTTAAGGACATAGCTGTGAAATCTGACTGTAGGAAGACTTATTTTATATACAGACAGAGGGTAGTGCTTGTGCCAAAGTGTTCAGGCAGTGACTTGACTCATTAACAGTGGAATGGAGTGTGAAGGTATCATTGATTACCTTGTAGCGAGACAATTGAATAAAGGTATCCAAAGAGAGGGAGGGAGGTTGGTTGTTAAATATTAGCACAGTGGTGGAGGGTGTTGAACTACACAAGTCCTTAAGTAAGCTATTTGTAACTGGTTGGTTTGGCTTCAAAAGGCCAAGGATTAAGCAACTGCTAAATGACAATCATTTGCTAAAGGTGCCTTACATTCCATTTGCAAACAGCAGGTTGAAACTGGTGAACCCAAAGCATGAATACCACAAGACACAGCTGTAGTAATGCACCCCCCACTCCCAAGCGAGCATTTCTGTATAAGGAGAAGGCTTTCAGTTTACCTGAAACGAATGAGGAAACCGAACTAGAAGTTTTGCATCTTTCTCTTTGTAATTGGCTCAATGCCAAGAGAGAAGCACCTGTTGGACCTTGTCACTGTCCTTCAAAGTCTGTACTTGTCCTTACTGGCAATTTGCCAGTGGAACCCACCTAGACTGCTGAGTACTAAAGGGACTACACAAAAGAACCAAAGAGCTGTTTGGGACTGGCGTAACAGTGTCAGAATGGTCTCTGCACAGTGTTTGACCTGCATTTTCTTTATCTGTTTATGTCTATTATTTTCCTGTTTAGTAAACCCTTTAATTTTACAAAGCATGTCCAGGGAAGTTGTCTTGCCATGTGATTTTAAGCCATTTACCTGAACAGGCTGGACCCTGGGAGGTATGAAACCAATATACACAGCAAGCAGCAGTGATTAATAGACAGCTCTGCAGTGATTGACACAATAGCATTCAAGGGCCTTAAAAAATGCTTGTTAAATTCTAGGCATATTTACCACATTTTAAAGCTGAGTGGAAGAACTTGTTTCTGGCCAGCTCTGTTGTGACTTTTGCTCCTCACCACTCCTGTACTGAGTCTTATCTCTTTTCCCTACCTAAACGTCCTTTCCCTTTTCTGCTAGAGCTTCTGGTGTTAGAGCCTGCCTGAGTCTCTGTCCCTGGAAGTGAGGAGGTGGAACAAGCCTTTTGTCCAGATGCCACTGTGCTGGGAGGGAGTGGAAATGCCTCTGGGGTGTGTGTTCCTGCCAGTCTTTGTTGCTAAAGGTGTTCTGTGCTTGAGCAGGGAGAAACACAGGCAAAGACTGGACAAAGTTCACAATATCTTTAACTCTTCAATGGTTCCAGCATGCAGTCAGGGTCTTAGGGAAGTTTCCATAGCTGGGCCACTGTGCCAGGTCACAAACCTAACTACTCACTGTGTACTACAGTCTCCTTTGCACCCACATAAGAAATATCCACAGACCTGTCTCAGTCCATGTGCTTCTAATGGGGGGAAGTGTCTCTAGTGCCATGCAGGATAGAAATCTTATTTTCCAGTTGGTGAAATTATAAAACATTCAATGAAATTCCAATTTTTGTGTGCTTGAAGGCAACACATTGGACTGGTTGAGATAAGTCTGGAAACTTCAGTGATACTTTCATTAAACTAAACTGATTTGGACTGGGTAATTGCTGGGTTGCTCCTTGGCACAGATTCTATCCCTCTTCTAGACAAGGCCTGGACACAGCTTGTGGGACAGCAGGAGCTGGGACAGTTCCCAAAAAGCAGGTTGAATGCAGCCACCCTTTTTAGTAAAGAGACTCCAGCTGTTCTGACAGGAGGTTTATCATGTCTCTTGCTTCATTCTATTTTACACTATTTACAAATGAAAATGAAATCTCAGGGTGCCCTAGGAACCTGGGGAGAAGCCTGAACTTCTAATTTGCAACTTGATTTTGTTGTCAGTGCTGCTTCTAGTAAGAGAAAGAAGCCTATAGAATAGATGTTTGCATCTACTTGAGATCATGGGATCATGAAATCATAGAACAGCCTGGGTTATAAGAGACCTTAAAGATCGTCTAGTTCCAACCCCCCCACTAGGGACCAGGAGACCCCCTACTAGACCACATTGTACAGAGCTTCACCCAAATTCTGTCTTAGAAAGCCGTTTCAAAAAGGTCATTATTTTTAATGTTCTTTTAGTGAACTAAAAGGACATTTTAAATTTTTAATTTATTTTTATTTGGGATGGTGTCATCCTTCAGTCTGTTATTTATGTTACTGGGTGCCTTGTTTTTAAACCAAAGTGAGAACTAAGCTTTTTCAGTATCTATGCAAATGTCCTGAGCAAGGTGCTTAAATGTGAAAGCACTATGTCAATGAATAAGACGTGAAAACACTGTTTGAATTAAGTCCAGAAATCCTCTTACACATGCAGAACATTATTTCTTGTGAGTAAAGGATGTAAATGGGGTACATAAAAGAAGGTAATGCTAAATATACTAAATAATGCACCAGAAATTTTCTTTTAACCTGAAAGGAAAGGATTTGGGCTTAAAAACTTAGTCACCTTGAAAAAAAGGGGTGGGCATATACTACAGAAGGGAAAGAAAACAGGAGTAGTGATTTCTTAAATGCTTTTGAGACCAAAAGGTATTGCCTGACATAATTTCTTTCCCTGAGACCCACAGTGGTTCAGTTCTTTCCCACCATCAACGAAAAATGTCCCAGACTCCCAGAGCTCCACATTCTTGGCACTGGCAGTATGTCTTACTAAACATTTTTGTCAAAACCACGTCTGGATCATATCCTCTCTTTTTCTGCTCTGTTGCTGTTGCTACTCTACTTCAAAGGGTATTGGCACATGCTATTACAGGGCTTTTCAGTGAATATATGGAGTCGGCACCTCATTTTATCCTCTCAAAGACGATGTCACCTTTCCTGTTACTAGGACAGAAGATATAAATACCTGTGAAATAAGCTGCCTGACATTTTAGTGCTCCAAAGTCTGTTTTGTTCATTGCCACATTTATCTGAGGTCCTGCAAGGAGTACACCACCATAAAACTGGTCTTATTAACAATACAGAGGCATTGATCCAAGTCAGAGGCTGAACTTCAAACTCTTTAGTACCTTGAAAAATTAATTTCTGAGATGTTCTGAAATCAGCAGTTGAGTTCTACTCCAACATTCCTCCCTAGGGTAAGTAGATTCTGATAACAGCAACAAGAGTTTTATTCCATATGCTGTGTTTATGATGTTCGTAAGTGTAATTTTATTATCTCTTATTTGAAAAAAAATACCCAAACCCAACACTTTTCTGTAAAAGAGTGCTGTTGTTATACTACAAGTTCACTGAAACTGCACTGAGCATAGTTCATTTGGTCATGGTCTTACAAATCTAGCCAACACCCCTGACAGCTTTGTACAGAAGGTGTAGACAGCCACTCCCAATGTTTTTTGTAGATGCTTCAGTAGGAAGAGCCATTAATTTCCTCTTACCGATCAGGTAGAGAAGGTTTTGATGTTCTGCAAAAAAGCAGCCATGGAAGGAGCAAGCTGAAATATTGAACATAATTTTACTGTGGTAAGCACAAGGTAAACCCAATAACAAGAAAACAATCTTCTCAGAATTTCTCAGCATATCCTCTTCCACTGTGTTGGTGAATATGTACTCCTATTCTTGAGTAGACAGAATAGAGTTGTCAAGTAACAGTTTTGTAGGTCTCTCTTTTGTTGTTCCAGATCTACACCTCTCTAGCTTGAAAGTGACAGGATCAGCAATTTGTTTCCCCTCTTCTTTTTTGCTCATTTAAGCAGTTTTTCTTTAAAAAATGCCATCTTGAATGATCAGCTGAAAAATTTATTTACATTTACCAGTTTGATTAATCATCCCAACTGGAAGAATATCTTATTTAAATAGAATATTATTCTGCATTCCCTCGATTTACTGAGTTTACTATCTCAGTTATCACTAAATTAAGTTTTTCTGCTTTTCTGAGAAGAGGTTTTGCCAACTAGTTTCTAAACCTTCAATAAATATTACCCAATACATTTAGGTATCTTTTCCACCTGAATCTATTACCTTGTCTACTGTGACACATTTTTGAATATGGGAATAAGGGCAATACTGGAGCTGATCAGTCTATGCATAGAAAATCGTGCAGCCTGCTGAAAGCACAAATACTGATTTTTTTTCATCAGTTTACAGAATAAAGGTGAAGACATATTAAAAAGCAACATCAGGCAAAAATAGTATCAACTTTTTTTTCACCTATAGCCTTGTGCCCACTTTGGTGAATGTGACTTTAGACACCACCCTTTAGCAATTTGTGGAAGGAAGGCAGAGCTCTCCTCTGGGGAGAAGGGAGAATGATGGGCATAGAACTATGTCTGAAAAATGCCTCCAGGTTTTGTAGTGAGCTGTATGTGCAGTCCACCTGGAACATCCACTGGGGATTCAGGCACTGTAAAACTGGAATCTTTCCTGCAGTGCCACAGCACTTCTGTGGCTTCACAAATGGCAGGACAGTCTGCAAAGTGAGACCTTATTTCAAAACTTCCAGTAGGACATTAAAGAAAACGTTGTAATTTTTTTTTCCTTTGAATAATTTCTTGCTTTCTCTATGTTTATAGAGTAAGTTTGGAAGATGCAGAAAACCGTGGGTGGATGGGCATGGGATGTGCATGCTGCCAAAGATCACTTCATTACTGATGCAACAGGGTGTAATACATCATTATTTTTACTCAGGATTTAATTCCGTAATGCTAATAATGCAATTATTTTCAATCATATGCATTTAGACCTCTGATCAAAAATGATATCATCCTGTGTTCCTTCATACAAGCAGCTCTAACAATAACTTAGATCAAAGGAAACATAAAAAGTTTGTGTTCCATCCTTTTTCTGGCTCTGTGTTGTCCCTGGTGCCAGGAGGTGGTGCCACAGAGCAGGAAACAGTTTGGGTATGGCCTGACATGCACACCCTGCATGATCAAGCGATTAGGACATGGTTTCACCTTCTTTCAAACTATATTCAAGGATCTTTGCTGAATCCTGCCACAGTTCAAGTGTCCCAAGGTAGAAATCGAGTATTTGTTTGCCATTCTATTTGTATTCCTTCCACATTAAAGTTTCCTTTTTAGTAAGACATTTTATCAGAGAATTCACAACTTTCTTCTACACTATGAAATCTCCTCCATCCTTCCATCACAAGCAGACTTGGGAGCTCTGTGACATAATTCATTTCCCTTACTTTTTCTCCCTCCTTTTCTATTACCATTCTCACAGCTCTTGGGTTTTTTGTGGGTGTTTTTGTTTGCTTTTTTCTCTCTAAAATACATAGAAAAGGATCAAGTCATCTGAAGCAGGCTGAGGACCAGCACAATCACTGTTTTATAAATCCTAGAAAGTTTCTGTTGCTGCCTTTCCTCATTTGCCTGGTTCAAGACTGCTTTCAGGAGAACTGTGGGTCTGCACAGAGCAGAGTTAAATCAGCAAGTCAAAAACTAAGAGCCATTTGGTGTTTTCAGTCCTTGATAGCACCACAACATGTTTGCAATACAAAATCGACACTTTTTGTTTCTACACAGAACCTGCAACTGCTTGTAGTCATGTACAGAGACAGTGATCCCTCAGTAAACCTCCAAAGAATTCCTTCTTGGAAGATGTGCTGTGCCTTGTAAGTCACACAAGAATGAGTAAAATGGTATTTTGAGCAATTTTAGCTTGAGTGTGCTTTACAGGACCCATTGCCACTCAGAAAAGTATTAGCATGTTCCTGGACCTACAGATGTGGCTTTAATCACCACCCTTTTTTAGCGTTTCAACATCACTGCCCCTGCCCCACTCTCCCTGTGTCAGCCTCACACATGTTTTTTGTAGCATCCAGACTTTGCACTGAATTACACAAGATGCTTTCTGTTTGCTGCCACTCTCAAGTTTTGCTTCATCTGCTGCCTTTAGTCCATGGTTCACACACTCAGCTGGATGAACTGCTGTGTTTTCTTTCCCATCGGGTTGTGAGGTCTTTGCTGCTGGACTCAGACCCTCTCAGCTCTGCAGCATGATGCTTTCAAACATTTGCTTTCTGTAAAGTATCTTAAATCTGAGCCTCACACATATAAAAAGTCTCTGGCTTCTCAGAGAAGTTCCTTAACTCCTCAGGATGAGATGTGCCTCCTCTCAGGCTGTCTCTGATGCCCCCCGACACCCTTGGCAGTGGCACAATATTCTGTTTCTGGAGAGGAGGAGATCTAAGGGGTATTTTTACTGTACATCTTTGCTGGAGTGCCTAGAGAGTCCCAAAGATGTATCTGTGGCAGTGTAGTATGTCTGGAGAAAGTTCCTGGAGTGGAGATCAGCAGACATAGAACAACCCATACCTGTGCCACTAAACCCTGTTCTTGGACCACATCAAAACTGCCTCCAGGGGATAGTCCTGGCCAGTGCTGGCATCCAAGCTCTGCATGGAAGTTGTTCACTAGGGTACCAGGCTTGGCCAAAACCATGCCAGATGTTAGTCTGGCAATTTAAGAACACAGACAAATCTGTCCCAGTGTTCAAGAACATTCCCTGATAGTGTGGAACTTAGAAATAGAGCCTGAAATGTCCAGGAGGGCCTTGCTGTTTCAAAACACCTTATCTTTATTCCTCCTTGAAGCGTTTATGGAGTTTTTTAAAGATTTCTCACATTTCCTAGACTTTGCTTTCCTCAATAATACTAAGGTCATCAGCTATAATCTTTGTGTTTGGGAGACCCCGGAGACACAACAGTCTGATCACACAGAAACACAGGGCCTTACCCTCCTTGACACACATAGACAGGAGTGGCATAGCCAGTGAGACAAAGACACCCAGCAGAGCATGCTGAGGACACTGGATGTGTTCTTAGAGCCTGGTAAAGTTTACTGGCTGTATTAGCATTTCTGCATACAGCAGCTTCCAGCCAATTCAGATTTGGTTACCTGCTGCTTTCTCACACTGCAGCGCTACCTTGCCTTTGTCGTCCTGACTGCTGCTCTTCTGCTGAGGCCAGCAAATCAAGTGGACCCAGCCAATTTGCCAGGCTCAGACTGCATTGTTTCTAACTCAAATTTGTCCTGTAGATGCTCATTGCTTTGAAAAATGTGTTTTTTGACAGAGGTCATTTTACACAGAGAATATTTCTGGTCATTCTCTCTGGTGTCCCACAGCTTCACATGGCAACTAGGATGAATGACAAGTTCCAACATATCTTGTTTCCTGGGGGATTTTTTTTTTAATTTTTTTTTTTTTTAAACAGTCCACATTTTTATTTTGGCTCTTTGCTGTGATCCTCAGACTTGTCTGTGTCTGCAGCAGAATTTTGCTCTTCAGTATGACTGATCCATAAGCAACACTGGGATCAGGTTTGTTTGGATGCTCCTGTACCAAGAGAGAGGCTGGCATCCTTCAGCAGTATCTGTGCACTCAGATCATTAGAAAGTCTTGTAAACACGTCACTGATCTCTTCCTATTCTTTGTAATAACCTCCCTATCTTCTCAACCAGCCTGTAGGATCCTCTGGTTTTCCTGCTCAGAGTACTTGGGTCATGGGATACAAGATGTCATGAGACTTCATTCATCTCTGAACAGATCAGACTGGGTGTCAAAAATGTTTAAACTATGTTAGTGCTATACTCTATGAGCATATTTAGCCCTGCTGCTGCGCTCAATGTTTCCACAGCCTCCATGCCCCTCAGCTCCTTGGAATCTCTTTCCACCTTTCATTTTGCCATTGTCAATGTATTCAGTGGATCATTCTCAGTCCCATTGCTTTAATTCTTAGTCTGCACCTATCAACTTCAGTATTTTTGGTCTTTAACATAAACATCTATTCTTTTTTCTAATTGGTTTTGGTTTGGGTATTTTCCAAAATGAAGGTGTATCTCCAAATAGCATTGCTCCTTCTGCATGCACAGTATTTATCATGATGGTAGCTTGGACAATATTTCCAACTGACTTATTTCTGGACATTTCTATTTCTTTTGAAGAGATAATTAAGTTAACTCCATTTTCTTTCCTTTATTCTCTATGA
Source organism: Hirundo rustica (assembly GCF_015227805.2). NCBI lineage: Eukaryota > Metazoa > Chordata > Aves > Passeriformes > Hirundinidae > Hirundo > Hirundo rustica. The sequence continues at coordinate 7,058,228 of NC_053450.1, forward strand.
TCATTCTGTAGAGTTTCCATCCTTATTACCACACTTGCTAATTTTTCTCTGGAAACTGATGAATGCTGGTGATCAAGATACTTTTACAATATCTCTTTGCTGTACTTTTAAGTAATGCTTTGCTACCATGGTGAGTGTAGCTGCCTTATGGTAGGCAACAACTTTTCACATTGCAGATCTTGTAGTAGCAGAAAGTTCCTCCATCTGCCACTGACTGTGCATGATGTGGTGCCCGGCATTCATGGCATCTGCCATCTTACTCCTTAAGCAGAGGATGAGGAACTCAATACCTGGCTGCTTCAATCACTGCATAAAGGAAATAATAAGATGTCATGGGTTGGCACAGGTTTTTAGTTATGGAGAAATGTGGAATGTATTTCCCTGTCAGGAACTGGGAATTGCTTTAGAATGGACCGGGACCTCTCAGAAGGTTAGTTAGGGTCTTGGCATCTGTTTTGACCACTGAGAATGTCAAATGCGGCTTTGGGAAGTACCCATATATAAAAACCTGATTCTCTGCAGTTCACTCTCTTGCTTTCGGGTCAGTCACCAGGTAACATCGTGGGCAGCAGAGAAGGGCCCGGCTCAGGCCCTGCTGCCCTTGGGCGGCTGGGCCGGGCCCAGCCATGCCTCCAGGAGCCACTGCCCACACAGGAAGCGGCCCGGACTGGCTGAGCCCCCTTTCCCTGGCTGAGCCCCCTTTCCTCCGGCTGAGCCCCTTTCCCCTGGCTGAGCCCCTTTCCCCCAGCTGAGCCCCCTTCACCCAGCTGAGCCCCCTTTCCCCCGATTGAGCCCCTTTCCCTGGCTGAGCCCCTTTCCCTGGCTGAGCCCCCTTTCCCCCGATTGAGCCCCTTTCCCTGGCTGAGTCCCTTTCCCCGGCTGAGCCCCTTTCCCTGGCTGAGCCCCTTTCCCCCAGCTGAGCCCCCTTTCCCTGGCTGAGCCCCTTTCCCCGGCTGAGCCCCTTTCCCCGGCTGAGCCCCTTTCCCTGGCTGAGCCCCTTTCCCCCGGCTGAGCCCCTTCCCCTGGCTGAGCCCCTTTCCCCCGGCTGAGCCCCTTCCCCTGGCTGAGCCCCTTTCCCCCGGCTGAGCCCCTTTCCCTGGCTGAGCCCCTTTCCCCGGCTGAGCCCCTTTCCCCCAGCTGAGCCCCTTTCCCCGGCTGAGCCCCTTTCCCCAGCTGATCCCCTTACCCCGGCAGTGCTGGCCACATGCCCGGGCCGCGGCAGAGGGGCCAGGCCATGGCCGGCTTGGTGGCCGCTGGCAGCAGAGAAAGAAATCCTGCAGCTTTGTGGCAGCTCCGAGCTGGGCTTCCCGGGATGAGACCAGGGGGTGGAGGGGAGGACATCCACCGGCCTCCCCCATTGCCAGGGCTGTGCTACAGCCCTGCAGGCTGGGGCAGAGAGCACATGGCCACTGCAGGCCTGAGCAGATTTAACCCATTCCTGGCAACATGGAGCATCCAAGGACAAACCCTTTCCTGAGAAAGAGAAGAAAGAGACAGAGTGGACGTAGAGAAGGCACCACAGGAAGTCAGTGGATCAAGAGTGAAAGAACTGATAATATTATTGGACAATCGGATCAAGGAAGTGGACATTTTAAACCGGATTTCTCTGGGGTAAACTATGGGAAAATGGACTGTTCATTGTAACATCTTAATGTTGTTTAGGGGAATGCTGGTTCTAATCAAAACTGGGGACTGATATGATTGAGATTTGAGTGATAATCTTGAAGCCCTCACTCCTGGGTTAAAAGGAGGTCTCAGCCTTTGAGACAAAGATGATTTTAGAGAGAGAGAGTGATTTGAAGCCCTCAGCTCCTGGAGTAAAAGGAAGTCTTTGTTTCTTTTGAGATAGAGATGATTTTAGAGATAGAAGAAGAGAATGCTTGTTTTGTACTAGAAGAAGAATTCTTAAACAGTACCCCAGATATGCCAAGGGAAAGGCTGCTAATGGGTAGAACTGCACAGTCTGCAAAAATTCCGTGTGGTTGCAGATTTGTGACATTGGAAGCCACAAGACTGTTGTAGTCTTGTGATGAGTGTCTCCATGGTACTCTAGAGAGACTCCTCTCCCAAAGTGATGAAAGATTATGTTTAAATGGGGAAGCTGACTGAAAATCACAGGTTGTGTCGCTCTACGTTGTTTTGTAAGAAAATTAACACTTTGCAGTGGGAGGGAAGAGTGTTTTGGAGTTTCATTCTGTTTTGTTTTAGTTTTTTCCCAACTTTCTTTTTTCCATCCTTTTAGTATGTGTTATTAAAACTATTTGTTTATTTTAAAGTTTAAGCCTGCTTTACTTTTTTCCTAATCTTTCTCCCACAAAAAGAGAACAAACACTAAAACCACTGCACTAAATTTAGCAGCCAAAATTTAGTAAATATAAAATCACTACATTAATTGGTGTTTCTGCTCAGTTTTATTAAATTAAAACCATTACATAAGAGAAAGGTGTAAACCCCTCACACATGGTAGAAGACATATGTTTTTTGCTAGATTCCCATTCCCTACAACGGGAACTTTCAACACACACACACACCTACCTCTAAGTGCATCAGACCTCTGGTTAGTTGCAAATGATTGATTCCACCAAATTCTTCTCTCCAGTGCCCAGCATTATCCAGTACTTCCCCTTGCCCCTTTGAAAGCTGCTTGGGAACCAACTATTTCTGAAAATCAGATTATGCTTTGGTACCTGTCAGTGGATTTTATGAGCTTGGTCCTTAGAACCATTTCTTCTGCTCAGTGATGTATGCAGAAGTCCTGTGGGGCAGCTGGGCTGTCAAGTTCCATTTCTGCTGTGGCAGTTTATAACTGAGTGCATTTTCATGCAGATCATTTTTCTTTGGGCACAATCCCTTTTGGGTATAATCACTCCTCAGAAAGCAAATGCTCCCAAAGCCATGTAGTGATTAGAGTGACTGGTCATCTGGCACTTCATGGAGCTCATAAAGACGCAGGACAACTGCATCTGAATTCCACACTTCTTCAAATTGGACATGAAGGGTTTTCATCCATGAAATCTGTTAAATTCTGAAATGCTAAATGCTGTAAATACAGTCACTGGTTGTCAGCAGTTTGAAAAACACATTGTGTGTTCAATGTGCAAAACACAAATGGATAGAGAAGATGGCACCTTTAACTTGGGCTTTGTGATTCCTTGTTCAGGCTGTGGCCCTGTCAGAAGCAGTAAGTGGGTAGAAGTATGTGAATAAGGATTATGAAGGATTGACAACAGGACAAGAAAGCAACAAGTGCACATGGAACCAGAGCATGAGGGAAGATTCAGGAGTGGGAATGTGAAAAACAAGTAAATGTGATAATAAACCACATTTTGTCTTGAGTATAGTGAGGATTGGATGCAGGATGGACATTGAGTCTAACTGCATCAGAGACTAAATTTTGTAAAGTGTAAAGACAAGAGTGCTGGAGTCAAACTTGTCTGGCAAATAAGGGAACAGCAGTAATGCCCTCAGAGATGAATAGAGGTGTTCAATATTTCTGTCCTCCTCACCACTCCTCGCTCTTTTTTCCCAGGTGAATAGAACAAAGTCAGGAACCTGCCTGTCCTGTATTCCCCCAGTGAGATTCTAGAGAACTTGGAAAAGGCAGTTGCATTATAACATCTCCCTGGGAGTTCTGGTGGAGGGAATATATTGAGAGGTCTAAGAGACAGAATATAAATATTAAATGGTCATATGATACCACGTGTATGATGGAAATTGCCCAGACTCAAAACAAGCTCAAGTTGCCAGAGATTGCTTCAATTACTACTTCTGTCCCTTAAACATCCCAGAATTTTGTAAGAGCATAAAGAGGTGGAGATATCTTTCAGAACCAAAGGCCGTGAGTGGCGCATGTGACATCATGTTTTCCAGAACGGATTCTCAGTGACACCTTGGTTTGCCAACTTACTGTGACATGGAGGTAGCTCCCTTTGCAAACTGTTACATTTTCTGTGAAAAAGGATGTAGGGGAGATCCAGGGTCTGTGATGAGAGTTAAGTAGGACACAAGTGCACTGAGACACTTCATCCTCTGGCTGCTTCCTGCATGCTCAGTCAGAGTGACAGTGCCCTAATTACAGCCCCTTTCCAGCTGCTGCAGCTGCAGGGAGGCAGAGGCTGGTTATGCAAAGGCTCCCCAGGGGTCACAAAAGTAGGTTTGGGGTAAGTGAAAACCAACAAAGCAGGTACTGGACAGCACTAAGCATCTAAGAGTTAGGCAGGTTGTCTATCTTCATAGTAAGTGTTCCCTCCATCACCAGCAGAGAAAAGGAACCAGAAGTGTCAGTTTTGCTGAACTGCTCCTCTTGCTAATTACAAAGGAAAATGAAGTGATTGGCTTACAGAAGGTGCCTGCTTTACAGGTGGCTAAAGAGAGTTGAAATAAAGCCCCAGGTCTTGTCAAGATCCTGGATATTTTCCTTCAGAGAGCAAAATTTCTTCAGAAAATTTAGACAAGAATCAGGTATTGACCTTTAAAGATGGGAATAAAATGAGTTTGACTCTTTTGGTACTTTGTGGTCATCAGAATAAAAATTCCCAATACCTCACTTGCTTGTCTGCATAAGCAACAGCACCAGTAGTGCCTGGTCATTTATTTATTTACATTTGTGGAATGGATGCCTCTGCTTTAAGACTGTGATTGATGAGGCAGACATGAACAACATTCTGCTAATGTTTAACACACAGGGCAGAGTTTGCTCCTGGGCTTTCCATAAATGCAACTGGTTAGAGTGAGTTACAGAATTGGACAGATTTACAGTCACCAGCTGACCACTGGTTTCTCCCTTCAGTCTGGTGATGGATGGCTTGTACAAATGCATGGAGAGACTCGTAAGATATATCATACTAGCATATATTTTGTCCTGATTACACTTTGGGCTCATCAAGTACTCTCTTCTATCTTCCAGAGATAACTGTACAAACATTTTGAAGAAAAAGCAACTCATCCCCCTAAATAAACCATCATAAATTCTCCAGTAACCTTTCAGTGTCCTACAAAAATAATAATAAAAAAGGAATTTCTTCCTGTTTATGTGGTGAGTAGAAGTTTGGAAAAAGTACCTCATATATCAAACCATGAATATTATTGCAGTTTGTTAAAGTAAGAAGGATTATGCATCTATCACCCAGTCACCCCCTGGATTACTAAGTAGATTTCTCCTTTGAGTAATCATTTATTTAGTGAAATTCAGAGTAGACCTGCTGGGATTTCTCTTTTGGTGTAAGCCTGGTCCTTATCCTCATTCATACTACAAATATTTCTTTCAAAACTGCTGCAGTTAAAGTGGATTTATCCGGGTGTTGCGCATGTAAAATCAGTAAAACAAGTCCCTTGTCCAACGCAAAGATCATTTCTACCCACCAGGAGATGTGACTGCTGGGAGGACAGACACAGTCAGACCAGGACTCATCTGGCCAGGCCTGGTTGCAGGAGTCACTTTGACATTCCAGGTGCCTCCAGGTGCCCACCCACACCAAGATTTGCCACATTTGTCACACTCCACATTGTTTGGGTGCGGATTTGGTGGAGCAAGGGAATGTCAACAGATGGTCTTGCAGAAACTTCTGCAAAGTTGTAGTTACACTGACCTCGTTTTGGACCACAGAGGTTTCTGCTCCTGTCTGCTGTGCTCACATCACTGCAGACAGGTCTTCCATTTTAATGTGGAAAAAGCCCTGTGTGGTACTTAGATATACAGGGGCAGCAGATCAACCCAAGCAAACTGCCATGGGGGTACTGCTCTTTCCTTTTAAGCTAAATTGAAATAAGTTAATAGTTAATCTAAAGCTACAACAACAGAATTGCCCCAAGATAAAGGACAAAACTCTTGAAGGAAATTATTCATAGGCAACTCCCTCAGCCGCAACTCTCTTGGACTGAACAAGGAAAATTTTCCTGCAGTTTAATATTTTCTAGATTATGAAAAATTTAATTCAATTCAGAGTTGCGTTATATGTGCAAAAAGCACAGTTTTTCCAGTGAAATGTCCTCCATCAGACAGTGTTCTAGATGACTAATAATATTTACAAGAGGGTTTCTATTGGTTTAAATTCACACTTCCAGCTAAGCTATTACCGTTTCAGAGTGTCTGAGCCCTCATTTTATTCTTCACAGCATTAGGGATTTATTTCACTTTTTTTCAGTGCAGTGAAGCTAAAATCATAAAAAAGTGCTACAGTAATTTAAGGGTTTCTACACAGGGATTTTTTGCTCTACCTAAAAACCCCTGAAATTCTCCAGCTGATATTGATTAAATGGATTCAAGGCACTGCTATGAATTCTGCAACAGATGTGACTATACAAGGATTTGGAGAAAGTGCAACTGTGCCTATTTGAATTCAAGATTTTTACTGTTTCTGATGCATTTCAGGGCCAGGAAAGAGCAAGGCAGGTGGGAGACTGGGGAAATGGTGTTCGAAGAATGTTCCCAAGTTTTGCCAATACCCTTCAGCAACTACTTCCCTTCCTTCCTTCCTTCCTTCCTTCCTTCCTTCCTTCCTTCCTTCCTTCCTTCCTTCCTTCCTTCCTTCCTTCCTTCCTTCCTTCCTTCCTTCCTTCCTTCCTTCCTTCCTTCCTTCCTTCCTTCCTTCCTTCCTTCCTTCCTTCCTTCCTTCCTTCCTTCCTTCCTTCCTTCCTCCCCCCCCCATCATCTAAACCCCTTGGAATTTAGCAGTTCTCACACAGCTCCTACCTGGTGAATTGATGGGATTTTCAGAGAGGAGGAAAAAGGAAGGGGAGGAGGAGGGAGACTCTTCTGATCCAGTACAGGAAGAGAATTTCCACTTTCTATATCTTAAGCATATCTGCTTAGGGGTGAGTCTGGTTATGATGTTGCATCTTTCCTCCTTTAAATATTTATTTCAACCAGAGTAAATATATCTATGTATCGGTACAGCTTTTCTGGAATGAGAGCCTTGATCTTGTTCAGCCTGAGCCTCTCTGGTATTGATAAATTAACTCATAACTGGTATAAACTCTATCTCCATAAGCTTCACTGCCCAGAACAACGACAAAAAATCACCAGTAGTGGTTTCCTGGTGTAGGTAGAACTTTTAGAATTTTTTCTGTCACAGCAAAGGATTTCAGGTTTTTTTTTTCCAGAATACATTTTATCTTATCTATTTTAAAATTTTCAGCTAAATCTTGATCTGATTTTTAGAGGAGCCTTGTGAACTGCTCAAAACCAGCCAGCTGCCTTTCCCAAGAACTACCTGAACAACCATTTACCCTGCTGTACTTCTACTGCAGAATATCCCTGATATTTGTGCTATTCTGGATTTCTTCCACCATTGCCAAGAGGGCTTTAAATTCAGATGTTGCATGTGCTCCCAAATCTCATTTTCAAGAGAAAATCTGCTACCCAACTGCAAGTAAAGCCATGAAGACCTGTCCCTTAGCCCTAGAGTGAAGCTCTCAGACTCTTTAGAAGCAGCATGAGGTTTTCTTAGCCCATACTCTGGATGCCTGCCTGACATTCCCTACATCCCAATGTGGTGCTGGTATCTGGGTATGTAGGGCAAGAGAGGAAGTTCAAATGAAAAGGTCTTTTCTACCTCAAATGCATGGGAGACCAAAGAAGAGCACTTGAGAGTTGCTTCATTGAATGAGCTGACCTGCCAGCAAGAGAGAAAATGGGAATGGAATCAAGCAAACAATCCCAATGCCTGCACACAGCCTTGTGGCTCTGGCTCTCCCTCTGACAGGGACCTGCAGCCTCTTTGCTGTGCTGACAAGGTTTTTGCAGTTCGTCATGACAGTTGAGTGTTCTCGAACAGAGAGCACGAATTACACACGCACACACACTGCAGCCCCGTTCATCTCCCTGCAACAGCAACACTGAGAAAAGCAGACAGGAGGCTCCATTTAATTGCCAAAAGACAGGAATAAATGTCATTGGCTTCAGGGGGAGTTATTTGTACCCTGCAGTGGGAGACCAGCACCCTGGTATTGCTGCTGCTCTCTGGCTCTTGGTAGCTGGGACTCTGTAGTTGTTGCATGGCTAATCCTGCTGCCAAATTTCCCTCTGCTTTCATAGTTTTGTGCTCTGCTTTTATTGAACCTATCAAGGGCTATTAGGAAGAAACTTTCCCTCTGGCCTGTTATTCCATTATCATTCATTATGAGGGTTTTTTTCACTTCATCTGACACATTTGATGCCAGGCTCTGTCAGAAATGAGTCTCTGGACCAGGGGTCTCCAGGGGCTCAGGATGCACTGAGAGCTCAGAGCTGGAGGATGGGGAATGCTGCAGATGCAAATAAGATATGCACATTCAGCAGCATGAAATACTATTCCTGCATTTTGTTCACTTTCATCACTGCAGCTGACAGAGGGGATCTACATGTCCCTCTGTGATCACACAGCCTCAGAGGTTTCCAGCCGTTTCCAGTTCAGAGGGCTGTGTTCCCAGCTCTTTTTTCATCGATGTCCCAGCATGCAGGAATGTGCTAATCAGTTTTAGCAGGCCCATCATTTGATTGACTTCAAAGCTGGGAACCCAGTTGCTGCCTCTCTTAAAAGATAAGAAAGGCCAGCAGGACAAGGGTTGTTTTTCCTGCCTTTAGTTTATACTTGTCCTTTTTGGGTAGGTCAAAGATAAAAAGTGGTCTGTTTCGTGCAACAGTTGTTTGATTTCTTTCAGCCGCTCTTGGATTAGCTTCTTACATCTTTGTCCAGAAAATGCATTTTCATCACCTTGTAACAAAACCTCCTTCTCACATTTGGACTGAAGAAGTGTTGCCTTTGCTTTTTTGAGTGCATAAGGTTAAAACAACTGCAGTGATCTGCCATGGAATTCACTCTCTCCAAAGGACACTGAAACCACAAGGTCCTGTACAGAAAGTACGGTCTCCAGAACAATATCCACAGCCAAAACCTCCTGTGCAATAGACTCTTTCCATGGCAACATCTTGCAGATGGCTGAATTTCAGCAGTTATCTGGGCTGACACATTCATTATTCTGCACTGGAAGAACAGGCTTCTTATGCATGAAATGGTCATGAAGATGAACATAAGTAATGTTCTGAACTCAGAAATGTGAGATTTAAACAACTGTCTTTTTACCCATCATGAACTCAAAGTTGTGGGTTTTCCAAGGAGCAGTGATTTCTTTTTATTGCAAATAATTTATTCCAGGACTATATTCTTCCCTTCCTCTTTGTGACCTGATTACAAATATCTCTTTTTTATTCATTATTCACGCATTAGGTAAATACCTTTACCCATTTTAGAAAGCATCTCGCACATAATTTATGCAAGCGTTTTGCAAATCCGAGATTTCTGATCAGTGTTGCAGGGCTTACTTTAAAGGGAGGGATGATTTTTTTATGCCTTCTGACAGAATGACTGCTGTTACCAACTCAGCCAGCTGGAACTGTGGTCAGGAAAGTGGTGCCTATCCTTTTTTAACCAATGCACTCCATGCACAGAGCATGTCTTCCAACAACAGAGCTTCAACTATTCTCAGGATGGGATCAAGAACCATAGATTTGTCTCAGAGCTTTGTTTATTATGCACTGAAGGCCTCTAAGTGATGCATATTGTTCCTGTTCTAGTACCTCTTTTGCTTTTGGGATTTTCAAAGGGAAGAAACCAACTTAAACTAAAAGTTGTTGTTTTGGTTTTTTTTTTCCAAATAGGATGCAGAAAAAGAGAAAAATACAAAAATGTTCTTTGCAAAACATAAGATTTGCTTAACATGGAGTAATGCTCTCTGCACACACTGCCCATGCCTGTGCTGGAAAGGGAAAGGTGGGACCAGTAGGTGACAGAGGGTGAAGCACCAGAGTGGAAAACAAATTCAAATGAGGTTCAGAGTTGCATAGGCATGAAGAAATATGTAGAAATTTTTGGTGCTGGTGGCTCACATGTGTGGAGCTCTGGAGAGGGGTGGGATTCAGAGAAATTACACCACTTTTTTCCTCCTAAAATGGTGCTAGTGTTTCTAATCCTGAAAAAGAAAGAGCTGTGAAAGAAAGATATTCCTAATGTCCCAAAGAATGTTAAAAAAAAAAAAAAAAAAAAATCTTTTCTTCTCTTCCCCCCTGCACTGCCTTCGTGCTCTTCATGCTCTTAACATTCACACCTACATCCCCACTTTTGGGGAACTTGCTTTCTGCCAGGCTGCTTTATTTAAACGTTTCTGTAGCTTAACAATTTTTAAGACTTGAGTCATATGCCTTGCTGGGTGACATCTTCCCTTCCCCTGTGCCTCATCTAAAGGGTTTTGGTTGTCAATCCACCGGATGTTTCCAATCTAGAGCACAGCACAGGCGTTGTGTGGATTACATACGTCAAACACTGAAGTTCAAGAGAGCCACGGTGTTGGCTGAATAGTTGGAGTTCAGGGGTTATTTGACAAGAAACATCTTGATGAAGGACCTCTCCTTTCTGCAGCCTGCTGTTCTGTGTCTGCTCTTGGAGATGAACAGCAATCCCAGCCCAGACAGGGCCCCTCTGTCCGACCACTGAATCAAGATACATGTTTCTTTCCACTTGCTTTGGCTAGACAAGAAACAGCAGAGTTAATGGGCAGAAGGGGATATTAATTTGCATTTGAATACAGCCCAACACAGTTACTCAATGTTACTGCTGGGTAATGGGAAAATAAGGCTGAAAGGGAGTTAGCATATGGAAAAGAAATGTAGCTGATGCTGAGAAGACAGACTGCAGTTGCATTGAATTAGTGGCCACAGCTGTTAAGCAGGATGCCACGTTGCTCTCAGGGCAGTAGCAAAAGTAGATATTCTTTTTTATACAAAGTGTGACACAGTGTAGAGTGGCTGGAGAAATAAAATCAACCAAGAGGGAAAAAAAAGTGTGTACGTGTGTGGGAAGTGATGTAGTTGCAATATTAAAAGTCCAGAGATGAAAAGCCACAGAGGCAAAGGAATGCAGGGGGAGGTATCCTGCCCTCTTAAAAGAAGCAATAAAACCCATAAAAAAGTTTCCTTCCTTTTGCAGCGTGCCATTATTATTTTCCAGGAGTCTTGCTAATCACAGCAATTCTCCCTGAGTCAGACAGAGCCCAGAGCCAGATCTTTATACACGTTTCTGTGTGTTATTATAGTTGTGAGCAATATGTGGTTACTGTCTCAGAGCCATTTCTTTTTTTTATTCCTTCCTTTCTCAGAATCTGGGTTTTCTTTCCTGCTGAGGACCCGACCGAAGTGACCTTGTGAGCTACCTGTTGTCCCAGGGAAATCAGGGGATGGACTGGAACTGGAAAGGTTCATACAAGCAGCTCCTTTTCAGCTCAGGGTCATTCATTTCATTAAGCCCTGGTTTGGTCTGCAGCATTCATTACTGTGATCCCATGGACACGCAGCAGAGTAATGTGGAAATCCACAATGTCCCCCCTCTATTTTCTTTATTTTCTTTTTTTAATAAGTTAAGACTCTTGAGCAAGCTTTAAACACACACAAAGCCATGACCAGATATCCTCACCCCTTTTATTGCAAGAAAAACTTTAGTCAGAGCGTTGCTTTTCCAAACTGGCTAAAATTGGTATTATCAATAAGCCAAGCCTTTTTAATAGCACTGTGACCCTACAGTGTTCAATACAGTACTCACCTAAAACTTTCAGTAGCCTTTCAATTTTGACATGTGTTCCAGAAAAATATAAATATATGGAGACATTTGAAAATTTTTTTTTCCAAAGAAATCCCTACAATTTAGTTCCACATCTGCCAGCAGTACTGGTGTGTGGCTAAGCACATTGCATGGCTTAGAACTTCTCAAGCATGACTGTAAAAGGATATTGCCTGTGTTTCTTATTGGTTATATCAGATGAGTCCTACTTCAGTCCTTTACTTGCTTTGCTGATCTCATTATAAATAATTTAAGTTTTTATCAGGTTCACCTCTAGTTGCTTTGTTTAGCTGGAGCTTTTTTGGTGTGTTTTTTTTGTTTGTTTGTTTTTGGTTGCGGTTTTTGGTTGTGGTTTTTGGTTGTGGTTTTTGTTTTTTGTTTGTTTGTTTGTTTTTTGCGTTTTATTTTTTTAACAGATCATTTACTTCTGAAGCCTTGCCACACTGACGTTCACCCAGCGTTATTATTACTGAATTCTTTCTCAGGGTTCACTACCTCCCTCATAAATCATTACATTTCCATTTAACAAATTTAATAGCAGGATCTGGTTTCAATCCTCCCTACACAGAAAAGCCACTTCAGCTTTTCACTCAGATGAGGAACTTGATGGAATGTGCCTGGTGCTCTGAGGAGCTCCCAGCCCTCAAAGCATCTCCTTGCTGGGGCCAGCTGTGATGCCAGGGGTTGCACATTGCAGGGATCTGGGCCTTCCTCACCTCTGCTGCTGAAGAAATAAATGGAAGGAAGAAAGAAGAAGGGCAAAGAAATAAGCTACTTTTTTCTTCTTCTTCTTTTTTTTTTTTTTTTTTTTTTTTTTTTTTTTTTTTTTTTTTTAATCAGCCTAAATAAAGGGAGAAAAAAATTCATGTTCTGAGCTGAAAAACCATGAAAATTCTGAAAATGTTGAAAATTTCAAAGAGGCTGGATTTTGAATAATTGCAGTGCATGAATAAAGACATGTCTATTTAAAAGCCAGCACTGTCATAGTACATTGGACATTTCACCCTGCCCATATACCCTCAGAGAGGAAGATATACTGACCATCACCATGTAGACAGAGAGCAGCAACAGTTCTCAGGAGAATTTCACATCTTATTGATGGACTCTAGGTGTAAGAACATGCTAAACTGAGGTGAGGAGGAAGAATTCAGCACTGAAGATGTCATTAGTGAACATGTCTCCCATCTCAGACACCCAGCCATCATTCACGGCAGGGGATCACAAATCATGCCTTAGCAAACACTGAAAGTGCAGACTTACAGGAATTTGCTGAGGACTGGCTGATATATATTGAATAATTTTCTCACCCTACAATCCTGTATTTCAGGTGGATGTTCCTTTAGAGGCAGCTGATACCTGCATGTAGGCATGCACACAGGTTTTGGAGCTGTTCTTGATTTGACCCAGTCGGTGCTTGGCCTTGACTTTAGCTGATCCCAGCACAGAAGCCCCTTGGGAGCTCCTGAGGTCCCCAGCTGAGCACCTCACCTGCTTTTCCCCCTGGGAGTTAGGGAAGTGTATTCTCCTTGTTTGTCCCTATTTCTCCCAGGATCTCATCGTTCTCCTGTGATATCCAGCCTTTTGCAGCCCAGGGAAGGTTTGGTGAGAGTATCCCAGGCCCACTTCAAGGATTCGTGCCCACCTTCAAAGCACTGCAGCACGACTCCGCAGTGGTGACTGTCTCCCTCTGGCAGTGTCAGCTTGGGCAGAGGCCTGATTCAAATCCATTAAAGCCACACTAAGATCCTCTTTGATTTCAAAGCACTTTGGATTTAGGCTTCTTTCCCAACCAACAGGAGTCCCTTCCAAATCAGCTCCAAGGCACATCAGCTGGCTGCTGTGCAAAGGGTTTTCTAGTGTCAGTTTGAGCTCTGTGGGTATTAAAGAGCACAACATCCTACTCAATTTTCAACCAGTCACATTCTGCCAGCAGTTGTATTTTGAAAGAGAGGAGCAGGAAAAGTGGAGGTAATCCCTCACGCAAGTGTATGCAGTGTGCACCAGTAGAACATAAGGACACCATAATGACATCTTATTAAAACAATCATTGCAATGAAAATTGATTATTTACTTTGTAACCCATTATGCTTCCTCCAAAAGTAGTTTTCTGATATGATTTTCAATTTTCTTTTAACCAGATGTATCCCTAACCGCAATCATATTTATAGCTCACAGATGTTGCCACTTTCAAAGCACCCGAGCAGAAGGGAGCACCAGGAATACGAGAGGGATGAAAACTGCTCAAGATTAGAGGTCTGGTGTCCATGGGCAGGACCAGAGCTCTCTTGCATATGCAGATGTTTGTGCTCCTAGGGACATGCTGGTATCTCCACCCTGTGCCACTGCAGGTGACATGGAGAAGCAGAAAGAGGAAAGCCCCTGACCTGGTAAGTTTTCTGATTGTACGTCAGCATCACACAGCTGTACTTGAAGCTCCAGTCTTATCCAGGATTTAAGAGAATTTTTGGAGTTAACAAAGAGGAATAACTTCATATAACACACTTAAAACTATTGCTCACATCTGGCCTTCATCTCAGAGTCTGGATACAAACAACAGAGAAGCTCACCTGGCTTGGTTGCAGTAGGACTAGATTAATAACTTTCTGAAGGTTCAACTCTTCCGTAAGCAGCACAAAGACTTGATCCCAAGAAAAGTTGTCCCATCCCCTAACATGTAGGTAACTCAGTAACCACAGCCCAGCTGACACCACTGTGCCAGGCAAATCAGATCTTCCCATGTTCTTTCCTAAATGCCTTAGAGAAGGACAAAATTATAGAAGATTTCAGGAAGAAAATGCACCTTTCAAGACCCTCCTAAGTCCAGAGAATCTGCACCTGTGCCTTTCCTTGGCTGCAGGCTGAAGCAATACAAAGCAAAAGAGCTGTTAAATTTACACATTCTGTTTCAATGCACACATGCATATATCTCACATGCAGCCCCCAGGGTGGCTGGCATTGTGACATGGAAACAGTTAACCAGAAGAGCTGCCCCTCATCAGCCTCAGATTCCTGCCAGCAGGTAACAGATGTCTTTTGCCACCAGGAAGGGCAGGGTGAGCACTGCATCACTCCCAGCTCTGGGCCAGGTATCAGCTGCCTGTCTCATTCTCCCCAGGGCAGCTTACACAGGCACTGTCAAAAGGTGTGATTCAAGCCTGCACGGATCCCCACAGCCAGATGAAGCCCTGCATGAACCCATCAGATGGCAGAGCTCAGAGATGTTCCCTCCTGCTGCCTCAAAGCCTGGCTCACTCTGGAAGCGAGTACCCGCTGTCAGGCTTTGTGTGCAAAGCCTGATTTGCCCGCTCCGTCATTCAGTGATGGGAACAGCTGTGTTCAATCAGATCTGACTGCGAAGTGAACCCCTGAGTACACAAATGCTAGCGATGATCTGTGCAATTTCATCATCCAGTAATTGGCAGCCACACAGCCTAAGGGGATCAGAGCTCCTGACCAGCACTGGCACTGTCCTGAGCGCCACTCCCCGAAGTGACGCATGCACGTACAAGAGCTGAGCAACAAAAAACTCCCAAACATGTCAAGGGTTAAGCCCAGCCAGCAGCTCACTCATTCCCTCCAGGTGGGATGTCAGAGAGAATTGGAAGAGTGAAAAAACTTGTGGGTTGAGATAAAGACAGTTTAATAGGTAAAACATAATTGCACATGCAGGCAGAGCAAAACAAGGATTCATTCACCACTTCCTTTGGGCAGGCAGGTGTTCAGCCATCCCAGGATAGCAGGACTCCATCACACCTTGCTGGAGAAGACAAACACCATCCCTTTGAACATTCCCCCCTTTTTTCTTTTTCCCCAGTGCTATGTGCTGAGTGTGATGCCGTATGATGTGGGATATCCCCTGGGTCAGCTGAGGTCAGCTGCCCCTGCTGTATCCCCTCCCAAATCCTTTTGCACCCCTAGCCTCCTCGCTGGTGGGGTGGGGTGAGGAACAGAAAAGGCCTTGGCTCTGTCTAAGCTCTGCTCTGCAGTCAAGAAACCATCACGCTATTTTGGTCACGCATCTAAAGCACTAGCACCTAGGAAGAAAATCAATTGAGATTGGCCAATTGAGAGCCAGATTCTGAATTTTCATGTAAATTCAGGGTAAATCCCAAGTCACAAAAAACCCTTTCAGATTGTGCTGACAATATACTAATAATTTTAAAGGAATTATTTAAAGTTGTGAGCAATTAATGAGCTAAAACAAGAACTGGATTTTTTTTTTTTTTTCCCATGAAGGTGGCCCCAGCAGCTGTCTGTTCATGGCCACATCACAGGCTTTTTCCCTTACACTTTCTCTTCTCACAGCAGCTGTATCCAGGTTTGCATGAGCTCAGCAAAGTCTTTGGCACAGCTGCTGCCCTTGCTGCTCTGACAGGTGACCCAGCATTTATTTTTCCTATAATCAAGATGACCCTGAAAGTAGCCCATGGTTGATTCTTAGCCTTGTGAAGCCTTTCCAAGGCACTTGCAGCCACATGAATCTCAATTCCCTGGCATGCCTACAGCCTTGCTTGAGATTGCAAGCCCCTCTTAATTCTGACTGCACTGGACTGTGTACCTGAGCCCTGATAGGACTTGGAGACAGGGTGTTGATAAAATGTGCTGTTGTACTGACAGAGTTTTTCTCTTCTTCCTGGTGGTAAAAGTAGTTGCATTTGGACCTCTCCTCTCTACGTCTCCATGCAATGTATTTCTAAGTAGCAGGATAGGTGGGGAGATTTCAAAGGGCTGCTCTCCTCTTGCTTTCACTCGCAGCATGAAGAGTTCTGCAAATCCTGCCACAAGCACTGCTCTTGCACCTCAGCTCTTTTTGTGCTTCCTGATAGAAGGCAGAAGAAGCAAGTGTTAAAATCAGGTGAACTCTCCTACCAGGGTTTGAACCAGCCCTGGCTCAAGGTCTGTTAGACCTGATATTGTGAGACTCATTTCCCTTAAAAATTCAAGCCCATGTTAAAAATAGAGGTCCTTTTATAATACCATGTGGTGCCCATGCATTTGATGTGTGGAACATGTCCTCATATGACCCCAGTGGCTATTCAAACCTGCAAAGTTTTGTTCATTGTGTTCATCCGAGAGAGCTACAAGAGCCTGTCCCTGGATCCTGCCTGCACGGCTTGCTGCCCTTCCCAAGAGCTCATTAGGCAGTGGAATTGTACATAGGACCTGAGCAAAAGCACAGTGGAGCCAGTGAATGATTTTCTATTGATCCAAGCCCTTGAACAGAAGCAGCACAGGCGAAGCAAATTGGGCAAAGTTTCTGCTTTCAGACCATCAGAACAATATTTGAATTTCCCTATGTTGCCTCTTTTATTTTCTTTTGTCTTTTTTTTTTTTTGACTCTGAGCTATTTGGTTCAGACAGATTTCCCCTCTATATATCTCCTTGTATTTCTAAATACAGTTACTACTGGAGGGGGGACATGAGCAAGAGGCAGAAATCAAGACAAAATCTATGGTAAATGGACTTTGTTTAACACACCAACAGGAGAAAGGAATGAACCACAAGCGATTGTAAGAATAATTACAGTATTAAAACAGCAACAACAAGAAATCGTAATATATCATGGTTTTGCTATTAAAAAGCATTCTTTGTCTGATGAGTTCCTTGTACTTTGAGTTAATTAAATCTTCCTCACTCACATGGTATGCAGAAGGCAGAAATCTTCAGCAAAGCTGTCAAATGGCTACATGAGCTGGGAGTGCAAAGCACACTTCCTCAGGAAATGAGCACTTTTCTTTGTGTCCTAGGGTATGTTGCATCAACTGCAATATCATCTTGCTTTTTTGCCCTTTTTTCCTGCTGTTCCACTTGTTCGGTTTGTTAAACCAGTAACAAGAGCCTCTCCATTCTGGAAACAAACTTGTTTTTAAAAAAGAATAAGAAGTGTGTGTATGTCTCCTAAGGACAACTTACACTGGGAACACCAGCAATAGACTGGGAAATGAATGCTTCTCTAGGTGTATGCCAGCTGTCGAGCTTACACTAAACAATGTTCTTAATTAGTGGTAATGAGTTGGCAAACTCCTGGAAGTGCATAACCCTTTTTTTTTTTTTTTTTTTTTTTTTTTTTTTTTTTTTTTTTTTTAATATAATTGATTACTTAAAGACAATAGCATATTACAAATGATGACTAACAAGGACAAAACAAATGTCAATTAGAAAATATGGCTCTAATCAACTCAACTCGCCTTAAAGCACGAATCACTGTAAATGCATTTTTTGTTCAAATGGTAAAAACAGAGCTAGGAAAATGCAAGCAACTACACTGTGAAAAGAAAAAGCAGAGCTATTCTGCTTCCCATGCTGAAAGGACAACGCAGAAATTAATGAGGAATTGCTGTGACACATCACGTAAAGGCACCATCCTCATGGTGCTGCCTTGGTGAGCAGAACCCACTGGCACTGTCAGAGCAGCCCTTTTTGGGGAAGAGGATGTGGTCTGTGCATCTCTGTCTCCACTTGCAGTGACACCCAGTTGCTTTGATGAGGGTGGTTAGTGCCACTTTTATACAGTTCAGGATGTACCACTTAATTTTCAGGTGTCTGTTTTAGACTTTTTCAGCTATCTTAGATATTAACACAACACTGGCAGACATGACACAAGGCCCATGTAAAAGCTGTGTCCTCCTGGAGAGGCAGCTGGCAGGCAGGTGAGTTATGTGAAGGGAACCAAACTGCATTAGAAGCCTGTGTTTGGACATCAGAACCTAGAAAGGAGAGATTTCAGGCCCTGCAAATCTTGTGCTGTCCTTGCAACACCACACCTTTCCCGCTCAGTATGGACCTTCCCACCAGACATTCTCTGAAAGATGCTAAGCACGAAGGTGTAAGGCAAGAACACAGCTCTGAGCTCAAAACTGTGTTCTATATTCAGAAATGGACTGACATTTAGTCAAATAGAATTACCTTCTCTGTGGAGAGTTTACACTTCAGATGAGGAGGCAAGTGGGCACATTTAAGGGAGGTTGTGATATAGAGGAGGGCTTCCAAGAACTTATATCTCTGAACTTTCCAAACTTGAGCTTCTGTGTGATTGGTGACACAGAAGGGAGCAGAGGGTCTCAGGTTACAGGAGGAAATTTCATTATAAAAGTCATTTTGTGGTTTCTCTTCAGCTTCTCTTTACCTTGTTGGCACTCACTCATGAAGATTGGAGTTTTTCAGATTATTTTTGTGATATATATATGTATACACACACATGTAATTTTTACCCCTAGCTTTAAGGACACAGTAGAAAACTATTCCCCCAGAGCACAAAGTAAGCACTATCCAAACACTGTTAAATGGAACAGATCAATCTGCAAAGTGAGGAAGGAGAAGATGTCTCCCATCCATCATGATGACACTGCTGAAGGCCAGGATACGAAGGTTTGGGTTTGTCTGCTCTGACAGCACTCATTCAGCCAGGAAATCTCTGCCACATTCCACGCACACTGAAAGGTAACTGGCAGCATATACATGACTTAGAGACACACAGACTCAAGCAAACATGATGATAAAATATCAGCATAATCTGGAAAGCAGGGGACAGGGAGGGATATGAATTATTCGCCCTTCAGAATATGAGTGCTCAAAACTGTTATTTGTACTGCTCTAACCTACTCAGAAAGCAGAGTCTGTGCTGAGCATACAAATCTTGCCATTATTGACTTATCTTGGTGGTTTCAGGGTGGATTTTACCAGAAACCAGAGATGAGTGGTTTCCTCCCTTCCTAAGTAGCACTTTCAGTATTTGCAGCCGTGAAGGATTAAAACTAGTATTAAGCATCCCCAAAAAATTTATTTCTTTGAAAAATATCACAAGATAAAAGAAAAGCCATTTCTCTTGATAGCCCTACCTTTTTCACTTCTTAATCCTTTTTACCATGATATGGCTGAGAACCTCCATCACTGACCACAGCACAATGTACTTTTAAATACATTAACTTAGGTTCTCATAACAACCTGGCTGCAACCTGGATTTGGCACTGGCAGAAAATACTGTTTGAAAAGCCTGGCAAACTCAGTCAGAGTCTGAGCTCTGTGCTGGCCGACCCAGGTCACTGTCACAGCAACCTGGAGAGCTGAGGGACAGCTCTGGCTTCAATTGGCTTGACATCATGAGCAGACTGACAGGGTGGGTACACAACTTCAGCATGAAAAGTCATTCCTTAACCTATGTAAATGTGGATTTTATTTGTTGGTAACGTTCTCCAGGTGTCCAATGGGAAACTGCAGATAAATTACTGAGTTTAGTGACAAGATGACTTCTGGGAATGGCAGACAATTTATATTACACAGAGGTTTGGAGGTTCAGTACTGCCCAGTGTGCTGTCAGCTTTGGCTGTAGATCAGTGCTTTAAGTCTTTGCAATGATAGTGGAAGATAAACCAGTCATGAGCATGTTTGCAATGTCTCCTCATGTGCCTAGATGTATTATCCATGTTTACAGGGCATCTTTACACTGGAGAGCTCCTTGCAGAGCTTCCCAAGATCACCACACCCAAGATGTTGATGAAGCAGGACACTTCATAATCACCTTGGCAGACCTCTAACCCAACAAATTAGACCTGTTGAGAGGCAGCTGATTATAAGCCTGAGAACACTTGGAGGTTACACCACTCCCCACATCACAGTGTGTGTTGTGCCCCAGCCCCTTGGTGCTGTCTCTCTTCCCTTTGAAGTGCTTTCTTGGAAGTGCAGCTCCAAGAAAAAATAGGGTGTGATCACCAAGAAGTCTAATAGAATCATAGAATCATTTAGGCTAGAAAAGATCTTTAAGATCATTGAGTCCAACCCTAAAACAACTTGCAGAAAACTATAGAATCAGGGCGGGAATAAGCTGGTCCAGAAAGAGCTTTGTGCAATGGTTGCTCACACCCAGACCAGGCTGGAGGAGCTCAAGGATCAAGAACTTCTCTGATGCTGAAAACACTCAGTTTTCTCTTATGTCTGAATGTATGTTGATAGCTGGCATGTACACATTCCAATTAGCATTTCAACTAGACTTGGAAATCTCTCATATTTGAGTGGTGTGATACAACACACCCCTGTTTTCCAAAACCTTCAAGACAAAGTGTAAAATATCCTTAAAGCAAAGAGACATAATCAAGTTGTCCCATTTTCACACTGGCCAGTGGCTACCTGTTGTAGCTATGTACCTTTCATATGGAAAAAATAAAGATAAGTAGTTTGACTCATGCATTTTAAGGCATTTTTCAAGCTGAAACATCCCCCCAGCCCGCACAGTACTCAAAGCAGGGCAAGGACTGAAGCACACGTTTTGGCTCTAAGTGTTGCTACAAGGTGAAAAAAAAAAAAAAGAAAGAAAGAAAAAAAAAATCTAATAGTTACAGATATTCTGGCTGCAAAGATTAATCTGAGGTTAGCTCCTGACGCTAGACTGCCCTCCAGCTCTGTTGTGTTTTGTTGTAATTGCCTAAATGTAATTGAGAGTGAGAGTAAGTCCTTCAAGCCCTTTTTTTTCAGTTTTTCACTGTTTTGTTTGTGCTTCTGCTGCCACAAAGCATCATGAACTGATTAAAAAATTAGCAACTCTGAAACACAGTTTAAATTGGTTGAGAACCAAAAAGACAAAGAAAATTCAAGTGAAAAAATTTGAATATAAATAGAAGGAATGGCCACCTTTTTCAGCATTGCACTTTATAGTTATTATAGTTAGTTATTATAGTTATTAATATGTTATATATATATTAATAATGAATTATTATATTATTATATTATAGTTGTAACAGAAAGCAATGCCGTAACATGGGAATTGCTGTGACTTATATATAGTTTCATAAAAGTGACAGAAAGTTGAGGATTGTGCTACCCCCTTAACAAATAAGAAATTTAACTGCCTCAGTAACATTTGGAAATCCAAGATAAAGCCAAAGAGCCATATCTTGGCTCCTAACACAGGCCTGCATAGCCTTTTGTACAATTAGTGACAAATTTGGGGCCTGTGACATATTTAGTGCATGGAAAATAGAACTAGTCTGTATGATGGATGATGACTGGGTAATGATTGTAAGTAATGGTCTATTTGTACATCTGAACAAAGCAGAGAAAGCAATTAGCACTTCCCGTGAGCCCTCCATCACTGACAGGCTGTCATGCTTCTTCAGCCTCCCTGGGATAGAGGAGTGAAGAGAAAAGGAGGTGCTGGGAAAAATGACAGAAGGTAAAAAGGAAGGAGAGCAAAGTAGGTTGTTCCTGAAACCCAGTCTGGGTGACTTGGGTGCCTTTCTTTCCGTGTCTCAGTGGAGCCTTTTTCCATCCAGGTTCATCACTGGACGTGCTGTCCATCCACTAGTTCCCTCCCTGGTTCTCTGGCAGTCAGCATGTCTGATCCATGTGTCTCACCCAGGACAATCTCATTCCAGCACTTCTTTCTCCCTCCTGGCCCTTGTGCACTTGTTCATGCCCTATGTCACAGATAATTGTGTGGAAAAAGCAGCTCAGTGCTGAGGAGCCAGCCTTTTCTTCCCTCCACGCCTCAAAAAAATACAAGGAAAAAAAAAAAAAAGGTGAATTGTTAGAAAATAAGTAGGGAAAAGAGCAAAGAACTTTGTTATGGAAAAACACAGATCAACCCCGCACATTTGAGTAGACTGTGCAAAACTTTTCTAGAAAAAAATATTCAATGGGAAGGAAAATTTGATTTGAGGAAATGAACAGCAGCTGAGGAGATTAGTGTTCATCAAACTGCAAGGGTAGAAGAAACAGTGAAGGGGGAACAATAGAAGTTCTATAAAATTATGAGTCACAGTGAGTTGGTGATGGGAGAAAAATTATTGGCAGTCCCTGCCACTTGACAGCTAGGGGCTATCAAATAAATCAGCTGGCAAGTCCACACCAAAGCAATCAAAGCAGGATATTTCTTCAGACAATGTACTCATCTGGGAAACTCCCCACTCCTGCCATCTCTCTATCTAACTTTCCTTTTTCATTCTCCCCTACAACTGAGGCAATATTATTTTCTCTTTCAACTCCACACCTCTGCACACATCAGAAAGCCTCTCCATAATATTGTCCTCATGCACATCCACTGGAGCTCCCAATATCATCACTGCAGCTACCTGGCTTTTACTTTCCTACTACTTGGCACTAGTATAAGGCAGTATCCATGAAAGATCTCCCTTCTATCCTGAAAGCCAAATCCATGAGCTGTGTCATTCCCTGTACATTGCAAATTCAGAAGATTCTGACCTGCAGACAGCAGCTGACACAAGATTCATATCAGTTGTCCCCTTCTGCTCAGCTTGGGAGGGGAAGTTGCAGACTGGTTGAGGGGAGCCTCCCTCTGAACTGAGCTTTGCTGCAGATCAGGAAGTGCTGGACCAGGATTTGGGTATTTCAAGTATCTTGTCTGTCATCCTACTCTGCTGCCTCTAAGTATATCAGCAACTTTCTCAGGGTTATCACAGCCCATTAATTCTGCAAATGTGCTCATCTCCCTCAGTATACAAAGGGAAAGAAACTGCAGGGGCAGTTTCTGGCAGTTTTTCCTCCTGGAAGCGGAGAAGGCATAGAGAGTGAGACTGGCACAGGAATGTATTAGAGGCATTTGCAGATATTCATGCTCCTGTCCCTCTGAAGAACATGAAAAACAACCTTCTTTAATCTTTAGTAAAGAGCAAACTGGGTGAGGACTTCACAGGGAAATGCAAAATATTGAAGGTATAATGGAAACAATGATACCTTTGACCCCAGGTCAAACAGAAAAGAGAAAGAATGAGCTACAGATAAGAAAGCTCCAGGTAGGAGGGAGTGAAGGGAAAGCAGAGGCCCGGGGAAAACAAACAAGAAAAATACTTTCTTTGTTCTTGAGCTTTAATTTCTGTATGCCTGGTTGAACTTTTGTATGAAGGTTGTTGTGTGTGATTTAGATTTGTGTGGGTTTTGGCGTGTTTTTTTTTGTTTCAAGCCACTTCTGTAAAGTGGTTTGTGAATAGGGGAGTTTCTTTCTATCTAATACTTATTTGAATAGGGGAATTCCTTGAATTTATATACAATAAACAATGTTATAAAATGAGAAGACCAAATCCAATAAATCAAAATTTGGAATTTTATTAAGAGACAAAATAACAGTCTCGGACAGCCACAATTAAAAAGACAGCGTCGAGCCCGGGGTCGCCGCTGGGTGAACAACGATAACACACTCTGCCAGTCTGTTATCCCCAAGTTCACATCTGTGGTTTGTAGCAGCCTCTTTTTATACACTGGATCGCGGAGAGAGGCTCGAGATGTCGAAAGTCTTCCCTCCGAGGCAGCTTCATTAAACATGCAGGTTTCAGTTCTAAGAGTCTGAATGGATCAGCGGAGGAGGACGATGCTGTTAATGATCAGTTCCAGGTGTGGTGTAGACATGTTAATTTTGGCCGGAGACCCTCTAGATACGGATCTGAAACTATCATCGGGTTCTCCGGGCTATCATCTCCGTTTTCCGTTGCCTTTTGTTTCCTTTCAGCGATTCCTGGCAGTGACAGTCTTCTGTCCTCCTTTCTGGTAATTCCAATCAAGCTCTCTCCGTGTCCCTCCCAAACCTTTTCAGGCTAGGGACATTTTTGTATTCTATTAAATCCCCTTCTTCCCAAGTTAACCCACAAAATGCTAAAACAAAACTTAACTTCTAACATGCTAGTTTATACAGGACTTATAGTTATACATTCGGTATTACAATTTATATTCTATTAACATGAAATAACTTCAGAGCAGATGTTACATTCCTTTTTAACGATTTGTAGCCAAAGCATGTTTGTGTCTCTCTCCTGGTAGCCAATGCATGTTTGTGTCTCCCTCCTGGTAATTCTTAATCATGTTATGTCTCGTGCCTCCCCCTCCCTTGTCTTTTCAAGCGAGAGAAATTCCTGCACTTTTACTGAGCTGCTTTCCTCTGAGTTAACTCATAGTTTATTGGATTAAAACAAAACTTATATTTATAGGGATAATATTACATTTTTATCTATTAACACGAATTAACTTTAGGACATATATCACAAACAACATGTTACATAAAGCTGCTGTGGATTGCAACAATTTAGCATGATTTCACTAGAGAAACGGCCACTCAACTCCTTCAGATGCTTAACATCTGTGCATAGGATGTTATAAAATTTTACTTTTTGTCAGTCAAAACATTTTCAAATCTGAGATTATCCCACCTGCCATACAATGTATTTTCCTGCCCTTTTGGCAGTGTGATACCTATTAAATTTTATTTAAAGGAATGGAAAGACTCAAAAAAAATCGTTTCATTATAATAATTTATGAATCATCAATGTAATAAATGAACAAGCCCAATTCCGTAAATCAAAATTTTAGAATTTTATTTCGAGACTTAAATTCCGTCTCTAACAGCCACAATTAAAAGGAACAGTGTCGAACCCCGGGGTTTCGGCACTGGGTGAACGTGGTAACGGACTCTATCGCTCCGTATCCACTCTGTTCCCAAAGTGTGCCCAGAGCCACTGATTTTTATAGTCTTTTGCTGAGAGTGGACGGTGACCGTAGCGCTCTTGCTTCGTGGTTGCTTCATTAGGTATTCATGTTCAGGTCCCAGGTCGGTTGAATAGGTTCTCAGAGTAGAACAATGCCATGATTGCCGGGTCTGGAGAAGGTTTTGGAAATGTTAAACCGGGCCAGAACAGATAAGATATCAATCTTCTCTTAATCACTCGGTCATTGGCAGGCCCATCTCCGGGGGAGACACGGCCTATCTCCCCATTTTTCCCATTCTTGTAGTTTTGTTGGTTGTCCTGAGGCTTTTCCCGGCAGGGACCCTCTTTGTCTTTCAATCCTCGTGTCCTCTTCTTACAGTTTAGCTTTTTTTTTTTTTTTTTTTAACCCTAAACACACTTTAGGTTCTACAGAGCTTAAATCCGACCGAACACAGATTAACTTTATATTACATATCACCATATTTAACGCGAATTAATTACATATCACAATACCTAACACGAATTAACTTTAGGTCACATATCACAATCAAGTTGATTTGCCTCCCTAGTACAGTGAAAAAATTAGTTATCACAAAATCCACCTGCAAGAATCTTTGTCAAATGTTGATGTCTTTTTGGATGGCTGGGGTCAGCAGCTGCAGGTGGCATTGACACAGGCCCTGGGTGACACAGCTGGGTTGGGCCAGGGATGGACTTGGCAGCAGGCACAGGTAGGAATGAGCTCGCTAAAAGGTGATGATTCTGTTCCCACTGAGGCTGGCCAGGAACTCGGAGTTCCCATCTCAGGGAGACGCAAGGTTCTAGTGGCAGGATTGTCTGCATATTGCTTCTGAGAGAGATTATGCTGCCTTCCTTAGAGCTTATGATACCACTTTAACCTCTAATTGAGAAAAAATCCACAATCCACACATTGCCCCTGCCAGCCCACTTGCTTCCCACAACTGTGTCCTTGATCACCCTCACCATACTCAACTGGCTCAGTGCATAAAGTACTGGGCAAAAATGGCTCATAATCAGGTCTTCAGCCGTTCAGTGAGGTAACTCTAATGGCCCCTCCTGGCCTTGGTGTTTGCAATTCTTTAAACATTCACCCCTGCTGTCATGAGCAAACAGGTCTGGAAGAGCTAGGGTTGGAAACCAGGAGATCTTCCATTCCACTCAGCCCACAGAGCATGAGGTCATCCTTTTCTCACTATTTACACACTGGTAGAATCATATTTAATCTATTTTTCAGACTAGGAAGGGAAAGTCCTGCTGGAGTCTTTCATCAGTTTATTTTTCCTTTTAGCTTTGTCCAGCTCTTTATGCTTAAGACCATTAGGTGATTCTAGTGAACTAAAGCCCAGTGAAGCTGAAATCCTTGTCTCAGAAAACGAAGTCTTTCTGTTGCCCTTTTTTCATTTTCAACAGCAATTAAAGGAAAAAATGTCCACTTATTATATCCCATCACTTGCTGAATCATGAGTCGATATCCTGACTTACAGTGGGAGGCTTTTAAAAAATACTAAACTCATTATTCCCTGACCTAGTGATTTATATTGTGATCCTTCGTGGGAAGAAAATGCACCAAGGTTGCATAAGTAGGAGAATGAAATCAAGAGCACGTTGTAATGAATTGAGCAAACGGTACCCTAAATGACAAAAACTGCAGTCAGGAGGAAGGAAAATATCAGGGCTGTGTGGAATAAGCCAATTTAAATTTTCATGATTTTGACAGATCAAAACCTATGAGCCTTTATGCGAGGTACGTTTGCTTTCTCAGAGATCTCACTGAAGCCATCGTATGTGATAGAGCCCATGTACAGCTGAAAAGAGAAGAGAAATGTCTGGTGATCTTGCCAGATGCATCTACTTACTGCTGAGACTTCCCAAACATTCTCAGCAAGTCCTGAGATGCTCTTGACTGCACTTTCTGGAGCTGAATAACATTTTATTGTTCTTTCCTCTAAGGGCTTCAGGTGACAAGCAGTCTCCCTCATCCATCTGAAGGCACCTGCTTCAGACTGATCATTCCTTCAAGCATGGCCTTTCTATCTACCACACATTCAGCAACACAGATTTTGGCAATCTTCCTCCAAGTTCTGCCCATGGTGGGCACCACTGAAGAACAGAGATAGGCAGTCTGAGGAAAATAAGTAGTCCAGCATTAATGTTCTCTTTTAACCTGTTCAGCAGGTGTGGACCTGGTGCTGTACTTTCCAAACTGTAAACTCTTCAACATTCTTGTGAGTAACCAAAATGTAATGGTGAGTAACCAAAATGCCTGGATGCTCTTTACACACGCTGTGTCTGCCAAAGGGCCTTCAAAGAGGCAATTTATCCTTTGATAGCAGCAGGCTGGCTTCAGTCACAGTCAGCATTGGAAAAGGAAAGCTGTTCTGAGCAATGAAACACAGAATAGCTAACACTGCCTAACAGTGCCCATCTTTACTGCATTTCACACAAACCAGGCTGATGTGACTTCAAAGACCTAAAGAAATGCCCTGAGGTGCAATGCATTTATCAGGGGTTTCACAGGATAAGTCTCTTCTCTCAACTCTTTGGAGTTTTCCTGGCATGAGATAATACTAGAACAAACCCCATCTTGCCTATGCATGTTCAGTTAAAGTCAGCTAAATTAATTTCTCTTAGTTAGGACAGTTATTACTTTGTCATTTGCCTCTGGAATTTTACATCCTGTAAAACCCAACTGCAACATGCAGTGCAGTTATGTGCATACAAAAAAATATCAGCTGGACTTTGCAGCTTAAAATAGGTAGGAAACCTCTGTGGAAATAGGTCTCACATTTTTTCACAACAATTTATCCAGCCTTACTGCTGGTAAATCTTTAGGGAAATATTTGTCTTCATTTTCAGCTTCTTTAAAAGGAAAGTTTTAGCTGTTTCCACTTTCATTCATTCTTAGTTAATCTTGTTGTAAAAGAAATAGCAAAGTTCATGCTCAGGCTGAGACCAATCCAGGGAAGTACTTAATAGTGTGAAATGTCTTACTGACTTCCAGAGACTGAATATTTCAGGTTGTGGATGCACTTAAGTGCTTTGCTGCTGGGGAGCTTCTGGTCTCTAAATCTGAAAATGTGACCACAGAATAAATCCCAGGTGGGTGTCAACTTGGCTCCTAGGGAGGCAGGAGAAAGGAAAGCGGTGCATCATCTCAGGGGAGCTGTGGGCACTCAGCTGCAAAGATACAGACACCAAGAGAGGGGCTCTGAGAGGTGACTGCACAGTGAGAGATGTGCCACAAATGCAGAGATGCATTGTGACATCAGGAAATGTGAGTGCCCAGCTCTGTGCCCTGCCTCCCCATGGGACACTGCAGCAGAGAGAGCAGAGGCTTAGGACTGCAAAGTCCAGAATATTTGTACAAAGCCAGAGTCACCAGAGGACTAAGATAATACACAGATCATGAGATGCAGGCACGCAGCCTCTTCCCGTGACCTTCCTCTGTAGGAGGGTGAGGTAGCACCAGCCCTGGGTGTGGCAGAATACTCTGCAGCTCCTTGCAAAGGTGTGAGGCTGCCAGAGCCTCTTGGCAGGTGCCACTGCCAGCACAGGGAGCTGTGATGGTTGGAGGCTGTCACACAGACCTGCCTGGCTTCTCTGGGGTTCAGTGCACTTTTGTTATGTAACCAAAGCTTTTTTATGCAACTGCTCCTCCAGCCCTGCCCAGTGAGATCCGATTATTATGGAGGATGAAAAACATTGTTATTTTTAACAGCTGGATCAAGGCTCAATGGGCTTAAAAGGATATTCAGAAGCAGCTGCCTCCATAAGGCTCTCAAGTCAGTGGTGACTGCTGCAAAAACTGTTTGCCTCTGTTTTGGACACTGCTTTTCCCTGGCATTTGTGTTGCCTTACAGCTGTAAATGAAAAGTTGAGTCCTTTTTCCATAAACGTTGTAAACTACTTGTTGTGTTCATCCAGGCAGTGGAACAACAGCTTTCCAAAAGGTTCCTTTCCCTGAGATTAGGAAACATAATATAATACCTTCTGCTTCTGGAAGGTAATATCTCAAACCTTAGCCTACTGTTCACACAGGACATCTATCCCTAAGAAGCTCTTTGTAATAGCTCATACATTGTGCAATATTAGAATCCCTTATCCAACACTCAAATCATTCTTGATTTCCAAGGGTTTTAAGTACTGCTATGTTAAAAAAAATCTGAGTGTGAGACTATTCCAAATGTGGCATCCCTGATGCTCACCTCCGTGCTTTGACAGTGGTAAACATATTGCAAGTCATTACAGTGCATAGTTTGAGCAGAAGGTGTCTGGGCTTTTGAGGAAAGATAAAAGGAAGAAAGTGGTTTGTTCCTCTCATCCCCAAATGAAAGCAGAATTTTTATCATAGTTTAGTTATTCAATTTCCTGTTAAAAAAAAAAAAAACAAAACAAAACAAAACAAAAAAACCAAAAAAACACACACACACAACAAAACAAACAAACAACAACAACAAAAACAAACACACACCTGAAACAGGTAAACTTTCATTTTTGTTCAGATGCAGATGCACCAAACTCAGACCTCAATCTTCCTGAAGTTTTCAAAGCTGGGGTAGCAGTATATTTCACTCCAAAGTCAAGTATAAGTTCTGGCTGAGATCTCCTGTGCCTTGGATGTCCTCAGTGTTAGAGGAGAGTGGACTGTCTTTCTTCTCTGGTGCTAGATCAGATGGAACAGGGTAGGAAGGATCTTATTTTTTTAGATCAGTCATTTTAAGCATTCTAAATCTCAAACTTTTCATTATATTTATGAATCTATGAATATAGATTATTTATAGCCTTACAGGCTGAAGTTCCATTGAGTTTCTGTACCTTCTCAGGTCACTAGAAGATATCTGACAAGTGATGGACAGTCAGAGCATATTGTGGGTCTTTATGGTTCACTGAGCACTTGGAAATGGTTCCAGCTGTGTTTCTGTAAAAGGTTCTTCTGCAACCTGAACTAACAAAGATTCAACTGACTGAAGTAAGCAAATCTAAGTTCTCTCACTGCCAGTGGCAAAACCCCATATTTTTCATCAGAGGATGATTTCTTTCACTTCAAACATGTATTTCAGAATGGAGCAGCTAATCAGAAATGTGATTTATTGTAGTGACCATATTCAGTTGGCAAAGACTAGGTACAAATTTAATTCTCAATAGCTGTAGAAAATGAAAATCAACCTTACCTGTGAAATTGAAAAGAAGCTCTCAATGGTTTTAAACAAGTAGAAAAATGCATAAAAATCAATTTTTGTCCCTTGTTGCATGTTGTATTACATTAAAATCAAGTACACTAGGTGACCTGGAAGATGATAAAGAAACAAAGCATGACTCTGTGGCAGGATTAACTTGATGTTGATCACACAACTCTGTTAGTCAGGGTGTGTAGCATTGTCATAGGAAGATATAGGAAGAGTGGTGGAAGTGGAAGATGGCTGGGTGCAGAGTCACCAGCAGGAGCATAAAGCAGGGACAGGGCTCTCAGAATATTTAGGGCACACAGCAGTCAGCAAGACTCCAGAACATTGCCTCCAGCTTCACAACACATCCAGACCAGGAGATAAAGAGTGACCTGATGATTCACAGAGGTGGGACAGAATGAAGACACTGATCACTGCCAGACCCAAAAGGATACAAAAATACATATTGGAAACTTAGACACCCAGAAAGAATTGTGAGAAACACAAAAAAGACTTAACAGATGGTGTTACAGACCCTGGATCCCATAGTTCAACAGAAGGGTTGCTATTCCCGGCTGCCAGGCTGATGCTGGTCACCACAAACAAGCTGCTGCTCATCTGTATGAGACTGGGAGTGTGAATCAGTGAAAACATTTTTTCTTTCAGTTTGAATTTTAAGAAAAAACACCTTTTCTTACTGTAAGGTCATGAAGGCCGGTACTATATGTGGGATGAATACTTTCAGCACATGTTGATAAAATGTTGTGACAGTGTTCAAGTATATGTAGACAGCATGCCAGTTGTTGGAGTAGAGCAGGAGCTATTTCTTCTTCAAAGACACTTGATGCATGCTCTGTGCTCTGTTTCTATGATCTCAGAAGTATCAGTTTGTCATGGTGTAACCACAGCTGGCAGCTCAGCCCCACACAGCCGCTTGCTCAGCCTGCCCTGGTGGGATGGGGGAGAGAACCGCAAGGGTAAACGTGACAAAACTCATAGGTTGAAATAAATTCAATTTAATGGTAAAGCAAAAGCCGTGCACAGAATCAAAGCAGACCGATCCACCCCCAAGACAGCAGGGCTCCATCACATGTAATTGAGATTTGGGGAGACAAATGCCATCGCTCTGAACATCCCCCCCTGCCCCCACCCTTGCTTCTTCTTCCCCAGCTTTATGCACTAAGCATGACATCATACGGTGTGGCCTGTCCCTTGGGCCAGCTGGGGTCAGCTGTCCTGGCTGAGCCCCCTCCCGATGCCTTTGCACCCCCAGCCTCCTCACTGGCAGGGTGGAGAGACGAGCAGGAAAGGCCTCAGCTCTGTGTGAGCATTGCTCAGCAGCAAGAAGCATTTTGGTCTTATCTCAGAAATAAAGATACAATGCCTGGAAATGACTGATGCAAGCTGTTATTAAGGGAGATATATTCATGCATTTCAGCAGAGTTAGATGATGATGAAGTTGAAGCTAATTCAATCTTGTAATTGCAGATAGCTGTTGTTTCAGGAACATATCATCCAAAAGATCTGGACTGTATCATCTTGATGTTTACAAATAAACAGTGAAGTAGAAATTAAACTCTGGCTAAAATGAAATTAGAAGAAGTCACCTCCTGCAGTGCAGTGAACACACAGCACTGATCATCAGTAAATGATTTCTACTTTGGTAGCTTTGCTCAAATAAGTAGTTCCAAAATAGCACCGCGCCTTATTTGTACATCGCAAATCATTTCATTGTACAATATTGTGTTTTTCAAGCTGCAAACAAAACTGAGTCACATGCTTAAAATAGTAAAATTACCCTTAAAACAATGGCATTTCATTAAGGAGTTATCAAAGCAGGTTTTTAATCCAAATGTTACACCCCATCTTACTGTTTTTTGCTGTTCTGGAATGTAGAGATGATACTGCAAAAAATGCTGGTATTTGTAATAACTTTTTATTCAGCAGCACTGTCTGCCATTTCCTCTAGCCTGCAAATTTATTTGCTTGTAAAAGAGGCACTATAGGAGATTATGATGCATAATATTTTTATGGTTTCAAAAGACTGATACCAGTTAACACCAGATGAAAACCTGTTCTTGGATAGGTTCCGATGAAATCTTCCACATCTCTAATATCTTTCACATTTGAACCAAAAATAAGTCCCAAGGAAAAAAAAAAAAAAAATCTGTATATTTTGTCAGGTCCCAGACAACTGGAGCCAGAGTAACAGACCATGAGTTACCTCGCTTCCATCCTTCATGACTTCTGTGGTTGTGCAAGAATCACAGTTTCTGAAGGATTTATTGTGGTGAGAATGCCCTCACCATGTACTGAGGGTTATTAATCTCAACTTTCACACAAGGCCTTCTGTTGTAACTGCTTCTCCTTCTATTTTTAGTTTAAATGCAGAGAAACATAAAATCAAATGCTGGCATCCTCAAGATCATCTTTTTATGACCACAGCATCCTTCAAATTTGCAAAGTCCAGTTGAATCGATCTCTCTGAGATTTCCTGTAGGGCTTAGAGTAATTGGGAAACATTTTGTCTGAACTTCCTCTGTGCTACCCCCAAGGTGCAAAGCAAGAAACAACTGACTTACCCACATAGAAGGAAAGCCCCTCAACAGAAGATGATCATCGAGCTGTGGCACTATTTCCCTTAATTTAAACTTGCCACTTCTGCCTAACCTGGTTATTCTGCAGTGCCCAGTGAAGATCCAGCAACTGTTGTAATTTCTTTTTTTCCTAAAGTTGAGAGACAAAACAAGGCAAAGGAATCAATATCCAAAAAGTACTTGCTTCTGTATACTGACTATAAAGACAGTTCAACTTGACCGTCTCAGATGAATAAACCTACAGTGGAGATGTGTAAAGGAAGATAAGCTAAATGCCAGCTGTCGCATTATGGATTAATAAACACCCATTCCTGATTTTTGTTGCCTTTGAAGATGGAAATTGAAAGGAAGAGCGCAGGACTGAATTCCCCTTGGCACTGTACAGCTGATGAGGAGAGGATCTGCTTGCTTCAAAGCCTAGATGTGATTTATCTAAGGCAGAGAAAAATCAGGAATAAACAAAGAAGTGGAGAGATAAGGCAATTACCCCAACAGTTTGTGAGCTCCTCTGCCAATGCACTAATGGTGGAATATGACCTGTGGAATTATAAACTTGTTTAATTTCTATGTTTGATTAGCAGTGACATGCTTGATGTTGTTGTCTTAAACTTTATGAAATGCCAAGTGTTTTATTGTGCTGGCACAATAAAAATTAAATTGAAAATAAACAGATTTTGCCCATTGTGGCTGCTCATCTTCATGCTGGATCCTGGAAAAGCTGTGAAGAAGCACAAGAACATTCACCCCCAGTATGCATTTAAATAAGGAAGCTGTCATATACCTATTTTTCATTTCATATTATACCCAATTCCAAAATACAATTCATGAAGGAGTCACAGAACTACCTACAAAACATCAGGATTGTAGTTTGGTGACATAAACATAATTTATTTTTATTCTCCTAGATAGTGAAGCCTAAGGACGTGACTAATCATGAAATATGACTTTCCAAGAGAAGAAATAGTGTAACTGTTTGGATTTGGTGTGTGAAGCATGCAGAACACAATGCTTCAAGAATATTACAATGTAAAGAAGGTCAAGGTCAATGTCAGCAGATGTTAATGTCTTCTTCTAGAAAAGGAAGAGTTAGGCATCCCAGATGGCAAAGACCTTAGAATGAAGAACTGCAAGAACAAGCAGTTGTCAGTGAGCATTATTTCACTAAAGGCAGAAATACTAAAGAGAAGGGAAAGTAGTTTTTCCTTTCTTGTGGAGCTATATCCTGCATTCCAAGTGGTCTGTTAATATTTTCAAAATTTATTTTGGCTTTTTGTGATGACTGGAAACTAACTGGAAGTTTAGACTTGGCATCATGAGCTGAAAGATAATGCTTGGGAAAACTGGGAGATGCAGCAACATAAGGCTCCTCTTAGGCCCGACAGCAAATGATCTGATCTGCATTCATTCCCACATCCCACAATAATAGAGATTACATCTGTCCCAAAGGATTTGGCTTCATGGGTGCTGTTGTTTTCAAGGAACTAAATATTTAAATGCCTTTGAGGATCTGGACTGTTCTGAACATTTAGCAATTTCTAACTGACACTGTGCATTCATGACATTTAAATTTCATTAGCATTCACACAAGTCACATCTTGTCTATGAGGATTATGCAGGAAGATTTTAAAGACTGCCATCAAACACTTTCAGCTACAGGTCTGGTTAAAGTCCAGTGGTCTAAATGACACCTCCTTTGTGCTCAGTCAGAAGAGTGGATGTGGTCACTGTTCACCAGGGCTGAGCAAGAGCATCAAGGTGCCATCCCACAGCTGGTGATCCACTCTGAACTGCAGAATCCAAGCTGAGGGTGCCAGAGGTGCCCCAGGGGAGCTGCCCTCAGTGCCTGCTGGCTTTGCTGAGCACACAGAAAAGGGAGGGAAGAACCATCACAAAACTGGCAGATAGTGTAGCACCGAGTAGGGAAACTCTCCTGGGGTGACGAAGAGAGAGCGGAGATTCTGGGCTGCTCTGGGGCATTAAATTCAGTGGGAAGCTTGGCTTCAACTGCTGTAACAAGAAAACTCTCTCTGTTGATTTCTGCTCTGTTCAGGGTACCAGCATGATGCTAGTATATTTAGGTTGTCTTTTTAGGCTCTGTGCTTAACCAGTAAACAGTGGAAGCTTCCTCCAGGACAAATTTCAGAACGGGGACTTAACAGAGCTGCGCTGATGACTTCCCTCAGTCTTTAATCTGAGAAAAACCTTGGGCTACTGTTTTCAGGCTCTCACTATTCCCAGCTTAGCATAACTCTATTTCCTGCACTGTGAAAGCTGAAGCAGTGATATTTCTCTCTCTTGGAGCAGTGTCTGCTTTATTAATGTTTTGGAGGTGCAGGTACTATGGTAACGAGCATTACAGTCAGTGCCTAAAGAGGAATTTACATCGCTGGAGATGCTGTCTTTGAACAGCTTGACACATCTGTTCATGAACAGCAATCTGATTCTGTGTCAGCCAACAGGAAAACTCAGCTGAGCTGCAGCTGGATCAGACAATGCAGTTGTGTAGGGATTTCAGAGGCAATCTAAGGCAGAGCCATGTAAAATGCAAGTGAGAATGAGAAAATACCCAGAGGTTTTAGGAGGCAGCAATATTTATTAGGATCCTAAAGTTATCTATCCTAAGCAAAGCACTAGGAAAAGCAAAACTTGTGTATAGCACATAAACAGCAATGAAGGCTCGCTCCAAACCGAAAGGATTAATGCTCTCCTAATCCTGTCACTCTTCAAGGAATTTTGAAATATTGGCAACTTCTGGTAATAGAATTTTCCCAAGAAACAAAAAAAACCTAAACAAGCAAAACCACTAATCCCTGCCTAGTTTCAGACAACATTAAGTACACCAGGAAGAAATCATAAAATCAAATTAAACTTTGGAATAAGCTGTCTGAAGCTTGCAAGTCTGCCTTGAGTTGACTGTAATTGCTGAAAACTCTTTGCCACATATAGCCATAAAACTTCACATAGTTTTCTTTTTTTAGTAAGTTCCACTGACTTTAACTCATGTGTTTTCTAGAAGAAAATGAAAGATTTCAAAGCTATGAAAAAATTCTTTGATACAATTTCAGTAAAGAGAGAAAAAGCCAGAGACAATGAAAAAAACCAAAACAAAACAATAGTCATTGAAAAGAAATAAGAAGCAAAGACATTGAAGGAATAAAATAGGCAGATAAACAAAAAGGAGGAAAGAATGGAAACAGAGGAGGAGAAAAAACATATTTTCTCCTTATATTAAAAAAATTAAAAGATCCAGAAAAGCAATTTGCAAAATGCAGTTAAGCAAGAAGCAGAAAATCTGTTCTACCACTTGGCAAAAAGCAAAGGTACTCTAAGCTAGTGTTCTGCTGAAATTAGGAAAAGAATACTAGCAAACTATAAATATAAAGAGATCTGCAATTTGATTTTTAGATTAAAAACCTGATGTAAAAAATATGGAGGGAAACATTCTTATTTCAAATATTTATACTAAAGATATCTATTTCATGGAACAGCAACTGTTCACATATGGAGAATTAGAAACATAAAGATTTTTGCTAGCTAAAATAAGGAGAACCAAAAAATGAAACTGAGATACAAAAAGAAGCAGAACCACATGGTTAACTGTACCATCCAGATATTCTCAGTGGTGATGCATAGACAATATGGTAATGTGGCTTTTATTGCAGTCCCAGTGGATGAGAGCTCTGTGCAGGGAAGAGAGTGTTGTGGAATGCTCAGCTGGTATGCCACCTGTGCAGCCCCTCAGGTTTAACAGATGGAGTTGGGGGAATTCTGATGATTAACCTGGGAAAGGGACTACATGCATTTTTTAAGGTATTGCCAAATCCCATTTTGGAAAATTGCAATGAGTGAAATGCAAATAAAAAGTAAAATTGTAACTGTTACAAATTCTCATTTTGAATGGTTAAAGAGGACCCTAGGAAAGCCCCTATTAAGCTCTTAATATGTGATCAAAAGTCACTGTCACTAAAGAGATTTCACAAGTACACTTAAAATTTATCAGATCCCAGTATTTTTAAATAACGTAATTATATTATTGACTTCCTCCACACAATGAAAGTGTGTAGAATTTAAATATTTAGAATGTTAAGTGTTCTAATGTGCTTTCCCTCTATCACCAGCTGTATTTAGAGCTGGAAAAACCAGGAATTGATATGTACCGTTATTTAGATGGATGGAATGGCCTGGCACCACTTTAGGATACACAGGACACATCTTTCTGAAGTTTCTGGCTGCTTTTAATCAGTCATGGTCCTACCCTGTTCCTGCTGTAGGCAACAGAAAGAAAGTAGCATTTTCTCAAGGCATTTCAGCAGCTTGAAGATCTCAGCTGCCCTCTGAAGATACCTGTCCCTTTTCATTCACTACAGGGGTAGTTTGGAACAATAGGAACAAAAGCACGCATGGGCAAAGCTGAGCTTTGAGCAGGAGGAGACAAACACCCTCTCTGTGGTTGCTGCAAAGTCTGTGTGGTCCCTGAATGTTGGATCATAACAAATGGGAAGCCTGACATATTTACAATGTGTTGACAATCAACCTTTGTGCACATAACTTTTCACTAAGCATGTAGCTGTAGGAAATACTCAAGATACATAATGACATATTTGTGGGTGCAGTGCCCTGGGGGGGCTCTAAATTAACCTAAGGGCAACTTCTAATTGGGATGAACCTATTCCTCCTTTGTCTTGAAACAAGGACTCTGTTGTTTTTCTTCTCTGAGGCACTCACACTCTTGCGTTCTGTAGTTTAACAATAGCCCTTACTGTTGAGGGGTTTACTATGTCATAATTTGGCCGTGGTAAAAACTGGAATGCATAATCCACTTCAGTCAGTTGTTTCACTCTAAAGTGCCAAAACAAAGCTTGGATTGTGGTCAGGGTAAAGACTCAGACCTGGATATGGTCTCAGACCTGAGTAAGTGCTCATGTCAGCAAACAGGAGATATGCACTTGGCATTTGGAAATCTGGGGCAGAGGGCAGGAGACAAAATTGACTTATTCTGTGTTCCCCTTGATCATCCCATTCTCTGTTTCTTCTTGTTTTGTTTGTCTTTCCATATGTTTTGGCATAAGAGTGAATCAATTTCCCTTCCTAGGCCCTCTACAGGGAAGATGTTCTCCCTGACAAAGAGAACCAACTCAGCCTGCACATATTCCAGCAAATTCCAATTACTGTTGAAGTTCCAATTAATGTTGGAATTCCGATTAATATTTTCAGATAGAGATAAGGGATCTGAATAAGCACGTGAACATGTTGCTTTTCATTACAATTCACAATTAAGCTTCTTAATGTTCATGAAGAAATTTTGGTGTGAGTGGAAGAGAGTGAGATAGTACCTGTTAGAAATAGGAAATTGGCTGCAGAATGGAGTGCAATGCTCCATTCAAAGTAGATCTCATTTTGCCAAAGCCATTTTTCATTTTTTCATATCCATTCCTGCCTTTCATGATGCATTTCTTCCCCCTATTTCTAATGAAAATTATGGCAATGCAGTCAAACCAATACATATGATTTTTCTTTGATGGTTTCTAAGGCAAAACAAGAACACGAACATTTTCAAGTGACACTGCTGTGACTAAAGGATTTGTCATCTACTGGGGATACTAATTAGAGGTAATTTCATTGAGATTTACCTGCCAGTGTATTCTGTCTTCCAAAATATTACATTTGTTTACTTTGGGAATCTCACAGCTTTGTGGATATAGAGACACCGGGAATGAGGGTAAGATGTGGCAGCTCTCTGCTCAGGATGGCACTATCAGTAACACTTGCCTTCGTCACTTATCTTTTAACAGGACTGTGAAAATTCTAAAAGCTTTTCAGCAGTTCTAAAAAATAAAAGTGAGAAGAAAGCAAGGCCAAGAAAAACATATTATCTGAATATCTGAGCAGAGAGAGTAGACTGTGGAGATTCCAGAGCATGGCCAAATTACATCACTATTAACTGTGGCAGGATCCCAGAAGCAACAAAACCAACCAGACAAAGTTCAGCAGATTCAATCAAAGGGAAGAAATTAGGTGGTCACCAAACATGGTTTGCATTCATTGATATTTGAGCACAGCTATCTCCATATGTTAAGAAGACTACAGCGTTACTTCCAGCTCCTGCATTTTTGGTATTTCTCCAGATGAATTCAATTCCACGCCACATTGGAAAAGAGGCTTACCAAGCACACTGAGACAAAATGTTCACAGCAAGGAAACAGCAAGGCTTTGTTGCTGCATTGAGAGATAAATAAGCAAGGATAAAACCATAGATGCTGTGTATTTCACACAGGTCACCATCATGCCACTGCACTTTTACATGTCTTCCACCTCACGGAATTCACATGACTCCATTAGGACTCCTAGGCTGCCACTGTAGATTAGGAAAAATAAAACATCTTAGAGTGAGATCCACGAGATCTATCTTGTAAGGCTGCTTCAGTTTTCCAGGAGGATATGATCATTTCTCCTAACTTGTCTTAAACCAAGACAGCATCACAGCTCTCCAAATCAAGGTGTTTATCTTGGGGGTTCGGGGAGGGACTCTCAGAGACCAACACTGCCAAGAATCTTACACAGTTACTCTGCACTTTTTTCCTAAAGTACAGGAGAATGTGGAGTTCATCTTCCTTTATCCAAGAGACTGAAAAAACAGCAGTCTAGCTGTACACTCCCTGTTCTACAAAAAAATGGACGGATGAGAAACTGCATTGAGAGTGTTCCACTCTAGAAGGCAATCTGGACCCAGTCTCTCCTTTGCACCCCTGCTGTGTGGATTCATCTCCTGGTCACTAGACAGTGGATATCATCACTGGACTGTAGTGACACTTGGCACACATTAGATAACAGACTCTTCTACCTTAGTGGGGACATTTAGAAAAACACAAGGGACCAAGACATCCCAAGCTCCCATTAGTGTTAAAAGAAAACAGAGTAGTGGATCTCAGGTGCCACCTCATCTTAAGGTGGATGCATAAAACAGATTCATTAAAATCACATCCTGAAAATACCTATTTCTTCCAACTGACTGAGGATGACCTTAGTGAGCTCTGATGGATGCATTCATATGGGCACACACAGTACCTTTAAGGCATCACAGTTTTTACTGTAGACAAATAATTTCACAAGAAACGTGATCTCAAAAACTGACCTCGGACTGGCAGGGATGTTGGGGGTTGAGTTTTCCTGTGGAATTTTTCTCCCCATAAGTTGCTAGGAGACTAAATACTGATGCTTAAAGGGTGCTTGCCCTGTACAAAAGAAGTGGATCACTTAGTTTAGTGGGGGAGGAAAAGGCTCCCGAGAGCTGAGGGTGGTGGTCTCGCTGCTCTTGGTTTTCTGGGAGGGACAGTCAGGCGACTGCTGGCTGCGTGGATTCCACGGTTAATGGAGGAGTCCAGTCCTGGGAATTCTATCGTCTCCTGGAGTGCCCGGGAGTTCAGAGCTCTTCACCTGCCCTGCTGGATCTGGGTCAGCCTGTAATAGATTATGAACACAAAGAAAAGTTCTAATAGGAATTTATTACATTACAGCAGGCAAAGCAAAGGCAAATACAGCGCTGGACGGCAGGGGAGTCTCGCTCCACCAACTGCCGTGGATTGGTAGATTTTTCAGTCTTGCTTTTATCTTGCTTCTTTCCTCCGATGATGTATGTGTGACGTGTTGCTGGGAGGGTCTCTTTCTGTCCCTCGGTGGTCGCAGAGATGAAGGCTGTAGTTGTAAGCTGGAATTCCTGAAACTTAAAGCTGATTAAGCAAGTAGAGAAGGAATGAGCAAGGGTCTGTTTGCCTATCAGCTTAGATAGTGACATAGTAACTTCTTGTTATCTTGAGTTATTTGATCTTCAGTGAACAAAAAATAGTTAATGTTTATCACAATTCCCCCATTTCTCTTGTTCTTACTTATTTTTGTTCACTGTATCTTTGCAGTTCTTGTCTAGCTAACTCTAAAGTTTCTAAATTTTCTTCTTCAGGTATCTGATCATACTTAGTCCTAAGAAGCATAAGATGTGCCGCTTCTAGCCGGCTTTTCACTATAGTAATCAGTTTATTAAATATACATGGTCTAAAGTCTGCTTGCAAATATTTATCATGCCCTCCCCTGGGTGTCTAGTCAGAGGCGATTGTTTCACAGCCCTAATATCTACAAAAATATTCTCCAGGATAATTACAATATCCTTTACTGTGATTTGAGCTTGGGCACATGTAAAATCCCGTTAGGTTCAGTACTTTTTTACAATGATTTATGTTGGTCAGATCACACAATCTTACTCTGAAACTGGGTGCTCCTACAGTAGTTACAGTTTGCAAAGTCTCATTGTCATCCTATCGCCATAGTGACCATTTAAAGGGTTGGTGTGGTAGATTGTCTAAGGCATTAATCCCTCTCAAGTATAACATCAGCAAAAGAAAAGTAATCGGCTGGGTCACGTGGTGAGCATCATTGGGGGCATAGGAATGGGAGTATATCTGAGGATTGTTCTATTTTATAGACTGCAACCTGTCTCTCTGCCCAGGGTCTTTGCTCTTATTCCTATTCCTGAGGCAATTCCTCAAATATTGTTTTGTTGTCCCACCCCTGGGGTTTCTTTCCTCCACAGCTTTTTTACCCCTCTGCCTTTCCCGTCGACTCGGTTGCCTCGAGCCACAGGGGGTACCATCTTCTCGGCAGCAGGGATATTCTTCAGGAGGTCCCCGGGGGCAACTCTGTTGCCTCTTGACATAGGAATCTCAGTTCCGATACTTAACCGGGAATGTATCACACCGGATTCCCTTTAGGCGTGTGCGGCAGGTGCAGTCAACAATTTCAGCTATGAACGGGATGGGTTCATTAGGGTGATAACAATAATATTTTGGTTTAATCCCTAATGCAAAAATCCTCCACCACTCTTCTGATTTTCCTACTAATCCCTCATATTTAGCTTTATATTCTAGAATCCAATCAGTTATGTTCCGCTGCAGTACCCAACAGGGGCTGCAAATTCCTCTAGGAGGGGTTCCTCGCCTACAATGACTCCACCACCTGTCCCCGCAGATTTTACAAATATAACAAACAAAGGGATAACAATTGCACTCTGGGTCTCTACACTTTATCTTAACATCAGAGTTACAAATTAATCTTTCCTCCGTGTAGTGTGGTTCTGGTGCATATTTTACACGGTGTCCATTCATTGATGATCTCTCCTCTGGATCCGTAACTTCAGGTCTCCAGGATTGCTTGTTACCTGCTACTCAGGAGTCAGTTTGCTCACTGGCCCTTTAATTCTGCTAGCATGGGTCCCTTTCTTTTCTGCTGTTCTGACTGCAGTATCTGTAGTAAGCAATACAAGGTAAGGGCCCTCCCATTGTGGGGCCAAGGTTGCTTCTTTCTAGGACTTTATCATTACTCAATCTCCTGGTTGCACCTGGTGCAGTTTCAAATCTAGTGGGGGTCTCTGAGCTAACCTTCCCTTATTCTATAGATTTTCTCTATATTTCATTAGGCTGGTAATGTATACATTCATATTTTGATCCCTCAACTTTGGATGATCTTGCGGTTCCTCTATATTGTAGGGCATTCTATACAACATTTCAAATGGAGATATTCTCATATCCGATCTAGGTTGTGTCCGGATATTTAGCAATGCTAATGGTAGGCATTTTACCTATGACAGTTTGGTCTCAATCACGAGTTTGGTCAATTGTTTTTTTAATTTCTCCATTCATTCTTTCTACTCTTCCCGAACTTTGGGAGTACCAGGGGGTGTGATAATCTCATTGTATTCCCATTATTGCCATGGTTTCCTTAATTATTTTGGATGTAAAGTGGGGGCCTCTGTCTGAGTCAATGGTTTCTGTGAC
The DNA here is from genome assembly GCF_015227805.2 of Hirundo rustica. Classification (NCBI taxonomy): domain Eukaryota; kingdom Metazoa; phylum Chordata; class Aves; order Passeriformes; family Hirundinidae; genus Hirundo; species Hirundo rustica. Next base: position 7,100,844 of record NC_053450.1, read on the forward strand.
CCCATATCTGGGAATAATCTGCTCTGATAGGGTCTTGATCACTGTTTGTGCCGTTGCCCTTGCCGTAGGGAATGCCTCTACATAATGGGTTAAGTGATCCACTATTACCAATAGATATTTATACCTCCCAGTCTTTTGGTAACTCAGTAAAGTCTAGTTGGATGTTAGCAAATGGCCGGTATGCTGTAGGTTGTCCCCCCCATTAAGGTTTTTCTTAAATTGGCTCTATTTACTTTTAGGCAGGTAATGCACCCCCTCACTACCTGCTTTGCCAAGTTATCTGCCTCAATACACATACGTTTGGTGGCTAATTGATATACTAATGCTTGTGCCCCCCAATGTGTTTTGCTATGTATTCTCCTCATAATATCCATAGCTATGGATTTAGGCAGTACAGTTCTATTATCCTCTGGAAGTCGCCATTCCCCTTCTGGGTCTTCTCTCAACCCCATTCCTTTCATCTTTTCTTCTTCCTGCATAGTAAAACTATATATCTTTTGCAAATTCCCTCTGCTAGTCTCACGCTCTTTTCTTTTAGCCTTCGGATCTTTCTGGGGGGTAGATTGTAACATCTGCAAAGCAGCCCTTCTTGCTTCTTGATCTGTTGCATTATTTCCCCTGCTTTTAAAATCCAATCCCTTTTGATGCCCTTTCAGGTGAACAACAGCAATTTTCTTAGGTCCCCTCAAGGCCTTCAGCAGTTTCCTGATTAGATCCTGGTGAACTAGGTTTTTTCCCTGGGAGTTTATCAACCCCCGTTCTTCCTATATTTTCCCAAAAGTGTGTATAATCCCATAGGCATATTTTGAGTCAGTATAGATGGTACCTGATTTATCCTTCAACAACTGCAATGCCCGCAGTACAGCATAAAGTTTACAGGCCTGCGCTGACTAAGATCTACTTAGAGGGCCTGATTCGATAACTGCAAGTCCTTCTCCCCCAACTATTGCATAGCCAGAGACCTTTTATCTATTAATTACTCGCGATGAGCCATCTACAAACAACCTACCCCCCTCTGGGGAGATGGGGTACTGTTTAACCCTTATCGGTGTCTCTGGATCTTTAATGATTACCGAGAAGGGGGGTATATTCAACCTTCCTACACTATCAGGAGTGTACTATACTTCTGAGTTAATTTTTTCCTCATCCTCTACCCTCAAGAGACAGAGTTTTATTTTGATTTCCTCATTTATTACTTCTATATTAATACTCATTTCTATAATTAAGTCTCTCCCTAACAAATTATAATCTGCTTCTGGTACTAGTAGAAGGTTCCCTATTCCCATTTTGGACCTTGATTCCACTAGTACATTCTTAATAACAGGGACTTTAAAGGGCTCCCCCTTCGCCCCTACCACTTGAGCAGTTTCCTTTGATATCTTACATCCTTCCAGTAGTACTTGGACTGTCGATCGCTCAGCTCCAGTATCTACTAAAAACTCAAATTAATTCCTGCTGCTGAGGACCTATTTTTAATTTTATCAAGGGCTCCTGATGTTTCCGTGTCCCCAGCAAATGAAGCCCCTGACTCCTTCAGTCCTCTTTGAAGACTCTCTCATCCCTCAGCTGCTTCCTGCAGTTTCTCCGAAAGTGTCCTTCATTCCCACAGTAGAAACATATGCCTCCATCTTTTTTCTCTACCCGGAGAACCCCTCCCCCATTTCTCTGGGCCACTTGACTTGTTTTGCGAGGGGCATCAATTCTCCTAGTCTCCCTTACTGCTGCCACCATCATTCTTACTTGTCTCTTGTGACTCTCTTCATCTCTTCTCACACATACCTTCTGTGCTTCCTTTAATAGCTCATCTAGGTCTCTATCTTGCCAATTATCTAATTTTTCTAACTTCTTTCTGATATCTTCCCATGATTTAGCCACAAATTGTGTTTTTAGTAGTGCTTGCTCTAACGGTGTCTCAGGATCTAAGCCCGAGTACATTTGCAGGTTTTTTTTTTCAAGCGTTCTAGCTAATCCGTAGGTGTCTCCTCCTTTTTCTGTCTCTCATTAAATGCTTTGTTGATGTTCTGCCCCCTAGGCACCGCTTCCCGGATCCCCTGTACTATTATCCCCCTCAGATCCTGCATATTGATTCTGTGATCCTGCTGCTGATGATTCCAATTGGGATCCTGCAAAGGCTACTTGGTGTCTGCTAAAGGTCTTTGTGCATGTTGTGAATCTCGTATCTGCATCCTCACTCGTCTAATCATATTTCTTTCCTCGGCCGTGAAGAGAATATTTAATATGGCTTGCAACTCGCCCCAAGTATAACTACTGGGTCCCAAAAATTGGTCCAGTCTCTCGGCCACCCCCAAAGGATCTTCCAGGAGGCTCCCCATCTCCCTCTTAAATTCCCGAACATCCCCAGAACTCAAAGGTACCGAAACAAACCCTATCGCTGGGTGAGGTCCCTGGCCCCCCCCACAGGCATTTCTCTTAGGGGATATAGGTTATGCTGTCTAGCCCGCCCTCGGGTTATGGGTCCCTGCACTTCCTCGGGGGGCTCGGGATTACTCCCTGCTTCATGAGGCTCCATTGGAGGTGTATCCGGAATCTGGGGGTTCTGAGGGGGTATGTAAGGAGGTGGGATTAGTAAGGCTTCTTCCTCTTTACTCCTGTCTTTCTTTCGTCCTCCCTCTTTGAGGGGAAACAGGAGCACTTCACCCCCAGGTCTTGTAACCCATACATTAGCATATTCACTTTCTTCCTGACTAACAGGAATTTTAGTGTTTACCCACAAGTTGAGTTTTTGCCTCACCCAATCTTCTGATGATCCAAAAATAGGCTAAAAAATATTCCAGGAAATCTCCTTTCCACCCCATACTACCACACAATAATGGATCATTTTAGCTTTATCTTTACCCCCTGTGTTAGGATAATGTATCCAATTGTCTAATATGAACCCCAGTGGGCTATCTGTTTTATGGGAGTAGAGGGCCTGCTCTTCCCCTGTCCCATCTTCTGGAGTGCCCTCACACAAGTGTGGTGCGGAAATCACTCGCTTCCCCTTGTTCGTGGCTCACGCCCTCTCGGGCAGTGAGAACCGCACTACTGAGGGTCCACAATCACTTGGAAAATCCGAGCTGCCGGTTCTCCTCTCACTCACACACACACGACCCAGACCGAACGGAATCTTCCACACAGATACTCACGCGTCTTGCGTCTTCGTCCGGACCTTTGTGCACAAAGTTTATAGGGTCTGCCGGCCTCCTTTGCCTAATGCTTTGAATTTAGGTTCGTCGGTCCAACCGAGACAGGAATCGGGTCTACCAGGGCCGCCGACTGATCGGCGGGGCGCCCCCCAGGCAGAACTAAAAGTCCTATCTTGCAGGTGGATCCGAGTCACAGCACCAAATTGTAATAGATTATGAACACAAAGAAAAGTTCTAATAGGAATTTATTACATTACAGCAGGCAAAGCAAAGGCAAATACAGCGCTGGACGGCAGGGGAGTCTCGCTCCACCAACTGCCGTGGATTGGTAGATTTTTCAGTCTTGCTTTTATCTTGCTTCTTTCCTCCGATGATGTATGTGTGACGTGTTGCTGGGAGGGTCTCTTTCTGTCCCTCGGTGGTCGCAGAGATGAAGGCTGTAGTTGTAAGCTGGAATTCCTGAAACTTAAAGCTGATTAAGCAAGTAGAGAAGGAATGAGCAAGGGTCTGTTTGCCTATCAGCTTAGATAGTGACATAGTAACTTCTTGTTATCTTGAGTTATTTGATCTTCAGTGAACAAAAAATAGTTAATGTTTATCACAAGCCCAGGTCCAGCCACTGCAGCTTCTTCAGCACTGCTCACTTCAGCACTGCCTGCCAGGACACCCCCTGCCTGCCGGGACACCCCACCATTTCCAGCCATCAGCTCCGAGTTTCCACCATTTCGGTTTGGTGCTCCTGGGGTCCCAAGAGATCAGATTGCCCGGGACTTGTGAGACAAAGCCCCTCGGGGTTCTTGGTTCTGTTTTATTATTATTATTATTATTATTATTATTATTATTATTATTATTATTATTATTATTGCTGTTTGTCTGTCCTGTTATATTTACTAGTAAAGGACTGTTATTCCTTTCCCCATAGCTCTGACTGAAAAGTATGTTGGTTTTTTTTAATCTTCCAAATCATAATAACAGGGAGGGAAGGGATTGGAATTCCCCATTCCTAGAGAGGCCCCGCCTCTCCTTAGCAGATATCTGTCTTTTCAGACCAAGACAGGGGAGAACAACTTTCTCAAGTCTGTTTTTTGTTCTCCCACACAAGAAGGTATTTTTGTAAGGAACTGATTATGTGAATTTGACAATTTCTGAATAAATAGTTCACAGTTTGATATTTTGGAGACAGTTAATCTCACCAAGAGAAACATTTATTGCTTGTTCACAATAGCAGGTTGGGAGACTTTCCTATCCAAAGACTCAGTGCACTCTTCAACATTTAAAATATGTATGTATGTTATGGAAGAAGAAAACAGTACTCATATTTTAATTGTAAAGTGTGTGAAACAGAAATCAGTTATAAGATTTAAACAGAGTCACAGTGTCAGCAATGAGTGGGCAGAGATAAGCAGGCACTAGAACCCTCTGGTATTTACAAACTCAAAATTTCTTCCTCCTGTTGATCAAAGAGGTCGGGGGGTTTTATCATTGTAACTGAGTTGTTTTAAATGCTTTGCAAGTCAGGAACAGAGAGGCAATTCCTTAGAAACATTACTCTATTTCTTTTGTGTTATGAAAAATATATCCACATTCTTCAGAAGCAGGACAACTTGTCCAATAGTGTTTTCATCACCATGGGGTGCTTGGCAGCCATCAGCACTTTGGAAGCACCTCAGCACTGTACGTTTGGGGACACTTTCCACCACAGGTTTTCTCTTTCATGTACATTCTTGCCATTTGATATATACTGGAACATCAAAAGATGTGAAATAACTCATCCAAAGATGATACTACTACCTTTAATTTATCCTTTACACTGAATCCCAGAAGAGCACCTTGAAGAAAAAATGTGGAGGTGTCAGGTTATTAAACCATATTGTCTTTTAAACTGTTTTTCCTCTCTTTTGCAATTTGCAAATCCTGTTGATAAAGGAGGTATTAAAAGCAATCAGTCTGGTTTTCTGAAGAGCATGTTATTATTTATTCAGATCAAACTCCTTGAAGAATTGATGAGGTCAGACAGCAACAAGTGCAAGGAGAAGAGGAACAAAATGTGTCCAGACGATGTGCAGAAAAAGAGCATGTCTTTGTTTCTGAAGGTGAACGAAACAGTGATGTCTTTAGTAAGAGAGGTGGGACATCGACCCCACAAATGCCTTCCCTGCCCTACACCCAGGTTATCTATTGGACTTTCTTGCCTGGAATCTTGGGAAGTGACACATGTAATACACATTGAATTCCTCTATGCTCCTGCTTTATGTACCAAGCCTATTTGAAGTAATTTGATACATGCCATCAACTCTAATAGCCCGAGGAATCTGGGTTTCATTGTCCTATAAGTGCTCTTTGCCTTTTCTACCTCTTTTTATGAAGCTTCTTTTTAAAGCACCTCAAATAGTCTATGAATTAAGCAAACTCATCTTATTAGAAAAGTCTCCAGGGTGCCTTCAGCACTTCAGCTTCTAACTTCAGACTCTGGACACAATCAATGAATGAATCAATAATAATCAATGCACAGAGCATTTCAGCAGGATTAATGACTGGCTGGGAGGTGCTGATGGGCAGAAATTAAGTCAAGGGCCATTAATCCCAGCTGGTCATTTGCCTCCAGGCAGTGCTTTGTGCCAAGGTCATTACTGCTATTTTAGGAAAAAAATAAAAGGAAGCTGATGCTGGCACATGGATATTTTTAACCTGGCTTTTGCAGAGTCAGTGGCTCCACATGACTCTTTCTATTAAATGTGAACTCCCTTCCAACAGGCATTTCCATTGCAGAAGGTGTCCCACAGCATTTTCTCCATTTAGTAAATCAGAAGGTGTTTTCAACCACCTACAGCCTGCATAGAGATATCCTGGGGTTGACGGAGACTGGCAGTCCACCCTCTTCTGCAGTGAGGATTTACTCACTCCCTCTCTACACTCAGCTGTGGATAGGATAACTTCTGCACTGGCCAAATTCTACGAATTATGGCAGCAACATAGCCTGTCTACTTGGCCCTCAGAAAATCCCATCAGCTCAAGTTAGAGGGGGATCACAGAAGGCAAAGAACTTTTAAAGTTCTTCTTGTATAAGCCCCAGGATGTTCATCAATCCACACAGATACACACACACACACACAAACAGATAGGGCAACATTAGAACTGTAAACTTAGAATCATAGAGTGGTTTGGGTCAGAAAAGATTAAAGATAATTGAGTCCCAAACTTCCTACCATGGGCAAGGACACTTTCTGCTAGACCAGGTTACTCAAAAGCCCCATCCAACCAGGCCTTGAATTCTTCCAGAGATGGGGCTCTGATAAACCTGTTTCAGTTTCTCAGTATCCTCAAAATAAAAAACTTTCTTCCTAACTTCTAATCCAAACCTACCCTCTTTCAGTTCAAACCCCTTGTTCTATAATTAGATGCCCTTGCTAAAAGCCCCTCTCCAGTTCTCTTGCAGCCCCTTCAGGAGCTGCAAAGCTCTCATAAACAGTATATAACTTTCCCAAAGTATTTTAAATATTACCAACCCATGATGTATGGCAGACATACTGTGTATACAAAAAAATTGTAAGAGCAAACATTAAAGTCAGGACCATGCTTGTTGATCAACTATGCCAACTGCTACAAGGTTGTCAGAGAGAGTTTGGCAAACCCACCTGCTGTACCCCCGAACAACTTGTTCTCCAAAGCAGTCCAAAACATTCCAGTGCGTATCCTGAGTGTGCATTCCTGAGGCTCAAAGCCTCACTCCCTGTGCCTGCAGACTGTGTAAATGGAGCTATAACAAGATCAACAATGAGTGGACAATCCAAGTCAGGTTCCTTCACATCAGGATGCAGCTGCTTCCTTTTGAAAGACACATGTACCATGGATGGCTCTATCTTGCTCTGGGTTAATTGCAATGAGAAAGGAGCTAGGCAGTCCTAATAATGTTAAATCATGTTACAGGGGCCAGGAGATTGCCTTGTTTTACTTGCTGTAAAATGCATTGAGGTGCATTCAAAACCCTGCTCAAAACTTCTCCCTGTTTCAGGCTTTTATGTCATTCAAGCAGGAATCTGATTAAATTGAAGTGCCCCTCTGTTCCATGCAGAAGCAACATGCAGCTAAAAATCATAAAGCTTGAGCCTCCCCATGTGCTGCACAACCCCACAGGTGCACTAATTTTCCTGCCAAAATACAAATATGAAAGTTCTAAAAAATGTTTTGAATGGATATGGATCTTTTGAAGGTAAATAAGTATACTAGATGAAAATACCTGAGACAACAGGTTCTACTTTCTAATAATTGGGCAAGTTTACCAGGGAGGTTACTTGTTTTCCAGGAATTTTGGAAATCTTGTATCCCAGGGAACACAGTTCAGTAAAAAAACAAAGAGCAGAGAGCATTTGGCTCAAGAGACAGTGTGAAAAATCCCATGAGGGGAGAAATTCTTCTTTGTTTCATATGGGCAGAAGAAGAAAAAAGCAGATGAATCTTGTGTTCAGCACAAACATAATGCCAGTAGCAGTAACCTATGGAGAACTATATACATGTGTATTTTTCTCTATAGCAAAGCAAATTTTCTGTTGAAACATTAACAAGGCAAGCTGTGTGTTGCAAGGGAGGCTGATCAGGTGCTATTTTAATGCTTGAAAAAATTAATGCTTGACAAATAAAGCAGTTTTCTGCACACATTTTTTTGTCATATTGTTTAATGAAACTAAGAGAAAAAATAATGGCTCACTTAATGGCTTAAAATCCTGAGGAAATCAAGCAGAACCAGATAGAAATCTGGAAAATATAACCTCTGTAGCTTCAAGAGAAGCAATGACAGTCTAGTGTTGGCCTAATTATCTTCACTAATAACTAAATCATTCTCAGCCTACGGCTACAGACATGCTGTAAGATGTTTCTGGTGTGATTTAGAAGTTGGTGTTAACACCATTCAAATAGCAAATTGGTACCTCACCCTGTACAGGTCCAATTAAGGTACAAAGTGTAACTCTGCAGTGGTACCTTGGGTTTACTCCCATCTTCACGTCCAGGGTTTAAGCCCAAGGTGTATATATAGACAGGCATATCCAATGAGATGAGGTGTTTTGGGGGCTTTCTGGAATGCCAGCTGCACTGCAGGTCCCCCTCTGGCTGGTCCTATCAGCTCACACAAACCCAGTCAGTACTGCACGCAGCATCCTGTTCCTGAGGAAATCCAGTGTGTTTCCTGGGGACATGTGTCTGAAGTCAGAGAGAGACTGTGGAGAAGTTAAATCAGAAAGGAATCCCAAGAAAGTGGTGCAGGGATGACTCTACAGCTGCCATCTGAGGAGTCCCAGTGGTGAATTCTGTGCCAGTGTTGTCATTTACCTCAGCTGTACATTTGTGGTTGTGCTGCCTGGTTTCTTTCATTCCTACTGCAGTTACAGGCTGCTGAGCTGCTCCTGCCTGTCATTTCACTTCAACCCAGGGCTCAGAAAGCTTTTGGTCCATGATGGCAGCAATGCCCATACCCAAGCTTCCTTTCCAGTGCTGCAGTTACTCCTGGGAGCAGGGGTGTCCCTTTACCAGGCTGCAGAGGGTGGAAGGAGAAGTGGCAAGTGACCAAGCAAGACTAGATGGCATGGAAGCAAGGCTTGGCAGCAAGGAAGGAAAAGCTGAAACAGTCAGGCAGGAGGCAAAGTCTAGCAGCTCAAAATGCAGTTAAAACATCAGCCTGGAATGGTTTCTTACCTCAAAAATATTTGAAATTGCTTCCCAGGAGGGCAGATATGAGATATCTTGTGTTGTTTTCTGATGAGAGCAGAACTCTGTTCCTGGTTGAATGAACTGTGTTTGCTTAGAGAGAAAGAGAGAAAAGAGACTTTTAAATCCAAAGCTGTAATTAAATGTGCAGCAATTCTGAGAGTACTCATACTGGTAAATATTATTGACATTTCCTTTCTGCTTTTTCCAGCGGAAACAAATTATTAATACCCTATTGTTGTAATAATGAGTTCTTGAAAGACATAGAATTTATTTTTACTTGTATTGCTTTAGCCCTGCATCAGTTCTCACAAGTAAAAAATAGAGATGATTTTGTTTTAGCATCACTGGCAGTGAGAGAAAGAGAAGCACAACATGGGAACACCATGAAATGTATGGCAAGGCTGTTCTGGAATCAAGGAATACAAGACACCTGTGGCAGTTTCCACCTTCCAGTCACTGGAATGGGATGATCTGGGTAAGCTGTGGATACCACTAATGATATAGAAACCAGCTTTTAAAATATTTCCTTCCCTACTCCAGGTAGTTGGTTAGACTTGGAGTTCCAGTTGCTAACTTGGAGCTCCTGGATCTACTGTCTCTATGGTGCTTTGGTATCTGAGCTGTTCTACAAGCAACTACTACACCTGTCCCCTGAGCAATTGCAGGCTTGCTTTCTCCTTTACTTTAAGGACAGCTGGTTTTCTTTTTATTTAATTTTCTAGATGTTGATACTTTAGAACATTTAGCAAAGGAATCTAGAAATCTGGATAACTACTAAATTACTTAGTAGCTAAGTTAGTAACTAGTTAGTAGCTCAGCCTCTTTCCAGTTTACCACTAATTAAATGTCCTTAGGATGCACCAGGACAATTATAATAATTGATGGGTTTTCAAACGGAGCTGAGTTGAAAATACTTTTCTGCTGGAACATGCATCATTGTGGAGCTGGAAAATGAAAGGAAATAATGTGATAATATTTTGTCATACAAGAATATAGAAAATAAAAATGTCTCAAATAAAAAATAAAAAATTCAGCAGCTTGATCTAAGCAGCACAAATCATAACAGTAATGAAATGTTTGGAGGTTTTTTGTTTTGTTTTGTTGTGTTTTGTTTTGAAAATGATTTCATTCTATGGACAAGCATGACTTGTAGACAGAATTATTGTCTTTTATTACATGGGATGATGCAGGTGGAAAAAAAATATTTTCATACGCATGCAGTACTTCCTTTTCTTATAAAAAAATCTAACATAGTGAAAGAAATTTTATGTCAAAATCCAAACAGATTTTTTCCATTTTTTTGGAAACAAGACATTCAAAGCCAGCTGAATTCTCCTTTAGGCCCATTGCCTTCATTGCTGCTTTGGAATGGAAAAAAATGTTACCTGGGAAGAAAAAAAACCAAAAACACAGCAACAACAACCAAACCCACAACAGTTTTTAATTCAGCCATATCAGTACATTAGGGAGGAAAGAATTCCAGATACCAGATTTGGATCAAAATGGAATCCTCTGCCTACACCGAGCTGTCTGCCAGCAGAGCAAGCTCCTCGTGCTTTGATCCATTGATTATGACGTTGGCAATCATGGTCAAGTGACCCGACTGAAGTCCAGCCTGAGAGTGCCATTGTCAGGGTGGCTGTGCCCTCCTGGGGGAGGATGGACAGGGTGCTGATCGTGCCCTGGCACAACACCCACCCTGACACCTCCCCTGGTGGGTCACATCGCTGCCTCCTTCATTCTGCCCTGCAGCAGGGCTCCCGCAGGCTGCTCAGGAGTGTTTACACTTCCCTGTGAACACAGTCCCCCAGTGTTTATCTACACAGCCAGAAATAAAGGCAAGCAAATAAAAAAAGAGTCTGGGAGTGTTTCCATCTGCTCTGCCCCAGAGCACTGAGCATCCAGCATGCAGCACAGCTGAGATCTGCTGCTCCTGCTCCTCTGCTGGGAACAGCCTGCCTTGCAAGGGCTTCAAGCTGTTTTAGGAGCTGGTACCCACACCACACAGAAACACAAAGTCCTTTGTGCCTAATTTACCACAGTTCCTGGCTTTGAAGAAAAGTGGGATGTGGGGATTTTTGCACAAGGCAATGCACTATTTTCTTTTATCGTTTTCTTTATTGTGTGCATGTTGATTTGAGGCATTTCTAGAACTTATAACTCCCAAGAAGGAACTTATTTCTCATTTGCACCATCTCTAATTAACAACTTCCTTAGAGGAAAAAAAAAAAAACAAAAACTTGGAAACTTTATTTCTCTGTGCACTGGAGATTTGTTGGGCACAGCTAGACATCATGACTTGGCTACTATAAAGCTGCATTTATTGACTTCCTTCTCTGTTCTAGGTTCCTTTAGAGCACCTTGGGAATAGCTGGGGCTCTAGAAGAGCACCCAGAGCTACTTGCAAAATGACTTGCTGGCCATGCTGCCTTGTGTGACCACTCCCCAGACTGATCTTCCTGCTTTTCCAGGTCCTTGTCCATTGCTCTCCTGATGCTGTGGGAAGCAAGAAATAACAGCACAAACTTTCCCTGACTTTAAACCCTTTGGGGTGAAGGGAAATTGAAACCATCTTTGTTCCATGATGTCTTGGCTCCTTTGGATGGGCCTTCTCTTACTGTGTTTCTTTCCATGTGCTTTGAAAGCTTTCCCCAGACATGCCAGAATATATCAGAAATCATTTCTAGTTTTAAAGTGATGTATATTTTGGATATGAGCAATGCAGAGTTCAAACTGTATCCCACAGCTTTCCCCCGGAAGCAGATGACAAAACATTGTGTGTAAAATGCAGCATGAAAGCACGACAAGGATCCTGCTCCCATGGGTCGGTTGGGCCTCCTAATTAGCAAGGAAAATTGCTGAGAATGAGGTTTTGGTAGCTAAGCCTGTCTTAGTGCTGGTGAGTATCTGTAGACACAACTGTGTAGAGCACCCTGTCATGCCGAGGTGCTGTTAATTTGCATGCAGTCTGCAATGTTATTTACATCTAAAAACTCAACTGGAAATTATTTCTGGCTGCTCTCTCTGCTTCAGGGCAATACATGGATGCCCTTCCTTACCCACAATATTAAACCACAGTTGAGGAGTGGGCAGTGCAAATGTGTCTGGTTCTCATTTTGAGGTCCATATGGTTCATGGCATTTTCAGTGATATGATGAGTCCCACAGCTATGGGGAACGCAGCAGATATTGTTTGACCAACCTAGGGGCTTAGAAAGGGAACAAAGCAGCACTGATGGGAGAAGGGAGGAGGAGAGACAGAGGAAACACATATTGTTTCTGTCTAGAAGGAATGGGGAGCATGCTTGAAGAAAAAGCCACTACATAAAGGAAAGGAAATTATAGCACAGTTTTGATCAATTGAAGACATAATGGTCCATTCAGAGAGGTACACTTGAGACCCTCCTCTTATTCTGCCATATGGTGATAATATGAAGGGAGACAGGTATTATAAATGTGGGTGCTAATATTTCTACTGTTGTGTGGAAATATGCAGTTTCTTGTTCTCTGAGACAACTGGTGAGGATAGCACTCAGCAGGCTTTACTGGAGCAGACTCACCACACTCATGGGCAGAGCCAGAAAATTTCTCTATTCCCAGTCCAAGCTTCAAATCAGGAGACACTAGAGAGAACACAGGTGCGTGATATCCTCTCATCCATAACACATCAGAAATTTTAATGCGTAACCTAAGGTGCCTGCTAAGTGATAGAAAAATAGTGTAGGTTATGCTTTACTGAAAAAAAACCCACGCTTTTAATATGTTGGTTCTGTTTACTTAAAAAGAATAAAACCTCAGGGATAATGGGGAGTGCCTGCCTGTACAGAGTATTTTGTGCCTAATTAATTTTATGTATGGACACGAGCTGTTTTATCTGCTAGATTAGGTATCAGTTCTAATGTAATATTTCCTGCTTGTAGTTTAGGACACAGAGCACCATTTTATTAGCCATTTTAGATTGCTTGTTTCATTATTTTATACTTCAATAAAACTTCTGGCATGGTTGCTGTTTTCCCTTCTCTCATAGTTGAACAATGTAAAGTTTTCAAACAAAAACCCTGGAGATTTTACTGAGCTCCCAAAGATGAACAAAAGCAATGAGCACAGTCAGACCTGTCAGCAGAAGTTGTTTTGTTTCAATGATCACTCCACCATGTAGAATTCTTGCTGCATAACAAACTCAAAAGCAACATCTCCCAGAGACTCTCTCTGACTCCTCCAAAAAGTACCCTAGGAGAGGTGGAACAAGATGAAAGGTTTGTACCTTGCCCCTAAAGAGAGATTGATGGTTACCTGGGTGGGACCACAGAAGGCACTGCCAGCCAAAAATCTTCCTGCAGCCATCCTACAATCTCTGTGCCAATACCCTTGTGAGGATAAGCCAAATGTTGTCACTTACCAAAAGGACTGAATAGCTCAATTACAGGTTTTACCTAAACTCCAATATATGGAAAGAAAAGTGCATGAGGAAAACCTGATGTCCAGTACCACATAGAACAGGAGTAGAAGAGTCCAAAAAGGCTGAGACCATGGAGGGTGGAGGAGGCACTCCTTGCATCCAATCTCAGCAACAATCCTCTCAAAGACACACTCAAACCTCTCTACAAAGTGATCAGAGAAAAAGCTTTGACATCAGTAGAGCTTAAGGGCTTGGGCTGAAACTGCTAATCTCTGAATTGAGGACGATGAGGTAGTTTAAGAAGCAATATGAGCTTGAAAATGATATGTGATCTGATAGAGACTTAACCTAAGAAAACCAGAAGAGCAGCAGAACTCCCACTGTATACAAATTACTGGCTCTATATATGCCAAAGTATGACCTCCAGCTAGGATATAATAACCAGCTTTCATGAACAGCACTCATTATATTGTGTCCATTATAAAACTGCAGCTATATGACAATGCCATAGGCTATAATGTTCTCACTTAGAAGAATTTCAATTTTCTTACAAGAGACAACATCTCCCTTTTGCAGGCTTATTTTGTGCATCCTGTGCTCATTTTTATTTTATAGGGTGAGATGTGGGGTATATTTTTGAGGGTTTGTTTTGTTTTTTTTTCTCCTAAAGCAACAAAGGAACTGCACACACACTAAAAAAAAAAAAAAAAAAATCAAATCTGTCTTGATTTGGGAGGCACAGCAAGGCAAGGATTCAACCAGTGTAAATCAGCATGATGAACCCCAGATAAGGACTTTTGCCAGACAGCTATGAATCTGCTCGATCAAAGTGTTTGTCAATGACCAAAAATATCTCATAGAAATGGCCTTGCTGGCCCTCTGTTGACACAACAGAAAGATATTGCTAAATCAGCAAGAAATCTTGGATTTGTTGTGTGATGACTTAAAAGAGGTTTTCTCAGTTATTCTCTTGGCTCTTCTTCCCGAGTACGAAGTGTGAGATAACTCAAGGAGCACAAGTATCTGGCTAAGGAGTGGGAGAAACACCTGCGGAATTTTGGATAAAATACTTCAATGGCATAGGCAGATCCAGGCAGGCTGGCAGGATTTATCAGCTGTGAGTTACTGCACTTCATCTGCTCCAGGAAGCCACAAAGATACCGCCACATGCTGCTAGGCCTGTCTTAAGAGAACCTACAGATCTCTACCATTATAGAAAGCTACATCTGACAAAATCTTCCTCAGCACCCTTCATTCAACAGTGTGGAGAAGGAGATAAGGGAGACCAAGATGTCACTCATCTAATCCTTCAATACCTAAAACCAACTGGGAAGAACAGCATCTCCCCACTGCCTAGTTCCTTCTTATTAGCCATAAAGGAAGTGGAAAGGTACAAACTGCAATAGTTTTGGTGTTTTCATAAAGGCCTGAGACCTGACAGTCACTTTCCTAAAGAGATGCCAGTCTGGGTGAGTTCATGGCCCGTGTTCTCACAGAGATGTGAGGAAATACATGGGAAAATGCCCCCAGAGAGACAGGACAAGCAGGTTTCCACTCCAGGTGCAGTAGCTGTTATCTCTCAGCCCAGGCAGATACAAATATTCTGTGATACATCTTGCACTGGAGGCAAAGAGCCCTCCAGACGACTCTCTCTAGGATAATAAAGTTTGCCACACAGCCAGGAAATATTGTCCAAGGCTGCCTTGAGGGAACATTACTGCAAAACCCAGGGCAGAGTTCACACCAGTCCCTGTCTTCAGTGTCACAGTAGGGAACCAGTACTCCTCAAAGCCTTGGCAGGCTGGGTTAAATCTGAGGAGCAGATTTCCCTAGACCAGCTCACTGCAGAGGCACCTGCAGCCCTCTGCTCAGCCTGTCTTCTCTGTGGGGCTGTAGTGGGTCTGTCTGGGCTGGAGTTAGCTTTCCCACCACAGCCCTGCTAGTGCTGTGCTCTGTGTTTGTAGTGGCCCAGAGCTGATAACACACCAGTGCTTCAGCTGTTGCTGGGCATTGCTCTCGCAGTATCAAATCTTTCCTTCAATTCCTCCCTCAAAGACCCATAGGCTGGGTGTGGACAAGACCTTTGCTTTCTTTCATTAAACTGTCTTGACCAACTAGCTTTTCAGCTTATTTTCCTGCCCTGTCCTCCTGAAGAGAGGGACTGAGAGAGGAATTTGGTGGGCACCTGACAGACAGACAAGAGCAACCCACCACACAGAAGATGTCAATCAATGGTGCCAAATCTACACATTAAAAGACAAACAAACAAACAAAACAACAACAACAAAAACCCAAAGACTTAAAAAATCATTACACAGGAAGAAGGAAAGACTAGGGAAGGCAGACTCACCTCTAAATCATCAGTAGTAAACCATTAATGGAGAGTTTGTGGTTTCCTGGGTCATTGCTGATTGGAGGGCTGCAAACAGGCATGTTAACAGAGACATCTCTTCTCCTCTCCAGGATGAGAGCCCTTCTCTGCCTGCTTGGTGGTCCCACTGTCCTCCCTCTGCCTGGCTTGTAGGACACATCCCCAGATCAGATTTCTCTCTTCTGTCCCATGCTAGTAGCCCTTGCCAAAGTATCCCAGCAACAACCATACAAACTTTGGGGAGTGATGGGAAAACCAGAGAAATTGTCTCACACTCCCTGAGTAACACCAGTCCTTTCTTGCAGTCCCAGTATCCAGCTAAACTTTTTTTTTGCTAGTCTCTACTTTTCTGTAAAGCCCACTGTACCTAATGCAATTCAGTTTTTCTGATTAGGCTCTCTGTGTGACTTGCACTAACAACCTATGAACATGCTGGCCAAAAATATTGACAGATGTCTGAGCTGTGGAGTTCTAACACTTTATGAAAACCCTGTCAATCCTTCCAGTGAGAAAATCTTGGCATGAGGCTAACCTTAATGAGTAAAGGCTTCAAAAAGCTTTGCTTGGCCACTGCTGGGTTTTTCACTCAAGAAGTCATCTCCTTATTTGCAGCACATTTGGGTAGGATTTTTTTTCCCCCCCAGCACTGAGCTAAGAACTTGCTTGTGCAAGTAACCTTGTGAAAACATGAGGGAATTTTCATGATGGCAAGCTTGTGGAGGAAGGATACCCCAAAGATACCCCATACACTCTACAGGTAATATCAGAGGTAGAGGTTTATATTGTAATTTTTGGTTGGTATACCCATCTCCTTCATGCAGGAGCTTTTTTTTTTACAGACTAGGTGAGATGGCAGACCTTTAGCACACAGTTGACCATTAGGATTCATGGTTGATTCATGACACATGATGAAATTAAAAACCTTTGCCAGAGTTCCTGAGCTTTACCTCCCCTGCATTTCCCATGATGGTTGTTACAGCAGTACCTGTCCTAGTAAAAAAGCAGCAGTAAGGGATTCACTAATAAGCTCATGTGCCCAGGAAAGGTGTAGGAGGATGTGCTTGTTGCAGTTATTTCTTGTCTCCAGGAGGAAACATACCAAATGTGTTTTAGAAGAGGCCTTTCCATGCATTAATTAGAGCAACCCTGAGTCACCCATCCCATTTAAACTGCTGATAAAGATCAGCAAATATTTCCTCCATAAGTTTTTGACATCTTCCAGGGGCTGCAGGTAACAGTACAAAGAGACATATATGCACCCCTCTTTTACTGAGAACTTCTTTTCATCAGAACAGTTTTCTGATGGATCTAAATGTTTGCTTTCATCTTCTGCAGGATTAAACATGGAGGCTGGATCCTCTTGCCTGTAACCAGGACAAATACTTGGGAGTTGTAAGCTTTATACCCTTCCCATCTGGCCTGATGGCACAAGGATGAGAGTGCAGGGGGATGTCTAATTGGTAATGTCCAATCCCTGTCCAATTCTTTCCAGCCAGTGCCATGAGAAAAAAAGGCGGAGAAAAAAAGGCCAGCAACAACAAACCCTCAGCACTATTTAAGTGATAGTATTTCTCCATATTTAAATTCTAGGAGAGGTGAAATGGCAGTTTTGTGAGTCTCAGGCCTTACTGATGAAATTAACCCTGCTAAATGATCCAGGCTGGCTAGAGGGTGAGAATGCTCCTTCCTCACATCTCCTCTTGCTACTGGAAGGGGGGAAAAGGAAGGAGATACACTGTCCCTTCTCTAATCCTAGTCTGTCTGCAGTTCCTTTAGCTGAAGTTCTCATGCCAGATTTGATGTCCTCTTTGACTGCTGGGAGATTGTAAAGTAGCTTTTCCTGGTGAAACATCAAGTTGTCTTGAAGAACTCATGTTTTTCAATGGAAAAAAAAATTCATTTGTTCATGTCCATTAGAAGTTTTTTTAAACAACTCTACCAAAGAAGAAGCTGTAGTTGGTGATTTCATTATTTATACATTTTAAAATGAAATTTCTGTCAGTTTAATTTATAGAATGTGTGATATGTTATTATGCAGAAACTCAGGATCATGTCATAGCTCATTTGAGACTTGGTTTAGTATTTTAGGAATCATGAAGTTGTCAATGTTAAAAAAGAGGTTTTTTCATAATGAGCAATAATGTGCACTTGAGTCTCACAGGGCAGCACTCGCGTGTGTGTCCCCATCCTTTTTGTCTTCTTACAAGTCAAAGCACAAGGTAGAGAGACTAAGTTACATTTCAGAGCATCACAAAATTCCCTTTGGCAGACAACTTATTCACACTGGAGAAAAAGCACTTTGCCAGGTTCAAAAATTAATTAAAAATGCCTAATATGACACAAGAAATCACACACTGAACCCCTGTGATACATTTTTAATGAAAAAAATACTCCTGAAATTCATTTAATGTTATAGGTTTATACCTTCCAAATAATTCAAAGCAACATCTCCAGAACTACCAATGATCTAATCTCCCAAACTGAAAGTTATATGAAATCAAGCATTTGACATTCAGTAAATACTCCCAGGTATTGTTAGGGGGAAAAAAAAAATAAATAAAAAATTTCAGTGATTCAGTGCTTCCATTACTGCACTTTAAGGGTTTTGTAAGGTGTACAGTGCTGCTTTCTACAAAATAACTCCGCCTCAAATGCAGTTATTTGGGATAGCAGGTGTGGAGTTTCTGTATTTCTGTTTTGATTTGGTACAGGATGACAGCAGCCATTTAGAAGCAATAAAAGATCTGTGAAGTGACTTGTGCTCCAAATTGACTGTATTTTTTGATGGGTGTCTTGAGAGACCTTGAAGGGATGTGGGCTTTAAGGATTCACCATGCTCAGTGCTCTCTCAAGTGTGTCTGATAAAAGAAGTTGTGTACCCGGAATTACTAATGAAGCTTTGAAGACTTGCAATAGAGATCTGCATATTAATCCTTAAAAGGGCTGCAATTTTAAGTCTACCATTGCTGCCTCCTTCTAGAAAAACATCAATTTATCACCCTGAAAAATCATGTAATGTTTTTCTCATCATTCATGTTCTTTAAAGAAGTAAATTAAGCACTTAGATCCCAGTGTTACTGAGGGGTTAGATTTGTCTTTTAAGTCATCCTTTAAAAATGTGGATCCTAGTTTATTTTGGGCAACCATGGAAGCAATGAACATCTACAGGAATGAATTGAACTCCCCTCATTAAACTCCAGGGGGATTCCTTCCATGTAACCCTGCTGCCCAGCACATGGAAAGGATGCATAAATGAGACTTTACCACAAGGGAAGACAAATATCTGTAAAATGTGGCCAAGATGACAACCCTTGGGAGTTACATGCTGGCTGTGGATGACTTACTGGTATCACACTCACTGTAGTAATGGTCTCTGGTTAAACAGGGTTTTGTGCCATCTGTCAGGGCTGCACCTACACATTCCTGGGTAAAGCAGGGCAATAAGCAGATGCAGAGCAACCACCAGCCCTGATTTTGCTGTCCCTGCATGTTGTATTCTGTTGAAATGGTTTATCCTAGTTTCCCCTACATTCTGTATGTCAGTGGTTTGCCCTAAATTCTGTACATTCCCCTTTGTTCCCTATAGGGTCATTCCCCATCTCTTGTTCCAGTGCCTTCCCGAGCAGTCACCTAAACCCTCCCTACCCTCCCTGTCCATAATTGTAAACACTATCCTTTACCATGCATGTTCCATGTCCATCAAACCTCCCTTAAAGCTCTATTGGACTAGACAATGCAATCCCTCCCACACTGCTATTCCATTGGTTTCCCTGTTTGTATTCTCCACCCTCTGCTCCTCCCTAGTTGAACACAATTTGTTGTAAGTTTGTATCCGCCCCTACCACCCCTCTCTTGTTTAAAACTGCATGGGCATCAGTGCTCCTTGCCTTTTTCCCTGTGGATCCCTTCACAAATTAACCCTGTGGAATTATCCCAAAGAAAAAGTCTCCTCTCTTCCTTAACCCCAGTCCTCATCAAGCCCAAGAGCAGCAGGAGTTTGCCTCAACTCCAGCAGGTTCCGTGTATCCCAAGGCTTTGTCGTGGGAACGCGGTTGCCCACTCCTGTCACGGCTCTGGAGTGCTGAGCTAGCCTGTTAGCCCCGTAGAGCAAAGGTGCTGCAACACATTCACTTTTATCCATCAGTCTTAAACTCCAGTTAAAAACTGACAATTCAGTAGAAAATCCAGAATTCCTGGGAATATTTGTCTATGTGTGTGCTGTTCCTTTTCCTTTCATGTATATTCTTCTTCTCTTTAAAATGTTGATAATATCCTATTGAAGCCATATCTTAAAGATAACTTCATGTTCGTCATAGCTACTGTTGAGGAAGTCCAGGGTTTGAAATGATTTTTAGTTTTCCTGTGTAAAAAATGACCCATCTAATATTTAATCTAAAATCAAAATTTTTATGAGCCATTATGAGCTGTGTGTCTTGGATTATGTAACCAAAAAATGTGTATTCTATTTCATCTGTTAAAAGCTGTTTTTTGGGAGGTGTCTTTTCTTGTATCTCCAGGTGGGAGGGGACGGATGCCTTCTGGTAACGGCCCAGCCATTAAAACCAAGTGGGGCAGTGTTTCTTATCTCTTTCACCACCCCTCCATCCTCCAGGGGGACACATTCCATCATCCCATTGTGAGATGCTCCACACAGTGGGGGGGATCCAGTTGTTCCCAGATAGATAAAAACTGGGACTGAAGAACACAAGCTATCCAGTTTTTCCACTGGATTCCCAGAGGAAGACCGGACCCATCTCATCACCACTGGACTTTCTACAGGACCACCTCTACTCCACAGAACCACATCTGTTCCTCCAGGAGGACTTATTTGGACAGTTCCCAACACCCTGACCAACAGGGTGCCAGGTCATATCCCTGACTCTATCAGGGTTTTTCCAGGATTTTTGTATACTTCCTTTTTTTTTTTTTTTTTTTTTTTTTTTTTTTTTTTAAAATGTTCCTAGTAAAGAATTGTTACTCCTATTTCCCATATCTTTGCCTGAAAGCTCTAATTGCAAAATTATAATTTGGAGGGAAGAGGGTTTACATTCTCCGTTCCAAGGGAGGCTCTAGCTTTCCTTGGCAGACAACGTGAGAAAGAGGAGAACAGATACATATACACAGTGGCTTGTAGCATGTGATATGGGTTGCAGTCAGGCTGGTGGAATGTCCTGACCTCATTGATGTAAGCAATGCCACAGAATTTAACCCATGAAATTGCTGAGATGAAAGTGAAGAGAAAAGAAAAAAAAAAAGAGAGAGAGAGAAAAAAGAAGAAGAAAACCCCCAAACACTTCCCTTCTCAGAAGTGGGGACAGGAAACTGCTGGGCAGAGTTTCACCTTTCACTGTAGCATATGCTGCCTTGCTTAAGATGGTGAAGATAGTGAAACTGCACAGTGTGCAGGAAGAGCAATATGTACCACTTAGCTGGTGCAGTGTAAATCAAGGCATAAGGAAGATGTAAGTGAGGGGAGAGAAGAAAATAGAAATATAATTCCCATATCTCTTGAAGTAACAATTTTAACATTTCTTTTGAATAACAACATTAAAAAATCACCCTAAATCTTACAAACTGAGTCAAAAGAGCAAGATTCATCTCTTTCTGTAAGGAGATTAAAGAACCATCTCCAAGAAGGCAGAGCTGTTGTTTTTGGCCTCCCACAGGGTGTGAAGCAACTCTTCAGCACTGGCAGGGCACAAGCAAAGCCCAACCCGCCTGGTCTGAGAATCTGTCCCTGCTCCCACCGAGGATCTGGACAACCTTCCCTCCAAGCTCTAAATCCCAGGCAGAGTTGAGCCTGCCTCCATGGCAAGCAGTGGGCATTAAAATTCCAAAGATCTCAGCTGGCTCAACTGTGTGTTTGTGCCAGCTCGAGATCATATCTCCATAGCTTCCTGATCCAGAAATATTCAAGTTTTTAACTTCTTGAAATCCTTCTCCTCCAGCTGAAATATGGCATTTTAAAAACCATTTCCTTTATCCAGAGACCTCTGTGGGTTCTGAAAACATGCCATGGGTTTAAAATATTTCTTTTAATGGTTATTCTTTTTTTACTGAAACAAATATCAATTTTCAGAAGACCACAAATGTCTGTGGTCACTCAGGCTTACTAACACTTTCTACAAATATCTCAGACAGTAGTTAAAATAAAGGAATTTGTTTTAAAACCTGGCACCTGAAAACATCTGCTGTGACTTTTTGAAATTTTTCATTAATTGCATGGGAAAAAAGAAATTAGATACACTCTTTTGCAGTATTTCTTAAAGGTTCCATCAGCCTTGATAGCAGTTTAATAATTGTGGAAAATTCAGTGCAAACTGACAAATGAAATTTAATTAGCTCAGAAGGTCACCTCCCAGAGTCAGGTATTAGACAAATACATTGTTTATGCTACCTGAGCAGGACAATGAATGAATGAATGCTTGTTGCTTTGCTGGTAAACAAATGTCAATTCTGGGATGAAAAAGCAAAAAATCTCTATGTGGGATGGGATGGGCTGTGCAATAAAGGATGCTGGCACAGCCCAGCTGCTGAGCAGGTGGGAGGACAGATAACATCAGTCCAGATGCTGAGGGAAGTGAGGACACTCCCAGAGGTTTCACCTGAGAGCCCAAGGTGAAGCCCGCATGGATTCTCCTTCACCCCAGCTGCCTTAGGGAGCAGGGAAATGCAATTCCCAAGAAAAGCAAGACTTGATGCAAGTGATTGACTCTGGGTTGTAAATCCTGGGAATCCTGCTCTGCTCTGTTGCTTCAGCTTGAACATTAATCGAGAAATTCAAGTGAATTCTGGCAGTTTCCTACACAAGGCAGAGACTGGGGTCTGAGGAGCCCCTCTTAAAGGAAGCTGGGCTGAATGCAAAGCTGCTGCGGGTACTGACTTGTTCAGAGCAGATATTCATAATGCTGTCTCACAGCATTACTGATCCTGAAGCTTTTCTTCACACATCATGTGGTCTTTGTGACATTTTTACTTTGTGCTATCCCTTCCTGGAAAATTGAGCTCTAAAAGCCTCTCTTGTTGTAACCAGCTGCCCTGGGTTACTGCGGGGAACCCCTTGAGAAAGAACAACACATGATCTCTACTCTGGGCAGATGTGAAGGTCCCAAATCTGTGCCTGTTGCCACCACAGCTGTGCTGCAGCTGCCACCACCAGCATCCAGCACTGTTGTCTCCAGCACACCAAAAGGGGCTTGTCAGGCAGGATAGAGTGGGGCTTGATTTGAGCTTACAGCAACATCTTGGACAGGCTAAGAGGGTTCTTTTCTTCAAAAATTCCTGATTCCTGTTGAAGAAACTTTCTATTCCCTTCACTACATGTGCAATGAATTCTCGTGCTTCTATTCCCAGCAGGCAGCTCCCCACTGTGAGCCCAGCGCTGCTGAGCAGAGCCTGCCACTCCACAGAACCAGTGCTGCAAAGTCTGTGACTCAGAAGAGGAGCCAAGGCCTGGCTAGCCATGAAAATTGAATTGTTTCATCATGCCTGAAGCATGGAGGGGTCCCTCAAAGGCACGGTGTGGGGTAAAAGGTCTCCACCTCTGGGAATCTCAGGCTTCTGCCTATTCTTAAAGAATCTTTTTTTCATTTTTCTTTTTTCTTTTTTCTTTTCCTTTTTTCCTTAATTTTCTTTTATTTTAAAAAGAAAAAGTATGGAGCAGTGTATGCATTTCTACAGCCTAAGTCACAGAACCACAGATAGGCAGAGGTTGCAGGGGACTTCAGGAGGTCATCCAGCCCAAACCCCTTGCTCAGGCAGGGTGACCCACAGCCAGTTCCTGAGGACCATGTCCAGATGACTCTTGAATATCTCCAATGAGGAAAACTGCCCAATCTGCCTGGGTAATCTGTGTCAACATTCAGGCAGCCTTGCAGTAAGGAAGTGTTTCCTGCTGTTCAGAGGGAACTTCCTCTGTTTCTGTCTTTGCCCATTGCCTCTGGGCCTAGCCCTGGGCATTACAGAAAAGAATCTGGTTCCATCTAATTCGCACCCTACCTCCAGGTATTTACCTGTTACCATATTCTGTTAGCCTTCTGAGTTGTTTACATTTCTGTAGTGGAGTTTCTCACACTTGTAACATAAACAAAGTAGTTGTTTTCCCATTCCTCTCTGATGAGGGACAATCGATAGACTTCTAGCCTGGCCAGTGGAGTGGAGAGGTGGCAACCTTATTCTCCAATCCTTGGTCATTGTCCAGAATCTATATAAACGAAGTCATGTAAATAAACTGCCCTTCTTTTTGCTCTGGAGTTGAATGTGTGTGTATCATTCTTTTCGTGTCCTCTAGCGACGTTTATCTGTATTGATAAGATTCTTTTGAGCCTTTTCTTCTCCAGGCTGAACAGCTGCAGTTCTCTCAGCCTTTCTTCATATAAAAATGCTCCATTGCTTTTATCATCTTCATGGCCCTTTGCTGGACTCTCGTATATGTCCACGTTTGGCAGCTCAGTTCTGGATACAACATTGCAGGTGTGTCTCAACCAGTGCCGAGTAGAAAAGAAGGGTCGCCTCCCTCATCCTGCTGGCAGTGCTCTGCCTGATTAAGCCCAGGACACCACTGTCCTCTCTGTTGCAAGCACACATTGCTGGCTCATGTTCTACTCGGTGCCCACCAGAACCCCCCTGTAGCGCACAGGTGATTTCTGTCTGTGGTTTCCATGGTGCTTTCCACCATGTATTGCTGCGCAAGTCTGTTCCTGCGCAGGTACAGGAATTTTTCCTTCCTTTTGTAGAACAACTGATCCTATATTTTAGAAATAAGTCCTTCAAGTGACTTTAAAACAGAGAAGGAACTCAACAAGAGGCAGAATGAAATGCCAGTGTATGGGAATAAATGGAGCATCACTAGAGACATCCCTGTTGGGGATCTGAAAGAGCAAAGAACACAGAGAAAGAGACCCTGCTTTGCCTGGGTCCTGTCCAGTGTGCTGTATTAAGGCTGCAGCCAGACCACACCCTCACAAGAAATACCATGAGGTTTGCTCCAGGACAAAAAAAATTGAACGTAGTGAAAGTTGTAGAGCACCCTTCCAATGCTTGCTGGGATTTGCAGGGGGAGAGCTGCCACCAGGCATGTGGCCAGATGGAAAAATCCAGGGAGAGCCATGAATATTGTCATGGGTATTTCTGCTTAGGAAAGTCCCCCTTGGAGCTGATACTGGAGGAGTTGTGACAGTGCAACTTCCCTGGCAGAAAAGGCATTGCTTTTCCAATAAAAAACCACTTTCACAAGTGGTCATCAGTTTAACATATTACAAATTTTGAAGACATTTTTAATGTGAGAAAAATTGAAACAACTTTCAGCTTTCCAATACTTACTCAACCTGTGTTGACAGACTAGATGTGTTGACATCATATTTTATTGTGCTGTGTATGTGCTAGAGCAATATTGCAGTAATCTGGGCTACCAACCCTTTGTTTTTTCTTGTTTAATGTCCTGCAACTTTGGGACTAGAACTGTCATTTTAGTCCAGTCCAGAACAGTTCCCATTAGTCTCAGTACCTCCTCTGGGAATGTTAAATGGCGTCAAGAGAGAGGGAAAAGAACACAGGCCCAGTTATAAACATAGGACATTCTTTTTTAAAGAAGAAACTGCAAACTTTTACAGAATAAATTATGTCTTCTGAGTCTGGTGGGGTTTATATTGGGCACATATATTGTCAGTAAGAGGAACTCAGGAGTTTTCTGCAGGGAATTCCTCTGCTTTTATTAAGATTAAAAGGAATTCACTTATAACTATGCTTAATTGCCTGCTGTCTTGACAAAACCTTTGAGAAGAGTGAGGGATCCTCTTGCTTTCCCATAGCAGAGCATCCCTAGAGGCCCTACTTCCACATTTTTCTTCATCTGCAGAGGTGTACTGAAAATTGAGGATAAGAGCTTGCAGTGTCAAGCTATGCTATAAAGAAGCTGAAAGCTGAAGACTAATGATGCTTAGGGAGAACATCCTGTACCTTGGTCCATAGATCTGGAGGGGTACAAAGATCTAAATTTCTTCACTAAGGGGGAAAATTATGCCTGAGCAATCTAGTGACATTATATGATGGATTGACTGGAGCAGGCAACAAGGGAAGACTGATTGATGCCACCTGCCTAGAGTTCTGTAAGGCCTTTGACACAGCATGACGATTATCTCCAAATGGATTTGATGTGGATAAGGAATTGTCTGGATGGATGCAGCCACAGAATTGTGATCAGAGTTGTGGTAAGTGGCTCCTGTGTCCAGGTAGAGTCTGGTGATGAGTGGTGTCCCTCAGGCTGTGTCTTGGGACTCTTCCAAACCTTCCATGCCTTCATCAGTGACATGGAAAAGGAAATAGAGTGTACCTTCAGCATATTTGCAGATGACACCAAGCTGAGCAGGGGGTTGACACAACAAGGGTGGGATGTCATCCAGAGACAAACTTGAGATGTGGGCCCACAAGAATCTCACAAAGTTGAACAAGTCCAAGTACAAAGTGCTGCAACTTTGTTGGGGCAATCCCAGACACAAGTTCAGCCTGGGAGGAGAACTCATTGAGAGCAGTCCTACAGAGAGGTTTTGGCGTTCCTTTTGGATGAAAAGCTGGATGTGACCTGGGAATGTGTGCTGGCAGTCCAGAAAGCCAACCACAGCCTGGGCTTCATCCAAAGCACTGTGGGCAGCAGCCCAAGGAGGGGGATTCTGCCCCTCTACTCTGCTGTTGTGAGACTTTTTCTGGACCAGCTCTTGTGTCCTCGGCACAAGATATAGATGTGTTAGAGCAGGTCCAGAGGAGGGCTGCAGCACCCCTCCTGTGAAGACAGGCTCAGAGAGCTGGGATTATTCAGCCTGCAGAAGGATCAAGGGAGACCTTATGGTAGCTTTTCAGTACCTAAAGGAAAGGCATTTTAGGAATATTTTTAAAAAATATTCCTAAAATATATTCCAAAATAATTTATGAAATTAGGAATTAGGAATACTAAAAAAGATGGAGAGAATCTGTTTACATGACAAGGGGAAACACTTTTAAACTTAAAAAAAGGGGAGATTTAGATTAGATATTAAGAAAAAAAAAATTACTGTGATGCTGACGAGACACTGGATCAGGTTGCCCAGAGAAGTAGGCATCCCTGCAAGTGTTTAAGACCAGGCTGGATGAGGCTCTGCATCGGTCTGGTGTAGTGGACTCTGTCCTTGCCTTTGGCAAAGAAGTTGGAAGTAGATGATCTTTAAGTTTCCTTACAACCCAAACCATTCTGATTGTAGCTGAGTAGGCAGATGAGGCTCACCTGGAGAGGCAGTGGGCCAAGGGATGCCTGAGAGAAGCAAAGCAGTTGTAGTTTCATCAGTTTTCCTCCAGTCTAATAAATGCATTGCCTCAGCGTCTTTCTGTAAAAGTTGTACCACTTGGTCTCCTGCAGAGACTTTTCCCCAGAGCTCTCTGCCTGTGCATGCCCTCCATTTAAGGCCACACTGTGGAAATATCTATTTTCCGGGATACCTGCTGCTCAGGAAGGCTCTTTGCCATGCCCAGATCTTCTTCTGCGGCATGCTCCTTTCAGATGAGTGTCTTCACGGAGAGCCAGGCAGACTAAAACTCCCGTCAGATGTCTCCTTTTCCTCCTGATGATCCAGGTGTAGAAGGAAGTAGGTTGGTCACACCCACAACTCATAGGGAAAGAGAAAACAGGCTCAAAAATCTGAAGCTATAGATCAGACAAGGAGAACTGCAGTAGTTAAGTGGATACCTCTGGTGACAGCTTAAGTGACCCAGAGAGACAAGTCTCCAGAGGCAATTGAAGAGTCTGTAGTCACAAGTGAAACATCTAAGTCTTAAGATGTCTCTTGCATCAAACTTGGATCTCTGGTTCCTGCGAGAGAAGCTGCAGCAGCAGTGATCTCCACCAGGGGAGGCTGGGAACAGTGAACAAGGAAAGACGCAGTTGATAAAGAGACATGGAAGATCAAAGTGAGAGGACAGCAAACCAGGGCAAGAGACAAAAGGGCAAATTGGGAGAAAATGGGAGGAGACTGGAAGAAGATAGAAACTGGGGCAAGAGAAAGGGGTAGGGAAATTAATTGGAAAAAGAGTATGAAAAAGTGCTGCCTAAAAAAGGAGATGAAGAAAGGAGCAGAACACAGTGGACCAGAGAAGAAAACAAACAATACTTTCAGAACAACAAATGTTTCCATAGAAATAAGATGCAACTGGAGAGGGGTATGGACCCTTACTTCTCCCCAAATTGAATTAATATAAATATATGCCCTCCCCAGCAACAATCCATCAGCAGCAAATTGATATCTCAAATCAAATCATCATGAATTCTTCTCTTGTGTCACAGGAGATGCACTGCCTCTCCTGGGAACAAAACAGTCAAATCAGTCTCTTTGAGACTTGGGAACACATTTCAGCCTCATATGTCCAAGGATCTGAGAAGGAAGGAAGGAAAGAATTAAATTAAATCCCCCTCTGTCCTCAGCAGGAACTAACAGTTTTTCCTCTAGGGGCTTAGTTCCCTTCTAGCTCTTACACCCAGCTGGCATGATAGTGGCAGCAGGATGAATACAGTTGATTGAACCCATTGCTATTCTGTGACAGAGATGGTTTCAGATCTTGCAGTCATTTTACTCAGCACAGTTAGCAGGTGAATTACTCCAAGGTGGGATTTCTTGATAGCTTCAGTAGTTTGAGTTTTAGTAAGAAATTTGCTTCCCTATGACAGATGCTATTTCTGTTCTTCCTTCTTGTAAGCAAACCCTTGCCATCTTCTTACCCCTCCCCTTTCTTTATAGTCCTGGTCAGAAAGTCAAAGTAAAAACCTTCCCCTCTGGCTCTGGTTGCATTTCTCTAATCCTTCCATGCTCCTGTCAAAAGATCCGACATCCCAAAGCTCGTTTCTCTCTGTCTAACAAATCTCACACGTCAGTCAAGCATGCCAACCTCCCATCTCCATTTCCTGTTGGCTTTATGCCTTTTTGCTCCTCTTCCCTTTGAACTTTGCTGCCAAGTACAGGAACCAAGCCATGACTGGTGCCTACAGCTTGGAGCCCAAAGCTTGGCAGATCTCTCTGTCTTCTTCCCTGTGGTGCCCAGCTCTGTGGTTTGAGGCAGAGCACATCACTGCAGCAAAAGTAAAGAAACATTCTCCACTGTTAATTACCTGGTAAGTACTACCAGAAGTACAGCAGTGATGGCTACTTGCTTCTTAGTTCAGAGTCTCCCATACCAAATCTTTTTCAGGCCATATAATTACATGGTGTTTTCAATTTTCTGAGTTCATTCCCTTCACTCCAAGACTGTAGGAGCAGCCTGAGACACACATGAGCTAAGCACCACATAATTTCCCAGTAAAAGTAATTCCTCAGCTCTATTATTCTCTTTCATACTGCATCACCATAGTCCAGAAATCCAACTTGCTGACTGTCTCCCCACAGGTATCACCCAACAGAGTAGATCCTATAGAAAAAAATGCCACTCTGTCATTTCAGTAGTTGAGGAACCAATTAAAATTTGGATGACAATTTCAAGTAGAAAAGAGCACTGCTCAAAACTCCACCTGCAAGCAAGGCTGAGCTAGAGCATGTCCTATGAGTTGTATGGTTTGTCTCAGGCCTGGTACAACAAATATAGGATGCCTAAACTTATTGCAAAGCAATAAAGCCTTTAGTCCCAAATGCTGCTATCAAGGAAGATGGCAACATAGTAAGGCCACAAAGAAGGAGGTAATTTCAGGATTAAGAATGGGACTACAATGAGCTGCTGCTTTCTTGCTCACTCCCCCATGCCAGTTAAAACCACCAGGCAGAAATACCTACCTGAACAAACACCCTGGCCATTGGGTTTAGCTTTTCGACCCACCTCTCTTGTTTTCTGGATTTAGTTGCAGACACTGACAATTTCTCGGCCATGTTTTCCCTCACCATCTGTATAATTATTCAGGCTACTATGTGCATGTGGTATAGATATACCTAGTCTTCTAATTATTATAACAAACATATTCTCTTCACTATTCCTCTTTTTTCTTTTTTCATTTTCTTTTTTTCTCTTTTTTTCTCTTTCTTTTTTTTTCTTTTTTATTTTTTTCTCTTTTCTTTTTTCTTTTTTTTTTGTTTTTTTTTTTTTCTTTTTTTTCTTTTTTCTTTTCTTCTTTTTTTCTTTTTTTTTTTCTTTTTTTCCACAAAGAGATTGATGTGTAGAACTTTTTGAAATTTAAATTTACCATCAGTTTAGATTCAGGTGCTTCAATATGGAGTCTTACATACATTGAAGATTCTGTCCTCCCATCTCTCTAAAATTACAGCTATGAGGAGTGTTTACTCATGGAGAGGAATTTGCATGCATCCTGGAACGTGCAATGACAATAGAAATTACATCTCAAAATAGGTCATTCAGGAAGTGGCCATTATTTTATTTTGAACAATCAAACAGACAAACACCCCTGCTCTGCCAAAGGCAAGTCAACAACAGCCACACCAAAAATCAAAATACAAACAAAAAACCCCAAATGACTAAAAAGTGTGCAAATCCTAAATAAAATTCTTTGTTTAGCTGCCAGTTCAGAGTAGCTGGGTGGCAATAACCAGTGCATCCAGCTTGCTGCAGCCTACAACACTACACCCATTTTCTAGGTGAGGACACTGAAGAATATATCAGATTTATAGGGCTTTGAAAGCACATGCAGGAGACTCTTCATTACCCAGGCCCCAAAGGAGATATAATTGGTTTCAGAATTTATGTGCAATAAATCCTTCTCCTTGGTTATTTGTTAATGAGTTCTGTTGATAATATTTTGCAGTGCCTTTAGTGCCATCTCTGTGTGTTGTCGCAACAGAAGTCCAAGTTTTGTGTGTTGGACAGTCGGGGCATCTGTAACCCTGCAAACTTAGGCATGGAGAGGGTAATACCTCATGCTGAGGGCAGAAGATAGAGATCAGGGAGGTCAGAAAAAAGTTGTGGATCTCTGCACCTTGTTGCTGTGCCATGGGCTGTACAAATGGTGAGGCAAAGCGTAAGGTGTTTCTTATTTTGGGAAGGCATATGAGTAGGCAGTGTTAGAAACATTCAGGTGTATGAAGAATGGCTTGTTTTTCTGATTTGATAGTATTTCTACTGACTAACAAAGTAGGTCTGTAAAGCAAGTCCCATTTTTGCACCCCTATACCTGTTCTACCATTCGGTCTCCATGAACATCTCCAAGTAAATCCATTTCAGGAGCAACAGCTCTCCATGAACTGTTGCAAGGTGACTCCATCTCGCAGGCAACAGTGGGTACCTTAAGTGTCCTAACACCTTGGTGTCTCCCAGACACTGTTAGTGCGTCCAAGCACACCCGTCCCCTCCTGAAGGCATTCTGAACCCCCAGGAGAGCAAACAGTGATGTTCACATGTCACTGGGCACACCCCCCCCCCCACCCCCGGTGGGATGGGAGCACAAAAGACATTCTCTGGCTGCTTTCTCTGTGAGGGTTAGACAGAGCCACTATCACAGAACAAAACCATAGCAATCACAGGTAATTTCCAGGTGAAGAATGCTATGGCTCGTCATCATTACATAAGCAGGAAATCCCCTTGGGGATCATATGTGAGCAGAACACAATTAGATAACCCAGGAAATCCTTTACCAAAACAAGAGTTTATTTTAGGGTTGGTTTAAAATTGGTTAAAGATTACATTCAAGAATGTTTGCCTGAAAGCTGATGCCACAGAGGTTTTGATTATTGTCTGTTACCAAATCACTTCTTATTTGTAATCTTTTATGCCTATAGCATGCACTTGCCAAATTAAACTGGAAGATCACTTATATTTTATAAGAAGATATGACAGGGCAGGCAAAAACTGGATTTTTATGGTGAGTTACAGCCTTAAAACACTGGAAAATAAATGGATGGTATAACCCTACCACTGCACATCTATCACTGCCACCC
This sequence comes from Hirundo rustica, assembly GCF_015227805.2. Taxonomy (NCBI): domain Eukaryota; kingdom Metazoa; phylum Chordata; class Aves; order Passeriformes; family Hirundinidae; genus Hirundo; species Hirundo rustica. The sequence goes on from NC_053450.1 coordinate 7,132,352, forward strand.
AGCCTAGGAAAAGTATCACAGTGCCTTGACATTGTTCCCTGCAGCCTCTTTCTCTGAAAAGCCCCATGTCCAACAGGAACCATACTCACTGATAAGCAGAAAGAATTTGACTTTTCAGGATCTAATTTATGGCTGCCAGTAGTGCTCATTCACTAGTGAATTTTTTTGTTTCACTTAAGTTGGAAAGGGAAAAAATCATCAAAAGCCACAGCTTCCTGTGCTGCTGGATACATCTGTGAAACGGGGAAGGGAAGGGAAGGGAAGGGAAGGGAAGGGAAGGGAAGGGAAGGGAAGGGAAGGGAAGGGAAGGGAATGGAAGGGAAGGGAAGGGAAGGGAAGGGAAGGGAAGGGAAGGGAAGGGAAGGGAAGGGAAGGGAAGGGAAGGGAAGGGAAGGGAAGGGAAGGGAAGGGAAGGGAAGGGAAGGGAAGGAAGGGAAGGGAAGGGAAGGGAAGGGAAGGAAGGGAAGGGAAGGGAAGGAAGGGAAGGGAATCAGCAGAAATTTCATCTTTGCAGAGGCTATATTAGGGAAATAGTCTCTCCAAATAAGACCTATGAGACCTTATTGGGTTATTATGAATTACATGCCCTCTCTCATTGCCTAGCTGTGTGAGGTTTCTTAGTCCCCTTTGCTGTCAATTCATTTTTCAGAGTGACCTATGGCAGCAGTCACAGACTCTTCTTCAGTATCAAATGCTGCTTTTCCTTTGGTCCTAGAGACATGTATTTTGAATTTGTTTCCCATAACAGAAATACCTGAAATGTCATCTGTCACTTCAGTGTGAATTGGGCTGGAAAGACAGTCTTCAATCACACCAGTGCCAATGAAAAGGAAAAGAGGAAGTTCACAAGGCTCCCATTACAAGACTCTCATACCATATCTCATAGTGCAGCTTTGTAATCCATTTGGAGGTGAGCTGGAGATGACACAGAAAGGACCTGACAAGGTCTATCTTCACCCCAGAGAGAAGGTCTCTGAGACCTCTTTCTGAGCTGGTAGCAAGAGATCCTTGTTGTCAAAAGTATGAACATTAGCAATGGCAAAGGCTCACAAGGGCCTAAGCCAGATCCAGTGATCAGGCTGTTCAGCTGTATCAGCTGACTTCTTAAAACACAACCTAAGCCTCCTCCAATACTTGGTCAAAAGAGGGCACAGGAAGAAGATAAAATGAATCTTGCTTAAGTAAAGAAGTAGAATGTTGAGAAAACAAACCCTGAAAGTTTAGTCAAACACAAAGGAGAGAGGTTTTGCCTGGACAGTGGTCAAATCCTGATTCTCTTTCACATCTACAGCAGCAAAGGAATTGCCAGGTGCTCTGACCTGTGCCCTGAACCACATTGCTCACAGTGTGTGCCTCCAGCACCTGGACCAAGCAGATCTGCAGAAAGGTGAAGCTTAATCCTCTGTCTAATAAGCTGAAAGAGCAGAGTGCTCCATTTTCTTCAGCCATAATCCAATTTCCACATATGGAATAATCCACTTCACCTTCAGACAATAACTTTATCCATCAAGGGTGACAGAATGAAGCAGATTATCACTTCGCTGAATGAAACAACTTATTGCTCCCTAAAAAAACCCTTGTTCACGTGTGGTTCTAGCTGTTGGCTGCTAACAGAGAATGACTCTCTGTTGCTGTTCCTGTTCTTTAATGCATGTCTGTATTCCTGCTCCACTGTGATGTCACTGTCACCTATTCCCCAGACCCCCTTTTAATCTTATTGTCAGGAAAGAAGCATGATCACAACCACCTAAAGCAAATTCTGTCTCCTCACTCCACAGAGCTCAGGATGTTGACTTTTCTAGTTTTGCTCAAGACACCTGGCAGAACTTTGTTTACATATTGGCTAAGAAGCTCAGACACACACCCCCCAGATGTCTGAGGTTAGGGATGGAGTCAGTCAGTGCTCACAACTAACAATATTATTTTATCCACTTGCTGTTCCCAGGGTGCAGACAATGAGGAGACCAGATTGTTGTGTGTCCTAGAGTTTATCTACTGTTGTTGTATAGAATTTGCACTGTGCATCAGAGATTACTAAGAATGAAACAGGGGCATTCCTACCCTCCTTTTGCAGAACAGGATATGTCACTAGGGTGTGGGGAGTGATCCAGGACCTTCCCCTTCACAGGGTGATAGTGGTTTGCCACTTCAAAGGTCTGTCTCCAAGAGGCTTTGCTACAATCGCTACAGCAATTAAGACAAGGAGCTGAACCACAGTTTTCTTCTTGGAAAGAAATGTGGACACATTTGTGGGGCCTACTTTAAGGCATCCAGGGAGAACTACATCTGGGCTCGTTCAGGCATTGTTTCTAGTTATCTGGATGTACACCATGGTTTTAAAATCCATACAATACTTTTCCTTTGTGTATAACATGAGTGTAAGAAACAGGTCACTGAACTTTGATTAAGAGAACATAAAACATATTAAACTTGGTTTGGGGTGTATGGCATGAAAGTCTGTCACAGTTGTTCAGATTCTTGCACCAAGTCACAGCTGTTGATCAGAAATTCACTGTGTTATTTTAAAACAGTTAATCTATGTCCTTTGAAGGAAGAGAATGACTCATAAACTTGGTCTGTGCTCTGTTGCTAGCCAGTATGATTTTTTTAATACTGAAACAACCCGTAAGTTCTAGACAGGATGGTTGGAGTTTGAATCATGAACAGATATGCAGAGATATGAGCTGCACATATGTACACATGCTGGTGTTTTTCTTCCATAATACTCATTACTTCAGTATGAAAGCATGCATTCGCAGCAATTCAAAGACCTGAAAGATCTTTGAAGGAGGCAGGGAAGAGGAGATTCAAGTGACTCCATAGCTGGAGGACATGGAGAGAGTTGGTAACAGTCACCTGCTTCTCATAGGAAGGAGCATGAGGAACATCATATTAATAATTAATCTAACATGGTTTGCATTTTATATTAGTAAAATTACACTGCAGTTGGAGCACCTTAACTCTGTCCTGATCCAGTGTTGGTGTGTATGAGCAGTGTGGCACACCAACTTACATAACAAGGGAGAAACTTCCTCCTCACTCTGTGTGCCTTTTCCTTTTCACACAGGAACCTGGTCCACACAGAGTCAGCTGGAGGAAACCCTGGCAAGAGTTGCAAGCAGAAGATTACATTTAATTGAACAACATTTTGATTTGTAAAGATCACGCAGATGGAGAAGCCTGATTTAAAGGAAAGCTAAAGGTCATTGCACTACTTAGGCAGAAGTGGAATTTGTCCATCCTGCTAACTCTAAAAATAAACTTTTAAGAATGTAATAAAATTGGACTTAGGACTAGAGGCATTTTCTTTATATTTTGAAATGCTTATGTATGAGCTGTGTGGGACATGTATCTAATGAAGGGAAGAGGGAATTTGCATAGTGATTTAAAAAATGAGCATGAACACTATACATCTGCAAGATGGAAACCACATTGCTGTCCCAAGTTCACCTATAAACTAAGACAATGATTTCACTGTCCCTGATTTGAGACTTCTCAGCACCAGATCAGCAGCAATGTCTGTAACCTTTGAGCAGTGGATGCACATGATCCAATCACTGAAACGGGGAAGGGTTATAGGACCTCATCCATTGACTTCAGGGGGCTTAGGAAAAACCCTCTCCAGCTTGTGTATGATTTTTTTTTTTTCTCCTAATTAAATTCCATGACAGATAAGATTTAGGATAATGAAAAAACTTAGTCTTCCACCCCCAAAGGATTATATATGACCCCACATATACATCAGTTTCAATTAATGTTACCAGGAAAGGCAAGCCCTTCTGAAAAACTGGCTCCGGAGTACTGATTTCTCCATAATGGGTAATGACCATGAAAGAACTCAGAGCTTACAAAATTGAAACAGCTCTTTTTCTAAGAGAAATATTTACAAAGTTCCTGCAGCTTTTAAGCCATGCAGGCATTGAGTGATAGCATTGATATCTTTGTTTCTCATGTCTACTAATCTTGCTTGCCTCTATCTGAGCCCCAAGATTATTACCAAAGGCACCAATGACACAAGATTTGGTGGGAGAGTAGCCTGAGCCACCACTTCAGGTAACAGAAAAGTGCTACCTACCTCCTTGTAGATCCTATAGACGATGAAAAAGTAGGAAAGCTTAAAACAATTCTCACTGTCACGATAAAATACGAAGCAGTCATCACATGCAGTACAATCCTTCCTTGAAGGTTATCAATCCAAGGTGATATTTTAAGAAGACCAGCTACAGAGAAACATTAGGTGTATTATTTCATCAGAACAGACTTCCACCCTAAGGGAGGTGTATTGTTACCAGTTGTTTGAGGAAAGAATAGCTTAATGCAAAAATAAATACTCGAAGGCCTTTTAATATACGAACATGAAATGAAGCTTCATCCTGCAATACTCTGAGTAAACACCAAACCATTTTCATTCCCTGTGCCCTCCAGTGAGAACTGAGGGCCTCAATTTCCTTGAGGAGCTTAGTGTGCATACAGAGGAAGGTTGCCAGTGTGAAAATGGATGTGCTCAAAACTGAATTTTGTTTCTCAAAAGCAGAACTTTTCCTACACAAGCAGGATTTACTTTGATCATGATTTGAAACCCACAAAGCAAATGCCAGTGAGATAAACTGGGAAGTTCTGTCTTTCAGTGGGACTTGCACATCTCACTGTAGGAAGAAGGGTGATATTTTGAGTGGCATGAAACTGCCTACAGACCTCAGATATACTTCTTTTTCACTGCATTATAATTTGTCTAGAACTGTTCAATTCAAGGAGTCACTTCACCATGCATAAGAACAGAGTGGTATAAATCAGGTTGCTTCAGGAGCAGGTCTGATGTGAAACTATGCTTGAGACCTGGGCAACAGGCAGGATGGCTTCTTAAAGCAATTGCAAATACTTAGAAACTATCCAAAGAAGAAAATTTACACTGGTGAGTACAAGTTGGCTGCATAGCAATCTTATTGCAGGCCTTTCTATGCAGAGCCCAGGCATTTGGTGAAGATCTATATGAAAACATCTGGCATCTGAGAAGAAACCTGCAGTAATCCAAGGCAGGGGGCTCAGCCCAGCAGGTCTCTATGTCCCTGTAATTCTGAACACACAAAACTCAAATTTATTTATTTTTTTCACTGCATCTGATCTTTGGTGTGAACCTCACAAAGATATTAGTCTCGTGGCAAGCAAGAGATTGGAAGGCTTCTAGTTTCAGAAATCATGGTTTTAATCCTAGCAGGAGCCAAACACAGTAAAAGCAATCCCAAAGCAGTTATAGCCAACAGGAAATTCCAATCATCCTTTGGCTATATCTATCAGCTCCTCAGGGGTCATAACCCAGACCCTGTGTGTATGTAACAACTCTAGTTGTCATCTTCCAAATAATTAGCACAGGATTTATGTGTTTTGCTCGTTTATGGGGACTTGCATTCATGATAAGCATTTTGTAAACTCTTAGAGTTTTAACTACCAAATTTAGAACTGAATTGAAGTTAATTCAAGACTGAAGGTTCCTAATATAATCAAATTGCTTTAGGGTCTGTATCTGTTTGATTTTAATACAAATGATTCCCTTTAGATTTTGCTCTCAGTGAGACTTTTAGCGCCAGATTTACATGAGAGTCTAAGGGATTCAGAGGGTGAACTCCTCAGTCTGTTGTTCTATTAATACAGTCCCTACAAAAACACAAAAGGAATGTAGAATGGAAAAGTAAGATGCATTCCTGCCTTCACCACTTATCATTAGTGCTTCTTTGAGGTGAGAATAGCACCTTACTTGTGCTATGCCAGAGAAAGGTGTGAAGCAATTACCAAAAGAAAGATCTTGTAAAATAGGACCATGCCATCTCCTTGCTAACATCTCCCCCAAAATCTCTTCCCCTGGTCTTGTTTCTCGGGAACACATCCTGATACAAGTACACCAACTGGCAACCTATTTACTTGGCACTGGCCACTCAATCCTCTTTTCTGTATATTTTCCCACCTTTGTTCCTACTTTAACCGGTTATAGCCTTCCCTTTCCCTGTCTTTGGTTTTTCCCCCAGCCTATCCCGTGACAGGTCTTGTGGAATCTCCAGCTGCTCTTCCTCCATATCCTATCATGTGTCCCATGCCCAGGCAGGGATGCCTCTCCCAGCTGTGAGGTGAGCTAGGGAGCTGTTTCCCCTGGGAAGAATGTTACCTCCTGCTCGTGAAGCTGATGCTCTCCTGGAACAGCCCCAGCCCAGTTTGGAATCTTGTGTCTCTGACTGGGATATTATAGTTCCCTGGCTTTTCCTTCTGCCTCTCTGTGTGTATAGATGAGTCTTTAATCACACAGCCTAATACAGTTCTTCCAAAATGCATCGCATAAGATGGAAGAAGATCCCAGGGACAATCCTCTGGCTCTGCATCTGTGCCTTGCAGCTTTTCTGTATAGTTTTGAATAAAACACTTTTTGGCCTGTACTATGGGACATAACACACTGGGTGAAGAGGAGGAGGGTGATGATGTTGGGCACTTTTTTAATGGTTGTGAGATACTGCCAAAGACTTGGTTGAGAAAAGGTTTTAAAAAGGGAACACAGAGGGCTGTACTTCATCCAGACTATGTTTGAAATGGAAAGGAAAGAGAGAAACAGGACTGTTCTGAGAGAAGGATGCTTTGTGGACACTTGGGACAGCCGTATTAATTTAAAGAGCACTGGAAAATCTTGGCTGTATAGAAGTGATCTGCACTCTCTGCATCATGGAATAAGCTTCCATGGGGACATGGGACAGGAGAAAAACAGAACTCTGGACCTGTGTTACCTTGTGCTACCACACATCCTTTATCCCATTCTGCACAATTTCCAACACCAGCCTTGCTGCCCTAGAGGGCTATAGTCTGTCCATCTTCCTCATCTGGGGCATTAAATGAAGGTATTAATGCTTGTTTCATCTTCTCCCTTGAGGCCAAGATAAAGCACTACTACACTTGCTGAATTCATCACTTTGTGCAAACTACATTTATATGACATATAATCTATATAACTTTCCTGTGTCCATTTACTCTGTTGTTCAGCTGTCAAGAAAAGGCAGCCCATCAGGTCCTTGCCAAAGGGCTCAGTAACTACCTCTTTCTCCTGGCTCAGTAGATTCTTGCCCTACATGAAGCCAGATACCAGAGCAGAAGCCTCCTTTAGATATTTCCTCCAAGATGAAACATAAACATAAACATAAACATAAACATAAACATAAATCAACAACAACAACAAAACCCACACAGATCTCTCTTCTACAGTCTGGTTCCTCTTTATATTTCCTCTTTTCTATAAGCCATAAACATGGCTTATGGAAATAACGAGGAAAATCAAAGGAATGGAAGAGGAAGATGAGTCCCAATGAGTCCCAAGAACAGGTACCAATGTGAGGGAGGGAAAATCTTGGTCTATCTGTGCCTTGTTCTCAGTCATGAGATGATGACAAAACATCACTGTGAAAATGGGCTTTGAGCCTAATGCTGTCTTCACAGGGCAATGGAAATAAAAGTTGCCCCAGAATAGAAATCTAAGAATGCCTGATAGGTCTAGATTGAGAAGAAGTCTGGTGGATCTCATATTAGACACCAAAGACACTCCTTTTCCTAGGGGATTTGCAATATCCTGGAAGATTTTCTAATTTCTGTAGTTGTTGGTGACTTTGGTCTTTCCATACCATAACAGAGACTCCAGAAGGATATGGCTTAGTGTTTTAAATCGGAAGACAATAAAGACAATGCAGTTTGTAGAAGTGACTTTTGTTAGAAAATGCTGATTTGAAATATCCATGGGAATGTATTCACTGCCATAATCTTCCATTAAACTCTAAACTTGCATGGTACCTTTGAGTTTGGGAGCCATAGGGGGTCCCAAGGCTATCCACTCTACTATTAGGTATAAGGATCTGTAACCAAGTATCAGTTCCCAAGTAGTCCCAAATCTTTAAAAACTTCATCTTGGATTTTGGTACCAGTCCCTGTCATAAAAGTTTGGAAATTATGGGCACCCCAGGCTTACAGGGGATTTTCAGCCCTTCTGTGTCATCTGAGGTGGATGGAGGAATCTGGAAACTAAGAGACAATATTCCAATGGGAAAGATCAGCAGCAAAATCCAATCAGGCTGAAGTTGATTAACCTGGACATTACCCTAATATTTACTTTTTTTTTTTTTTTTAATGAGGCATAACATTGCTGGACACTACATTGCTAAATCCATCCTATGCATAGATTGGAGTTATTTGAAACAGTTAATTTAATTATAATTCAGTAAGCATATCTTCACAATTTTTCTAGTACCGCTTTAAGGGAAAAGATGTTGGCAGGACAGTAGATGTTTGGTTGTGGAGTGAAAATGAACAGATGTGACCCAGCAGGCTGCTGATCCCTTTTTCCACTCCTTGTTATCTTGCCCGCGTCTCACAGCTCAGCAAAGAAATCCCACATGGATGAAATGAGGCAGAATTTTACTGGTGGCCAAATCTCTTCTTATGCAATGAGGAAGACTCAGAGACAGCTTTTTAAAGTTTTTTCTTCAGTGCAAATTTATTATCTAAACATCCTGAAAATTTGTCATAAGCTAGTGTGAAAAATGAGCCTTAGTCAATCTAAGTGTTAATTTTGGCTTGCTGCAACACACAAGGGAATAGCTGTAGGCTCCAGTTTTAAACAAAACAATACAGGAGTCCCCAAACCTCAGCTCTGCTCACAGTGTCCTCTTTACTCCTGGGTTTCCCATTCCACCCATTTTCATGATTAATTTTCTCCACTCACCTCACAACACTGTCAGGTGCTGGGAGGAAGCACATTTGCAGAAAGGCTACACAACACTGAAAGATGACAGCCCTAGTCGTCTGAGACCCAACAGTAGTGTGGAGGCTGCATGGGTTGGGACAGTCAGACCCTTCCCTAAAGCCCTTATGATTAATGAAAAATTTTTAGAATGTGTAAGCATGGTTTTTGTTGCTGTTGTTGCTGGTTTTGTTTGGGGTTTTTTTTTGTTTGTTTGGGGGTCTTTTTGTGTTTTTGGTTCTTTGTATTTCATCTCGGATTTACCATTATGGTGACCCATGAGCAATGCAGAATCACCATGCCAGGACACCCCATTCTTGCCTTCTTCCAGCCCATCCTTGTAACTATTATATGGCAAAAACCTCATTTCCACACCCACAGGAGGCACAAGGAATGTGGGGGAGCCCCAATACCCCAGTCAGAGGCAGGAACACCTGCCATGGCTGTCCAAAAAGAGTTTTAGCTCCATAGAGTGGCACCCCTGCTGGGGTCAGCAGCTCTCTGGGTCTCCTCATTGATTGAGGAGGGTCTCTGCATGGGAATGCATGGGAACAACATATTTGGATTGTGCAAGGCTTGTTAAGGGGTGGTGAGGGTATAACCAAAGCCAGGGAAAAGAAAGCATTAGCAAGGATTAGGAAGGAACAAACAATGGAAAATAGAGGGATAAGAGGATAAAGTGGCTGGTCAAGTGTAAACAGGTTGCTGGACACTATGCTTACTTGGCCATGCTCTGTGCCTCATGAATGATATCTGTCCTGTCTTCTCAATAAACACCATTTCAAACCTCATTTAAACCCCTTTTCCTGTGTGAGAGGCTATCTACTCTCAGCTCCAAGTGCAGCAACTGGAACAGGGCCAGGAGCCATGGGATCCCCATGTCGGTGGTGCAGTGGTCAGAATCTGTGCTCACCAGTGAAGCTGGAGCTGGACCAGCCAGGGAGTAGGTGACATGGCCTGGGAGCAAGGGGGTCAGCAAGCCTCTGAAGTCACGACCAAAGGAGGCTGGAGAGACAGGGGGGGTCCCAGAGAGCTTTCTGTGTGAGCAAGCTGATCTGTAATAACAACTGACATGGGGCAGTGATCGCAGGGACTGGCATCTCCAAGTGCCAGCACTGGTGCTTACTGTGTTCATGTGTGCGCTCTGTCTGCATTTATGTGTGTGTAGTGTCCAGGATTTATGCAGGTGTGTAAATATGTGGTTTGTAGGTGTGCCCTTTGTGTGTGAGTGTGCCTGCAGGGAATGCGTGCTCAGCCTGGATGCTGCTGGAACCCGGGGCATGGAGCTGCTCCAAACTCTCCTCCCTCTGCTGGATCCAGCCTCCCCCAAGAGCAACCACTGCCACTGCCATGACACCTCTAGGTACAGGTGGGAAATAATTTCCTACTCTGTCAGCCCAACATGACTGTCCCGGCAAAAAAGGCCAAGGAAAGAAGGAAAGGGAGAGCACAGCTATAAACCCCAGGATGTGGTAGCAGCTGTATTCATCAGTCAAGAGTCTGTCTGATCTGCGGATTCCATAGCCCCTCTTCCCTTCCTATCTCCTCCATTTACATCCCACCAATCTCGTCTCTTCTGAAGGGAAAATACGTAATTACTTCTCAAATCTAGCCAACGCATTGCTGCCTCCCTCACTCCTGCCTTCTCAAACCTAATCTGTGATCAAATCCACCCACCAAAGTCAAATGTCTTTCCAGGGATGAACTTTCACACAATCTTGGGAGCAGTTTTCTAGTTTTGTGGTTGGTGAGAATAAAAAATTAATGTGGGGTTTTGGGGTTTTTTCCATGTAGAAGCATCTGTCACGCATTGTGTGCACACTAAATTCACAGGGTCATAGAAATTAGAGACTGTACAGCCCAGGGGAGAGAACTGCTCCAGCTAAGGAGCTGTGCAAAATTGTTCTCTTCATTGCATTAAGGCGAGGAAGGTCTTTGAGCATTCCTGAACTGTCGTGTCATCCTTGTTTTCTTGTCACCTTCTTCCTGAAACACAGGTGTTGGCATTGTCTTTCCCAGAGAAAGTAGCTTATTAATTTTAATGAGCAAGGAAGATATGTGCTGTTGAGGAACAAGCTCAAATTAAAGTATTATTATTATGTAATCAAAAAATGGGCCTTTCACAGTGACATTTAAGGAGCCATGTCCTTATTTTTAGTTAAAACATTCTCTGAGCTGGCTTATGATCCATCAACAGCCCTGTCTGAGGATCTGACCCATATTAGATTTATTTGATTTTATTCTCAGGCTATTATGTACTCTCTCATTATGGATTGAGTCTTAATGCCAATCAAATGGTGTTGGAAAACCTCCAAATGGTTTCAGCTGTGTGAGAATGGCCCTGTTCAGACCATGCGCTTAAGGTCAGTGTCTGCTCTCAGGTATAAATCCAGCAGAATGTCACTGAAATCAATTGAGATATAGCTGATTTATGGAGATGACACTGGCAGTAGCAATTGACTGCCTCCAAGAACCTGTCTGTGGCCTCAGCTCAGCCCCAAGCTCTCAGGATCCTCACACAGGTGCTGAAGTCAATGCACTAGAGGACCTGCTGTCTAGTTATCTTCTGACTCATTTCTGAAAAGACAGACATTGGATGCACTGATTCTGGGGTGGAATATCATGATGTGATTGAAAAATGTCAGTTTTGATGTAAATTCATTGTCATATGTTCACCTATCCCTGTGCAAATGGGAGCAACAAGAAGAAAGTGTCCTCCTTTCCCCTGCCACCTCAGCTGAGGGGCAGCCAAAACATCCCTGAATTTCTGTGTGGAAACCAGGACTTACCCTGTGCTGTGCTGCTCCCACCATCCCACATCCTCCTTCAACCCCTGCAGAGGTCCTGGAGGTGCCCTCAGAAATTCCATCTAGTATGATGCTTCCTCCAGACTTCCCAGCATGGGGAGTGACTTTGCTGCTCACCTTGATCACATCCTGGATTCACCCCCCACTTTTAAAAAAGTTCAGCAAAAGGGCAGCCCTATACAAAGATTTAGAGGGTTCCTAAGATACTGCTGCAACAAATCTCTTACTCCCACTCCAAGCAGTGGAGGTCTGGACATAAGAAGAAATGCACAAGGAGGAAGAAAAAACCATTTTCATTAGCAGTGACTTGCTGACGATGTGGTTTCTCTGTCAAAACTTGTGACCTGAATTATCACTGCCTGTGCTGCCGGAGGGTTTATTGGAAAATGTATAGCTTTGCAGGGAAAAGAAATCAGGCTGGTGGACATGACATTTTTTTTTAAATAAAAGAAAATAAACCCACTTCCTTATACTGCATATAAGCAAAGAGGACATGATCAGAATACTCTTGATGATGAATCAGGCTGCAGCATTCATCTGGTCCATGTGAATCACAGGTCAGTGATGTTTCAAATGACCTTCGTGCCCTCTGCAGCTAGAGCACCCCAAAATGCATTGAGTTTCCAGTAAGCTGAAAAATAATCCCAACAAGCACTCAAAGAAATGTCATGGCTGAGGGTTGTCCTCACACCAGCTCCCATTTTGTATGAACATCATTCTAGTGGAGTTCTGCAGCCAGCAGAGGCTTAAGCCCTCCAGAGAGTGAAGCCTTCATTCTGATGATGTTCTCTACTCACTGTCAAAATACCAGGGGTGGAGGAGCTTCTTGGGGAGCTGTCAGTATAACAGCTGCCCAAGAATAGGATAATGGGGTATCCTGCCCCAGTTCTGGATGAATGCATTGGCAGGAGGACAGAGAAGAGGCTCAGCTATACAATCCCTTTGGTGGTCTAAAGGACAGACTTGCATAAACTCCTGGACAAACTCAAAAACAAGACAACACAGGGTGGCCAACAAGGCCAGGTGCAAGGTCCTGCACATGAGTCAAGGCAATCACAAGCACAAACACAGGCTGGGAGAAGCGTGGATTGAGAGCAGTCCTGAGGAGAAGGGCTTGGGTATGTTGATTGTTGGAAAGCTTGTTGTGAGCTAGAAATGTGCTGCAGCAGCCCGGGAAAGCAACTGTGCCCTGGTCTGCACCCCAGGCAGTGTAGGCAACAGGTCAAAGGAGGTGATTTTCTCCTTCTACTCCCCACCTGCAGTGCTGCATCCAGCTCCAGGGTCCCCAGCCAAAAAAGGGTGTGGACTTCTTGGAGTAAGCCCTGAGGGTGAAGGTCAGAGGCTGGAGCACCTCTGCCTATGGATAAAGACTAATATAGTTGGGGCTGTTGAGACTGGATATGAGAAGGTTCTCAAGGGACCTTAAAACACCTACCAAAGGAGGCCTACAGGAGAGCTGGAGAGGGACTTTTTCCATGGGTAGATGGAGATAAGATAAGCAGCAACATCTTTGAACTAAAGGAGAGTAGGTTAAATTAGACATTTTCAAAAGGTTCTTCCTTGTGAGAGTGGTAAGGCACTGGAACAAGTTGCCCAGAGAAGTTGTGGATGCCCCATCTCTGGAACCGCTGCCATCTTCAGAATATTTATTATTAATGCCAATACTTCTGTGTATCTTAATTCTTCTCAATGTTGGCTGAACACCAGGTGCCCATGAAGCCACTCTATCACTCCATCTTCTCAGCAGATTGAAAATAAGATGGAAAATAACTTACTGGTTGTGATAAGGTAATTTACTAAAGCAAAAGCAAAAGTTTACATTCACTGAAGCAAAGAGGAAAAAAAAAAAAAAATATTCTCTACTTCCCATCAGAAAGTGATGTTCAGCCACTTCCCAGGAAGCCAGATTTCAGCATGTGTGGCAGATTTTTCAGACAGCAAGTACTGTAAATAAGAAAAACACCATTCGTCCTCCATTTCTTAGGTTTTATTCCAGAGCTGACGAACAGTACGGAATATCCCTTTGGTGAATTTGGGTCAGCTGGCCTGCTTGTATTCCTTCCCAGGATCTTGCCCACTCCTAGCCCCTTGATGGGGGAATTCTGGGGAGACAGTGCTGATGCTGTGCCAGCTCTGCTCTGCAGGAGTCAAACACTGCTGTGTTACCAGCACCTTTCCCGCTATCAGTGCCCAGCAAAGCACTGTGAGGGCTGCTAAGGGAGAATGAACTCAATCTTAGACAGACCCAGTATAAATGCTTTGCTTCCTTCTGACTCCAGACTTCCTGAATTAGTCAGATTCTCCTTTTTTATAGTACTTCTGCAAACATATGACTAAAGGGGAAGTCAACGCCTGGCAGACAAAGATGAGTTTAGGCAGTCAGAGTGGCCAACAAGCCAAGTGCTTGATCGCTCCCCGCCCAGCCAGCCTGTGTTTAAGTCAGCTTGGATGAACCAGAACTTTGTACCAGTGTTTGCCCCTGGTGGGTATTTTTTGTTTCATTTTTTAAAGAAGAGTGGGTGGGCTTTTGGCAACAAAATGGGAATCCCAGCCCATCTTAGGTCAGTTCTTGCTTTCCTCATAAAGAAAAACTCATTCCCTCTCTATCAATATACAAAAGCTCCTAAACAAACATCACCAGTCAGCAAGGGAATACTCAAACCTGCTAGATTTTTGTATAGCAACCTCAGTTTTTGAAAATGTGCATGTTACTGTAGAATTTTTTCATACTTCTGGTTGGTCCTACTTGGCTCAACATTGAGTTGTATACATATACCCAAGTCATGTCTGAAAACATAATGTCAAATACAGAAAGCAGGCTAATCATATTAATGGAATCTTCCAACCAGACAATCAGTCCTCCTGAAAAGCAGGATAAAGAAGCCAGGAAAGTCTGGCTGCTTCATTCGGGACTGTTGCAGTTTCTTTGTGTGCTCTTGCACTGCTCTGCATAAATACCCCTTGCCTTACAAGCTTCATTTATTTGCTGAAATTAACGCAACAGCATGCAGTTTCTATGGTGATGTGGGCTCCCTGACTATCTTAAGCTGAATCCATACCCACGTGTGAGCTGGTTCTTGCAGTGCCTGAAGTTTGCTGGCTCTGGAGTACAACCAGACTGGAAGCCAAGGTGTGTCACCGAGACACACAAAGCAATCACACGCAGACAAGAGATTTTCGCAGAGGTTCTTCTGATCCAGCTCCCAGCTGAAAGAGTGGAGAGAAGAGAAACCCCTTTGTTTATTTTTTTACTTTTTATGCATTTGTGGGTCTAGCAGAAGACTGGCTTTTTGGGGTTTCCACCCCTCAGCCTCAGTGGCCAGACGAATTGTCAGTTACAATTGTTTTCAGGTTAGAAATATGCAAACAAAGGGCAGAGAATGAAAAACAAAGGATTTGTTTATATTACATCTGTGGGAAAGGTAGAAAACTGCTCTAATATTCTACAGTAACTAAAAGATCTGACTCCATTTATGAAAATCAAAAAGCTAATAAAGAAACTCAGAGAAACCAGGGTAACAAATGTGTAGGAATGCCTGGGTGACCAGGGAATGTGGATATCACTCACAAAAAGATACTGGTTCTGCAGCAGCTATGGACTTTGTTTGGGTGTCTCAATGTCCCTACAAGCTCCATGCATGGAGGGGAAAAGCACAGATGACCTTTAATATTGATGAAGAAAGCAATGACACAATTCATGTCTCCCAGCCTTGTTGCTCGTGTACTCTGCATGATGCTTTCCTTTTGCCAGGCTCCTGCCTTTAGAGACATGTGATAAGCATAGTTCTGCTTTATTCTCTTGATTGCAAATGACAAGACTTCAAAAGTAGGTGGAATTCATGTAGTGACAAGGTCCTCAAAATCTCTGAAATACCTTGAATGCTGTGACATCCTCTATTTCCAGGGCTTCAGGGCATTTCACAGATGCACAGTTCTCTCTCTGGTCTTCTGCATAAAGGGCTCCTTTTGCAATTACTAGAAGCAAGTATGGAACTTCCAAGAGCTTTATCAATTTCTCTGCAGCTGAAAAAGGGGCGCACTTAATCAAAGCTATGGTTTGCTGTGAATTACCCACTCATATGTTGATGGTGACTGGCTTTACCCTGCTGCTTGTTCGTGTTCGCTGGAGCCTCAGATACCTCTATGCTGCCATGATGATTTTATCTTGTTCAACCTTTTCTTTGGGAATAAATCTGTGCCCAGTGGTGTCTCAGTGGGCAGCTTTGTCTGCCTGGTGCAGCTCCCCATGGCACACAAAGTTGTGCTGTAGCATACTCTGGGAAAGAACAAAGTTGCTCAGATGTGCTATAACAAAGATGGTTTCCCTGCTAGGGTGGCACAGAAATGTTTGCTCTGTTGTGAGATCAAAGAACATCTGCAGAGTTTTCTGCTGACAGGAATGTGTCACCTCACAGCTGGTTGTTTGCATAAGTACCCTGTCATTACCCAAGCACCCTGTCTGCAGCTGCATGGTGCCCAGGGAAGGAAAGAGAAGTGGGCTCATTGCACAGTCTTCCTGGCAGATGACTTACCTACTGCTTGGAGCACTAATCAATGTCAGAACAATATGGACTACCAGGCTGGAAACGTGTATGGGTAGATTTCACAGAGTGTCTGTAGATGCAGAAATTTTGGCAAAATTAGGGGGGGAAAAAAGGAAGAAAAAAAGAAAATGGGAAAAAAAAAAAAAATAGAAAAAAAAAAAAAATAAAAAAAAAAATAAAAAAAAAAAAAGAAAAAAAAAAAAAACAAAAAAATAAAAAATAAAAAAAAAAATAAATAAAAATAAAAAAAAAAAAGAGGACGACTCAGGGAAAAGGGAATTTATTTGCCTAAGAAGTTGGGGATCTTAAAGCTCCGATTTTCTTAAGTAACTTTAAAAAGCACAACTGAGATCCATGGATGTATTTGAGCTCTTTATCTATGGAGGGTTGTATCTTTGGATGTTCTTTCCGTTCCCTCTGAGTCTGAAGCTCTTCAGGAGGTGTCTAACACCTGATGCAGAGAGAGGAGGGGGCTGTGAGCTGCAGAGATAGCTCTTCACAGAGACCTGTGAGGCTGACAAAATGCTCATCTATGGGTATTGTGAAGAAGAGTGCGTGTCTCAAGCTGTATGATGCCTTGAGAGGCTACTTAAAACACAGGCTAGACTGTTAAAGGAATAAAGTAAGTATTTACTAAAAAGGCCTTCAAAGGATATTCCTTGGGCAGTACAAGAACCTGGCTGAGGCTACACCCAAAATAGACAACAGGTCACACGTTTTTACACTTTTATAAGTTCTGGTGCATTTACATATTGGGGTTAATTGTCCAATTACATCTTCAGGTTACGAAGTCCCATCCTCCCAGATTGCTCTCCTGAATTCACTGTTATTTGCAGGTTTGGGGCCTGAAGCTGCAATGGTGTCCTTGGTTCTTGGGCTGGAAAAGGATTATTTTGTCTAACTAAACTGTGAAGAGAACTTGATAACACTTTATATGATGTTCAGAGTTATATACTAATGAAGTAGAGAATCTGGAAAATATGAAAGCTAAAAATTAAGGCATCAGTTTCAAAGGTCTTTCCTGGAGATGAGAGAACCATGAGAAAGTAGAAAGACTGCAAGAAGAGAGACTTCAACGTATCAAGTTCTCTAGAAACATCGAGGCAACAGCTTTAGAATAAATTTGCAGATTGTTTTAACCAGTCTAAAGCAGCACAGCTATCATGCAACAACAAGCCCAGTGGGACAGGCACTGATGCATCTGAGCTTTCAGCTCTGTGACACCTCTGCATTTTGAAGAGGACAGTCTCCCATGAAACTTCCATTGCAGAGGACAGCACAGACCCAGATGGTTAACGTCATGTTCCCTCACGCAGACTTTCCTCTTATCCTTCCTTGGTTTGTTTTTCTTGCAAGGAAAGAATTAATTTTAATGCCATTTAAGCTGAAGGAATCTGGCTGCTGTTACTGTGCACTGCAATTCTGGTGCCCTTCTGGCAGAGCACAGCCCTTCCTTCTCCATGGCAGCTAAAGGAAAAGGCAAGGGGAATGAGATCTGGGCTACACTGAGGTGATTATTTTAAAAAACTCACTGAGCAGGCAATTTGGCAATACAGATATCATCTGACATTAAAATGGGAAATGAATTTGCTCTTCTCTCTAGCACACAGCAGTGGGTTTTGCCTCACTGGAATGTAATCCAGGTAACTGCCCCATTCAGGATGTACTTCCAACCCTGCAGTTTGGGAGTTACAGTTCTGTTTGACTCCTTAGGTAAACGAAAACAATAAATTGTTCCCCAAAATAAATAGGAAGCAGAAGACTGTGCCTCAAAGCTAAAAAACATCCTGTGTAACTACGCAATGCCTCTCCCCTGATCTCTGTATGTCCACATTATCTTCATGTGATGTGCACAATCACCAGTCCACATCACCAGCACAGTGAATTGGGTAGCTGTGGTTTTTTTGTGTGCACTGGCCAGCTCAACCCACCCACATCAGAGAAGAAAACAAAGAGAGGAATTGGTCATTCAAAATACTTCATAGCCATGACAGTCTGAAATTAAATGGAAATGCTTTTCAAGGTGCAGGAACTAGACTACAGCTAGCAAGCAAGTAGTTAAAACCCAGATCCAGGCAGTTTTAAGGCTTTTCAAGGGTGCGATGCTTGAGAAACTAAGGTCAGAGGAGCCCTGTGTCGGTGAAGGCTTAGATGCTAGCAGGCATTATGCAGGCCAAAAGAGGGTAAATAGTGGATGCAAGGTCAGCAGGAGCCTTCGTGGTCATCTCTGCTGAACTCCTGCATAATGTCCAGCAGTGTTCCCTCAGTGCTTCCCACCAGCTCCTGCCTGAGCACGAGTCCCTTTACAAGAGCAGAAAGCCAGCCTAAACTCTCAGTCTTGGGTACAGATATCAAGGGATGGATAACACCTCACTGCCCTCAAGAAGGAGATGTTAGAGGAGGAGTTTGGATTTGGCCTGGAAAACCTCTCATCCCACTGCTCTCATGTTGTAACTAGGACTAACAGGCTCTAGGCCCAAAAATTGGCCTGGTTGCTTCCTCAGAGGGCAGATGTTAGGCCTTGAGCTTGTTCAGAAGTTGAGCTGTTGATGTCTCTTAGCTGAGAGAAAAGATTTCACACAGGGAACAAACCTCATCTCCAAGGAGTTAATCCTCTTGGAGGAGCATGTTCCAGAGGGGCAGCAGCTGATGGCCTCCTCTCACAGCTGCAAGGAGCTGAGTGCTTGTGTGGGTCACTGTCAGCATCAAAAGTGGGACGAAAGCTCCTTGGTGTTTACTTTGACCTTCCGGTGAAGCACTGCTCTCCTTTTTCTGAAGAGTTTCCAAGTCTCATGGGGGTGAGAGTGCTAAAACCAGCATCCAAAGATGCTTAAGTGCTGAGTGAAATATGAATCAGGACCCACCCTCTGTCCCAAAGGCAGCTTTAGCTGGCAGCACACCTCCCTTGTTTGTGCTGCTTACTCATTGGCCTTCTTGTGATGAACTTTCACCTTACAAATATATTTATATTATATTTATAAATATTAATTATATTTTCAGACACCATCTCTCATTGGATACAGTGAACTTGGAGTTGTGCATAGGAAGTATAAGGCAAGTTGTAACTCCAAAATACCCCATACCTGCAAAAGGTTGGTCAAAGGTGAATTCAAGAGCTCCATGGCAAAATCAGTTTGGGCTGCAGAAGCGTGAGGTACTTAGAACCCTGTGCTTTGTCTGGTTTCTGCTTCTTGACTTTTAACTGAGCATCTGAAGCCTCTCCTTAGACCTTCAACATGCTGTGATTTGCAAGCACAGAAACCTGCCTGTCCCATGGGAGCCCCAGTCAGCCCACATAGCTCCCAAATGCACTCAAGAGATCCTCTTTGATTTTCACAACAGTGCAAAATTCAAAACAGGTGAACAAGATCATCCCCAAATCCCCAAATCAATATTTAAATAGCATTCAATGTTGTAATAAAGTTTTACGTTACATTCTGATTTCTGAACTTTCAGGGCACATTCAGTACATGTTCCTAGCAAAATCTGAAATAGTATAAATATAAATTAGAATACAATTAATATACATATACATTTACATTTACATTATATTTAAGTATTACTATATAAACATCTAAGTACATAAATGTTAATGTAATTCATCAAAGCTAAAAATATTATTTAGAAATACTATTTTTCAAAATCATAAGATATTCCCTTGTTTATTTTTTTCTTGTGATAGTGTTAATTTTCTTTATAGCAGCTCATATGGTGTTGCTGGGGTTTGGATTTGTGCGGAAAGGCAATGTTTTCATTACTGCTGAGCAGAGCGGACACAGAGTCAAGGGCTTTTCTGCTCCTCACGCCACCAGGGAGGAGGCTGAGAGGGGAACAAGGAGTTGGGAGGGGACACAGCAGGGACAGCTGACCCCAACTGATCCAAGGGATATTCCAGAACATTTGGGGTCATGCTCAGTGTACAAAGCTGGGGGAGAAGAAGGAAGAGGGTATATTCAGAGTGATGGTGTTTGCCTTCCCAGATAGGGAGATGGATCCTGGCTTTCCCGGGGATGGATGAACACCTGCCTGCTCATGGGAAGTGGGGAATGAATTCCTTTGCTTGGGCATGCTGTTTTTGCTCTACCTTTTAAACTGTTTTTAACTCAACCCACAGATCTTCTCACTTTTAGCCTCCCCCTTCTCCCCTATCTCACAAGAGGAGATGAGCTGACTATCAGGGTTAAACCACAACACCCTCAAAAAAGCTATTTCCAGAAACGGGGGATTTCAGTGGAACAGCAACACTTCTGTGCACTGTGTTTGCTCAAATAGTGGCAGTGATTTTTCTCCCCTTTGGATTTTGTTAGGGATGAAGACTTAGCACAGATCAGTTCTAGAATTGCCACACAAATATTGCTTGTTACAGCCATAATTTGAATGCTGGGTATTCAGAAATGACAATTCAGCTTTCTAAAACTGAGCACTGAAAAGTAAAAGCTATTTCCAAAAGTCCATGAGTAACTTGCTTATGCAATCACATCCACAATTCCAGTGTCAGTGTTAAACTTTGAATTCCACAGACTTTAACTTGCAGAAACACAGTCTCTGCATATGCTACCTTGGGAGATGAAGATCCATCTGAAAAAGTCTATAAATTTAAAAAATAACTCTCATAAAAACTAACGTGATTTATGTAAGCACATTAACGGGAAAATACCCTGAACAGTTGGTTTAAGTGCTTAGACTTCTTTAACTTAGTATTTCCATATGGTTACTTTGTAATTTTAGATTTTTGTTATTGTTGTTGCTTCATACTCTTCTTTGTTAATTTTGAGAAACAAATCAAAGTACTGGCACAAAGAAATTAAGCAACAAAGATGCCTGCAATGAGTGCTTGATTGTTCCCATAGGAAACAATGATTCTTTCTACAAATTCCCTCAATCCTCAAGGAAACATCATTCCAATTGTCATGGGGTTGTTTGTGAACAGACAATTATATTTTTTTTTTAAATATAAAAAGCAGAAAAATAAGTGAAGAAATGAACTACACTTATTTATTTATTTATTTATTTATTAAAAAAAAAAAAAAAAAAAAAAAAAAAAAAAAAAAAAAAAAAAGAGGCAGGGTTACATTAGCTAAGTAAAGATTACTTTCAAAATGCCAGACATGGTTTGAATTCTTAGTGAATTGTTTCATGTTTTTTAACACTTTCACATTTATCCCACAAGATTTTGACTTTTGCCTAGGCTTTACTACCCCTGCAATGATCTTCCACTAAAAATACTCAGTTTATCTGGAGCTCTCAAACTGGCTTATGTGCTGTTTTTTTAAGTACAGCTTCCAATGATTATTGAAAATGATCATTTAAACCAGCACAACACATTGTGTAAACCTTCTCAAACAATGCAAGCCCACATTATATTGATTTAACTGAAGTTGATTCCTACCAACTAAAACTAAATGGATACAAATCGCTTTTAGAGCAACATGGAGCTGCAGGGGAGTGGTGTGACCTCACCTGCACATCTCAGCTCACTGACTGCAATATTTTACAGCAAAATTCAACATGAAAAATCTTCTCCACTGCAATTCATTTTTCCTGTCCCAAAAGAACATGGTAAGAGCAAGTGAGAAGACAAACTAATGCCATAATAAATTTGCTTTCATTATCTGTGTTGGACCAATTTATGGGTAAAGAGGAGGTTGATGTTCAGATGACAGAGCAAGTGTCGGCTAAAACTTGGTTCTCCAGCATGGCTTGAACATCTGTGGGGGCACAGACAGGACAAAGCAAAAATGTCAACACTTGTCCAAAAGTGCTGTTCATTTTCCTGAAAGTATCTGCAATCAGAACTAGTAAGCATGATGGGTAAAAAGACGGGGATGGAGAGAAAGAATGGCCAAAACAGAGGGGAGAGGGAAATATAGGGATAGGACTCAGCTGAGCTGCTCCTGCAGCTTGTGGTGGAAGGCCTCCCTAAGGAACAGCAGGATTCTCTTGGGAAAACTCCTTATTTCTCCCAGCCAGAAAGACTGGACAAGTTCCCCCTCAGCCCTACATGCCACCCATGCCAGTAAGCAATATATAAATACATCAATCATATTTATCATGTGAGAACATTCCAACCAGCCATTTTTAACACAGGTATAAGATGCTGGGCAGGAGAAAGGATTTTAATTACATTTCTTTCCTTCAGACCTAATAAGCCACAATGGATTGATGGTCAACACCCCAACACCTAACACACTTTGTATGAATAAAGAGAACCTGCTGAGATACACAAATCTTTCAGTATTTGTTGCAGAGTATGTAGTTCTTAGCATGTCTTCTTCAAGTGACAGAGGAAAAAAAAGTCATCAAGAATGGATTCATTGCTCTCTGCTTTATAATTTGACAGATGTAAGAATTTATTTAACAACAAAACACGTGGCAGCTGTCTGGCAGGGCTAGTGGCTGAACCTGGTACAAGTAGGTACAGCTGAATGGCTAATGCTGGAAACCAGGCTGGATGGGAGGAGCTGAAACCTGTGATGTGGCAATGCTTTTTAGTATCAGAAAAAGGGAAAACAGTTATGGAACAAAAATATCAAGATCAATAGTTACATAATCTGCTCTTTTTCCAAGGGACCATAATAATTAAGGCATTTTCTCATCTGAGCCATATGCAACTCATTAAAAAGGTGCAATCAATAGCAAGCACAGATTGTGGACAGCATAAGTATTGAAATCCAGCTCTATCTCCATAACCAGATTTTCAGTGAACTGCCCCTGTGTGCACCCCCAGCACTTGAGTGTGAGTCCTCTCATACACAGGCAATAACACTGTGCATCTGCAGGAGATCTGCAAAGCCTCATCAGTGTGAGGTGCAGAGGAAGATGCCAAGGAAATGATTCAAACCTTGGAAAATGCCTTAGCCCAAAAGTCAGATTCATCTTGCCTAAATAGAGAAGCCTGTAACTTAGGCTGTGATATGAGAGGTAGCCAGCACAGGGTTCCTTGATTGTTGCTAGAGAGAAATAGGAATGCTGTGAGGGGCATTTATCCTGTCCATTTTAAAGATTCACTTTGGAATGAGATGAACTTCACGGTGACAGGGCTCATTGCTCTGAGCTGACTCCAAGGGGATGGTGACTAGTGCTGTACAGCCATCTGTTGGGTAGTAGTGCACATCTGGCCAGATATATCCGTGTGAGAGACTGAAAAAGTTCCATCTACTTTATTCTTCAGAAGCAGATCACAGTCACAACATATCAAGGAGACCTTCATGTAAAGACAGTTTTGTTTCCAATGGGCATTGTAAACAGCAGACAGAAACAGGAATTAACAGGTGCAGGCTGAAGCCAGGTATGTGCAAAGAATTATAAACTGAAGGGTTTTGTACACTGAATGAAGCAAGCCACTGCTCAAGAGTAGAAGAGGTGGCTTCTTGATCTCTGGAAGCTTCCAATGTCTTCATGAAACTTCAGTGCTCCAGTTCCACTTAATGGGGATTAAAGTAATAAACCTATTAACCTGAATAAAACTGTGTTGCTCCATAAATCAGACCAGATCAGATTACTTCAGAACGCCTGGCTGGTCTCTGCCTCACATTTGCATAACTTTCTATACCTAACACTCTTATCCTCTGTTCTTCAGGGGAAATAAATAAACACATAGAAATACAGTAGGCTCTTTTGTCTTCAAAAGAGAGATAATCCTTTTCAAAAATAACTGTGTTCTACACAGTCATGGAAGTGAGCACAAGGATTTCATCTGCACAGACAGGAACAATTGTGCAAGCCAAATAGAACAAGTCACCTGAGCCGCTGCCCCCAGAATCAATGGTTCTTCAGTCTTGTACTTATTCCAAGTGACAAATGTAGGTTAGAGGGGCTAAGTTTGTTCTGCCCCCCTCTGGGTGGTACTGGTGTCCATAAGCACCTGGTTTCTGAGATAATGAGAAATAATATTGCCCTGAGCTCTGCATTGCTGGCTCAGTTTAGATCTTAGAGAATTCAGTAGAACATGTTCTATTGCCTCACATGAACTGCTGCCAGCTTCTCTGACTCCTTTGTGAAGCAGAGTTAGAAGATCACAGGGGCATCTGGGAGGTGATGTGTGCACTGTGCTGTGTTCACGTGTCTGTACAGGCATTGTTTCTTGCTTTGCACATTTTCCTTGCTGTAAAACAAGAAATAGTTTTGTGGAAACATGAAGCTACCATTTTTTATACAAGGAAGTGTAGGTCTAATGTATTAAGGCAGGTTATTTTCTCAAACAGGAAACCACATAACAAATTTGTTAGGAATGCATCAGGCCCCATATGCAAACTTCAGAGAATTTGTTCTTCCTGGAGGCTTTCTTGCATATTTTTGACTTTTGTTATAATGGTTGCCAACATTATTTTAATTAACAGCCTGAATACATTCACCTGCACATGATACTCTCTTCTCCTTCATCTGCTATACATCCCCCCCTTCCCTAGCATTTACTTCCCTATCAACCGACAGCAATAGGATCCCACCTCAGCTTTCCTTTCACAAGGCTGAGGAAATCTCATTCACCCATTTCAGGGCTTCATCCTGCCAGTGGCTTAAAGTCATCATCTCATCACAATCTTTCCCCTCCTGCACTGGAAGCAAGTAAAGAGCTCTTATCCCAAGGCAGATTGTTTTATAAATCTCTAAGGATGAGGTTCACTCAGTTACCTTGCCCTAAAGAACATCTTGACAGCTCCCTCAAATGTGTTGACTGCCTTCCAGCAGTTAATCTCTCAGTGCAGGTAACTCCTCCTACATGAATCTTGGAGATAGTTTCCAATCTTAATGATTCCATGGTCCTGTGCTTTATTTGGATACCTTCTCTTCCTGAGTGGTGGGCTTACCTATTATCTGGGGTGACGTCTCACCCTGCCTCATGGAGGTGTGCTATGCAGCACTTTGAGCTACACTGGATGTGAACCTTACTCCAGGGGCCTGTTTCTGCACCCTGGCTGCAGGCACAGCCCTGGAGATCAGTTGGGCTGCTGCAGTGGTGAAGGTGAACACCTCAACATCAAGAGAAAAACAATACATCCAATGAGATGGTAAGAGATTGGGAAATGTTCCCATGTATCTTTAGGAAAATATTTTGAATCCATCTTCACTAAAAGCACCAAAGGCTCTGTCTGCACCTTCATAGAATCATAGTTTGGGTTTGACTGGAAGGGAGCACCATCTAATTCCAACCCACCTGCCATGAGCAGGTGGCCCTACACCTCTCACTAGTTTAGGTTGCTCAGATCCCCATCCAACCTGGACTTGGACACTTCCTGGGATGGGGCATCTACCACTTCTCTGGACAACCTATTCCAGTGCCTCACTACCCTCACAGAAAACAATTCCCTTGTAATACACAATCTAGATCTACTTTGTCTCATTTCAAAGCCATTCTTCCTTGTCTTATCACTACATGACATTAGAAATAGTCCCTCTCCAGCTCTCTTGTAGCTCCTTTAGGTCCCCAAATATTACGTGAGGTCATTGGTCAGAGACACACAAACAACACAAACTCACTGAGGGTCATCTGCAAACAGCCTGTTTTATTGTTTGGAACTTCTTTCTATGGGGGTTTGAATTTCCCAGGTTTTAATAGCTGATTGGTTGGGATCTCTGCACCACTCAGATCTCTGGGCAGTCTACATTTATGGTTGCATTGGATTGGCTGGGGTCTCTGTTTGAGTTCAAATCCCTCCTATCATTGCTCACCCAGCAACTTATTTTATTTCTAGGCTGGTTGAGTTTGGGGGCAGGCTTCAGACCAGCTGCACTGTGACACCCAAAGGTGCTGTAAATTCTTTAAGCTGACTTTTCATGTTGGGGACCCCAGAGCTGGATGCAGTACACCAGGTGGGATCTCAGCAGAGCAGAACAGAGGGGTAGAATCCCCTCCCTCACCTGCTGCCCACGAGGCATTGGATGCAGCCCAGGACACTTTTGGTTTCTGGGCTGCCAGAGAATATTGCTGGGTCATGTTCAGCTTCCCATCCATGAGCACCTCTAAGTCCTTCTCCTCAGGGCTGCTTTAGGTCTGTTCATCCCCCAGTCTGTTTGTGCTTGGGATTGCCTCAACCCAGGTGCAGGATAGACCACGCTTAGCACAGATGAACTCTGCACTCCCAGTTTGATTCTACCCTTTGCCCCCAGTAACACAGCCGATTATCTGGGTATCCCTATTCTGCTTAATTAAAGTCAGATAAACACAACAATATTATATTGTTTCTTTTATCAATAAACTTACAAGGCAATCTTGTTTACCGTCTCTCTGACAAACACAGATTTGCATTCTCTGGTTTACTAAATATTTTTTTTTTCCCAATTTCTTAGATGTAGGTTATGCACTGAATGCAGCACCTGTCTGGTTTACACTAAGACCATTTTCAAGTCTTTGAAATCTTTTGTCCAGATCTCATACCTAATCTGTAAAACAATTCCTTAGTTTACACAATTTTGCTCTTCTGCCATTGGGGTTGTATACTCCAAAGTGGCTTTTGATGATAATATTTTCTCTAAAATGATTTGTTGATTTGTTAATATCTGATCTAAAACAGCACTGTGGATGACCTAGTGTTGCTTTAGTGAAGAATTCCTCTAGCTTTTGCACACAGAAATAATGTGACCTAAGTATTTTCCAGACAACATCTGGAGAATTGATTTGTAAACTCTTTTAGATTTTTTTTTTTCTTTAGCAGCATCTCAGCTGATCTGTCCTGTGTTGAGCTCCAAGCTGTGGGTTAACAGGAGATCTCCAGAATTATCCCTGCACAAGCACTCACCATCCCTCCTCTGAGGGATTCTGCTCATACTCTTTATCCCTTCCCAGCCCATCTCAATAGCTGGAATGGACTAAAAATTTATTTTAACCTATATATCTGGCAAGAAAGAAAAAACGTACAAACTTTTCTATCCTACCTGGGTTATTATATTTCTTTTCTACCATTCCTACCATTCCATTTCTACCAGGTGTGCTTCAGTGTTTTATTCACAATTTTCCCTGGGGTTGAATTCCACCTGCAATTACCATTTTGTGTTATTTGTGTTTAAGTTAATACAGAATGTACAGCGCCTGGTATGTGTGTGATGTCCTTTGAGGAAAAGAATTTATCTTGAGAATTACATGGTGGCACAGCTCGTGTACTTCTGTTATATTCAGGAGAGATGAAACTGTTAGCTGGTGCTGATCAGACAAGAACATAAGCCTGACTTTTAAAAGGTTCTTCTGCGTTACTATATTTATTTCGTTGGAGCCACAGAAAAATGCGTTCTTGTCAAAATGTGTCTTTAACAGGCTTTGCTTGCCATTCTTCTTGTGGGCTGGAAACTTAAACAGAAGCCTAATAGACACTTCAACCTAATCAACAACATTTATTTTCTGGGTCTAATTTCACCTTCTGGTTTATTCCTGACTGTCCTGAGGGACAAGTGAAATGAAATAAAATTACATGATGCTAATAACTTCACAATCACTTAATGCACATATTTTCAAGTCTGTGCTTGGGAATAGATGGTACTCAAGGCGCTGTGAGGTCCAGATGGCCAAAGGTAAATTAGTTTTATTTTACTTTTGTGATGTTCTGTAGCTGACATGTAAACTGCAAAGAAGGGTCATTTATATTGGAGAGATTGAAAATGCTACATGGTCAATCTGTGAAACACACAGAAAGTACACATGGCTGTCTCACTTTGCCAGGTAGTTGCTTACTTTTATCTTCATTTTAGGTGCTTATGCTATTTCTTCCTTCTGCAGTAAAATATTTATGGCCAATTGTTTTAATATTATTTTAATCTTCCTGTATCCTGACAGAGGTAGAATTATAGAATCATTAAGGTTGGAAAAGACCTCTGAGATCATCAAGTCCAACCTTTGAGCCTGCCCACCAAGCCATATTCCCAAAGTGCCATGTTCACTTGTTTCTTGAACATTTTCCAAGGACGGTGATTCTACTCCTACCTATGTTATGGGGTTTTTTTTGTTTTTGTTTTTGTTTTTGTTTTCTACTTTCATATCACATCAGTGCCTTTTTAATTTTTTTATAAGTGTTTATTATTCCTCTCAGGCTTTATACTGTCCTTATAGCAAAACTTGCATTTTCCTAAGAGTACAAAAGTGAAGAAGTATTTCATAACACAGAGAGGTTTTTATGAGAGTTTGTGCGAGCTCCAGGTTTGCTGCATATTTCTGCAATCCAGCTTTTGGTGTTTAGTGTGTGTTTTTATGTGCTGCAATACTGAAAGGTTTCTCTGACTTTCCCAGACATTTATTGAGAGCAGATTGTACCAAATCACAACCTTTACACATTTATAGCCAATGTCCCTACACTGGGGCACTAATGAGTCCTAGCAGGTAAAAACACATCTCTGTGTAATAGCTTGGCCTCACAAGAAATTTTTCCCTGATGTCACTGCTGTGCCTGATGTGGGCCCACACCCAGGTCCTGCGAAAAAGATGTTGAGACCACTGACTGCATGTCAGTACCACTGAGAACTTGCAACTCCTCGCCATTTAAATTCCAAGAGAAAACAAGCAAGGATGTTGTTTATTGTTTCTCTTCTCTTTGCTTTTAATGCACCTTGGTGTGAAGCTTGGATGCTGAGGATGTGATCTAAAAGCTGCTTTAAGCCTGCACTCTTAGCACTTGCTTTCAGAAGACTCTGGATCAGGGGAAGCCGTTACAGTCCTGTGACATCTGTCAGAAGTGTAGAGTGTGGTTTGAAAAAAAAAAAAAAAAAAAAAACACCACAGTGAGAAGACCAAGCCAGACATGTAAAAACTGAGTCAGGTAAGTCTAAGACCACCAAATAGCCTTATCATGTTTGTTAGCACAGTGTATAAAGTGCTCCTGTTGCAAGTTACACAAAATAAGGGCAGTGACTCTTACACATTTGAATACAGAACACAATGCACCTCTTCAGTGGAAGTAAGGTAGGTATACATATATCATCTGTCATGTGGATGGATATACATACATGATCTGTCTCTTCTGCCGGTCAGAATAAATAAATAGTGTACAGTACTTCTGTGGACAATCTTCTTAGTTTCACATCTATAACATTTGGAAGTATTTATTCTCTTTCACATTTAGTCATACTGATCAATAGGTGTGTTTTTGTATGGTGTAAAATAAACATGAATCATTAGCTAATATATAGATTACCAGTAAATCACTTTTAAAGAGAACTACCTGTGTGGAGCTTGGTCCTGACCTGGGGGCATAACCAGGAAGGTCAGTAACCCCTCCTGCTCAGTGGACAGGGACTATCCAGTGGCATTTTGGCCTGTGCAGAGAACAGTCCCATTCAACAGAAGGAGCAGGAGAAGCTGGAGATGGGGCACTAGCTGGCCACAACCCTGGACCCTCTCCTCTTTCCTCCCACTGGGAGCACAGTGCAGTGTAGCACTTAGCACATCTTTTAGAGCAAGCCAACCATTTTTGAATGACAATTTATTTACACAGGCAAGGAGATACAGCTTCTTGGCAACTGTGTACATGCCAAATGCTGATTTTCTATTTTAACTTCTAGACACAATGGCAATTGGCTTGTTTGAAAGATGATGGATTATGAACTGAAGGGAGAGCTAATGAGGGGGGAGCAAATATGAGCCCAAATCTGCATTTTCCCAGTGCACTGCCTCAATTTACACCCCGGTGAAACACTCAAATTGGGTTTGGGCCCAAGGAGCTTTTGAAATAACCAAACCAATTTATTTTTAGCTGCAAATATTTTATATTTTAAAATAGAAGAAAAATTTTAAAATGAAAAGCTGGAAAAGCCAGGAAAACAAGGAAGAGTGTGGGAACCAGTTGATAAGGTTGAAACCTAGGCTGCCTTTGAGCATCTTCAGGGTAGATGCTGCCTCCTTTTCTTGATGCAAGCAGTCAGGTAGGGACAAGAAATGAAATCCATACAAGGCTGTTATTCACCAGCAATTAGCTTTGCCTCTTAAAACTGTCAAGAATTACTCAGATGGCATTCCTAGCACAATATTTAGGGAGTTAACAGGAGGTTGTCAAAAAAATACTCCAGTCATCCCTCAAAAAATAACCCAAAGACAACATGTCTCATGGCTCCTTCTCCAGAACCACCTGGGTCCATCCCTTTTGCAGCCTTAAAGCAAACAAATCATAGCTCCTCTACCTTGGGATGAGGCTTCTTAAGACGGGAGAGTCATAGTTCTGCCCACATCTGTTTTAACAGTGTGTGTAAGAGGAAAAAACATGCTGCAATTACTTTATTTCTCCCCTTTTCTGATCAGTGCTGGTGATAATGGTTTCCTTGTTATGGCTTGTAGACTCCAGCATGCTGCTCTGTTGAAGCATAGGAGGGCTCAAATCTGACTCTCAAATAAAGAAAGGTTTTGGTTCCAGCACAGCATGTTTGTAAAATATCCACTGACAAGTCAAAAACTGTTCCACATGGCCTGTAAAGCATATGTTAAAAATTATGTATCATAGACCAGCTTTAAATTATTCATTTTTAATTCCTTCAGCCTTGAAGGGCCTTTAAACATTGACTGCTGAGAAACAATCCTGCCACTGAGGGAACAGCTATAAAATAAAAAACTGGCTACTTAAAAATACAGAGAAAAGTGCTTTACCTAGGCACAGTTTCTGAATTTTAAAATATGAGTAAAGGTCTGGATCCCCACGTGGTAAAAGCTGATACAGCTCCTTTGAAGTCTGCATAACTATCCCCCACCAGCAGTTGAAAGCCCTGGCCCAGACTTTAGAATAGATATAGTTTCTCTACATAAGACGACAAGCAAGATTTGCATGGTTAGTTCAAGCTATTCCATATTCACTGAGCTGTTGAGGAAATACTGTCTGTGAAACAAATGCTGGATTCTTTCCCAAAACCATCTAAACGACACTTGCTAGTGAAATGCTACAGCATGAGGGGGCTCAGATCCCACATGCTGGGCTGGACCCTGCTGTAATTCTGATGGCATTACCAGAGAACACTTGTTACCTCCACGCTCCTCGGGGTGCAGCAGGGAAGTTGAGAGCATCTGAAGGAATTGAGTGTAATGCTGATATAAAAAGGAGAAATAGGCTCCACACTCACTGTTTCAGGCACATTTGGTCTTGTTCTCTGCTCTTGGCTCAGCCAGGTGCTGGCAGAGACCTGTGGGTCTTCTCCATGCTCTGCACTTCTCCAGGCTACACCCGTATCACTGTGTCATGCCTCACTGAGGCATCCCTGGGGCAAACACGCTCCTCTTCCACCTTGCTTTACAGAAAGGAGCCTTTCTGAGCAAACCCAGCCACTGCAGAGCTCACTTCCATATCTCCTCCTTACAACTTGTGACCAAAGTTCATGTGACTGGAGGGGAGCACCATATCTTATTTCTTGTGTGCTCCAGAGAAATGGTGCAGAGACAGGACTGAAAACACAGAAAAATATATATCTATATCTATTTTTTAGAGAGAGAGAAAAAAATCCTTTCTTCAGTCACAGAACCGCAGAACAGTTTGAGTTGGAAGGGATCTTAAAGATCATCTCATCTCAACCCCCCTGCCATGGTCAGGGACACCTTCCACTAGACCAGGTTGCTTAAAGCCACATCCAGCCCAGCCTTGAACATTGCCAGGAATGGGGCATCCACAGCTTCTCTGGGTAACCTGTGTCAAATTGATTAACTATTAATAATTAGGACATTCTTGGCTGCTGGGTTAAGCTTTTCTTGATACAATCTAGTGAAACTTTATATGTTGTATGATGATAAATCAGCTGTTGTACTAGATACATACTTTCTTTTCTGTTGAACTCATTGCCAGACCAGGTGTGATACAACAGGTAGTGAAATGCAGAGTGCTCAGACTCCTCTTTCTCATCACTCTCACTCCCTCTTTCCTCCTGGAAATGCTTGGGAGAAATCTCCAAACCTGGTGCACAACCCGATTACTGGTGAGCTGATCCCCACAGATTCTTTTTCGTAAACAGTCCCACTAACCCACTATTATTGTGAAGCAAATAAAGCATCAAATTTAACCAGTTTGCCTGAAAGTATGAGTGTGTCAAGGCAAAAAGGTAACAGAGATGCTAACAGACAATCAAATTGGAGCTCCTCATCCCACCTCCAGCAAAGTGTCAAACAGCTCCTGCAAAAAAAAACCAGTGAACAGCTATTTAATAGATTGTTTCCACCACACAGTAATTCCTTGTATTGATACATTCCTCATAAAAGAGGACTAATGTGGTCATTTTTTAGTGCTCATTATTGTAAATTAAATCCCTTCCAAACCTTCTTTATGAGGGATATAGCACTATGCTGCTCTTCAGCATCCAGAGGCCGGATTTAGAGATGGGATGAGTCCCTCAAAGGGCTCATATGGGTTTATGCTCCCTAAGCAGAAAGCTCAGGCTGTCACAGGTGCTCTCACCCGCACGCAAACCTCTGCACAGTGTGGTACATGATGTGACGCCAGACTAAGTCCACACTCAAGCTTTTACTAATATAACTCTATGGAAACAAGCTCAGTGGTGATTGATGAACTACAGCTCCTACACAGCAGGTTACAGTTTCCAATGGAAGTACTTTGTGCTGGATTTAATAAACCAACAAGGTGGGCAGCTTCAGTAACTAGATTAATCACCTGTAAACTCATCTTGCTTCACAAAGGGAGCTGTGCACTGGCTGTCCAGTGTTACGGAACATGTTTTTCAGAGCTCAGGAATGCATTCTTCTCTCTGACATGTGCTGTGCATGTCCACTGTGCATGTTCACCTGCCCACGGAAGGGTGGAGGAGAGAAGATCAGAGATCATTTGCTTCGTTGGAGGTACTATAATCCCCCACTTCTAGTCATGGCACCAGCCTTTGCACATCTCATGGCTCCAGTCTTTACACATTGACACATTATGTTGTTAATAGTTTTAGCTGATACTTTATCACTTGAATGTATCTGTCTGGGGGATTCCTTAATGATGGTGGTTTTTTGTTGTTTTCCACACCCCCCCCCCCCCCCAAAGGGAATGTAGTGATAGGACAAGGGGGAATGGCTTTTAAATGAAAGAGAGTAGGTTAAATTAGATATTCAGAAGAATTCTTTCCTATGAGGGTGATGAGACAGGGGACCAGGTTGCCCAGACCAGTTGTGGATGACCCATCTATCAAAGTGTTAAAGCCCAGGCTGGATGGAGCTCTGAGCAACCTGGTCTAATACAAGGTTTCCCTCTCCGTAGCAGGGGGGTTGAAACTACATTCTCTTTAAGGTCTCTTCCAACCAAAACCATTCTATGACTCTAAATATCGACTATACAATATTTTTATTAGGGATGCCACATAGACATTCTGCCCTGAGAAGCACCGAATTTCTTTCCACTTTCCCTGCTGCGATCACCTTTGGGATCCACACAGCCCAATTTCAGACACAGCAGTTTGGGGTCTGTGGGGAGGACAGACATTCTTGGGAGGTGACCCTTTAGGGAGGACCCGACGAGAGCCGAATTACATCGCCGAGGCGCTTGGGAAGAGTCCGGGTTCGCATCGCACCTCTTCGCCGCGCAGCTCCGCTCAGCGGCCCGGGGGAGGGTGATGGGAGGAGAATGGGGGGAGATGGGGGGTGATGGGGGGGGGGTAATGACGGAGGGTGATGAGGGGGTGTTGGTGGGGGTCCGCCCCTCCCGGCCCGGCCCCGAGGAGGAGCCGGCGGGGCCCCGCGCCGTCCACGTGGCCGAGGGCGCGCTATATGAGCGGGCAGGAAGCGCCGGGGAGGGAGCGAGGGGAGGGACGGGGCGCCCGGAGCGGCTCGGCGGGCAGGGCTGACAGACGGACACACAGACAGCGCGGCGGCAGCCACAGCAGCGACCGTCCGTCCGTCGCCCCGGCCATGGGGCTCGGCCGGACCCCCGCACGCCGCCGTGAGTACCGCCGGACCCCCTCCCTCTCTCCCTGCCGCCCTCCTTCCTACCCGCTTACCTACAAATGCCCCGCTCCCCGCTGCTGCAGCGGGCGCGGTGGGAGCCTCCCAGCCTCCTGACTCCTCGTTCGACTGTCGAGTTGTTGGGGTTTTTTAAAAAATTATTTCTGTTATTTAGAAGCAGGGGTGGCCCCGGCGCTGGCGGAGCTCGCAGCATCCTCCGGTTCGGTGCCCCGGCACTCGGGAGCGGGGAGGCTTCTCCCCATCCAGCCGGGATTTCCCCACTGGAGGGAGGCAGAGGGGAGGCGGCGGGTGCCGGGGTGGGCTCCGGAGCAAGGGGACACCTTCGGGCGATGCTCGGGGGGCGGCAGCGCCGGGGAACCCCCTCCAGCTGCCCCGCGGGGGACCTGTCCTGCCCAGCACCGCCGCCGGGAGGGAGCAGCCCGGCGGAGACCTGCACCCTGGTGGTTTTGTGTTATTTCTTTCTCCCCTGGGCAGGCTGTGTGCCGAAAGAGTAAAGCCAGCCTTACTCCGTTAGAGGGCAAAAAACAGACTAGCTGTCTTAGGTATCCGCTCGCTCGTTCCTCCTCGCAGAATTATTTTCTAGAGGAGCATAAATAACTGATCTTCGAGGTCAGCAGTTTGTTTTGATGGTACTTGGTATATTTATCTCTGTAGCAAACATCCATCCCAGGTCCTTAGTGTGACTGTGTGTAGTCTTGTCACAAATGAAAGCAAGCTAGTAGGAGAGAGAAAAAAGAAAAAAAAAAAAAAAAAAAAAAAAAAAAAAAAAAAAAAAGCCTTGATGTATATTTACTCATTTGAGGCTCACAAGATTTTTCAACTCTTTGTAGCGGTTGGGCTTGTATGTATCCAATATACTGAAATAACTCGTTCACGTAATTGTAAGTCTGAATTATATATTTGTCTGCTGGGCACATATGTTGAAGGAAAAACCTCACTAATTATGGATCTTTCAGAGAGATTGGAAGGGTGACAAAGCCCTTGTAATCTTTTGGGTCAATTTTCATAAGCTCCAAAAGCTCTCTTTGAAAAGGAAATTAAATTTCAGTGTACAAAAGAGACTGAAGATTCAAGGATATAAAAAAAGAGTCTCTTATTCTACTTTGATCTTGTCCTCGGGAGTTTATTTACTTTGGTGCTCTTCAGTGACACAAGTTAAAATTAAGAGTTGCCTTTAACTGGAGTCTTCCTGCCTCTTGGCATTTTGGGAGGTACTCAATTAGCAGCACACCCCCCTCCTGTTTATTATTTACACAGCTCCAGCGGGAGGGGTGACTCTTTGGGAAGCATCTGCTTGGAAGCACTTGGCTTGTTACATGCACAGCATCCTGTGCCACCCATGCCAGCCAGTCCCTTCCACAAGACAGTGTGTTCATCCTCCTCAGTTCTGTCCCAGTCCAGAGCCGATGGCGCTCTGCCTGCTGTGTGGGACGTCTCGACAGAGCTGCTCTCTCGTGTTAGAAGAGTGGCCCTGGGTTCCCTTTCCTGCTCTCAGCAGAGGCAGAATGTTATCTGCAGGGCATGGCTGTGCTTAAGGTCCTTTCTGGGCTTATCTGGGAACCTGACAGTTTTTAATCTGCTTGAGCACATGTCCAGTTGGTAGCTGGGGGTAAAGGAGGGAATGATTGGATGTGAATAAAAAAATTGGAATTGGTTGTGAGTTAAGAGCATGTGTTTTCTTGATTATCCTGAGAATAACAAAGCCCCAGCATAGGTCTGTGGTGAACTTGGTACTCTGTTCCTCTGCTGATTTCTCACTTTGTCTGCTCTGTTTTGGTGTTGCTGTAGGGTAACATTTCCATGTCAGGAGGTTTAAATCCTGTGCCTCAACAAAGTCCCAGTCTATGGTTCTGCCAAATCAGCTTTAAAGTTACCACTAAGTTATTAAACTACAGTTCTGCTAATACATGTTTATTTTACCTTTTTGCTTAGCTGTGAGTATAGAAGCATTGTCTCTGAAAGTGCAAATGGAGAGAGAAATTGTATTACCTGTTCTTTTAGCTCACTCACTTGGTGCACAGTCTGATTCTGCAGGGGAGACAGCGAGTTGCCCTGTTTGTATGAGTTTGTCACACATCCCAGCCAGAAAAGAACTTGAAACCTTCTTTGCAGCTTTTCTTCCAAACTTGATTATGCTGCTAATGGTAACAGCCTCTCAATTGAGGAAGGTTGCTTTTCAAACTAAACATAATTTTATGTAAAACTTGGTATGTGCTTATCAATTTTCTTTTTTGTTTATGTAAAACTGGAAGCAACTTGAGAGGAAATTAAGGTCATGCAGGTGGCAGTTCCATCTTCTAGGTTATAAAAACATCTTTTATGTCAAGTGAGTTGCAAATGCTGCTGTTAAATGATAGTAGAAATAAATTTTTACTTGGAACATCTTTTGCACCTATTTTCAAAAGCGTACTGAAGCAGAAACCTGCTTTTAAAAAGCAAAGGAGAGAGAGCAAACTCAGCTCCACAGCATATTTCAAGTGCTGTTAATCCCACCACCTGGTGGAGCTTTTCATGGCTCCGGCTGAGGGAACTCTGAAAACGATGCATTTTTTGTCTTCTTTCAGCACTGTCACGTGCCACATATGGAGTTTCTTCAACTTTTTTCTTTTTCATACCAGACTTAATTAATTTTCTATGTCTTTTGTATCTTTTATACTTTGCAAAAAGCAGTATAGGACTATTGGTATCTCATCTGAAGCAGCAGATAGATGAATTGATGAAGTAGGGGATAAAGTTTCCACCTACTAGTACTTCTTAAGTGGAAGAATTATTTTTAATAACTCTCCCCTCTGCTGAGATACTCTGGTGGAACCTTTCAGTGCAAGCCCAGTTAGCTTTGTACTAATAATTTTTATATTTTTATATAAATATTACTATAAAATATTTTTATTTACTGTAAAATATTTGCTGAACAGCCTGTATTCAATCAAGCTTGCAGGGAGCAGAGAGGCAGATATATTTTGAACTGATCTGAGTTTCCTGATGTAGGTTATTAAAACATGGGAATGAATTCCAGGCATTAAGGTGAAGTATAGCAGACATACTTTGGCCCCTTCTGCCACAGTCTTGCCTGACTGCATCAAAGCCTGTCTGTTATGTTTATGGTGTGCCTCCTAACTGATAAATGAAAATCTAACTCACAGGTATGCAAGCTGAAAGGAAGCTCTGGGGTTATCTGTCAGCTCACAATTCAGAGGAATTGCTTACAACAGCGAGAAAGCTCCTTGACCCATACAGACATTTCCTGTGCAAGACGTGCAGCCTTGCGGGCAAAATGCCGCTGTGAATGTCTGTGTTGCTCTTTTTGCCACAGTGCCTGTGGCAGCAGCCAGCACACCAGTGGAGGCCATGGCTAGCCTAGGAATGTGACAGCTCCCATCTGCCTCTCCAGTCCCAGCAGGAATGGTGTACCTGGTGCCACTGGTGGGATGGGCAGCTGCCTTTGCAGCCCATCCAGAGCATGTCTGTATCCCTCTCTGGGCTAGCTTGGTGTCTGATTCATTGTCCAGTTCGTATCTGCTCCAGGGAGCTGGGAATCTCCTACCACCTTCACAGATCTTGGCTTCTCAGCCATAGTCTCTTAGCGCTGTTGGAACCGCCCTGGACTATCTGTCCTTGTCTTCTGGTGCCAGTACAGAAAGGTGTGGCTGTCTGACACCTGGTGTTGTATTTGAGACTTCAGGAGGGTGGGTTTGATGTCTGAGTGAAGAGAGATGATTTCTCTTCAGAGCAGTGAGAGGTTTTGTTGTTTCATGCTATTCATTTTTTTGTGTTTGTGGGTACTTTGTTTATTAAATAAATAGTTTTTTTCCACTTCTCTCTAAGGAGATGATTTTTTTTTCCTGGACCAACTGGGGTGAGGGGCCGTTTGGGTTTGCTTCCCGGATGGACCCCATTTGGAGGTTTCCTCCCAAATTTACCTTAAACCAGGACAGGTATCTTCAGTGGCACCTAAAATGTGTTTGGCAACTGAATTGACCCTGTGGGAGGTATGTGTGTTTTCTGGGCACAAACCTCTCTTATGAAATAGATAACCTTATCAACATAAGTGGCCTCTATTCAGGGTGTATGTCTGTTAGTTGTTCAAAGTTGTCACTTCTCGTAACCCCTCTTGTCCTGATAAGGGCTCTGGGCTGACCTGGCACTAATTAACAGCAGCCACAGAGGAACTGCTGTCACCCTTCTGGTCACCTTTCCCACTCTTACCCCAACCTCCTCTTCCCACTGGTGCCAAGCGTTCCATGCTCTGGTTTGTAAGTAACAAACTCAAGTCGCTTTGTGTAAAATGTCCTAAAAAACTTTGAAAAGCTCTTTTAAGTCAGGGCTGCACAACCCCCTCAAGCTGTGAAATAGCTGTGTAATGTGCAAAATGGGAGTCTTGACAGACAGGGAGCTCTTTTTAAAAGAAACTCCCCATAGTATTGGTATAAGCTTGCTCTGAAGCATGAGTTACAATTACGAATTTCATCAATTGTAAAGACTGTAGTAATTGTTAAAATACAGTTCTAGGGGAAAGGAGGGTGGAAAGCAATTCTTTCCTGGCTTTGCTTCACTTTGCACTGGCTGTGGTTTAATTGCTTCATTTGGACTGACATGCACATCCTTCCTCGGGGAGAGGAAGATTTGTGATGACCAAACCTTTGAGCAGAGAGGAGTTGTACTATTTCAGGAAGCCTGTTAACCTCATCAAGCCACATCTGTTTCTCTGGCCAGTCCCACAGCTCTTTCTGCCAAACAATTTCAAGGTATCTTAGAATGCAAAAGAGACACAACATAAGTGGTTGAAACCTGCACCTGGTGACAGTTGCTTGAAGTGTAACACGGTCTTTCTCTGAGGACATCATCTCAACAGAACTTTTTTGGGTGTTTTTAATTTTTTGTTTTGTTTTGTTTTAGAGCTTTGGTACACCTATACAAAACAAAGGTTTTTCCTTTTAAAGGATACTTCATTATTTTTAGATGCTGGATCTTCAATCAATGACTTAATCTTACTTATCTGAAATACTTTGTGTGCCGACACATCACAGTGCTGTACCAGCTTGAAAAAGAAATCTATTTCTATCAAATCTGCCAGCTCAGTTAATGTGACCCTGCCAGGGAAGCATAAGGCATCACCTGAGTTCTTTTAGGAAGGTATCAGATTCCCACTGCCAGCTCAAATTCGAAGCAGAGTGCACGTGGCCAGGTTTGGATTTTAAAAAAAAAAAAAAAAGAAAAAGTCTAAGGTACTTTTTGCATCCCGGCATGCAGAACCACAGATCAAATTGGGAGATGTCATCTGAATATTTGGGTTGAAACATAGCAGTTTGAGTCTTACTGACAGTCATTTGGGATTAGTCTTGAAGCAGAGACCTGTGTTACTTCACCCTGAGACTTCTACAGACTCGTGTGTAAAGAATGTGGTGTAGGGCTACCTGCAGCTGGAGTCAGAGCTGACCTGACAGTTTTTGTCAGTTTTTTGACACGCTAGGGTGCATCCAAAGCTGAGGGTGTAATAAGGACACCTGTGTGTGTATCTTAAATTGCTTTAGCCTGATGGGATATGATGATGCCTTCTATGGAAACTGCAGCCTGCATTACTGCAAGGCTTTCACTGCAAATGTTGTTGCTCCATGCATCTAATGCTTTCTCTTATGAGAGCTGCACAGTTTGTGCAAATTATCTGGCTTAGGTGTTTTTGGTGACAACACTGAGAAAAATACTCATTGCATTAAATTGAAGCAATTTTTAGTTAAGCAAAGACAGGTCAAAGTAATTATGGTTTTGAGAAAGTGATGCATTGTTGCTTTTAGATTTATTTTGTCTTAATTCCAAGTCCTTTTCAAACCTCTTAGGTAGTCAAAATTACTCATTTTGAAAGAACCAAATTAATTTAAAAAAATTAATTCAAATTTCAAAAGAAATCCCAGCCAAAACCAGAAGAGTTCTTCTTTTGAACATTCTTCCCCAAATTCTCCTTGCTCAAAAAGAACAGACCCTTTCTGCAGTACCAACCCCCTTCCTCTCCCATGCTTTGTTCTCTGCGTGCCAGGATCAGAATGAACCAAGACAGCAGGAGAGCCAGCGACACTTAAATTTTGCATCTGAGGATAAGTGTGTGGTGTTGGGAGGACACACTTATGGCAGAGAACTTGGAGTGAAGGACTGCCCCTTCTCAGCTCCCTGCTCCAGACTTTCCAGCTGCAAAGGACAGTATTGCAGTTTCCTAGGGGTTTAATTCAGCTTGTGAATGGTTGGAGATTCTAGTAAAGATGTAAACATTGCCCTTTTGACCAACAGCTTGATTTTTGAACTCCAAAAGTAAAGAGAAATCTACCACATGGAGAAAAGAGCTTTAGAGAAGGGATTCACTCTCTGCCACTCCATTGAGTGGTGCAGTCATCAAAGAAGTGCAAAAGCACCCCTGATGCAATATAAATCTTCTCTATTTCTGTTTTATTTACTACAATGAGGTTATCACCATAGTGCTACAAGGGTTGTGCAATTTGGTGCTTTATCCATGTTCATGAACTGCTTTTCCTTGCCTGGAACCTAAGACCTCACAGAGCAACATAGTGTCATTGACTCACTGTGGCTGTCACTGCAGATTTTCTGTTAAAAAGTATGCAAAAGTAAAAATTGCTTCAGACATGGAGTTATCAAGAAAAAGCCTGTATTGTGGTGGCAGGATGTGTGAAATGGCAGCAGCTTCACAACTTTGTGATAAAACTATGAGGATGCTGGAGCGCAGCTGTCCTGCATCCTGCTGTTAAATCCATGTGTCTCCAGTACAAAGACAAGGATGTTGTGTGGGACAGTGTGTCAAATGCTGTGTACAAGTCCATGTAGATGATGCCAATGGCTCTTCCCTCATGCCGTAGCATTGTAAGACCCTTGTATGCTCATTGTAGAAGGCCACCAGATTTGCCAGGAACAATTTGACATAACGCTCACAATTCAGACAGTTAATTACACTGACAAGTGTTGGGTGTTAATGTCCAGGTAAGACACTGATATTTGTTTCTCCAAAAGCTCTGTAACTATGTTGTGTAAAATGCCTAATGCTTCAGACAGAAATTACCTCAAGCAACTACGTAACTTGTTGTTAGGCCAAAGACGGAGGAGCAGGGTATGGATACTGGCTGTTGAAAAATACAAGGTTATTGAAAAACAAAAGGTGATACAGTAATTGCAGAAGTGGCTAAAACTCTTGGAAGTCACAGTGAAACAAAGGAGTTTAGGATAAGCTGCTTCTCCTCAAGGCCAAAGTATCCTGTCGATGCTGAGTTGAGTGTTGGCAGAGGATGTTGCTGTGTAATTGCAGTTGTTGAATTGCAATTCATTTTGGAATGTTTTTAATAGAGGAAAACAATGGAGGTCTGTATGTAAAAGAATCAGTAGGTTAGAATTACAAATCAACCCCCTTTGGAGGGGGGTGTCTCTGTTTCACAGAGCACCAGAAGAGGCTGCTTGTTTCTTCCTCTGTTGCCACCTGACCCACTGCTTCTGTGGGAGAGGGACTCATTTGCTGAGCTTTGTTTCTGCTGTCTTGGGAGGGTACACATTTTTCTTTGCCTGTAAAAGGTCTGGATGCAATTGAGTTGAAAAAGATGTCTAAGATCATCAAGTCCAACCATTTACCTAGCACCAACACCACATTCACCATTAAACCATGTCCTCAAGTGCCACATCCACAAGTTTTTTTGGGTTTTTTTTAACAATTGCAGGGATGGTGACTCCAGCACTCCCCTGGGTGGCCAGTTCCAATGCCTTACAACTCATTTCATGGAGAAAAAAAAAAAAAAAAATCCCAATGTTAAATTCTAACTTCTCCTGATTAAACTTGAAGCCATTTCCTCTCATCTTGTCACTTTTACTTGGGAGAAGAGACCAACCTCCATCTGGCTATAACCTCCCATCTCCCTCAACTGGTCCTCATAAGACTTGTATTCTAGTCCCTTCACCAGCTATATACAGCTAAAATTTTACCAGATTAAGGGAGATGTGCTCCCTGTGGCCACTGTCTACTTTTCCTTGGAGAAAAGCTTCCCACACTCCAGTGACAGTAGCCCTTTTTCTTAAAATACCCAAGTCCTGTCTGTGGTGACTGTCATCGCACTAATTGAGAAACAATGCTAAGAAATTTGCCCCATTTTCAAGTTTTTATCTTGCAAGAAGGATAGTTGTCTTGTGGAACAAACTGGACCAAGGGTTGTATCTTGGTGCAGCAGAAAGCAGTCCTTAGATCTTCCTCAGGCAAGCTGCCAGAGACTCACACACCCAACTTTTCTTCTTTTGTGTGTGTGAGTTTTTAAAGAACCATTGCTCAAAATGTCCTTTTTTTCTGACTTATCTTACCCCATGCAAACTTAGAAATTCTCTGTATTTTATGAAATAAAACCACCCGGCACAGCTCCATTTTGGAAGACAGCTTTTCATTGAGGCATAACTCTCCCTGCTGTGATAAACGCCTTGCTCTGAGCCGTCAGCCTTACTTTTGACATGTCCCTGAACTTGGAAATTTGTATAGTGAGTCTGGCTGTTGTCTGCCAGTACAATTTTTACACCATTACTGTCTTGCTTGGAAGTTTAGTGGCTCTGATATGCAGAAGATACCAGTGTGTATCTTCAGTGAGGAGCTTCTCATGGAACAGACTGGAGCTGGAACCAAACCCCAGGCAACTTGATGCACTCGCTATGGGAGTTTCGGGGTTGCTTGGCAGAAGGACACACCCAGAGGGTGGGATTATTAGGGTGGCATGTAACCCTTCCCACTCTTGAAAGAGACCAGCTGGCTTTACAAGATGCCTCTTCCACAGGGTGAAACTTGGTGCCATTGGGACTGGTGCCGCCTGCTGTGCTGCTGGCAGCCTCCTCGCTTAAACAGCAAGACATGGCACACTGCCACCCTGGCCCAAGGCTTAAATTAAGGGCAAAACCAGGAGAGATTTGCTTATTTTGAAAAGTATCTCTTTCACAGTGCCTCAGCTCTACAAAGGGAACCCACCCAAATTTGCCTTTGTTACTTTTGTATCTGATCAGGCTTCAGTTGGCAACTCTAGTTCTTGGAGCTGGAAGTGGTGTTATTAGGGCACTGACACTTTTCTGAAAATTAAAAGCCTCTTGCTTTTATAGCTGTCAGAATCAATCTTTCAGATCTCCCCCTCTGCTGCTGTGCTCTCTTGTGAGCTGATTGCTATTGCTGGGCAGGTAAGTGTTGGCATTGTTTTGCCTGGCACAAACAAGATTGACTTCCAAGGAAAGGAGGGTGTGTCTGCATCTCCTGTGTTTTGTTTACGATACTCTCTACTGCCAGAAAAAAATGCTGCATAACATTTTCCCCTTTCTCCAAGAGAAAATAGGGTCATGCTCAGTAACCTTGAGTACAGACTTGTCATATCTAGTGAGCTCATTAGAGCTTGATCTGCTCATTACATGGAGACTGTTGAAGGCAAGACCAAAATATTTCAGAAGTCAGCAAGGGCAGCATGCTTCCCTCTGAGTGAGCATGGGAATGTTGTTCAACACACGCATTTGAGTTGATTGCTAAAGCTGACATCTGCTTACTGTGGTTTACAAAACTTGTGGCTTCTCATAATCTGTAAAACACATGGCATTTGTATGAACTTGTCAATGGCAGTTCCCTTATCCAAAGCCAACAGGACTCTTCCATCTGTATAGCAGAGCCCTTTCCTTAGAGGCATCAGTCACCATTATCTAACAGTCTAGCCAAAAGTGAGTAAAAATAAAATTTTCTTTCTTACTCTTCCCTTCCCCAAGGAAATTCTTTCATAGGTGTGACAGCCTTTCCCAGTCCATTTACAGCTCCTATTGAATTTTAACTTCCTGTCCAAAATTGCTGGGATGTGAGATGGTTAAGAAGATGTTCTTCCTCAAAGGCCAAAGGACAAGGGCTCCTTATCAACAGTATATGGTGAAATATTTCAAACCTGGTGAGTGATCTTTAGGGCATGAAGCAGGCACCCAGAGAGTGTCTTGGGTGTTGAGAGAGTTAAAATTGCTTTGGATTTTTTTCAGGAGGTGCAGAACAAAGCCACAGCACTGGCATTAGCATTAAAGATGTCCTTCGGCCTGCCCAGGCTATTTAAGGAGGCATGAGTGACGTAAACATCATGGCAGAGAGACTAAAACACTTGCTGTGGTTTAACCGCAGCCAGCAACTAAGCACCACTCTCTCACTCCCCCACCAGTGGGACTGGGGGAAAAATTGGAAGGTTAAAAGCTGGAAAACTCATGGGCTGTGATAAAGACTGCTTAATAGAGGAAAGCAAAAGCTATGCAAACAAACAAAGCAAGGAAATAATTTCCTGCTTCCCACGGGCAGGCAAGTGTTCAGCCATCCCCAGGAGAGCAGTGCCCCATCACACGTAATGGTGACTTAAGAAGACAATTGACATCACCCCAAATGCCTCCCCTTCCTCCTTGTTCCCCCTACTTTATATACTGAGCATGATGTCACATGGTCTGGAGTATTCCTTGGGTCAGTTGGGGTCACCTGTCCTGGCTGTGTCTCCTCCCAACTTCCCATGGACTCCCAGC
Organism: Hirundo rustica; assembly: GCF_015227805.2. NCBI lineage: Eukaryota > Metazoa > Chordata > Aves > Passeriformes > Hirundinidae > Hirundo > Hirundo rustica. Next base: position 7,176,848 of record NC_053450.1, read on the forward strand.
TTCTCGCCACCATGGCAGTATGAAAACCACCCAAAACACAGCCCCGTGCTGGCCCAAATCAGACACCACTCCATACCAAATGGGGGAGTGTTTGTGCAGGATCATGCTATCCTTCTCAGTGGGTAACTTCATAGTTCCCCATCACTTGTGGGATTTGTATCTTTATCTAAGCAGGATGGAGATTTGTCACTTGGCTTCTTTCACCAGGATTCTCTAGGTGCACACTAAAAACCAATATGTTGGGAGGTGCGCACCATAGCATCATGAATGGCAAAAGTGGCATCCTTTTGGTTTAGTTGAACAGAGATAAGCCTTTCATTGGTTTCTGAGCTTACCCAAAAATAAACAAGGTACTGACTGGCATGGTTTTATTTTCATTGCTTGACCTATCAGAGGAAACGGTGTCAGGGAAAGGACGCGAGTAACTTTCAGATGAGTTTGCATTAATTTGTGGCAATGCTGGAATTTCCATTGAGATGCTTCCTAAGGATGTTGCAGCCATCTGGCAAAGACTCTGCTTGTTCTTTCCTTTGATATATGCCCAGAACCAGAGACAGATAATGTTAAATGGAGTAATTATATGTGTTGATTTCTTGTAAAAAATGGTTGCTGTAGTTCATTTCATAGTTTGGGGATAAGGGGAATCTTTAAACATTCTTCACTCTGCTTGTGTAATTTGAAGGTGGCCTTTTTTTTTTTTTTGTGTTGGTTTGTGGAGGGTTTTTTGGGTTGGGTTTCATTTTTTTTTTCTTTTTAAAGCACATGGCTTATTTAAGAACTTTGTAGGCAAAAGTATTTTGCGATGCCAAACATCTTCTGTTGTGTGTTCAGAGCAAGACTTTCTTTGCCCTTCAGCTCAGAGTGCTTTAGACAGAATGGGAGAAGGACACGAAGGAGAATTGTGTTGTACTTAGCAGAATTAGAATAAGCCCACAAGCACATGGTTTGTGCTTGTTAATTCTGAGAGCCTGAATCTGATCTAACTCCTACTAATCTCTAAAGGGATTATTCCTGATTTACACCATCCTGAGTGAAATCAGAATCTGGTCCTGAAAGCCTGTTTGTACTTCAGACATTGTCTCTAGGCAGCTCACCTGCAAATATGAAAAGGAGCCCTGAGTTCCTGTGGGTTAACTGTTTACATTTGTCAGGTTAAGTCAACTACAGCTTGTTTAGCAGGAAAATGTTACTGCAAAACTTCAGGCTAGAACCCATTTACCTCTATTGGACTAATAGGAGGTAATCAGAGGATCCTCTTTGGCACAACACAGTGCTCTGTATTTGCATAGCACCTTTCATCTGAGGATATTAAATAACTACTTCATTGCACTTCTGGAAGCTGTTCAGCCAGACAAATCTCTTTAATGGCCTGCTGCGACTCTGGTTGCTAGCAGTGAAGCAAAAATAAGTTAGTACATTGAGTCTCTGGTCATGAGTGGCATCTGTAAGAAGAAGTCTGAACCTAGAACAGTGTGAAGCTGTTAGCTGAAAATACTGGGGTTTCTGGAGAAAAGGCTACATCATACTTAGGTGCTGAGAAGCAAACTGATTTTTATTAGCACAGGTTCAGTTAGTGTTCACTGAGACAGGTATCAAAAGCAAATAATCAGTTTCAGGGTGGGAAAGCACAGGTTGCCTTTAAGTCATCATGCCAACTCCTTTAGGGCTCCACACTAATATTCTCTTTGTTTATGGCTGTCGACATGCTCACTTTAAAGGCTGTGTTTACATTGCCATTAAGGGAAAGTTGAAAACACCTTTTCACGGGGCTGCTCTAAAGGAAACTGGTATATTATTATATACCTGTGCATATTCTCAAGTGACCATGTTTGTCATTCTGCAAAGCACAACTTTGGTGTGCACAATGTTTGAACATATTAAATGCAGCCGTACAATGGGAACCAGATGGGTAGCCTCATGCAGTAGCCCACCCATTTCCTTTTAGATTTTGTTCTTGAATTCTGTTATCAGCTCAGATTTCTTAGTAACTGTCTCTTTGCCGTGTCAATTTGAGATGCTCCAAGCTTTAGGCTACGGTAGTTGGATGACTGAGGAGGGTCCTGACTTTATGGACTGTAGGGTGCCTACTTCCCATGATTCACCCAACACACTGGACACTGAACTCTGGGACACTTACCAAAAAGGCCCAGTATAGGAAGAATTTGCTCACACTGGTTCAGTTACCCCATACAAACATCTGCTCCTGCTGTGGAGCTGAGCCGCTTTTTCCTTTCCAACCTAAAAGCATGGTTATGGTTGTAAACATATTGAACCAAATTTGACATGCAGAGTCATTTGCCTGGAAAATACCCTTAATTTTCCTTACCATAAGTAAGAAAGTCTTCTACTTCCTCAAAGGTGTATTCAGTTTTATTGCTAGTCACTCCAAGTTGTTAGCCATGGCTGATGTAAATCCTGCCTGTCTATCAGCAGAGACTGGATGAGCTAATGGCTGTATTCCTGGAGGTGAGACTTCATTGATTCAAGCTGAAACAGCTGTTGAGTGATGATCTGAGGAGCTGGCATTAGAATAAAAAGCCCCGTTGGCTTTGTGTCTATATGAGTAACCCAGAAAACTCTGTAGTGAGATCTCTGCATTTTTCTGTTTTCCACAATATAATCATCATCTCAGGTCCACATCTCTCTATTTTTCTATATTTACTTGATATAAACCATAGTAAGTGCCATATAAGCAAATGTGGGATTTACTGGGGGAATGAGAACTCCTGGTTAATCCCACACTCTTCAGCAAAGCTCTCCTTTCCTTCAGTTTCGCCTCTGCAGCAGTGTGTGCATCAACCTGGGTCCTCTTCAGTGAAAAAGAGTGATACTGGATCTTCCTTGGAAGCTTTTGCTGTTTTATTGAATCAAATTCTCTAAAAATTCTCTCCATCTATATTTCCACTATAAGGTAAGAGACATTTTTCCCTGTTTGTCTCTGCTCTCAGCTGGTCCCACATCTGTTGCCACAGCAGATGTGAAGGTAGAGAAATTTTAAAATACACCACATACCAGATATAAAATCTACTGTCTTGCTGAACTGGTTAATGTTGCTTAGCTGACTTTTCTGCAGTGTGGGAAAAGCTGCATATTACTGGCCAAGTGCTTTGTAATTTTCTGTTATTTCTAAAATGGGTGCGAGCAATTGGAAATATTGAGTAATTTTTAATTGAAGTGATATGATCAGGGGGTGATTAGTTTTTGGAGTGCCTTGGATACATGCTATGTTGTAGAGACAAGCCATCTGGAGCAGGGCTGTGGTTTAGCTGCTGTAATGAGTACCCATGGACTGCAGTGCCAAAATGACCAGGTTTATTACATCAATGAAGATCTTGAGTAGTTCAATTCATTTTCTCAGAACTAAATGAACTAAAATGAGAACATAATTTGGCCTGAAGTTTTAGTTTGATGCTCTTAATTATTAAACCAAGGATCATCAATGCATTTTCCACTATGCTTAAAATAACCAGCCACAGCAAATCAGGCTGTTGAATTCCTTCCTCTGCCTGCAGCTTTTACCAAATTTACCATGGCCAGGATTTCACCACATTTTGACTGGATGGCCAGTGTGTCTTCATTGGTGCTTCTTGTATTTGCTGCTCCTCTGACCTGCAAGCATCACATTCTGCCTCTGACCTTGGGGATAGGCTGACAGGGGAGAAGAATCATAGAACGACAGAATGATTTGTGTGGGAAAAGACCTTTAGAAGTCATCTAGTCCCACCCCCAGCAACATGCAGGGGCACCTTCCACTACATCAGAGCCCTGTCTATGCTGGCCTTGAATGTTTCTAGGTGTGGAGAACCCTGCTGCTCTGGGCAGCTGTTGCAGTAATACTCTCACTACTGGGGATTACTGGGCAGAGGAGTCCCACCGTAAATCAGCGTTAGTCACAAAGCTTGCAGCTTACATTGCTGCAGGGTACCTGCAGCAGCCCTGTTTGTGTTGCCAGGCTTGTGTAGCTGTTGGACTTAACTACTCTAAAACAGACTGATTTGTGGTATCACACCAAAATTAATCCTCCCTCTTCCTGAAATTTTCATTACGCAGTCTTTGTGCTGAAGTCTGATCAGTCATGGTGATGTACAGCCCTGAAACTTGAGTCTGAAGTGCTGCCTTGTATTCAATGTACCAAGGGGTGTTTGGAGCAGTGAGAGTTATTGGAGGAAGTGACTGGAAGTGGCTGAAAGACAAAAAAAAAAAAAAAAAAAAAAAAAAACAAAAAAAAACCACAAAAAAACACCAAGCAATCTCAGAGAATGCTTTGATCTGAAATCAAATATCTGCACCAAGGAGGCAGTGTATTTTTAGGAAGAGGGCACAGGCTGCATGTAAGTAGATGCATTCTATTTGATGTGCCGAGATCAAGGTGTCGGAGTCTTTAACTGCTCATCTGGCCATCTTATCTTCTGTTTTCCCTCTTAATTTTTCCCTTGTGTTTTAAAATTATTTTTCCCACTTGTTCTGTGAGACATTCTTATGCAAAGCCAAGTCTCCTGAAATTCAAGCAAGCTTGCTTGTAGCACAACAAGAGCAAAGAGGTGTCAGAGTTTTGGTTTTTGAATAAAAACACATCACTTATTTCCTTTTTTTTTTTTTAATTTCTCCCCAAGCTTGTTATTAAATGAGCAGTACTTAAATGAAGCATTTAATGGAGAAAACAAAACAACTTATATATCCTCTATATCGTTCCCAAATCCCTGAATGAAAAATTATTTAGAGATTAAAGCCCTTGCTGTTTCCTGTGTCATTGCAAAGCAATAATGAGCAGAACTTGAAAAGCTCTGGTCTCTCCTGGTTTGGAGTACCAGCCTCTATCACAGCATCAAACAGCCAAACACTTTTTCATGGCACCAGATGATTAAGTTTCATAGCAGATTCTCCCCCAGTTTAATGCTGCTAATGACTATGTGAATGAGACTTACAGTATAAGCACAAGTTTGAAATCTCAGCTTCAGCACTGGAGCTTAAACAATCTGTACAGGAAGAGGCTGTTGTGAATGTAAGCATCGGTTTAAAATTGTCAAGTTTTCCAATTTTTATTGCAATTTCCCCAAAGCCACACAGTCCACAGCAGACCCAGGAATAAATTGCAGGAATCAGGTTCTTGCTGTAAGCAGGGACAAGTGGCGTGCCCTGAGCACTGGCACATGAGGAACAAGGCAGTGGTCTCTCTCTCAGCAAGAGGTGAGTCACTTGTGTAATTCCTGTTTTAAACAGCACAACTGGATTCATGCTTCAAGCAGCCTCAGTCAGCCGAAGAGGAATAAACTTCAGGTTAAAACCTTGTGGTTTGTGTCATCACCTTCTCCTTCCTTTTTACCCCTGCAATGACAGTGTATCAGAGGGTAACAATGGAAAGGGGAGCTTTGCTGCGTTTGGGAATAATAAAAACCAACAAGGTCTCCACTGTGAGGTCCCAATCTGCAACAAGAGAAATAGAGCACTTGTCTTGCCTTCTGATGTGCAGGAAAGAAAAACAGAGGCAGGGTTTAGATGGAATTTTAACAAAATGGTTTAGATTTTGCAAGCTACAACCTTGTAGCCTTTATTGTACTGGATGAGAAGAGTGAGGGCTTTGTTTAGTGTGAGGGTGGTGAGACACTGGAAAAGGCTGCCCAGAGAAACTGTGGATGTCCCATTCCTGGGAGAGTTCAAGGCCGGGTTGGGTGGGGCTGTGACTAGCTCACTCTAATGGCAGGTGTCTGGAGCAGGAAGATCTCAAATGTCCCTTCCACCTCAAGCCATTCTGTTATTAACAGCTCTTGATACGTAGCAGACATGATTACAGATGACAGTATGTGATTGACAGTGAGCTGAGAGTAGATGGCCCTTGGCAGGATTTGCTGTCAGCGTGGCGAAGATGTGGGACACAGTTCGAGGTGTTATCCAGGTGGGGTGCTGCTGCCTGCCTGCCATGGGAGCAGAGGTGACATCCAGCCACCATGACCCTTGAGCAGAGAAGGGTGCATTGGTGCAGGAATGAATCAGCCCAGGTGCACAGCAGTGCTCCATGGGGTGGGAGTTTGGAGAGCTGCCAGGCCCAAAGTAGCTGCAAAGGTGTCATCCTTTTAAGAGGAAAGTCTTGGTGGCCCGAGGAATATCTGCTGCCTCCGTAACCCGAGGTGCTGTACGCTCTGCAGTGACTCTGGTGACCACTCAGAGATGTTAATCTCCTACTGTACTTGTCATGCAGTGATGGAGAGTGGAGGGAGCTTCCACTGTGGAACTCCTCTTCTCTGGCAGGATGATGCCTGTCACTGTTTTATCTCTGTCTCCTCTTGGTCCCAGTGTTGGGAAGGGGGGTTGAAATGTGCCAGTTACACCTGTGCCAGGGAAGGTGGTTTTAGGTTTTCAGGGCTTCCTGGACATTGTAGCTCCAGTGCATTTTGTCCCAGACATATCTTTATTCTTCATTTCTGTGACTTTTCAGGCAAGGTGGCTCAGAGCACTGTCCTCCCGGGTGTCCTGGGCTGGTGGCGAGGACAGAAAGGGACAGGAGAAAGCTGTCAGTTGGAGCCAGGGGTTAGAGGGGCCAAGAAAACAAACAGCTAGGGAAAACACCTGGCTTCTGGGACTTATTTCCTTAAGAAGCAAAGTGGAGAGCAAAAACATGTGGGATGACTATGATATGAAGGAAAAGCAATCTCATGTCTGGAGACAAGCCCTGCCTTTCAGCACTGACGGTAGAGCTTGGTTTCTCCAACTTGCTCCAGGGCTAGTAGATGTGTGGCTCTCATGGACAAGACTCCCAGTCCATCTGCCCCTTCTCCTGCCTGCTGGCTGAGAGAGCCACTGGCAGAACCAATACTGGGAATAATACCCTGCAGCTACCCCACAATGGAAAAACAATCTTGCAGAAATGAGTCTTGGAGGGAATAGGATCTTAATTTTCTTTTAAGTATACTCCAGTTTCTCTCAATCAGGAGAAAACTGCTCTCCTTGTGAAGTGAAAGGCAGTGAGTGCACGGAGGACAGGCATGGTACAAGTGAAAGCAGTTCATGTTCCTTTTGGAACAGGGAGAGTTTTCCTTTGCTAGGACTTTCCTAGAGTGCAGATCAGTGTTTGCTACATCTAACAGGGCACAAGCATCTGTGAAGCATCTGCTGCTGTCAGACCTGGTGATCTGTCCTCCTTTTATGTGTCACAGTGAAAAATAGATACTTTAATATGTCATTTGTGTCATTTAGAGGAGGTATTGGAAAAACAGGCTCTGGAGGTGGGACTTCCTCTGTGCTGACAGTTAAAGAAGGCTCGATGACTTGCTCTGGCAAGGTCGAGGTGTGAAGTGAGATCAGATGGGTTCTGCCCCAGCACAGCTGGGAGTGAAATCCTATTAACCTCTTAGCTGGGGATGCAAGTGCCAGAGGGCAGAGGCTGGGGTGTCTAAATGAGGGAGCTAATGCTGGGTCTGTGGTTACATTGTGTGGAGACCTGAAGCACCAAGGTAATGCCCATCTGGCCGCCTGATGGGAGACATTTGGAGCCCAAACAGCACGGAGTTGCCTGCACCTTAATGAAAGTCAGTGAGGACCATGCTGCCTTGCTTCTTGTATGTCACTAAAAACCCCCAAACCAACAAAAAACTGTATATGTGTGTGTGAAAAATATCTAATACACAGGTGTTCCTTTTAGAGGAATGTGGAAGAGATGGAGAACCTTCCTTATGGCCCAAAATGAACAGGATCTACTCTGCTTCCTGTAGGAAGAAATTTAAAAAAAAAAAAAAAAAATCACTGGCCTGGTTGACTGAGGTGTTCTGCAGAACTGAGGAGTCAGACTCTTTTTCATAAAACCTTAATACGTGAAACAGAGTCAAAACCCAAATACTCAACTGTGGTTAGATCCACGGCTCAGCTGAAAACTGGTTAGTGCCTTCCTGCTGCCTACACCCCCTGTACACTATCATGGATAGTTGGTCCAGGCTGACCCCATCCCAAGTGCCCACACATGCAGTGAGTGAACCCTTTTCAAAGTGTTGTTTTTTGATTTTTTCCCACATAAGTAAACAGCTTCCTCAAGTATTTATTACTTTGCCTTGTCCCCTGGTTGAAAGGGTGCTGTGAGCTCTCTGCACAGGGGAAATGTTAGGGTGTTCTTTTCCTCAAATGAAAGAATAGCAGCATTCAAGTTTCAGTGGAGCAGCGATGCTTCATCAAAGTCTAGCTGACCCTGAAACTTGCTATAGTGCTATGGTTTTGAGTAAGCCAGGAGAGCAGGGTTTCTGATACACCAGGTGCTGTGTCTCGTGTTTGGGCTGTATTGCTGCCTCCATAGGGTCAAGGAGGAAATGGCTCTTTCTGCCTTAAAGAGCCGTTCATGACGTCCTGGCGGTCCTTTGGGGAACACCAGCTGCTGGTGGTAACCTGAGGATGGAATTCTCCTGTACAACCATCTGAACAATTGTAATTTCAGTGGCAATTTCCCTTTGTTCACACTGCTCAAATGTACCTTTCTGATTATTTGTAGCAGAGGATTCATTAGCTCTTTTTTCAGCAGGACAGCTCTGCTGTGCATGCAGGTCAGTGTTGATATTATAACATATTTGTCTTTAATTTGATAGCCCATTGCTCTTACACTGTTCAGTCATTGCAAAAGTGTGCTTTTAGTTGGCTTTTCTTAGGAAGGGATGAGGGGATGCAGAAGTGAAATTTGTTTGGTAAGAAAACATCATTTCTGTTCTCTGTTAACAGTGACATAAGTAAAAGAATAAAGCAAGAAATACTGGTCAATCATGGACAAGTAAGAGATGCAATACTTTGCAAATGTAGCTGAGGGATGTGAAAACATGATTCATTTTCAGAAAATTTTGTATTGTAATTCTGCATCACACCTCTGGCTCTCAACACTGCTCTCTGTCTCTGTGTGTTCAGCTCATAATATTCTGATTATTTGTCACTAGCTGGGCAGCTCTAACCTCAGTTATGATGTGATCTAAAATCCCCTGAGACACCAAAATACTTGAAGACAAGGAAAGATGTTGCTAAATAAGACATGATACAGCTGGAAAATCTGACCACAGAAAGCCCAGATGTCTGCTAGAGGCACTGTTTTCTTAATTACCTAATTTTGGATTCTTAAGGAAGCGTGTTAAAAAGAAACAAAACTAAGTTGTGGGCAGTTCTTTTGCGGTCTGATGTGACTGTTATGGATGATCCTTAAACTTTCAGATGCTTACAGAAAAAGCAAGCAAAGAAACCTCTACTTTATTGCCATTTTAGCATGTTGATTATTTTATCTACTTTTAACTCTGGAAGCTTTTAAATCAAAAGTTACATTTCAGGTTGGGGAATACTAAGTCTGTTTTGCAATGATGCTTTCTTTATTTGCAAGGTTTTTGCTGAAACTTTTATGAATATTTGACTTTGCAGAAACCCTCAAATTACCATCCGCCCACGTTCAGCTTTGCTCCGAGGTGGCTCTCTGGTGCTCTGGCTGCCCTTTCTCAGTGCCAGGCCTCGGGGAGTCACAACTTCCCAGCACAAAGCATTTGCCCTGTAGTTCTGCTTTTGCTTTGTTGTATTCCATTTTTTTTTTTTTTAACTTTTCCCCCTCTGACCTGCTGCTGATGACCTTGCTGAACCTCTGTCCTGATCTGTATCTTATGCTGCCCTGAAATATCATGCACAGGAAGCATCTGGCTGTTCCCTTGCTGTATGGGGCATTCTTTCAGCGGATTATCTCTGTTTCACTCTGCTTCGTTCTGGCACAAAGCCTGCAAAAGTCATTTGACAAACGTAAGCCCTCTGCAGATCCAGATCATCCATCTCTCGCCACTCCTGAGACGCCCGTGATCCGCGCGGTGTCCACCTGCTCGGAGCTGGCTGCCTTGGGGACCTGGCCATTTGTCAGGTTTGCTTTTTCCCCCTTCTCGTTGCTTTGTCAGTCATAGCCCCTAGAAAAGGAACTGCAGGTTGCTAGGAGAAGGTGAATCAAAGTGTGCTTAACTTTGGGAAGTGAAGTGTGTGATGGGGACGGGCCTTTTAAACAACCACTGGCAGTATTCATGGTGGCAAGGAGGGGGGTATTTCTCAGAAGCTTCTGGCTTCTGCACCTGCAGATTTCCCATTGAGAGGGAAGTTAGCTTTGGTTTTGCAGGTGCAAGAGAATATAAGTGTCTGGCTTCCTTCCGATTTTACACTGGCTTGTCCTTTTTTAAAATTTGGCACAACTGCTTTGCACAGCCCTGGCAGGTACCCAGCCCCTGTCGTGTTTCTTTGTTTAGCCAACAATAAATCCATCCAGAGGAGAACAGCTTAATGGTCTGTAGTAATCATCCACCCAAAATCCGGGCTAAAATCTTCATCTCTCTAGCCGGTGTAGCTCCTTTCCTCCCAAAGGGGAACCATTTGTGCGTGTGGTGGGCTGCCAGAGGGTCCCTGTTGTGCCTTGGTGTGTGTTCAAGGCTAGGCTGGATGAGGCTTAGACCAGCCTGGTCTAGTGGAAAGTGTCCCTGCTTACAGCAGGGGGCTGAACTGGATGATCTTTAAGTGTTCTTCCACCCCAAATCATTCTGATTGTCAGGAGTAGTGCAGGTGACATTGATGCAGCATAAAAGGGCTGGGACCCCTGGGATCCCCACATCCCTGGTGATGCATGTTCCTAACATGTCCCCTTTTGGAAAATCAGGAGAACTTTCAGCTGGGATGTAATACCTTTTTCCAGGCTAAAATATAATCTGCTCAGTTCCAGATAAATGGGTTTCACTTAGATATTGCAGGTTTTAGTCTTGTGTGTTACTGCTGAGTTGATAAGATTAATGATGTTGTCATGGTCATCTTAAAGGTGTTTCACTAAAGTGCCTCCTTTTCATTTTAGGTAACAATGTGGGAATCTCTCCCTTCATGTTTTAATTTTTTTTTTTTTTTTTTCCCTAACTTTCCTATTAGCAAGGATAAGTGTTGAGGTGTGATTCCCAGTGCTGAAATCAGAAGGTCTATTCAAAGAATTCAAAACCTCATGGTTCCTGAGGGTCTATTGAAGGGTATTTAATATTTGGGGCCGCACCAAACCCCTCAGAATACAGCTCCAAGGAACAAAAGCTTCTGAGAGATGTACTTATTCATTACTGTGTACAGTCATACATTATAAAGTTTAATGCTTGCTTGCAGACTGGATGACAGCGACTCCATTTGTGCAGTGTTTGCCTCTTAATCATTATAATAATTTCTTATACATCATCTCTAAAAGGCAGATTAAGTCCAAGCATGACAAAACCTCCCATGGTATTGCTGCTGAGATCTGCCTAATAAAAGCAGCGCTGGGTTTATTTTAATTTTTTTTTTTTTTTTTTTTTTTTTTTTTTTTTTTTTTTGAGGGAAGGTTCTTATTAACCTATTATCAAACCATGCAATTACTTAAAGACATTATTCTTCTGCTCAGTGATGAAATAAGCCCCAAAGTCGCACCAGTGAGGTCACCCAGGTACCTGCAAATGAGGTGCCTGAGCTTAGCAGCAGTTGCTAATTGCAGGTGATGCAGTGCCCTGGAAGCAGCATGCATGAGCAGATGCACTTTGGCTGTGGCAGTTTCCAGCCAGGCTGCATTGAGTGCTGGTGGCTGTGCTGCTCTCAGCATTGTGGAAATCCTGAAGTGAGTGATAACTCTCTGGTCAGCACACGAGCAGAAGCAGGGCAGATATCCTGAGAGACCAGACAGTGCTGCCTGGTTCACAGCACAGTCCTTGTGAACTGCAAGAATTCATTTTCCCTTTCAGGGCCCCTGAGCTTGAGTTTCGAAACAAGAACCATATTTTGAGCTCTTGGTTCTGGCAGAAAATCAGCTCCTCTTTACTGCTGAAACTCTCTCAGTGCTGCAAAGGGGTAAAAATAAGCCAAGATCTGGCTCATGCCTTAAATTTAGTATTTTGTATTTGCCAGTTTGACTCTTTTGGTGGGTCCTGTGCGGGCTGTGGCTGAGCAGAGGTCCCAGAGTCCTGTCACACTGTGCTGAATGTGGCTGCTCTCGCTGCCTGCAACTCCTTCAGCTCATTTCGTGTGAGATGTCTCTCTTCCACAGGAGTAAACCACAGATGCAACTTTCTGCAAAATTACCAACTTTTACAGAACACTTATGGCTCCCTTTGAGGTCTCCTCCTCTGCTCCCGCTGTGCTGCTGCTTTTCTGAAGGCAAATTAAACAGATCTATTCCAATCTGACTGAAGCCATTGAGTTACTTAAACAGATTGACCTGACTTGGGCTTATCAATTTCTTTAATGAGGTGTCCTCTGCAACTTCTGCTTGGCTTTTTGCCATCCTTCTCATTAAAAAATTTATTTTGGAATCTCTTTGTTCCAGGCAGAGTCGTTGCCAAATAGTTGGCTGGGTATATGCCTGACCCTTACCCCCTAATAATGCTTTCATTTTCGTTTTTAAATCTAGCAAAGGCACTGGGAAGTTACCTTGCTTATAGATGTATGATTTGGAAAGTGTTTTAACTCTAAGTGAGGGGGAGCAGTGTGAAGAGGGTGCTTCTTCCCTCTGGCTCCATGGAAATAACCCTGCATAACAGAAAGTTTCAAGATTAAAATGCTGATTTTTGCAGCCCAGCTGAGATGTCTTTTTATGGTCACCTTTTGAAACAAGTGACAGATTACACCCAGGCTGGAGAGATAATGACTTCCTGTTGAAACTTCTTTATGAAATTGAACCTTCAGGATCAAATGGTGCATATCTGAAAGGTTTATCCAAAGTGTAGGGAATAAAATCATTGTTGATGTATGGAAAAACTGGTGTGCTTCTTTGGGATGAGTATGCATCAAAAACAGTTGGATTAATACAGATCTACTCCAATAAAACTGTACTCTGTCCGTGAGCATCTCTCCCTGGGCACGTCTTTCTTGATGCTGATGGTCCTTTCCCTAAAGTGTTGAATTGGCTGAAGTTAGGAGATTGTTTTGGTCTTTTTCCTTGAGCCATTAAGGTCATTTATGTATTGTGCATCAGTCAAGACCAGATGCTCCACATGTGCATGAAGTCACGCCTGTTTGAAGGCCTGGCTCAGGCGACAAGGAGAATGCCTGTTCTGTACTCTAGATCCTTCAACTCGAACCTTCACTCAAAAGTACCTCCCAAGTTCTTCCTCCTCTCCAGAAAAATAGCAAGCAGTGCTGGCTGTCTTCTTTCAGGTCACAGATTTTTAATACTTCAGGTGAAAGCCTGAGCAGAGCCCTCAGTGTTGGGAAGGGAGGATGTCCTTCAGTCTTCCTCTCAACAAAACTTTCTGCAAAAGCCCGTCTCGTCCATGTGTGTTGGGCACAACACGTACAATGTGGGAACTCCAAGGAAGCACAGGCAGAGAGGAATGAGTGATTTTTGGGTGCCTGTTGTATGCAGCCATGAGGTACAGGGCAAATGCTTGCTCAGTAAGGGTGCAGCATGCAGGGACATCACACCAGATACCTCTGGGAACATTACTGCTAGTACAACTTTATGTTTTCTTTTAAGACAAAGTCTCTGTAGAGTTTAGGTGCCAGTGTGGGAAGAGGGCTACTGACCAGAAGGGTTTGATGCGCAAGTTTGCACTCAGGCATCCTCTTGTTGTCTCTCTGACTCTTTTACACCGCAGAGTCCGGAGTTCCATCTGAGCTGACCAGATTTAGCAGGAACTGGTTTTGCCTTCATCGGCTGCATGTTCTGTCTATACTTAGTGGGAGCAAGTTCCCAGCTCTGCTGAAGTGTTTTGTTCTTTCATCCTGATAGAAATAAATACAATTTCATGCAAAGTTGCTGTGAAAGAAAAGCCTTCTGTTCTGGCAAATAAACCACCTCTGCTCCTGTCCCTCCTGCTTCAGACACCCAGCCTTGCTGCTGACAGTATTTTCATCTCAAACGCACAGTTAGAAAAGCAGGGCAAGGAAACTCAAGATGCATCGTGCAAAATAGATACTTTCTATGTAGAAATCCATCTCATTCCCAGACAGAGAGAGGATGAGGAAGAGTGTGTGTGTCTGTGGGCCCTGGAACCGAGTGGGATGCAGGGAAGTGGAGGCATCCCTGTGGGCAGTAGAGTTTCAGATCCCAGCAGCATGCTCCAGCTTCCTGGCTGCAGAGCACAGTCACAGTATTTATTACTGACTGCTATTGGATTTTTATAAAACTGATTCAGGAGAGCATTTGCATCTGCACTATTTAAGGGAGCGGGGAATTGACCATGTGGCTACAAAGTTAGACGTGTGCTTAAGTGTCTTGCTGAGCTGGTATTATTTTGAGAAAATAAATAGGTGCTTCCTGGCTTGAGTCTGCGGCCAGCATGTGCGACTGGTTAGATTTAGGATGTTTCAGTTCTGAGTGCCTAATTTAAGATAACTCAACATACTAGTTAATAAAAAAATTATGAGCACCCACCAGAAAAGCAGAGCCATAATGGCACTGACAGAGGATTTTCCAAGGTGTGCAGTCCAAGCAATTGGATAATAATGTAAAGTTGTCCAGAGGACCACGTCTATTGGATTTGCAGACAGTTTTGTTGAGCTGTGGTCAGACTGACCACAGATAGACCTGTTCTGACTCAAATAATCAGGTAGCAGTCTGCATGGAAGCCACAAGAGATTGGAGAAGGTGTTTTTTGTGTCCTGTGTGTGCCCAGTGGGCCTGATCCTGCATTCCTGTGCTGGTTCTGAGAAACAGACCATTAAAATCAAAGAGGATTTTTGACTGACTAAGGAGTTCAGACTGTATTGCTGTGGATTTTAGTTCCTTCCATTCATTTTCCTTTGATTATCAGTACAATGCTTTATTTTTGCACAGTGTAATATTTTTTTAAAGGCCCATTTGTAGCTAATAACATTTATGAAGAGGCAGCTTTGACTGAAACTGCATCTGAATGTCACTTGAATAATGAATGGGAATGCCATATATCCATTAAAATTTGAACAATGATAACTGTATGTCTGTTAGAGTCCCCTTTTTGATGGATATGGCCAGCAGCCATTAAAATACAGTGAGAATTCTTGTTCACAGTCCCACAATGGCTGATAATAACACTCTTGATAAGAATTTGCAGCTCAAGACACCAATTTTACAAAAGGGATTTATTGCAGCTAACAGCATCTCTGAAGATTAAAATGTAACTATCATTCAGTTCTACTTTTACTTTATTTTTTTTTAAGTCTCACATACGTAAAGAAAGGATTTTACTTCCCCATCACTCTCTGGAGTTGGTTTCCTGCTGGCCCTTATTAAAAGTTACTCACTTTTTGAATATAAAATGTTAGCTAACATCCCCACTGGTTTAAAAGAGAAAAAAACCCCAAAACTTTTCCTCCTATTTTTAACACAGAAGGTTTGTAGAATTTAGAAATAGATGTGGCCTACTGGGTCATCTAGTCAATTTTCTACACCCCTCCATTATTTCTTGCAAGCCTTCATGTTTCTGGGCTTTTTAACCTTTCTAGATGCATTGCTGCTGCAGCTGTTCTCCAGCTCAGTGACGTGCGGATGTCACTGGGCTCTAACAAGGAGACTCACGCAGCACTTTGAAGTTGGAGGAAAATAGGGAAAAAATCTTCTTAATAGAATCTATCCCAGAAAGTGACTTTGCTTAGCTTACAGTAAATATGCGGTGCTTCAAAAAATGTATTAACTGTAGAGTCTGGTAACTTTTTGGCTGGACCTACAAAGCTGATGCAAGCGGCAGTGTAGTACAGTGGCTGAGATACTGACAGATTTATATTTTGCTTTTTGACCTTCAAAAAGTCACTTAATCGAACTTTTCCTTTCCCCCCTCATCCCTCCTGCAGAGCAGGGTTTATCTGAGCAGAAAGTGCTTACTAAGCACCAAGTGAACACCTATTGTGCCAGGACCCTGAGCTTTATCTCTCAAGCGTGGTCAAATCCAAAATAATAGGTTGGTGTTCTGAAGAAATAGGTTGTTGAAAGAATCATGTAGGCTTGGGTTTTTTGACTGGCACAAAAACCTGGATTTCTTAAGGATTTGGCAAGGCTGAGTTTAGCTTTTCTTCTATAATTATGAATATAGTTTGTTGACTTTGCTGATTTTTTTACCTCCATTCCTGTGATCAGTTCCAATCTGGCAGCGGGAGCCGGAAGCCTCACGTCCTTGTACATTAAACAGGATGCAGTGCCTAATTATTATCTTGATTAAATTTGGTGATTAAGTGATCTGTAATTGTATGTAAGTTCAGACGTCCCAAGATATTACTCAAAGCCATGCTGACTGATCATTTGGTCAGGGTTGGGGTGGCACTGCATTGATTAAATCTTACTTTAAGGAGAAGTTGGTTCACATCTCTGCAAGCACTTAAAGCTCTGTGGAATTTTGCTACGTTTCTCTTTGCTGAGCAATATGTAAAAGTACATCAAGTGTAAGTCCAGTTAAGTAATAAATGTCAAGAAAGTATCTACAGAAGGATGCATTTGTAAAATATATTAATGGCTCCTAGTTTAATTTAAGAAGACAGAAAAATACCACATTCCTGATAAATTTCTGAAGTAAGTACAAAAAAAAAAGAGAAAATAAGTATATGCCAACATCATAACTTCCTCTTGATGACTAAAGCTATGGCATTTTTAAAGCCAGGGATGAAGCAATTTTAGGCGTGATTCAGTTGAAATCTCTGCCTTTCTCTGTCCTCTCGGAATAAACCACCCATGCATTTTAAATTTTGCTCCTTTCATATGTTATGGGATATTGATAAAAAATGATAATAATAAAAAAGCAATGCCCCTTATAGCAAAGAAAAGGCAGTCTGGTAGTCAAATGTTTTTCAAGCTTGGTGCAACTTGGACTGAAAGACTGGAACATCACCCAGTAATAAGTTTGTGGAGATGAAATCCACTTGGATAAAAGTATAGAGCTATGCAACTTGACAGGCTCAGTCCTAGAGGGCAGCAGTCTTGGATCCAATAGTCTCTCTCATTTTGAATAATTGCTGTGCAACACAGAATCAAACATTTATTGCTGAGTACAGGTGCATTTGCTCTCCCTGGTGACCCTCTATAAGCAAATGTGCAAGACGATTTTATTACCAGGAATGCAATTCACACAAACTGTTTGCTTTAGAGAATTAAATAAACCCAGACAAAGGACAGTCAATACCGTTGTTTTACCTTCTTGCATTTAAATGCTGCTTCCTGGATGGTTCAATAGCAAGCTGGAAGACAGAGGGGTTCTGTGTAATGATTCGCATGAAGAAATTTATCTTTGAGGAAAAATCAAGGGGTTACTTTGCTGTAGACAAATTCAGAGTATCACCTTCATCTGAGCAGGCTGCTGTGATTGATGACTGGTGGGAATTCAGTTGACTGGAGAAATCTTGGCTAAAAAATCTGTTTCCAAACTAGAATGGCCGAGCATTGGCAAAGCTTTGATTTTGCTGCCAATGCAGCATTTGAAGACTGAAACCATATTTGTGGCTGTGCTTGAAAGAGCTTCTAGGAGACATTTGAACCCATGCCATGAATTTTTGAAATAGGAGCATTTTTCAGTGCAAGGGAAAATGGCATCTCAGAGCGGCCCTTGCCTGGGGAGGGGCTGTGATCAGTCTTGCCTGTGGGCAGAGTCTTCCCTGAGACCAGTATCTCCTCAGTGCAATTAAAAATAAAGGCATCTGGTGCCTGGCTTGTAGTGATGACAGCACATTGCACGGCTGTGGAGGGACATTAGGATCCATTTAGAGTGCCAACTAGTGCCTTATTTGTTATTTTGCTGTATTTGTGTAGTGTTGACAATCCCTTGCTGGGACAAAATTAGGATAAGCGGAGTCAGAAAGGTTAATGCCTTTGGTCTTCTCCTTTCTGTCAGCTTTATGAGCACAACAGGGCTAAGGTATCCCAAGTCTTTGTTGTCTTCATAAACCCCTGAGAACTGCATTCAGAGATGCAGATACAGATCCAACACGACACCCTGGGCTCTCAAACCTTTTGCTTGCATTCAGATACGGGCTGGTGTTCTCTCCCCCAGCACTGTTTTGTGCAGTGATAAGGTGAAGAGAAGCACTATGAAATAGAAATTGGACGTGATTGATAGCACCTCATGGAAGCAAGAGTAAATACTGAAATGCTGATTTATCTTTCCAAGACCAACAGCTGTGCTTTTTAATGAGACTTGAACTAAGGAATATAAACACTGGGTGACAGCCACAGCCGGACCCACTATTCAGGCTATACCTCCAGTCTATCCAGTTATTGAGAGCCAGCACAGAGAAGTGCAGAGAAGCCATCAGAACATTGCAGGAAGTCCTCAGCTGTTGCAGATCTGTTTGTGGAGCAGGGATGAGATCTCCTAGGGCTCAATCCTAGACTGGGGTGTTCATCCTTTGCAGGGTTCAGGATCAACTCTTCAGCCCCTTGGAGCACAAACATCACAGGCCATCATGGACCATTTTCTGTGTGTTGAACCCAGGGTTTGAAGCAGCAGGTTTTGTCCTGAGCAAAGACAGATAGAAGGAGATGTGTCTTCTCAGCACTCTTGGGCGTGTGATCTGGCAGAGTAATCTTCTCTGCCAAAATTTTCTTTGCAATCATTTGTGAGATAAATAAACTGCAGGCGTCACACACAGCCAAGTGAAATGGAAGCTATGGCAAAGGTAGTCAAGGGGACTTTCTCCTTCAAAAGCTCCTGTAATGGGTGACCCAAACTTTCAAGACAAAATATTTGGCAAGTGCGTTTGAACTAAAAAAAATATTTTATTCAGTCAAAAGCTTTTGTTTCTCGCCAACTCAGTAATGTGCTGTTGGGACAGGTAGAAGGAGCTGCTTTCCAAAAATAAGCAGATATTATGCAACAAGCTTAGTTATATTAATAAGTGAAAAATGAATGTACTGTTCATTAGCTGCTTTCAAATCCAAGTAGACAGTCATACTGATGATTGCTGATTATTTTTTTTTTATTTTTACAAAGAGAAATGTTTGAGGAAAGGCAGAACTTGGTCCTTAGCATTCTTTTGTTTCCACATTGCAGCTTGGTAATTGATGAAAGACGTTCCAAGTGTTGAACACGTTACTTGAAACTTTTCTGTTGGCTTTGTGATCTGATCTAGATCTGACAAGTTGCATCAAGAGTCCTTCACAGGACACTCCCTCTGGCAGGAGTAATCCCCTTCTTGCAGGACCTGCTTCTGGAGTTCTCTTTGAAGTGAATGGACTTGATGTGGATAGACAGCATTTGTCTCTATTCTGTTATTTTGGGGGGGTTGTCCTGATTCTGTTGAATATAGGAGCTGTCCTTCATGTAATGTACACTGTTATAAATAGAAGCTTTGGTAAAATTCATCCTTAATTGTTTTTAAAAAGGGATTCTGGATAAAACAGCTGGTGGAAATAATTTGAAAGACTCAGCTGTCTTTGTGTGAAGTTGGAGCAGGCTCAAAATACACTGATAAGTCCAGCAGTGAAAAAAAATCTCTGTTGTCAGCTGATGTATCTCCTTCCCCTGCACTCTGCATTATTCTCACTGTCTCTCCTTAGTCACTGAATTTCAGTGTCTAAATTGGGAGCCCAGTAAATGAAAATGCAAGACTGTTGGATTTACATGGCAAGGTTTTGGCAGTGGGGGACTACAGGGGTGGCTTCTGTGAGAAGCTTCTGGAAGCTTCCCCCCATGTCCAGCTGAGCCAATGCCAGCTGGCTCCAAGGTGGACCAAGTCCATCTGCAGCACTGGTAGTGCCTCTGGGATAGCGTGTGCAAGGAGGGGGAAACGTTGCTTCTCAGCAGCAGCCAGGAGAGAGGAGGCAGTGTGTGAGAGCAGCAGCTCTGCACGCACTGAGGTCACTGGGTCCTGGGGGATTGCACCCTGTGGGAGGTCCCACGCTGGGGCAGCTCATGCAGAACTGCAGCCCATGGGAAGGACTCGCATTGGAGAAGTCTGTGGAGGTTTGGCTCCCTGAGGAGGAAGGAGCAGCAGAGACGACGTGTTGTGAACTGACCACAGCCCACATCTCCTGCAATGCTGGGGAAAGAGAAATCAGGAGAGAAGCTGAGCCTCAGAATAAGGGAGGAACGGGGGGAAGATGTTTTAAGGTTTGGTTTTTTTTCTCATTGTCCTGTTCTGACTCCTGAGTTTTGCCTATGATGGTAACTGGTGAGCGATCCCTTCCTGTCCTTATCTCAGCTCACAAGTTTTTCATTGTATTTTTCTCCCCTGTCCCACTTAGGAGAGGAGTGACAGAGTGGCTTTGGTGGGCATCTCACATCCAGCCAGGGTCAACCCAACACAGTGAGGCTGTCACACCATTTCCAGTGGTGGGAGTGAGTCTGCACTGTGATCACTCAGGGGAAGAATTTAACTCCAAAATTACAAGTGTGCATTCAAAGTGTGAGACTGAGGCTTCTCAGAGATGGGCTGGAACTGCACATCCTGGCTCTTATCCTGGGGAGTGACCTGAGAGCTTAAACACCCTCATTCACCTGCTCCACCATCACAAGGATACTTAAATTACCTCTCTGCATGAGCAATCTGCTGTTAATATCACACTAAGCACTCAGATTGATGTCTTTGCAACCTCAGTGGCCTAAAATGGGTTGTGCAAATGTGAATAGCTGCATGTGGCTTCTCTGACCCAGAGAAAAGCAGTATGTGAAATCTGGGCTTGTATGCCTAGACGGACATATATAGCTAGAAGAAAACAAATAAGAAATGAGTTGATAACATGTGCCCATGTCACGCTCAGAAATGCTCTTGAATCGGGTGGCTGACAATAGCATGGTGTCTTGTAGCTGCAGGTGAAGGCAGCAGATAGCTGTGGTGGCTGGTGCCAGGCAAACCAGCTCCTGCTGCCAGGGCCCAGCATGGAGCCCTGTGGCTCCTTTGCAGGCATCGCCATGGGTCACAGAATCACAGCCAGGGAACCAGCTGGTAGCTTTCTTTATCCCATAAAGAGTTTCAAATGCTGCCTCCCACTCCTTATTTTTTAGCAGATGACATTGAAGGACTTTCACTTTTTTCCCCCCAGTTTTTTTAAAGGCTCTCCCCGCATCATGTCATGGGTGACATCCCTGACAGCTGACCACTGACTTCTGCACCAGCAAGATTTTCATGGAATCATAGAGGCATTAAGGTTGCAAAAGACCCCTAAGATTATCAGGACTAGATGTCTTTTTTCCTGTCCAGAAACCAGTCTGTGGCAGGGCTGCCTAAAACCCCCTCCTCCCCCTGCAGGCACTAAGCCCTCACCCCCCATCAGGCTGCTCCATTCTCCTGCCCGAGGCATCAGGGCTGGGGCACATCCATACCCTGGGAACAGCCACCCTGCCTCCCTGCTCAGCTGCCCTTGCCCAGCAGCGCTGCAATCTGGGCTCAATTCCTGCAGCAAAACGCAGCTGAAGCAGCTCAGTGTTACCCTCTCCAGAGACCAGCTGCTCTCACCTGGCGCCTTGCAGCTAATCACAGTGACAGGAGCCATTGTTTATTTTCCTCCATCCTTGTCTTCCTTGTTTTATGGAAAATTAGAGCAGGCAGGCAAGCCATCCATCAGCCTGTAAATGCTGCGGAGTCTTTTGGCTTTGTGCTAAATAATTGTGCATTTTATTGCTATTTACACATTTATTTTCCGAGGCAATAAAATACAAACTGCAGTCCTTGAGACTTTATATTTTGCATCTGTATCACAGCAGCCACACAGGCTTCAGCAGCAGCATGCAGCCTGCTGCCATAAATTCACTTTTCTTATTTTAGTAGGTCTAACATTTATTTATAATTAATGTCAGAGACCTTACATAGGAATGCCAATTATTGATTTTTTTTCTTTTTTAAGAAGAAGAAATTACTTTTTTCTTATTACTGCCATAGCAGCACAATCAAACTGCAGAGGCTAATCTTGTCCACAACAGTGGAAGAAAAGGCTCTTAAAAACTGAGTTGGTAGTAAAGTTATAAAAAGCATCATTCAACCTCTTAACTCTGCAGTTTGTATATATGGAGATTATTGTGTGGGGGCAGGGGACAGTAATTCAAAATAGTAGCTCTGCTGGTGTCAGTGAAGGCATGTGGGAATGGGAAAGATCTACAGCAGGAGCCATTGTCACCGCTGCAAAATGAGAGCCTTTGGAAGTGGCAAGGGGGCTCAGCGTCCCAGTGCAGCTGGGGATGGGGGCACCCAGGGTCTCGGGGGGATCCCCAAACTCCACTGCTGTGATTGAGGAGGGACTGCTGTGCCTGCAGTTTGCACTGCCAGCAGTGCCCATGGGGTGCAGCACTTCCCATACAATGCTTGTATGTGGGACTCGGCTCCGCTTGCCACAGTCACATGCACAAAGATGTGAATTGGACCAAAGAAGCCTTGAAACATCTTTTCATGGTTTGAGTCTCCCGATACCTGCTTAGTGCTAAGATATCTACCCATGCATTTGTAAAAGGCTCTTACCAGTAGCCCTTGCACATTTGTGCTTCTCCTTCAGTCCAGCTGTGCCTGAAAGCTGCTGAGAAAGGCATCAGACTTGGCAAAGAGTGATGGGAACAGCAGCCAACTCCATCTTAAACTAATTTTTACCCCTGGCAGGGATGGCTGCCTAACAACTGTTCAGAGGCTGAAACACAGCCCTGGAAAAGAGGGCAAAGTAACTGCACCAGCTTCTCATTCCTGATGATTTACCATCAAAATGTTGAGCATCTGTGGAAAGGGAAGAAGTGGAGATAGGAGCAGAGTTGGGAGCCAGGGGTGGTTGTTACCTTTCTACCTCAAGCTCTGTAATGGTGAGAATAAGACAGATGCCTGCAGGCTCACTCACCCCTTCCACAGCTGCAAAGCAGAGCTGGCAACAGCATGTCTTGTGTATGGTGGTATTTGGAGGGATTGCCAAAAAAAAGGGCTTGTCACAGTTGTCATGGGGGTTGAATAACCTGCTTGTTTTGTGACACCTTCTGCTCCAAGAGCTTCTCCTCCCACAGCAAGTGAACCTCAGTGGGTCAGGAAATAAACCAGAGGCGATCAGTGCATCTCTGTGACATCTTCCCAAAGAGCTTCAAAACCAGCAAGGAAGCCCTGTGTCAGCTGGCAGGGGTGTGATTTCCATGCATGAATGTGGCAACAGATGCTGTCAGGGCAAAGCTGGATGTTGCTGAAAATGGAGATGAACTGTGTGATTCAATCTGAGGAGCAGCAAACCAATCCTGAAGGATTCTGCTCTGCCTTCCTAGGGGGCACTGAGTGGTTAAAGTTGTGGAAAACAGTGAGGGGTGGATTCTCATGATCTCTGGAAACTCATACCCCAAACATCACATGTGGAGTACCACAAATGGAAGCAATGAGTGCTTTGGCTGTTATTTGTTTGTCATGGCGCAGCCACAAATTCCACCTGAATTTTGTCACTTAAAGTCTGGTGGGTTTGTTTGTTTGTTTGTTTGTTTGTTTGTTGGGTTTTTTTGTTTGGTTGGGTTTTTTTTTTTGGTGGTGGTGGTTGTTGTTGTTTTTGTCTAGCGCTATTAGGATTTCTTTCTTTGCTTGCTCATCAGGAAGAGAGTTCTATTTTAATTTTTTAATTAGCTTGGTATTTCTACACTCATTCAAAGATGTCTGGCCAAACTTGAAGTAATGTGCAACACCTGCCAAACCAAAGACTTTTCACACCAGGACTGCAGATAGTCTGGAGACAGGAGAGGATGTTTTCTCACAGAGATGTATTGTCTGGGCTTGGGGCAGGTGTCACCCACAGGAACCTCACCTGCAGAAGGAGGGTGTTGCTGACAGGCATCTGAACATAAAAGAGTTTTATTCTTGACCAGTAGCACTGGTGGGGTTGCAAAAACTTCTTCATTTGCTCTGTCTGCTATGACAGTGCTGGAGAGCCTGGCCACCAAATGTGCAGTTCACCTCCATGGGTTTTGTAGAGTTGTTTCTGAAAGCAAATCCCATTTTTTTTCTGCTTGTGTTGAACAAGTTGAGTAATAAATCATGTTTCACCCCATGGATGCTATTGCAGACCCAGCCCTACTTTTTTGAGTTGGAGAAGGCACCAAAAGCATCCAAAGGCCTGTAAGAATGGGATAAGAGGTAATAGTTTTAAACTAAAAGTGTTTAGATTCAGACTAGTTATAAGGAAGAAATTTTTAAGGGGAGAGTGGTGAAACACTGGCACAGGCTGTTGAGAGAGGCTGTGGATGTCCCACCTTTGGAAACATTCAAGGCCAGGTTGGATGGGGCTCTGAGGAAGCTGATCTGGTTGAAAATGTCCCTGCTCACTGCAGAGGAGTTGGACTGGTTGACCTTTAAAGGTCCTTTCAAACCCAAACCATTCCATGATTCTAATAAAGGCTGTTGGGAGGAAGAGGGGCAATGTCTCTCTCATTTTTCATCCTTTGCTATAGAAGGGGTTTTTTTATCTCAGTGGGAGGTTGGTTTGGTTCAGACCAGCAGAAGTTTGGACATCCCTGTGTGCCTCCTGCCCTCCTTGCATGCAGCAGCATGACCCATATAAGGTTTAATTCCAGTAAGCCCTCTCAGCAGGTCAGTAAACCTGCTCCCAGACCCTTCCAGCTCCCTGCTAATCCAGGCAAATCCTCTTTCCGTGTACCTTCCCCCGTTTCTTCCATCACCTTGGAGTAAAAAGGTGAGGATGAAGGAAAGGAAGGAAAGTTTGGAAACACACTTTAGCCATTTTGGTAGGTGCATGAGACCAACATCAGCGTCCTTGAAGTGCAGTGTGGCCCCTGCTGTCTCTGTGGGCTCTGTACAGGTGTCTGTGTGCAGTCTGCCCACTCTACCCCCATGACAGCCTGGACAATGGCATCCCAGGATTTTGCCTATCTTTCCCAGCAGAGAGTCGTGTCTTGTAAATAAGGCTGAGCTTATTTCCCAGGCTGTATCTAAATCAGGGGGGGCATTTTTTTTCTGGGTTCATTTAGTCGGGAGAAAAGGAGGCTGAAGGAAGACTTTCTCTACAACTCTCTGAAAGGAGGTGGTAACCTGGTGGGGGTCAGTCTCTTCACCCAAGTAACAAGAGATAGAATGAGAAGGAACAGCCTCACATTGTGCCAGGGCATGTTTAGAGGTGTGTTTGGATTGGATATTAAGAAAAGTTTCTTCACCACAAAGACTGTTGAGCACTGGAGCAGGCTGCCCAAAGTAAGAAAATCTCCATCCCTGAAAATGTTCAAACAACATATGGATGTGGCACCTGGAGACATGGTTTAATGATGACTTGACAGTTCTGAGTTAACTGTTGAGCTCTGTGATCTCAGAGGTATTTTCCAGCCTGAGTGATTCTATGATTCTTGTCTCCTGCACTGCTGTGCAAGCCAGGGTGCAGCTTCAGCTCATAGACTCTGCAGGGGGATGCTCTGAGGTGATACCAAAGAGTTTGGTTTTTATTCAGGATCTGAAAGGATCACAGCGCAGTGTTTCATCTGAAGGCTGGGCTTCTTTCAATTTCTTCTTTCAGTCCTTTAAGACTATTCAGAGTTTGGGGAAGCACATTTTTTTGCTGCTGTCTTATGATCTGGTACTGATAACAAATCACTTAAGAGAGGCAAGAGAACTTCCTGTTCTGGTTGTTTGCGGGGAAGGAGTTAAAAAGTCATCTATTAGTTATGTGTGACTGGTTGGTACTGCCTTTGCATGGGAGGAAACATCTCAGCACCTCACCCAGCTGAGCCTCCCACGAGTCTATGAACAAATGTCCAGGACTGGAGCCAAACCATCCCAGTTTTGTGTGCCGGCCAGGACCTGCACCTCTCTGAGTGCCTCTGAGGGGTGAGCAGTCTTGTCTTTGGCCACCGTTCTGGCTGGTAGCTCCATGATCAGAAACGACTGCAGATGTTTGTTAAACTCAGGAGAGATCACTTTGCCTCCCCATGCCATGTGCTGTCACAGTGAGCCTCACTGCCGTGCGTCTCTCGCACTTTCCTCACTGAGGAAATGAGAGATGCACCAAATCTGCCATGCACATCAACCAGAGCAGGGGAAATGAAATTCAGAAGCAAGAAATACAGGAGGCTGCAAAATGAGAACAATTTCCATCAGCTGCAAGTTTGGAAACATCACGGCAGCAGTGATGCTGGGAAGGGGAAACTTGGAAACTTCATCTTTCAAACAAAGATCAAGCAATCCACTGAAGGACAGGAACCCCTGGTATCTGTTTTCTGTTCCTAAGGATGACAACTCTCCAACAACAGCAATTACCAGCTACTGGATCATCCCCCTGTAGCTGAGTCTGACAACACTTCTGGGGCTGGGAAATCACGTCTCATTTTAGAGGAAATTAAAAACAATGGTGCCCTTTAGCTGATGCATCTCCTCCATAAGAAGTCATAGGTCAGTTCTCCTGTGAGAATGTCTAAGTTCTGTTTGTAATGACTTCCCTTTGGATGCAATCATTATTTTCCAGCATTCACTTTTTGTTTTTGAACAAGAGAGGCATGGTGTAAAAAGTTTAAAAACTCATATTATCCCATTCAAAACCAAGCCAAGCAGAATAGTGCATTTCCCAGAGTTTCTTGGTATATATTTCCTCGCAAATCTTAGAGAGATTTTAATTAAAAGTTTCTTTTTTCTTTCCTTAATAAAAGCAAAACAGAAATAAAAATCTTGTAGCTGCCACTTTTAAAGCAAATTTTTGGACCCAAATAAGTGGCTCATTTAAGAGAAAACCCAAAACCCCAGGGCTCTGCTGCCTGTGGTCACTGGGGACTGTTAGTTTTTAACAGTGTGCCCATTAAAACGTACCAGGAGCTGTATTTCTAGAGCAAGTGGTGACATTTTCATAAACTCCATTTTAAAAGTTACCATGAAATTTTTCAGTGGAGAGCAGGATCCCACATTCATTTCAATAGTCATATGCACAAAACCTTGCAATCCCAAAGAAAAGCTTCCCTGTCCCAGTGAAAATGGAGGGATGATTTTGGTGGGGAAAGGATATTGCAGTGAGTGTGGGACTGTGGTCTCAGTGTTTGAATGGAAGGTGTGATCTTGAAGCCAAGGACAGAATTTAGCTTTAGATTTTGCCCTGCTGTGGGTTTGTGCTGACAAGGGGCTCTCACAGTTATGGTCACTTCAGGACAGTTGACACTGAGGCTGAAGCTGAGGTTTCTGACAAGCGCCAAACCAGACCATGTAGGACTGGTGTTTGTTTTTTGTTGATGCACAAGAAGTTCTTGGTTTTCTAATGTGTCACTAACTGGGTAGATGCTAGGTAGTATTACTGGGGAAGAGTCAGCAGCTGGGGCTTCCCCATCCTGATTCAATAATCAGGAGCCCAAAGGACAGAGATCTCCCCTCTGCCACTGTCTGTCATAGGTACAAGGGGAAATTCAGGCCGAGGTTTCCACAGCATCTGGCCTGCTACAACTTGATTTCTATGTAACATGCGGGCAGCACTGCAGAGGGCAAGACCAAAACAATACTGAAATGGTCACCACTTTCTTGTCTTAAAATTTCTCATTTTACAAAATCAATGATAACATTTTATAATTAAAAATTTAAGTATTAAATTAATTGAATTTTCTGCTAATTATTTCTATGTGGCTAAGTGATACTTTGAATTTCTCTTGAACCAGGAAGCCCTTAAATATTCAAGTATTGCGGGCTACCTTAGCAGGTTCCCTGTTTATGTTTTAGCCATCTTAGTAAGACAAGTGGAAAAGATGCCATAGTTGTGCGCATATCTGTGTGTGTTTCTCTAGCATTCAATTATCTGCATCCAGAACCTCAGTATTACCATTTTTAATATAGTTCAGGATGCCCAGCTGAGTGCTGTATGTGCAGCTCTGATGTATGCAAATCCATTTTGCATGCAGCTCTTGACATATTTTCGTATTTAGGATTATGGGAAGCTTTTTGTGTGCCACTTTGATGTATGCTAATCTTTGCTTCTCTAAAAACACTTTAAAAAGTCCAGACAAGCAGACAATATTTCTTCTTCACTGAAACCCTATTTTTTTTCTGTACCCAGGATCCCACATGGTTCAGAGCAAAACTTCCATCAGTGGTGTGCTGGAGGGCTGTATTCATGAGCCCTGTTCTGGGCAGCTGCTTGTACCCATCAGGTATCAGAGACAACCTGAGATCTGGCAGTCCTCTGGATGAAAGGCAGCCTGAACCATTCATTCCTTTCTTGACTGTCACCTGTGTCGTAGATGCAGGGCAAAAGCTGGAATGGAAACCTCACACGGAGGCTGGGTGATGCCTGGGCTGGCAGCAGGAGCACACAGTGCAGTTGGATCCAAATAGGTCAAGTACATGTATTAGGGACATAAATGATCACTCAGTTAAAGTGGTTGTCTCATGGCTTTGTAATTCTGGCTTGTAACACAATATATTAATTATCAAATGTATTATTTATATCGCTAAAATATATTACATTGTATCATTTATAGACTTCTTATAAACTTTCTGTGGCTGCCAAAATTATCATAGTGTGCACTGTAGATGAAAAACTTGGAAGTATTATTTTGTTCTTGCAAGGTTTGCAGGGGGTGCCAGGTCCAGACTATGCACAGATGCTAAAACACCTCTGAATTTAATTGTGGGTAGTTTGACACCTTTGTAGCACCATAAAGACTAAATGTAAATCCCAGGTTAATGAATTAGAAAATCCCTGTGGTGTCATTAAATCTTCCCCAAAGTGAACTCAGTCTGCCTGAAGAATAAATGTTTAATGCAGTGCTGTGTCAGATGGAGCCATCGATTGTGAGAGAAACGCTGTTGGTTTAACGAGGATCCCATCAGCTGAGCTCCAGTTAACAGCCCCACAGTGCCAGCAACTGCTTGGTATTGCTTCAGGGCAGGAATCCCAGCAAAGACAGTCAGACGTCCTCACATGGGCACAGAAACATTTTTCCTGGATTTTCCTAGAATTTTGGGATTATTGACAATATCATCAATATCATCATCGTTGTCATCTAATCTTCCTTGGTATTCAGAATTGTAATGCCATGAGATCCCCTGCAGTGCATTAATCACTTTCTTAATATCAGAAATTAATGTTCCTCGCAACACATTCTTTGAAGTCACGAACAGCTGTATTTATAGCCACATGCATTTCCCTACAGCTTTAACCAAGGAATAGGTTGGAGAGCATTTTTGAGCTGGATATTCACAGGTGGTGTAGCAAAACACTTGTGGTTGGGTTCCATTTTGTATTGGGATTGCATGGCCAGGTTTTGGTAGTGGGATTGGAGATGGGGCTACAGATGGCTGCCAGAAGCTGCCTCCATGTCCAGCATGGGCACCTGGCATCCAGACAGGCTCAACCCACTACACACCTTTAGTTCAGAGTATTCTACCTGAAATAATATATCCTATATCCTCACCTGTAATTATATACGGTTAAGACAAATGCAGATACAGGATTCACTTTTCAGTAGTTTTAGTTTGCATCTGTTTGTACTATTGCTATCGTTAATTAGTCACTTTGTACTTGAATTACATTAAAGTAGCTTTCTAACTGTCTTTGGTGAATTAGCAAGACTTTAGAAATAATCCATAGCCATCCTAACATCAAGCTAAAACCAAAAATAAGTGATTTTTTTTTTCCCTTTCTCTTACAAGGAGTAAAAGGAGTGCTTTGTATTTGGAGGGTGGTGGTGGTGTTTTTGTTTTATTTTGAATTTCAAAATATTTTGGTATCCCTTAATTACCAAAAGTTACACATTTTCTAGAAAAAGCTTTTGCAAAATGAAAAGTAGATTTCTTCATTTAAAATGTCAAAGATTGTTCTTTTTGAAAATTTCATAATAAAGCAAATTAAGATGAAAAATAGATTTAATTTTGACAAACTGATATGAAACAAGACAGAAATAAAAATAAATTGTGCTTGAGAAACTCCTTACCAGCTCCAATTCTAGACTTGTCCTATTATGAACCACTTAAAAAATTCTTCTAGGTGCAAACACACATAGGTGTCCTGGAAATCCCTTTGAAAACTCTTCTTTTCCAAGCAGAGGGTAGCAGAGCTTTGATCACAACCTACAAATCACGTAATGGCATGGGAAGGATGTGGAAATACAAGGGCAGTCTGTCCACCATGGACTTTGCTATCAAAGTTTGTCAACAGGAATCAAACAGCAATTTTTATGTGTCCAGTTGTCTGCTTGGATGTTCCTAAAGAAGTCTTTGAAGTTGAGCAATTCACAGAGATAGAGTGAATAAATTTTAGTGAGCAAGTGAATTTTAGTTTAGAATTTTCACCACAGAGTTATTCTTTTCATTGTCCCAGCTTTGGAGTCTTAGCAATGCAGCCCAAAAAATCCCATCCCAACCCCTGGTGAATATTGGCCCACCACAGAAAAGCTCTCATCCAGCAGGTTAAGCCTGTGTCTGTCCAGCATTGCAAACTACAGGATAAGGAAAGAAAACTGTATTTTTTAAGAACTTGTAACAATATATTTGCTATTTAAAACACCTATGTGTCTGTGGGAAAGGGGATTTGGAATATATAAAAGAAAATGAAGAACCACCAGGGAAGCAGAGGTGCCCTTTTCTGATTAATGGAGTGTGTGCAAAGAGGTAGGGCTCCTCCAGAATCACTTTCTAGAAAGACAGGGACTGTGGAAGACATTCTGATCAGCAGCTTATTTTTCCACTGTTGTTTTTCAACACATCCCTGGTTGACCTGGCAGACTCCGGCCTCTTGGCCGTAAATGCTACTGTTCACAACTTGGCTGGACAGTTCTGTCATTCCAGTGCTCCTATTTTGTCCTGAAAATATTTGAACTGAGGATTGAGCCAGAGGAATGGACCATAAACAGGTCAGCAGTGGAGCTGCACACTGAGTTTGAATTCATCAACTAATTCAGGCCTTTTCCCTGGCCTCTCCCAGTTTATCTCATGGTTGTTTCCTGGTACAAAGATGAGGCTGAATGCTCCCTTGGCACCATAATGACCTGGAAAACTTAAGACCAAGCTCCCACTGACAAGTTGTGGTTCCTTACCAGTGTGCTTTTCTTCACTGATCCTGGCATGACACCAAGCCTGGCTGCAGTAACAAAAGGCCATTATATGAACAGTGACTTACTCACATTGTAGTTCCCAGTGGAAATAAATTGATCGTGAGTTTATCTCCACGGTCCCAGACATTCATGTGTTTCTGAATGATAAGTGATACCCAGGTGAATGTCATCCTTGCAGAGCTGGTGCCACAAGTGGAGGGAGCTGGGCTCTCCCCACCCTCTCCCTTCACCCCACACCCAGTTTCACTCCTCTCTCAAGAAGTCAGGTGCTGTGTGAAGGGGTGGTGGTAGGGGACACGAACCACAGAATCATAGTGTGGCATTTCTAAGTCTGAAGAGATTTTAGCCTGCTAACAATGCTAACTGTTTCCCAAGGGAAAAGTTCTCAAGAAAGCTTCTTCTCAAAACAATCTTGGCAAAACAACCATCCTTTCTCAAAACAATCTTTCTCCAGGTGGTGTTTTGCTGTTTCTCTATTTTTCACCAATGGAATTAGAGAGGTGTTGCTCCTATTCACCAATTATGTTGTCTGTATTGGAGCACATTATAAAAGGTGGTAAGAATTAGACAATAAAGCTTTTCTATCCTCTTTGCTTTCTAAAATATTTGGAGTCTTTCATCTTTCTTTTGTGTCCTACAGCGACATCATAGAATTGGAGTTTGGGTCAGAAAGGACCCTTACAGGTCATCTAGTCCAACAGGGCCCCTCTGCCATGGGCAGGGACATCTTCAACTGGATCATTTTGCTCAGAGTCCCATCCAACCTGGTCTTCAACATTTTCAGGGATAGGCGTCTATCACCCTTCTGGGAAACCTGTTGCAGTGTTCTACCACTCGCACTGTGAAAAATTCTACTTTGTATCTAGTATAAATCTACCATCTTTTAGTTTAAAATCATTTTGCCTTTTCTTGTCACTACAGGCTCTACTAAAGAGTGTCTCCCAACCTTTCTTAGGCCCCCTTTAAGTTTTGGGAAACTGCTCTGAGGTTTCCCAGAGGCTTCTCTTTTCCTGGCTGAACAAACCCAGCTCTGAGGTCCTTCTCCTCAGATCTGCTCTCAATCTTTTCATCCTCTTGCCTGTATTGATACCTCAGGTTGCTGGTTTTGAACCTCATGAAGGAAATTTTGGAGCCAGATAATCTTTCACAACATTTGCAGTCCCATTCAAAGCAAAATTTCCCACTTGGCCTGAAGTCATGAGTACAGCGTGTAGCCCGTGGAGGACAGCACAATTAATCCTGGGTATTAACGCTGTGATTTCTCCAGCCTTTGCAGGAGTGAACTCTTGGAATGCAAGGGAGGAGGATGTGGTGGAGGAAGAAATGTCTTCAGCATGGTGGGAGGTGGCAGGGATGGCAGTTCTCCACACCCAAGGATAAGGGCAGACTTGTGACCTTTTCCAAGCCAGATCCTCCAGCCCTTTCTTCAAACACTCTGAGGGAGTTTTCTTTTCCAGACCACTCAGCAACAGGCTTGATTAAGTCTGTCAAGATAAATACTTATTTTGAGGCAACAGAATGAGAATTCCCCACCCAAGTTCCTCTTGTTCCCATACACATCTTGCACAAAAAGGTGCTTGTTTACCCTGATCACGCATGTAGGCAGGGCGGGCTGTGTCAGAGTACCAGGGAGATTCCCTGCTGACCTGGCCAGCCCCAGCCTGGTGCCACTGCTCACTGATGAGGCACAAGTGGGTAATGATTTTTTTTTCAGATCACTGGCACCTAAAATGCTTCACAGGTTACGCTCCATAAACCATCTCCAGTTTTACCTCTATTCGTTGTGATGGATGAAACACTGCCCAATAGCTGGCTTCACTTTAAAGAAGCACAGAGGAGCTGCTGCATTCTAATTTTTCTGAAGCTACTTTTTCTCATGGCTTAAATGTTCCTGGATGCTTTTGTTTTCCAGGCAGTGTTGATATGATTCGTTTGAGTTGTTCAGAGTGAAGACTTTAATAAATCTGAGAGCAATGTACCAACTACCTTGCCTGGTTTCAATGCTGCAATGCCACTTTACGGTGGCAATCAAACAGATTTATGCCTCTCATCATGGTCAGTGATGGGGCAGAAGAGTTACAGATCATTTTCTCCCTGATTAAATGGCAGGTGAGACTTGGGTCTGTCTGTGACCACACAGGACAGCAGCACACATGTCATCTCTGTGAGGATGCAATGATGGACAGGAAAACGGAGCCAGTGAGCTCTGAGAGACAAAACACAATCTGATCTTGATTAATCATAGAATGGTTTGTGTTGCGAGGAGGGGGGATTTGGAGATCATCTAGTTCCAACCCCCCTTCTGCTGTGGGCAGGGACACCTTCCACTAGACCAGGCTGCTCAGGACTCCAGTCAGACTGGCCTTGAACACTTCCAAAGATGAGGAATTGTATGAAATCCATAATGTAATTAAGGGATGAATGGATGGATGGATGGATGGATGGATGGATGGATGGATGGATGGATGGATGGATGGATGGATGGATGGAAGAAGGGAAAGGATGTGGCAGCTTGTGCTTTTCCAAAACTGTCATGTGGTGGCTTTTGGTACTCTGTAAGGGCAGGGCTCACCTTTGCCTGCCAGAGCATCGAACAGGCTGAAATGTCAGAGGCTGTGCTGGGGCACAGGCAGCACCCTGTCGTGTCTCCATGAGGCCTTCAGTGCTTGGTGAGACTGATCTGCTTGAGCTGAAGGACGTGGACCAGAGGTCTGACTGGGGTTCCCAACATCCTCTGGTTAAGATTCATACTCACTCCCTGTGCTCAGCTCTGACTGTCTGCCAGGCTGTCCTGTAATTCACATTCTGTCTCACGTAGCAAAAGCTCAGAGGTCTCTGGTGAGGTTCAGACCGGTGAAGTGTTTCTTTCTAAATGTCAGCCAGCTCCGGTCAGGGGAAGGTGGGCGGTGATGAGCCAGGGTAGGGCAGACAAGCCTGTGGTTTGGAGTGAAATAGTTCCCTCCATTGTTTCTCTCCAGGCCTAACACAGACCTGGGGTGTGAATTTATGTGTGTTTTTCCAGGGACATGCTTTTTGTTGCTCTAGAATGAGATCTTTCATGGCTGCTCTGGGCCTTTGTGGGTATAGTAAGGCAAGATTTAACCTCCCAGGCCAGGGTTTCGAGACCAAGGGTTGCTCGAATAGTTACTCACAAGAAGTGTGGACAGGAAAAAAGTCCTCAAATGACAGAAAGAATGCTTAGGGACACACTGTCTGTGCTGCCAAGCTTATAACAATATAGCTGTCAGTGGCTTAGCTGAGAAACTGCTTAATCTCTGTAGGTTTTACAGGGCAGGAATCTGAGCTGTGCTTCTGAAAATGGGCACTTGCAGTTCTGCTGCTGAGGTCTTTCTAGCACAGTACATTCTCTTGAAGTCAAAATTGTAGCAAAGTTTGAACTTACTCCTTCAAGTGTAGAGTTTCCAGCGGTAAAATACTGTGAGATGTCCAAGGCCACCACCAGTGTGAGCTGCAGCAGCTCACACTATCCTTTCCCAGATTCCAACAGGGCAGGTGGATACGTGTTTTGAGTCTAAAGGATTTGGGGACCTTTGAGCTGTTCAAGCCCTGCATGGAACAATGGCAATGCCTCTGTGCCAGGATGCTGCTGTTCCCTGATGCCTTCGTGCTCTTCTGCCTGACGTGCTGTGTCTGGAACATGCTGGCAACTTCAAACTAGAGAGTGCGTTTCACACCAGGGTTTTAATGTGAGTTACAGACCAGAAAAACTGGATCCTGAACCATCAGCATCCAACACAAGTTAACAAAGATCTCCTCAACGTGGTGCTGGTACTGTTAGGGAAATTAATCCATGAACACCAGAGGTTTATGTCCAAAAAGGAGACAGAGAAGTCCTTTTACTTTATTTGAATAAAGGGAGAGGCCATGGGGCATTTCCCCTGGGGTCTCTCAGATTTTCAGAGGACACAGCCTCCTTTTTATCCTGATTTCCCTCTCTCTTTCCCCATTGGCTGAGCTACTTGAGAGGTACAGACTTCCCAAAATGCCTAAGACCTCAGATTCCCCTTTTAATGTATAACCCCCATAATTTTTAATTCTTATGGGGTTTATGGGTTTTCCCCATTATTGCTTTCATTTTCCAATATTCAGTTTCATTTACAAACAAAGCTATGGTTTGTTTGTAAAGGCAAGTATATTTTCCTTCATCAATCAGTAGAATCCTTCCTATTGTTTCTCTTATCTCTCAGTGCTAGTTTTATCTACCAGCAAACCCAGGGCCTGTTTATAAAGACAAATCTTGTCATTCCTGTCAGTAGGAAACACTTCTTTGCTAGGAAAGCAGGCATCAAAAAAGGGCCAAACATCAATGTACCGGGACATTTACTGTGTGGGGGGATGAGTAGTAGTAGTATGGTGATTTTTTTCTCAATGTTTTTCCTTATTATTTTCTTCACGCATTTTGTCTTAGGCTCATCCATTAAAAGAAATAATAATAATAATAATAATAATAATAATAATAATAATAATAATAAAATAACCATTGTTTGGTTAATATTGTGTGGCTGATCACACAGATCTTGTGTAATAACCAAATGCCCTTCCCCTGCACCCCGTGTAAGTGTCCCATGCCCAAGGCAGCAACATATCTGAGTCCCAAAGGCAGAGTTGACTCACCTGGGTGAGTTTCATGCCTGGGGCTGAGGCTGTGCAGGGCCAGCCCTGGGAGGGATGCAGGGAAGGGTGTCCCTTCTTTTGTGTCAGGTTCCCACCTGCCCTTGTGCCCCCGGGCTCCTGGGATGGTTTTGGGAGCAGCTCCAGCAGGGCATTATTTAGGTTCTCCTTTTCTTTCTGTGCTCCTTTGTGGCTGTGCAGATGAGCTTTTGTCAGAGAACCTGACAAGCGCAGTGAGAATGGATTGCTTTTGTAAGTGGATTTAAAAAAAAAAAAAAAAAAAAGTTTCCTTAAGGTG
The DNA here is from genome assembly GCF_015227805.2 of Hirundo rustica. NCBI lineage: Eukaryota > Metazoa > Chordata > Aves > Passeriformes > Hirundinidae > Hirundo > Hirundo rustica. The sequence goes on from NC_053450.1 coordinate 7,212,620, forward strand.
TTATGAATTGCTTTATGTTAGTCCACTGAACCGATGGGTTTTTATCTTTGTTAACTACCAAACTGGCAGGGGACAGGGACACTTTTCAGATGTAAGTTTACAATACAAATAAAATCTACCTTGGAGGAGAAAAAAGGAAAAAAAATAAAAGAAAAAAAGGGGGGGAAAAAAGCACTTTTTGTTCTTTCTTTCTAAAACGTGAGAAGACGATGACAATCACAATTGACTGATCCTGGTATCTTTTACAACATAAAATGTAGACAGTAAATTAAGCTTGACTCTTATTTATGACCATTTGTTCACCCTGGTCCCACCTCTACACTCAGGACAGTTTGGAAGAATTTGTCTCTTCTTCTGAACCCATCTCTCTGGTCTTCCTGGGACATGACCCTTTGCATTTTCCCTGCACTGCACATCACTGGGTATTATCAGCATAAATAAACTGTCCCAAGGTGCACAAAGCTGCCTTTGAAAGAGGGGAGAGTGGGAAGGTAGCAGGCAAAATCCAGACCAGAAATAAGACCTTAAGCACCCAATCACTTAAGGTAGCTTAACCTGCGGCTTGCATGGGCTGAGCCGGGATCTCTGCACACGGGCACAGCTGCAGGCATGCAGTATTAACCTTTGCTTATCTCTCAGGGGACTGTAGCTGGGAGAGGGCTGGGCACTAAATCTCCCTGCCTTAAGTCCCCAGAAATTGTTTCTGTGTCTGAGGCCAAAATAGCCTGTTCACAGATGTGCTGATGCCGAGGTTGTGCCAGGGATGGTGATAAGGACTGCGGCTGGTCTCATGCTCCTTACTTGTAACGGCTTAATTTAACTATCGTAAGTAGTATCCAGGAGTGAAACATTCCCAACAGCTGGGGCTGGCATCCCTGCATGGTTTCCCACACCAGTCCCCGACCTTCCATTTCCCAGCACCTTGCTGAATCCTATGGAAACACTTTTGCAAAGGTTGATGCATCTTGTGTGAGCAGAGGGAGGGAGACAGACACAGGGATAGTCTGACGTGGTACAAGATGCTGTGAAGAATAAAAGTAGTGATGTCTGCTTTTGGGTTGGATCTTCCAGGTGTTTTAAGAAAGCCAAAAAAAAAAAAAAAAAAAAAAATCCTAGCCACACTGAACTCAAAAAAGGGTTTTACGTTCATTTCAGTTGTCCTTTTCCTTAGGCCCCAAATCAAGTATATAGTCCCTGGAGACTTTCTGTGTAAGTAGTAAGAATTAAAATCGAGTATCCAATGTTCACATCTACAAAGGAAAAGGGCCTTAGGAACTCTTCCCATCACATGCTAAGAAAGACACAATGATTAGGAATTTGAAGACATTGTAGGCCACTGTGTAGACAATGGTTTGGGTTTGGGTTTTTTTCCTCCCCAAATTATAAATATAAATTTAATCTTGGCTGAGTTACAATAAATAAATGAAAAAATCATTATGGTGAAATGGATGCTTGTTTTGGAGGCCAGAACTGTTTTATCAACAGTACTCCATTTTATAGCCTTTTCCAAGAAAAGCTGGATAATCCTGCTCCTTTCCTCTTACAAATATAACAGAAGAGCAGGAGCTGTGTTTACAAACACTGCCTTGGCCCAGTGCTGACAGCAGTGGGGGGCTGACCCGCCAGCATTACAGCTCTTGAATTATCCACTCCATAAATGGAAAATCAGTTTGCTTCTGGGATTCGGCGTGGTTTTGGGGTTATTAGAGGCTGTGTTTTTGTTTAAACTCACAGCTATATCCAGGCTAGGAAAGCAAAAGTGTTTGGGGCCGCGCTGCAGCACAGAGAACACCTGGTGTGGATGGGGCTGTGCACTGGGGCTGTTCTCCTGAGCTCCTTTTCTGACTCTCCAAGGCACAGTGGCAGCATCCTCATCACATCTCTGAGGCTGGGATTCCTGAATTTTACCCGGGGATACTTCAGAAGATTTCTGGTTAGTGTAAAAACTTCCCTCTGCAACATTAAAGTGAATGCAGGATGGTTCCGTGATTTACTGGTGCAAGGACCTCAAGCAGATGGGGTTAATAAAGCCCTTTGTTATCCAGCCTGACTCACATGTCAGCCCTCGAGCTCCTATAAATGCATGTGGAGGGGCCAGACTTAAAATAAATCTCCAGGCATTTGGCAAACAGCAGCTAATTGAAGGGCACATGCTGCCCATCACATGCTGAGGAGGAGAAACCTGGGGCAAAGGCTTAAAACCGAGGTCTGAGGCTCCTGTTTTCGGAATTAGCTGTGTGGGACTCTGTAAATATTTACACACCACCTCTAAAATCCAAGCTGTTTCCAAGTTGCTGTGTCAAACCCCTTGGAAAAGCGATTTGGCCTGGGGCAGCTCCTTGCAGATTCCCAGGAGAGGAGCCAGCAGGAAAGCTGGGGATGCTGCAGCTGCACTTCCCTCCTGTCTGCATAAACAGCACCCTTGGGTGATGCAGTGAGGGGGGTCCTGCATCAATGCTGTGCAGAGAATGGGTTAAAATTGTGAGGTTTCATGGTAATTGTAGCTTTGCTGGCTCTTTGCTGGTCTGAAGCCTGCAGCTGAGCAGTGAATGAGACTTCTCTCACTGGGCTTTCAATTGTTCATAAATTGCATATAATCTGGCATGGTTGCTTCTCTGATTTTTTTCCTACCTTAAAAAAAAAAAAAAAAAACAACAAAACAAAGAGTGTTATTTAAGCAATGGCACTTTGAAACTTTTTGTAAACATCTGAAGTTTTATAAACAATGTGTTTTTCTTCCCACAAAACAATGCCTGTCCCAGAATGGCATTCCCACAAAACACTGTGGGATGAAGAGATTCATTTTATGACTTCTAAAAACTTGTTTAAATCACTGCTGCCGGGCAGGGAACACCAGGAGCGGAAGGGAGAGCAGCTCTGGGTCCCTCTGTACCATCAAAGCAGCTCCGTGCCTCTCTGCCTAGGTTGGAGTCAAGCTGCTATCATCTGCCTTTCCTTTACAGAAAAAAGAGCAATTTTCCATGTGAAACAAAGGCCATTTATACTTTGATTTCCCCTGTTTGTCCCAGGACATATGAGCTGGTTTTGCTTGGCTTTCTCTAATCACAAATCCAACCCCAGTCCTTAAGAAATTAAGCTGGCTGGGGAAAGAAAGAGAAAAACACTGATTCATCTTCCTCCCTACCCTGCTCCTCCCTCCTTTGCCGGGTGCTGGCTGTTCAGCTGCTCTGAGTTAGGGATACTTTGCTGCTGCCTATCTTGTGCCTGTCAAGGTCAGTCTGAAGGAGGGAGGTGAGTCATTGTCATTCAAATAGCTACAAACTGTAATTCAAATAAGGCCAGAGCAGAAGGCTGATTCAATACAAAGAGACTCAGTGTCCACAGGCCTATGCTCTGCCCTTTCCAAAATTTCACCCTCATACTTCTCAGTGAGCGGATACCAGGCAGAGGAGCAGAGCTTGAAGCCAGGGCTGCTGTTCGGAGGGCTCTGACCTGATCAGAAGTCCTGGGATGGGGAGGGAAAAGCAGAGAAATTAGGTTGGGAGGAATAAAAAAAAAACAAAAACAAAACAAAAAACTCTCTCTCTCTCTCTTTTTTTTTTTTTTTTTTTTTTTTGTCTGTGTGTGTCTAGGTTGCAAACTTCTCTCCATGGCTTAAATGGACATCAGAGCGTGTCTCTCTGATGGAATGTACAACCCCAGATGATCTGATCCTTCAAGAACAAAATTCCAAGAAAAAGAATACAAAGAATACAATTCTTTCTACGATTCTCTTGTTTTAATGAATGGCTTGCTCTCACTCACAAAACCTGAGTTTTCATTTCTGTGCACAGAAAGACAAGGGTCTATCTTCTGTAAGCCCTCATCAGAAGAGGTTAGCAACAGGGCACAGTGAGGTGGAAAGAACTTTGAAGCACTATGAGAAGATAAAAGGAAGTACCCAGCTTGTCTTTTTTTAAGCCCATTTGGGGAAGATGAAGCTTCTCCCTTATGGCTGGAAGTAGTGGAGTCAATCTTTTCAGCCTAAGCCCGGGGTGGTGACTGGCAGGAACCTGCTGCAGCCTTTCCCTTTCACCTTCCTTGGACCCTGCGTTGTTCTCGGCCAGCGGTGGGACAGAACCCGAGGGGCAAAGATGGTTGTGGTAAGGAGGAGGAATGTGAAAATGGTCACCTTCATCTTTTTGCTCATCACGGCGACGTCGTTTCTGCTGAACTACACGCACCAGGTGACCACGACCACCTGGGACCCCAGGCATCTCGTCGTGCAGTTTTCAGAGCACGTCCAAAAGTTCTTCAAGCACCCCAGGAGACCTTGCAGTTGTCGCACGTGCATTTCGGAGCTGGGACATTCCCTCTGGTTTGATCAGAGATTTAACTCAACTATGCAACCTTTCCTGACCTCACAGAATGCCTTGATCCCAGAGGACAGCTACAGGTGGTGGCTGGTAAGTGGGGGGTGTGGATAAAGCCTGGACTTTGAGTGTCAGGCTTCCAGGGATGCCAAGCACATAGAAGGAGATGTTTTCTGCTCAAAGCATTTGCTGTCTCAGCTGACAAGGCTGAGGTGGAAGAAGTGGGTGTTTGTGCTGCTGTTTAGCTCGGGGGGCGGGGCTTGGATGGCACATTCACTTGCTCCAAGCTAGAGAAGTCCCTGACAGAGGTAGATGGTAGATGCAGAATTTACTAGTGTCAATACTGTCATATTCTCTCTTCTCTTCCAAAGACCAGGCTTCGTAACCCCTCTGTTTCTGCTTCAGATGGGCTTTTTGCCATTCATCAAGGCGGATAATCAAACTAATTGTGAAGTGTGTAATTCCCCTGGGGCTCTCCCTACCATAAGATATATAAATAATTAGCAGGATTGAATGAGAAATTATTAATTCCATGCATATGAGAACATTCTTTGCTGTGGCTGATGGTGTAAAATAGATCTGGGAAGCTCATGGGTGGCTGTGGGTCACTGGGAAGGAACAGCCCCAGGTGTATCCTTGAGCAGGGTGGTCCAGTTACCCCTTGAAGCCTGATCTAAACTCCATGAAAGCGAGCAGATGCCTTGTTCACAAAGCACAGAAGGGAAAAAGATGCATCCTGTTGTTTTGCCTAACAAAAGCCCCTTTTATGTTCACTTGAAACAAGACATCATTTGTTTGATTTACTCATGGCTGCACTGCTGAGGTGCTGAAGTGCAGGTTCTGCTGCAACAACCCCAGTGAAATCACAGTTTTATTGCACTTGTTTTCACCCTCTTCCAACAAAATAGTCCTCTGTGCCTTTCTCTGAACACACAACAGCCTGCAGCTTGGTGTCTTGCAGCAAGCACAGCCCTTGTTGTTGAATTCTGGGCTTTCAGGCCTTCTCTGGCACCGAGGGGGCCTCTCCAACAAGCATCCACTACTGCAGAGGAGACATTTGGGTTTTGGAGGGGACATCAACAGCTGTGGGAAAGAGGCTATGGGATCTCTTGGGCTTATCACTTCTCACTCCACTGACTGTTGCATTTAGTGTTAAAAAATAAATGCCTGCTGAACTCTGCCATTTTTAATTGTTGTGTAAATTATATCATTGTTTTATGATCTCATCCTGTTGCCAGTTCCCTGGGAGAAGAGACCAACCTCCACCTGGCCACAACCTCCTTTCAGGTGCTTGTAGAGAGTGACAAGGTCACTCCTGAACCTCCTTTCCTCTGGGCTGAACACCCCCAGCTCCCTCAGCCTCAGTCACCTCATAGGGACTGTGCTCCAGACCCTTCACCAGCTCTGTTGCCTCCTCTGGACTTGCTCCAGCACCTCAATGTCCTTCTTGAAGTGAGGGGCTCAGAACTGGACACAGCACTCGAGGTGTGGCCTCACCAGTATGTCAAAAATTCATCTCAACCTGAAGCAGATTATTTCAGAGAAGGTTTGTTTCTTTTTCAGCAAAATGAAAAAAACAGGTTTTCAGAACAGCCAAAAGTCTCCCCATCCCAAATGAAAGCTGTTCATTAATTTTCAGGGCTGTCTAACCATGTTTTAGTGTTTTCATTCTTGTTTTTTTTAATTCAGTTCAAGTTCAAAGGAAATACACCGCTTCAATACAAAATCAAAGTGACTTTTTTTTCAGATGGTAAAAATAAATCTTCTAAGGTTCCTAGACTTTTTCAATCTTAAACCAGGATGTGTGAAATATTTTGATGTCCTGCATAACTGCATTGTGTATTGGAAGTTTTTACTTATGAAAGTCTTTGCCCTAATGTGTAGTAGATGGAGAAAGTGCCCTGACTCCTCTGAAAGATGGTTTTGGGTATACCCCAGGCATGATGTGGCCTCACCTCCTCATTGCGACTGATTCCTTATGTACGTGTTGCTTTGGGTAAGCTTTTCCAAGACGGTGTCATTCCTCCAGTAAATAATTCCCAGGTGCATCCTGAGGGCAACTCCCTTTTTGCTGTTCATTTTTAGGATCATCTTCAAAGCAACTCTGAGATTTCAGCCAGTCCTTAAGAAAACATTGCTCATGGCCATGTTTCTCTCTTGTGTGCTTTGCCAACTCAGTAATTTGTGACTTTTTTGCTATATTTGTTCATAAAAAGGAGGTATGAGGAAACCTGAGATCACTTGAACTTCTGTTCCAGGGTGGGGGAATGTCTGTGTGTTCACTCTCAGGAGCCGATTTCAGACAGTGTGGCAGTTTTGTTGAGCTGTAACTGAGGCTCTGAGATGCACTGGAGCTCTGTATCACACAGCTGTGACATCCCTGTCATGGGGAGACCCATGTGATGTGCTGCCCTAAAAGCAGGCAGAGCCCTGGTATGCCTACCAAACCCAGTCTGCCCTCCCTCCCCCTTAACCCTGTTGCTGTAGATGTAAGTGCTATTCATCCAAATAGTCCTGCAGCATTAGTACCCAGTACTAATCAGTGAGGACTGATTTCAGAGATTAATGACCAGTATTGGAGACAAAGGCACATTTGGGACCAAAGAATGGGGTGGTTTTCCTTGCTTCCAGGGCTGCCAGGTTTTATTTGGAGAATATTTGGAGCTCCCACGGTTTATTTGGAGCTCCCACGGTTTATTTGGAGAAAATATAGTTGGAACACTTTCAGTCAGGTAGGATATGACCTTTAGACGGAAATATTCCTGCTTGCTCTGAATAAAACTGTTTGTATATACTGGATTTAGTGCTACCACCTGTGCAGGTGGGAAGGAGCAGGGAGGGAAGTGGGTTCCACCATCCCTGCAGTGGCTCCTCTTGCTGCATGAGCCAGGGCTGCGCCAGAGAAAGCCCTTGAAAATGTACCTGGCTGTTTCTTTGTTCATGGGAACAAGGGGGATGTTGTCAGGACTGCTCCCTGCTTCTCATTTGCTAAAATACACACAGCTGATAAACTGTCCCTTCATTATTTTAGTCAGGTAGCAAATAATGGCCCAAATTCTCCTCCCGCGTACACCCCTGCAGCTGCTCTGTACTTTTTGTGACTTAAAGATGAGTTGGAATCCTCTACTCTCAGGGAGGATCTGGCATTAATACCACTTCAGGCTGTGAACATTTTGTTAGAAAATCCTTCCTTCCTCCCTTTTCTCCGTCTCATCCTTCCTGTCTCTTGCCTCCTCCCTCTCTCTTTCTCCTCTGCCTTCCCTCATCTTATGCTCAGAGACTGTGAGAGTGTTTTTACAAGGTGGCACCTGGTGTTACATGATACATTCCTTTCTGTTTACATTTTCTTTCCCACCTCCCTGAGCCAGTTCACCTGCAAGTTTTCCATTGTTTTACCATGACACAAATGCTGTGGATGTTCTCACAGCAAATTTAGTAACCCGTATATAAAGAAACATGGCAAGAATGTTACATCCTGTAACAAAGCACAGCATTTATTTATAGTTTTCTTGTTTTGTTCTAAGAGATGGATGAATTGTTCTTGGTGGCCAGAAAGTATAAAAAATAGGAGATCAGAACCTGCTGTTCTAAACCCAAATGTTGAAGTTGACGGATTGAAGTTGTGATAAGTAAATTTAGGCTCAGAATTTCCTGGCAATATTCTCTGCAGCACATTGTTTATAAACTATTATGTTATAAAAACTTTTATTTCAAGTCTTACGATATTTGAGGGTTTTGCCTTTTCTCTGGAAAAAAGCTCAGATCTTGGGGCAGTGTTACTAGCATATCTAAAAGAAAATATTAGTTTAAACTCATCATGTTTGTAGGAAAAATGTAATATATGGCTTAAAAATTTGCTTTCAGCCGGTGAACAAAAGGGCATCCCCATCCAGCACATGTGCTGGGGAAGCTGGGGCAGCTGCATTGATTTCTAAGGCAGCAGCAGAGCTGCTTGGCACCTGAGTCATGCATTTTGAATGCTCTCTGAGGAAAATGTGTCCAAATACTTTGATCGCCAGAAGTTTCCTTTGAAACTGGGATGCTGTCTGTGAAAGCGATTTAGAGGGCTTCACTTTGAAGGTAGCATGTAGCTACCAGATCACTGCAGAAGGTGGTACCATATCCCAAATCCAGGCCAGGCCCCAGGCTCTGCTCCCAGTGCCTGCCACATGACCAGTCCCACCTGCAGTTGAGCTGCTTGGTTGTAAGTGTGACATTTAGACCAGATTTGGACATATGGGAAGAACCTGACCCTGGGCCACCTCTTCCCCTCACTGGTAGCCCCTACGTTAGTCCAGCTGGGCTGGAGCTGCTCCTCCTGTGGTAAGAACCGATGGGTGTGAAGGTGATCCAAGCTCACAGGTCTCTCTCAGCATGAGGGTCAGAGTAGTGTACAGGTGACCCATAACAACCATGGAAGTAAGAAATTCTACAGCTCAGCATATTATTGTGTGCTATTTACAAAATATGTATGCACTTATATATTTATATTTGAGAATGTAATTTTTTTTACTACACAGATCATTAAACAAAGCCCAAACTCTTGACAGCTCCTCTATTCTTCCCCTTCACCTCTTAAATGCATGGTAATTGAAGGACATTAAATATAACAAGAATAAAGCCATATTTTCCAAACCAAAGAGGCATTTTTAAAATTGATGATTTCTTTTAAATCTCTCCGCGAGTCTGTAGAACAGAGATTACCTGGATTTGCCCCACCAGACTGTTGCTAGGATTAATCTTGTAGCTGGCAAGTGTTGCATGAGTGTTAATGCCTCCAAACAGCAGCAGTGAGGCAATTAGTAGCTGTGCAAAAGAGATCCTCATGGAGCTTTATTTGCTCTTTATCTTTTAAAAACAGTTTAAAAATTTTAGAAAAGCCACAAACCCTAGTATTGCTGCCCCAGCTTCCTCCCCCCAGGCTGCCTGGCCTGGCTGTGTGTTGGCAGGGCTGCCTCACCAGTGCTGGCTGCTGCCAGGCCCACAGCTGTACCAGTCTGTCCACCACAAGGGTTCTGCCTTGGTCCATGTTCTATCTGCATCTACATCATACCAATGATTTCAGGCTAATCTAGTCTACCTGCTAATAATTCGGGAATTTGAAGTTGTGCTTAATACACAGCCAAACTCGGCCATGGGTGCAGGATGCACACCAGGAGAGCTTTCCTTTGAGGTTCTCCTGACTCCTCTGAGGCCCCAAGATAAGAAGGACATGGATGTCTTGGAGCAAGGCCAGAGGAGGCCATGAAGATAGCTGGAACACCTTTCTTTTAAAGACAGAATGAGAGAATTTGGGTTGTTGAACCTGAGGAAGAGAAGGCTCTGGGGAACTTTATTGCCAGCATTCAGTATCTAAAGAGGCTACAAGAGACTGGACAGAGACTTGTCACAAGGGCATGTACAGATAGGACAAAGGGGAATGGCTTTAACCTGGAAGAGATTTAAGATTAGATATTAGGAAGAAATTCTTTCCTATGAGGGTGGTGAGGCACTGGCACAAGTTGCCCAGAGAAGTGGATGCCCCATCCCTGGAAGTGTTCAAGGCCAGGTTGGATGGGGCTTGGAGCAACCTGGTCTAGTGGGACCTGTCCCTGCCCATGGCAGGGGTGTTGGAACGAGCTGATCTTTAAGATCTCTTCCAACCCAAATCATTTTGTGATTCCATGACCCACCTCTCCAAGCCATTAGCTCTGAGCAGCCTTGGCTGAATTCACACCCTCCCTTTGCAACCCCTTAGCTAAGTTTTGGGTATTGCTGCTTGGTAGTGCTGTCAATGTGATGGTATTGGAGAGCCCAGTGAAGCCTTCTGAGAAGTTTAAAAAAGCAGCAGATCCCTTGTCATCCTTAGTGGGGGCGTGCACAGTCATGAGCAGGGAACAACAGGCTCTTCCTTGGAGAGCCATTCATGGGTAAAGAAAGGGAGTGCATGAACTTTGAGGGTTCTTTTTTCTTGCCTTTTTTTTTTTTTTTTTTTGGCTGTGTCCTTCCACGCCTGGCAGGCGCTGGCCTGGCTGGCTCAGATCTGCACAGTGGCCAAAGCGTTTTGGTCGGGGTTGCAAGCAGGCGAGCAACCTCTTCCTGTGGGTCTCGGCTCCTCACCAGCGGCTGGCCTTGATTGAGTCGTGACTGCGGCGGTGGACAAAAGGTCAACTCTCTGCTAGGCAGGTTTAATGATGGTTTATTAAAGTCAGAGTGGCAGGAGCTCCGCCACTCTTCAAACTGCCCAGAGAGAGCCCCTTCGAATTTCTCTCCCTGAACTTATAAATGGGGGAGGATTTAGGGGTGGTAACAACAGGTCAGCAAATCAGGGAATACGGGGGGATAACAGGGGGTGTCCACTTTTAAACATCGGACCACTCACAAGGGGGGAAAAGGGGATTTCCCAGGCACCAGCCTATCACTCGACGCCTCTCCTGGGACTTTCCCAAGCCCAGGGAGGGGTCCCGAGGTGACAGACAGGACGCACCAGAGCCGGGGGGAGCGGGGATTGACAAGGATAGGTGGGGGGGTGGGATGATTGACATAAAACAACTTGCTATACAGCAAACTCACAGGGGAGAAAACGTTACAGAAAATGTGGGCACAGTGGAATGAACCATAAAATAAAGCTTCTTATAAAACTTACAAAATTACTTAAGAACTTGATAAAACAATTCTTGCACCGCCACATTTTTTCTTGCTTACTTTTTACAATAAAAAGATGCAAAACCGGCTAGTTCACTTCTGTATGCGAAACGGGGAGTTTCTAAGACACGGAGATGATTTAGGAAACTTCTGAATCTGAACACCCAAATATAGTTTTTAACAACCTAAGGTGGAGAGTTGACTCTCAAATGACGCACAAATGTTTTATGGAGGGAAGCTGGACAGTTTAGTGATCCAGTGATATTTTATATGTGGATACAAATGGGTTAAGATGCTTTATGATCTTGGACAAAAAGTTGAACTGCTTCTTTAGACACACATATTACTTTCACAGACGTCTGAGAAAAGCAGCCACTTCACTCAGGACACATGGGTGAAGTATTTCAGTGCAGTTAAGGCCACTTGAAGCAGCTAGATGCATGCACATATCCCTGTCACACATCTCCACCTTGGAGGGAGGATGCTGTCCTAGCAGAGCCTGCTGTGGCTCTGCCTGGCACAGCATAGACAGACTTTCACTCTGTGCTTTTGTTGATTTATGGAAAAGCCCAGACTGGTGGGAGCATGCTAAGGAGAGAGGGAAAAAAAAAGAAAAGAAAAGAAAAGAAAAGAAAAAAAAAAAAAAAAAAAAAAAAAAAAAAAAGAAAAAAGAAAAAAAAAAAAAAAAGAGACAATACTCAGGGGAAAAAATAGGACAAAAATTTGGTGTGGGAAAGTGAACTATAATCAGCTTGTAACTGTAATGCTATTAAAAAGGTCTTTTTGCAATAAGCCAAGCAAACATTGTGCAATAAGGAACTGGCTGCATGTTAAGTCTGAATATTACAAGCTGAACATGCCTCAGAGTTAACCAGCTTTGTTGCTTCCTCTTCTATGTTTTGCTGAAACGTCAAAGACTAACCAGTGTTGATAGAAGGTTAGGCCTGAAACATATAGTTCAATCAGATAATCACTAGGAAATCAAAATAGAGCACTTAAAATGAGTTAAGGACAGATGTCTTTGTATGGATGTTCAGCGCACAGTGCAATAAAGTCATCACCCTGTTTGAGGTCCCTGAGAGAATTTCTAGCACTAGTAATGGTCTTTCCTGTGGAAGTTGTGTACAAGAGAGGGATTGTAGGACAATGGTGTCCTGCTTTCAGGTTGATGTTGGTTCCCATGTTTCAGCTTAGTTGCAGTATAGTTACTCTAGACAGAAGCATTAAAGAATGGCAAATACCTGAACTCTGTAAATGGAGGTGCCTATCCAGGATGTTTCTTACTATTTTAATGCAGCAAAAATGCATCAATAGTCCTGATCTTTCCCTTTTCTGATGCTGTAAATCTGGGTGAAAAGAAAATTTAACTTAGAAAGGGCACCCAGGTATTTGCAATTTTCAGAAAATTGCCTTCCTGTTCTGAATTTTTTCAGGCAAAATCAGTTCAAGAATAACTTTTCATTTTCATTTCTTAAAGACAGTTAAGAGTCAGCTCATCTTTACAGAGGGAAAGAGTATATATGGGTGTATGCCAATGTGTGTTCAAAAAACTCAAAATAAGTTCCTTTTTCAAAAAAGATTGTATTTTACTACATTATACACCTGTTCTGCACTCTCAGACATCCTTGAAATCTCAAATTATTTTGAAGGCTGAAGGTCTTCTGACATTGTTTTTTCTCATATTCAGAATAAGATGAGGTTGGATTTCATTCATTAAGAACACACAAGAGTTTAGATAAGTGGCCATGTGTTTGTTGCACCACACACAAATTCAGAAGATGACCTTTTTTATTTATATAATTGAGCTTTGCACTGAATGGTGAAATACATGTTCATAATTAGAGTGCTTGTCTGGTCATCCTAATTACTTTGCATCCTAATCACCTTGTGCAGTCCATATACAAGTATATAGATTAACAAGGATTAGTGAGAAGAGTAAGTCCGTGTATGCATTTGTCTTCTTTGTTTCAAGTTCTCAATGTCATCTTCTAGTTCTGAGCTCCAGAGACCTGTTGTTCATTTCAGTGCAAATAAGGTCCTCTAAAATCACAGAGTTTAAACAAAAATTACAGTGCTGCACCTGTTTGTGTTTGTATGTGAGAGGGAGATAGCAGGACAAATTAACAGTTCCTGGTGCAGTCAAGGGAAACACATTGGAAACTAAAGCCAAATTAACCCAGGCCATTCCTGGGAGTCATGGGAAAAGGTGTTTCTCTTCTCTCCCTCCCTCTCTTTTCATGCCCTGGGCTGTCAGAGCAAGACAGAGCCTTTTTGGCCCATTTTGTGCTGGAGCCATTCTCCTTTTGTGAGCTTGGAAGCAAATGGCACCACAAGGGTGGGCGATGCTGTTTGTGAGCATGCCAGCACTCCCAGCCTCTTCAGTAAATCTCAGAGAGCTGAGCCCCAGAAAGGGAGTGTCTGACCATCACCTGCCCTGCACCATGCCTGCACTTTCCCAATCCAGCCATTGTTTCCACCATGCACCACAGAGCTGCAACAGAACAGTTTCCATCCATGGCAACAGACACAATGAAGGTCCGGGTGGTTTTCTTCATCCCGGAGATTTTTTTTTTTACATGGTTATACATATTCAGCCCACAGGGTTAACTCTAGTAGAGTTTCTTATTGCATGAGCAGGTAGTTCCTCCACAGTTCACTTCCCATTTCTCTCTCCCACTCCTGGCATATGCCAAAATTTGTGGCAGGGATATCAGCCACTTCTGTCTTCCATCAACTCCCCTGAGACTTTTCCATCATTTGTAGGAGAGTTGAAAGAAATCTTACACATATCGTAACAGAAGATACCTGACCCAGGGCAGGTTTAGGCTTATAAAACACCAGAGGAACATGTATTCTGCTAAGGCCAGCCTTGGGGAAAATGCTTGATCTGTCATGGCTAGATAGAAACTGAGGAAGTGTGGGGATCTGATGAGAACGAGGAGAAAAAGAAAGCCAAGTTTAAAAGGTTAAGGGGTTTTCTGTTGTATTTCCCCTCGAGAATAGATGACTGCCGATGTCAAAAGTAAAAGAGTCTGCTCTCTTTCACCGGGTGGGATATTACAGCTTTTATTCTTGAGTCCTGCCCTGCTTGGCTGGAGCCCTTCCCGATGGCTCACCGCTGCCGGAGAGAGCTCGCCAGTCCCTTGTCGGGGCTTTTTCCCCAGGGGGCAGGGCCCAGAGGCAGGGACAAGACACCACCCAACCAGGGAGAAGTGGCAGTGGAAGAGGTTAGGTTACAGATGAGTAAGGAAAAACCACATGATACAGATTACAAATCCGATAAAACACAATATAAACCAAATTAATGCATTACAACAGTTTTCCACTTGATTTTTTTCACACTTTGGCTCCCTGTTGTACTGCAGAAGGCAGTATCTGTGTGTAGATGCTGGAATGCTCTTTGAGGAGACATTTCAAGCCATCTCCAGCTCACAGAAAAGCTGCCTGTGTTGGTGACCTGGAGTGATTTTTCTCCCTAACAGAAACTGCAAGGAGAGAAAGCCCCGAGGAGTTTGAACGCCACGCTGACGGAGCTGTTTGGGGTCATCCCCGGGGACGGGGATCCGCTGCAGGAGCGCGGTTCCTACACCTGCAGGCGCTGCGCCGTCGTGGGCAACTCCGGCAACCTCCGGCAGTCTCAGTACGGCCAGGATATTGACTCCCATGACTTCGTGCTCAGGTGAGTGGAAACCACCTCAGCTACAGATGCCTTTGTCGTCTGAAATTCACTGGTATTTGGCAGGGACAAGTAAGTAAACAAGGTTTTAGGTTCTGTCTAGTGAAACCTGGTACTTAAGTCAAGTCTAAGCTTCAGGGGCATAAACTGTGTGTGTGTTGGAGATACGACCTCATGTTTTAGCTTGGACAAAAAAAATTTAATAGATATTGATACTGTAGCTTGTTCTGCACAATCCATAATTGACTGTGTTAAAAAATATAGGAGAAAAAAGATTTGCACTTGTGAGTAAAAGTTATTTCTGCAGCCAGTACTCACTAGTGATCTTTTAGACATTCAACTGACTGTATTAGATTTGACTTTCTTTCACTAGTTCATTTTTGGAAACCTTAAGCAGTGGTAAGGTGAGGAAGCCAAAGACACTTTTCAGTGGACAGAAGTCACCTGTTTGGCTACAGGTGACTTGTAAAGGATGTCATTGCCTCTCCCTTTCGAGGCAACAAGATCGGCTACTGTGGTCCACTGACAGGCAAACAGGAACTAGATAAGCAGAGCTTATCACCCAGAGGGCAGCCAAAATATCTGGCCTAAGTTCATCTCCAACGTGTCATCTGCCTTTCGCACCGCAGCTGCCAGCACAGTACAATTTGGAGAGCAATAAAGGGCAGGAAGGGAGAGACTGCTCTTGAAATGCCTCATGTGGGATTATTCTCTCAGAAGCAACAAAAGCTTTAGGAGGAAGCTGTGCACTGAAGTCAAGAATAAATTAACAGAAGATCAATACTGAACTGTTAAGGCACCTTGGCTTCTGATGTGGATTGAACACAGAATAGAGTCTTCAGGTGACATCTAGATCTTCACAAGTCATATCAGGAGTTGCTTCCTTCAGTTTCATGTCTTGCTCCCTGCCAAAACTACCTCTCCAAAGGCAGAGGCATCAACTTGGCCTTCAGATCCATGAAGGGAAAGGGAGAGTTCTCAACATTATTCCTACAGGTTGTAAATGTGGGACAGTTGTAAATGTGGGACAGCTGTAAATGTGGGAAGCTGTGGTGTTTTTATGCTTGACTCTGTCCTTCCATATGGGGACAGCCCTGTTACTGTGTGGACTTTCTTTTATTGCCTGTTCTATGTTTCCAGACTCATGCAGAAAAGATTTTGCTAGACTCAAAAGCTGGTAGTAATAACTAAAGAGTAACACAGCCAGGTGGATGTTTCTGTTCTGAGACCTTGCCCATCCCATAGCCTGCCATCCCTGGAAAGGGCAAAACTCTGACACTTAGTGAACCTTTCAGTCTCAGAATTTATATTTCAGCAATTTTAAGCCAGATCTGAAAGGATTGTACAAGGTTTTAGGATTCACCGTGGGAATTTGTACAGAGAAGGTGACCCCTCTGTGTGTCAAACAAAATCTCTGGTGACCTGAGATTCACTTCCACGTGCTCTGGCAATACAGCCAAGTGCAGGGGAGAGCCAAGGAGTCTCAGGGGGCACCTTTCCTTCCAAACAACGTGTTCCAGCCCACTTCTATTTGTCCAACTATGTACTTTTCATGACAGAAGGAAGTTCCTGCTTGGTCCTTCCTGCTGAGACTGGGTGTGAACGCTGCCTTCAGCCATGTGGCACCACCAACCCCACCACAGGTGGTAAGAAAGGTACATAGACCCAAGGGCAGATTGTAAGATGATCGACATGTGACCCTTGTCTTTGTCTTGATAGAAAGAAACACCCATATTTTATACCTTTGACTGACTAATCTCAAGGTAAAACACAGGAAGTCCTGTGCTTTTCCAGTATTTCTACACAGTATGGTGTGGCAGGAAAGACAATAATGGGGAACTCAATAACATCCACAAGGCTGGCAGGATATTCTAACTACACTAATAACTCCCTTGAAGGGAGTTAGAAGAAACTTAAGTAATTCACCTGAGGGAGAACTGCAATAGCACAGCCTGGCATAGACTTGATAAACAGATTTTACCTCTCCTGTTATCATTAACCAGGGCAGCATGTTGTCTGGCAATGTATGATGCTTCTCATTACCTCTTCAGATACATCCTTCCTGGTCCTCCTTGTGCTTCTGCCAGGAGCTGAGCTAATGTTATTGCAGGAAAAAAACCATATTTTACTCAGAGACAGCTGAGAGGTTTCTCCATGGTTTTTCACAGTACCATGGATTCATGCAAGTTGCTTCAGGGATTTCTAATGTGCACTGTGCTGCACCACAGAAATATGCAAATCTCTGCAACTGAGGAGCTCAAGCATCAGGGAGAGAATTGCTGATGTGCTCTTACCTTGGCTTTCAGAGGTGAACACAAGCATAGAGGCATTTATGTAGTCCTGAGTTCAGAAATCCCCTCTCCGTTCCCTGTATGGGCCACTCACTTAAGAGTTGGACTCGATGATCCTTGTGGATCCCTTCCAACTCAGAATATCCTCTGATTCTGTCAATCTGTGATACATCCAGCACAAGGCAGGGTAGCCATGTTAGTCAACATGTCTTAACTGAGCCCTGGAGGCCCTGGGCAGGTCTCCATGCACTGACCCCAGCATTACCTAAGGCACCCCATGTGTGTGCAGGGACCCTGAGTAACTGTGGACATTGGAGTACATACTACAAAGTAAGGTTTGAGTAAGTGAAGGGGCAGCAGCAGGTCCTGTATTTGTCACTGTCTGTGTCTATTTGGCACTGACTTTGGTGTCTTTATGTGGGAGAACCATAAGGAATATTTGCTGTTTCTCATCACACATAGCATAGTTTATTACCTTGACCCTAGACATTGAAATACACCTGCATAAGGGGGAAATGGAACTGCAGGAAGTCAAGCTGATGTACTTCAGGGCAATGTTTTTTTCACCAGCTGGAGGGTGCAGCTTTAGGATGAAGGGAGATGCGTCCTCATGGATCACCACTCTTTTGATGACTGTAAAGAGAACACAGGGGTGTGCTCAGAGATACACCTGCTCGGTAGACACTCCTGTTCAGTCCAAGGAATGCCGCACTAAAGCTGAGTTTTCATTTACTGTTCAGCCACATGGGTTATGATCATTCCAGCTTGACTGAGGACCCCTACACTCTGTCAGGGCTGTCTGAAGACCCTGCATATAGCACTCCCCTTACCCATGGGAGCATGTTCCTGCACCTCAAGCAAATGACTTGGTGAAAATTCACATGTACTTGTACTTACCTAATTCCTCTTCCCTCTCAATTCTTATTTTCGGGCTGCAGAATGAACCGTGCCCCCACTGCAGGCTATGAATCAGATGTTGGGAGCAAGACCACTCACCACTTTGTTTATCCTGAGAGCTACAAAGAGCTGGCAGCAAATGTGAGCATGATCCTCATCCCCTTCAAAACCCTGGACCTGCGCTGGGTTGTCACCGCTCTCACCACAGGCACCATCAACTTGTGAGTAAGGGCAGGCACAAGGGGTGGGAGCACCATACTCATGTTGATGTAGGAGATGATAGCTTACATGGGGAAAAGTCCTTCTTCTGATAAGGCCTAGGGTGCTTAACAGACCCTCTCAAATCAGAGTTCAGCCCTAAACACTTGATTTCTAGGAAAAGCTTAACATTATGATGCAGTTGTTGAGGCAAAAATTAAGTTCTTTGCATCCCAAGCAGCCTCAGAGAAGTAGAGGTTGTCTCCTGTTGCAGCAGCCCTCTTGTTAGAGGGTAGAAATGAGCCAAGACACAGACTTCTTGTTTATCACATCATGGAAAGGGTCCTGGTTTGTTCCTCTTTACAGCTCAGCCATCCTGATTCCAATTACTGGCTGACTCTCACTGACATACAGCTCCGGCTGTAGGTTTCCCTTGAAGCCTCTGGCTACTGGTTATTTCCCATTGAACTATGACTGCAGGTATCAGTTTGCTGACACTGAATGCAGGCTTTTACCTGGCTAGTCTGTGGCTACAGGTTCCAACAACAGGCTCTAGCTGTAGACCCAGACTGACGTCACAGCAGTGATTCTCCCTCCTCAGCATCCTTCCTCTTCTTCATGATCTCCCATTCATGATGATTTTCCACTCAATAGCTAGACTACGCCCTTTTATCACACTTATCTTTATTGGATATAGCTGTGACTCATTAGGGGTGAGGCTGAATTGGGTAATTAAGCTTTTACTTACCAGGGGCAAGGTCACCTGTATTCCCTTCTCCTACAGTCTCCTACTAGATACATTTGTGGCAGCCCCAGAATTAGAAATGTGATCAAAATGCATGTTTTTTCTGGAAGCCTGCTAGCAGATTCTCTTCCTTCCTGTAAGCTGGCTTTTCCTATTCCAGAGAATGAAAGAGGTGACATTTGTACTGTGTGTGAGGTTATCTGCTGGATGTGAAACCACAGCCTTGTGGGGTTGCTCGGTGACAATCTGCTACATATAGACAGCAAGAGCAGATCAGATTGCTTTACTCTGGGGAGAAATATTTCAAGACATTTCAACTTTTTTCCCAGTTTCAAAGTCTCAGAAGATTTAAACTTGGAAAAGTGTGTCTTGAGTCTGTTGACTGGGCATAAGACCCACTTTGCAATTTTAAGTAAAACACTTTGATGGAAAAGCAAACAAAGTTTTATTTCTTCTCTTCATTTTCTTTTCTCTCTTCATAGAGACATGTTAGATTATTTTAATTTCTTATTAAGATTCCCTTAACTTACAAATCTGTGTTAGCTTCCTTTTACCTTTTCTATCAGCAGCATTTACTGCATATAGTCATAAACTGGCTTGAAAAAAATCCACCTTTAAGACACCCTCATAATTTGGAAAAATCAATACACTTAGAAAAGTGTACCACTCACTACAAGAAAGTCATTGAGGTGCTCAACCTTGTCCAGAGAAGGATCATGGAACTGGGGAAGGGTCTGCAGCACAAATGTGATGAGGAGTAACTGAGGGAGCTGGGGATGTTCAGCCTGGAGAAAAGGAGGCTCAGGAGGGACCTTACCAGTCTCTACAACTCCTGAAAAGAGGCTGTAGCCAGGTGGGGATTGGTCTCTTCTCTCAAGTAACAAGAGACAGGAAAAGAGGAAATGCCTCAAGTTTTACCAGGGGAGGTTTAGATTGAATATCAAAAATAAATTTTTCATCATAAGAGTTGTCCAGAACTGTAACAGGCTGTCCATGGGAGTGAGGGTGTCACCATCCCTGAATGGATTTAAAAAATGTATATAGGTGTGGCACTTAGGGACATGGTTTTGTGATGACTTGGTAGTGATAGGTTAAT
The DNA here is from genome assembly GCF_015227805.2 of Hirundo rustica. Classification (NCBI taxonomy): domain Eukaryota; kingdom Metazoa; phylum Chordata; class Aves; order Passeriformes; family Hirundinidae; genus Hirundo; species Hirundo rustica. Next base: position 7,232,460 of record NC_053450.1, read on the forward strand.
TGTTGGACTCAATGATCTCAGAGGTCTTTCCAACCTAAATTATTCTATTGTTCTATAATTTACATGGACACACATTTTGCAGGCAGGTCTACTGCCTGTCCCTGCCCCAGGGACCAGCTCTTGGTACTTCCTGAACTCTGAGCCCTGCACTGATTTCAAGCGAGTCCTTAGCCTATTAGGAAGATAGATCACAATGCAGTCACAGCACATGAAAGGGAAAACACCTTTGCTTAATAAATTACAGGCTATATTATATATTTATAATTAGATTGTATACATGGGCTTGGTAAGCATCTGGTATAAATTAGTGTATATTTAACCACATGAAAGAAATGCCACTATTTTAAGATATTTGCCATACTCAAAACAGGGAAATTGCATAATTAATAAGCTGGAATAATAAAAGCAGAAAATCATAAGCATACAAATCATGGCAATGTATGTAGCATAATTTTAGCCTTGTAGAATTTTAGCCTTGTAGAATTAACCTACGAGCATGCATTAAACAAATGGTGGTAGATAACGGGTATAAGGAAATTGTTGAGTGTGCATTTTTAAAGGGGAGAAAGCATGAAATAAAAATAAAACACATTTGAAAGTCAGTATTTTAGAAAGGAAGAATTACTTATCTCCTTACCCCGTTCTGTTTGGGCATTGTTCCATGTGCACAGGCTATGTTCCATAATGTCAGCTGAGTTTAGGCTAATAAAAACCCAAGTGTACTCGTCTCTAAAAAAGATAAGCATCTTGTATTGGTTAGACTTTTCCACAGTGTTTAATTTTCTGTTTCAGCCAAATAAAAGAATTTCCAAAAACTCAGAACCTGAGTTACAGATATTCTTCTCTTAGTATTATAACTCTTGCAATTTTTATGATTCAAAACAAAAGCCAAACTTCAGTTTGCCTTAATATTAGCTTCAATTAATAGCAGAGTGATTCTCTCAGACATTCTCAGTCCCATTTGACTGATGTATTTCCATCTAAAATCATGTGTCTAAGACTAAACATTGTTCCAGAAAAGACTAAGAAATGCCTTTTTTGGGATAGGAAACTTTCAGGCTCTCATCAGCCATATATTTACCCTGGTTGCCTTCACTTGCAAGTCTTTTAGGAACCTATATGGTGAAAAAAGTCCACTTAGTTTGTCAAAGACAGTTATTGTATTCCTTAAAACATTACATATCTTGGGTCAAAGGTTCATTAATGTTTTGTACAAGGTGGCCAGGGACAATGACAGAGTTCACTAGAGCCCTGCAAAGTGGCTCACGGAAGATGTTTCCTGGGTGATATGTTGCACTGCCCGTAGCCACCTTCATCACAGGTGACACTGTCCCACTCCTGTGTGGTACCTCCTGGGTCACTCATTCCCCGGCTGCCCTGCAGCCCAGTTTTACAGGATCGTAAGAGCAGAGGTCTTAATTGGTGTGCCAATATTTTCTGTGTCATTATATGAAATTCTGCAGCTGTGTGACAGCAGGACTTGGGTATTTCTCCTGAAACAATGGAGTAGCCCTTGGTTAAAACGACTAATGTTACCTGACAAGAGTTACAGCAGTCTCCTGATTAGGTCAGAGATGTCCACAAATACTGTCATGAACACTGCATTCTCATCTCTTTGGTCTTCTACTGTATCTATACATGAAACAGAGCCCTCTTGTTTCTTCCACATCACCTTTTTACAAAAGATTAACTGTTTATTTACATGATATTAAGGAGATTCTACCAGCAAAGAAGCCCTTTTTGTCTTCATGAGCACAAAAAGGGCATGGGATCACCAAGACTATGTTTACTGATTTACTGATCATGGTCAGGCATGGGCTGCAGCTGCATATTCGCTGAGACCAGGTTGAGAAGTCTGCATGTGTGTCTCTTTCCCCAACAGCATCACCTCTTAGGAGCATTGGAACCACCCAAAACCTGTCTCGCTGCCTCCAGCCCAGAGCATGGGTTGCAGGTCAGGAGGACATTGCCAGGTCACCACTGGTTTGGGAAGATTTAAACTGAGTTTAAAAAGTGATGATGTTCATGGTTCAAAGAAAATAAAACCTTAATGACAGGAACCTTGTCACCAAAACCTAAGTGAAAACATTTCGACTGAACTAATGGAAGGCTTTGGTGATTTACCACAACCCATCTAAAAAGTATGCAGGATATATTTTGGGATATACTCCAATTACAAGGCCAGCTAACCCAATTTTTTTCACTTTAAACAAACTCAGAAGGTTTTTTTCTTACAGCACTCGTGATGAGCTGTACAATGCCAGCACACACTGTGCATGAGACATGGGAAATAAAAGTTTTTTTCATTTCCAGGACATGACTCGTGATTTCAACTCAGTCATAAGGTGTAACTTGGAAATTTTATGCTGTAAGCCTTCAGCATCACCGTGGGGAGGAGGGAAATAGCTTTATTTGAGGAGCTGTGTACTGGGAATGCCCGAGTTTCATATAACCACAGCACTGGTGGACTGCTGCCACGGACTCTGAAAATCATGTGGTGGCTCCGAGTATTATTAGGAGAGGAAAAGTCTCCCCCTGGTGGGAGAAGGTTTTTCTGCCATGAAATTAAACGGAAAGTCTTTGCCATCATCCGAGAGCAAAGACTGCAACAATAATGATCCAAAAATTAGAAGTCTCGAGCTCCACATAGTATTGACTCTATAGTGAATTCTCAACTAAATCTTTGGTGTCCTACTGTCAATAATTAACTTGAATATTTAAGAATGTAATAGTTTCCCATAAAATTGCTTCAGTGACAGCTCAGTTCTTTTCCTGCTGTGTTACTTAATTGCAGCCTCATTTTACAACAACTTCTTGAATTTACTACTTTCAAATAATTTGAATTTATTACTGTATGTTAAGAATATTCTTTCTTTGGAATTGCATGAAAATACTAATAAGTTGGGCTTTTGTTTATCATGGTGCTGTCTTTCTTTTTTCTTTAACAGCACATATGTTCCAGTTCCTAGGAAAATCAAAGTGAAAAAAGAAAAGGTGAGCAATTCTGGTATGTGGATGTGTTCTCTTAATTTATTTGTAGGTCTTTTGCCTCTTTGGGAGTCTGCAAGAATCCAAGCAAGCCCTTGACATTCATAAAAAGTTGCAGCCAAAATACAGATAATTTACAAGGCTCAGCTAAGCTAAAGATTTGGCTCCTGTGTGTCATTTAGGCCATAGAACAACCACTAAATAACTGTGGTTGGAAAGAAATTGCTTTTGTGGCTATGCCATTGCATGAACACTGTTCTGAAGGTTGCATGACTTCCTCTGGTGCTGCTCAGGAACATTAGAAGTGCAGCATTGACCTCCACAGCCCCGTTCCTGCCCATTGCAGTCATTTGCATGCAATGATACTGAGGAGAGACTTCTGGGGTTTTCTTAAATAATTTTAATATTTGAACCCCCAGGATGTTTCACACTCCCAGGTCTGTTCCTTGTAATAAGGAGCTAAGTGAACTCTGAACAATAAAGCTGTGTGTTTCCAAGTCAGTGGAGAATTCCTGGTGGTAGGCTCTTAGCCCACAGCTGCAGTAATTACCTGTACCCAATTAAACAAGCTTGGAGGCTGAGCTCAGGCCAAGTCCAGGAAGGTTTTGCTCCAGGTGTATTACAGGTCTCTCAGGATGTGTTTAAGCACAGTTTGCATGAGAGCACAGACAGGGACAGGCTGGAGGCAGGATTTGCCATGGGGCAGGATGCTAATTCCCATGTAGGAACTTTAGCCACTGTGCAAAGATTTCTGGTGTTGTAGTTGCATGGTTTGAGGATATAACCAAGGCAGGCTGTGTGGGAGAGGAAGAACCTCTTCTGTGGAGCTTCCAGAAAAATAAAGGTCTTATTCTCTCAGCCTTTGGAGGGGCTGATTTTCCAAAGAACTACAGATGCCTAGTCAATCAAGGGCTGTTAAAGTATGAAATTAGCTCCAGAACATTAAAATTACAAATTAAAGCACTCACCTGTTATTCAAGAGGGCAGGTTTTGCCAAAGCCTTCAGGTGAGACCATGAACTAGTGTTAGTTTATTTTCCTTTGCTTCAAACCGTGGATCTCTAGGGTGCATTAAATAATCCCTTAGCTCATCCTTACCTGTTGTGAGGTACATGATAAGCTCTGCAAACCCCCTGTGAGAAACACCAGGGCAGGCTGTTGAACTCACATCACAGCTGAGTGGCAGCAGCCCAGGGTACGGTGATATGCAGCAGCTTCCTGGGCACGAGAGGAGAAGCCTGTGTTTCTTCCCACACTGTGCAACGCAAAACACCCTGTGAGAAGAGATTACACACACATGCAATATCAGCAATTAACCTCTGACTTTGTAAAAGGAAAAGCCTTGCAGCTAACCAGATAACACTGAAATGCTGTCACTCTAATTACAAACACAGCGTGGAGGGAAAAGCCTCTGTTTGCCTCACTCAGGGGAGGGGGTTGAAACCAAGGGAACCTTCCAGTCCTTGGATTTACTGTACTCTCAGGTCTTATCTTAAGTGCTCTGTCTCTGTGAGATGACCTCTGTGAGATAAACGAATGCATTTTATGTAAGAAAAAAACATACAGCATAGAAAAATGGCATGTTTGAAAAACAGGATAAAAGAAGCATACAGGACCTGATAGGCTTCCTGACAGATTACATTTGGCCCTTGGTTTCCTTGGAGCTCTACCTATAGAGATACCAAGACATGGCTGGCACGTTGTGCAGAAGAGGCAGTTGCTCTGATGTTCCCACTCCAATTATAGTTGGACTGCCAATCGTAGGGGTCTTGTCCAACCTAAATTAATCTATGGTTCTGTGAAACATGTCATGGCTCATGCTTGCCTTGTTCAGGACTCCAGCTCCCCAGAGTTCACCTGCAGGGTGCTGCAGGGCGAGTTGAATGGCTAATGTCTAATTTCCATTTCACTTGGGCATTTTCATACAGTAGGAATCTCCAGGATTTACATTACTGCAAGCAGGAGGGATATCAATACCAAGGAAGAGCTATTGATATGTAATTGCACATGGGAAATATTCCTGAATGCACTTAATATGGGACTTATTTTTTGCCTTTCACCTCCCTTCAAGTAATAGCTATTATTCCCTTCTTACCCAGTCCCCTTCCCCAGTGTCCTTTAGGAATGATGTGCTACCATTGTATTTTTCCCAGGGTATTTTACTAATGAGTCTTTCTATCCAATTTTGCCTAGATCCTGGTTTATAATCCAGCTTTTATGAAATACATTTATGAAAACTGGCTCGAGCATCATGGGAGATACCCCTCCACAGGCCTTCTGTCTTTGATGTTTGCTCTCCATGTATGCGATGAGGTAAAGTCTGTCTGTGTTTGGATATATAGATGAAAAACCAGGATATTTCACACAAAAGCCAGGAACAATCCCTGGCCACTCACTCAGCCTCCGTTTCTTCCCCCCCCCCCACCCCCCCCTGCTATTTACCTCTTCAAACATATGCAGACTCCTCAGAAACATGCAGACATGCTCAAGTGACAGTGATGGATTTTTTAATGTCAGCAAATCGTAGGGTTTACTATGCACTCCAGGAGAATATAATTAAACATAAGCAGAGATTCCAGCTGGTATCAAAAGACATCTAAACATGAATGGTACCTGTGCCCATCTTGGTAGTGAAAGTTTATGTTTTGTCTCATATTTTCAAACTCAGGCTTGTGGATTTATACTGTAGGTTATAGTAAACGCCTTTGCTCCAGCAGTTACTTGGGAAAATTCCCTGGTGTGAGAGATGTGAGGTGCTCCAAGGTGACTGGAGACTCAGCTAGTTAGAGTAAGACCAGGTCAGCTCTACAAAATCCTGCAAGCATGGGCTTGTCAGCATGGGGGATAAAAACCACTTTGCTGACAAAATCCTGTTCCTGACACACATCTGCTGATGGGAGTTTTGGTCACCCAGGCCTGTTCTGCTTGGAGAGGTGATGGAAATACTCCTAAAGATACTGGAAGAAACTCCATCATAGTCACAGCAGGTTGGGTGGAGCCTGTTTTCTGCTAAGCAGGCAATGAACAGGGCTCTGACGTTACCAAAACCAACTTAAAAATAGTTCATATCTGAATGGGCCTGGGTGTGGTTGGTTTGGGGAGCTGCTTTCAGGCTATGACCCATTCAAATCCCATCAAACATCACCACTCTGAGTTTAAATAAATCACTGGTGTTGTTTGGACTGTTACCATCAGAGGAGACAGGCATAGCTTTGGGAGAGGAGAGGCTGTTGGTGGGTACACATGCAAAGAACAAAAAATCCACCTGCCTCTGAAGTAACTGCAAATATCATACAATCAAGCATATAAATGTGGTCACTGTGGGTCATTATCTGGAAGACTAGGACTAAACCATTTTTTTTTTTCCACTCTTTGTGGCTTAATTCACTAAAGAAGAGATTCCCATCCCAAGCCACGGATCTCCTGAGGTCAGTCACGCTTAAGGGATAGGAATGCATTTTCCTATTGCTAAACAAGAATTTATGGATACAAATTTCCTTTTCCCTCTGAGTTCAGGTCTGGCATGTCTCAGCACAGCTTAGGATGTCACGTGCCTTGGGCTGTTCTCTGTGGTCATGTCATGCAGCAGAAGAGCTCGGGACGCCACAGAGGACCTCAGTGCTGCTCCTGTAAATACACTAAGAATAAAGAGTTTCCTCAGCATTTCAGATGAAGACCAATTGCTTTCCAGTCCTTAACAGTTCTCCCTTCCATCCTAGGTGAATGTGTACGGCTTTGGAGCTGACAGCAGAGGACACTGGCATCATTACTGGGAAAACAACACTTCAGGTGGAGCTTTCCGGAAGACAGGCGTCCATGATGGGGATTTTGAGTTCAATATAACTTTGACTCTTGCCTCCATTGAAAAAATAAAATTTTTCAAGGGCAGATGACCCTGGCCACGGGGACAAGAGGGGGCTGCAATTTCCAGCATGCAGCGGAACAAAGCTCAGTGAAGATGGTCTGGGCGCCAGCCAGGTTTGAATGCGTGGGTCTGCGGTGGATTTGGAGCATCTGACACCGCAGGGAACGAGGCCGAGGACCGGCTTCAAGCTGCACATGATTTCCTATCTACAGAGAGCCGGGAGCTACCAATCAGTTCTGGGAATAAATTAATCTCTGCTTAGGCTCTATGTCTCGATTCTTGAATTACTGATGAAAGGTCTGCCTGTTGCAATTAGAGGAAGCCTGAGCACAGGAACTGCTGTCTGTGTGTCTGTTCTCTCCTTGAGCAAGGCAGGAGATCCTTGAAGAAGAGTGAAAATGACTTCTGGGACTTGAGATCCGCTAAGGCAGCTGTGAACATCATAGTAAGGATTACCTCAAAGAAATGAATTCACTTCTGCTGTTGATCTTCTTTTTGAACCACCTCTTCTCTGTTCTTATTACTTCTGTTTTCATGCTGTATTAAGGAAAAACTTGATGGAGTTGCCTGGAGGAGTAAATATTTCAACCATTGCCTCATTTTGCATTGGCAGTGTCTAGAAAATATGAATGAAATCATCTCATGTATTATTTAATATTGCTTCCTACACAGCCATAATGATGGAGAAAATAATACTGAAAACTCCAGGAAAAAAAAAAATGGCCTTTTTTAGCCACTTGTCTGTCTTGTTTGATTATATGTAATTTTTGAGGGTTTTGCTTGTTTGTTTGTTTGTTTGTTTCTGGAAAGTACTCTGGAATTTTATTTTATTTTTATTTAATCAGTTTAAGATTGGAAAGTGGATTTCTTCAAGTCATTTATATGTGCCTTTTATAATTGTGCAACAAATGTGATTTTTTTTCTGAGATGACAAACCCTAAATTAAACATTTTTATAAAAGGGGGAAAATTAACCAAAGTTTAGCTCCTGTCTGGTATGCTTTTGTAGTCAAAACCAATAGTAACAACTCCTATATTGTATTTGAACACACAAACAAAACAATTTTTAAAGGTAGTTTTTACCTTTTTATATGGGAAAATATTCAAGTCCCAAGGAAAATTCTCTCTCTCTTTTTTTTTTTTTTTTTTTTTTTTTTAATTAATACAAATTTTAAAAAATGTGGTATCTCTTTACAAAGTCTCAATCTGAAATGGGAAAAATAAATCATGGTTTGGGATATTAACTAGTTACACACTAAGAATCTTTTGTTCTGTAGCAACACCTAAAAGACACAATCTGCACAAGCTGATCTTAGAGCATGAGATAGACTTCAAAATCATATCCATCTCTGGAGGAATGTGTATATTCATGTCAGTACCTCCAGGCAGTGACAGGAGGGAAGTTACAGTGGAGGTTTTATATCCACAGATTTTTGCTGGAATCAATGCATTAAAGCTTCAAGGACAGATAAAGTATAAATCCAAGTTCAGGCAGTGAAGAATGGAGAACAGTGGTCTTTTCTTCTCAATATTATGAAAACAGGACTTGTGGATTATGGATCCACTTTCAGCCTTGGTGAAACCACAGGAGTTCTTGCCACAGACTTTGAGGGACTTTTGATAAGGCTTGGGAAAAATGGCATATTTAATTTCTTATGAATCACATTGGTTGGAGTTTATGGCAAAAGAAATCATCATCTAAATGTCCTCTCTCCTATGCACCAGTTGTGGCAGAATGTCCAAGCAGATGAGTATTTGAGATCAGTGGAAGCCCTTCAACAGTGATGTGCTTCATCCAAGGTTTATCCCTTTGTCTTTCTGCACCAGCTGGTACCAGTGAGGTGCCTCCAGGGCAGTAGTACATGGCACAATGTCATGGTCAGCTGGAATTTTGAGCCACAGCACCACTCACCGACATGAATTGCTTTACCCATGTGAGTATTACTGGACTCGTGGCATATGAAGAGCCCAGAATGCCAAATGTCTGTGTGGGAATGGAGCTCCCTCAGCTCGTGTGACCCTTCAGTTCAACAATATAGAAAGGGCAGGATTTTCAAATCCTCATGATGAGATGTGTTCACAATTCTCATGTCAAGAAGCCATTTCCCAGCATGGTGGCCAACAGATTTCACCTGCATGTCACAGGCACAGCAGATTTGATGGGCTTACTGTCTTCTACATGTCCTTTGTACAAGAATGAAGCATTACTGCCTGAACCATGTTTGTTTGCTTTAAACATTCCTGCTTGTTTAAACTGCTGTTAATCAATATGCCTCTTGTGAGATGCTGCAGTAATACCAACAAAGCAAGTTTAAGAGGTATAAGACTACGTGTAAGATGCCAGTGATAACTTCCCAGTGTGGCTGGATTTTGGAGCTTCAAATACTTTTCTTTTTTTCCTCATGAACAAATACTAGTAATTCAGAAACATTGACTGCTCATTTGGTCATTTTTTAGAAAGACTTGGAAGAAAACTAGTGGTTTATCCCCTTGATTTATTTATTTATTTTTTTAAATCACAGGGGTCAATTTGGAATCAAAAACAGTGGAAAAAGAAGCCAGCTATAGTCTAGCCTGTGTTGTTTTGAAAGTTTCCTTTTGCCGTTCTAATAAAATTTCCATTTTCCCCTGAACATTCTGCTTCTGACAGCACATATAAAACCTCACAGCCCATACATGCAGATAGGTTTAGTGTCTTCAGCATGGAACAAGCTGCAATTCCCATTTAATCGTGTTGCCAACAGTAAGCAGTAACTGTGTGCCACTGATGTCCATTTTTCATAGTGTAAGGAGAGCAGAGCATGGGTCTCTCCAGGTGTAGGATGAGGAATATTCTGTGCCATCACGTTTCTATTCCAGGGGAACTTTTTCTAGAGCCCTTTAGGCAGCTGGCTGTTGTGTTAGATTCTTGTCTCAGTTTCTCCAGTTTTGCTGCTCTTTCAATTGCCTTCAGAATCAGGAGATACCGACAGATGATGCTGAGGAAATAATTAATTCCCACTGGCATTGTTGAAGACTGTTTTCTTGCAAAAAAATTTTTGGGGTTTATTTGGTTTAAAAGAACCACGGAAAACATTTAACAACATGTCAAGACTTCAAACTCTTGGACTGTATTTGCCACCACTGCAAAATCTCTGAAGCACTCCTTGAGTGTGTGTTATGTTTTTTACCAAAGCCAAATCTCTTGAGCACTTTTTTCCTCCCATGACCAGGTTTTCTTTGTACTTTTCTCTGGCTACACAATCAAATATCATTTTTTTCTCTAATGGTGGGAAGTCTCACACAACCATTCATTGACATTCTATTTATTTAATTTTCAGTATGATATGAATCAAAATAAATTTTTTATTGTAATCAAATCAAAGTGTTTCTGTGCACACTTCTTCTCCACAGTATTTTGATTATCTCCTAGAACCTTCTGTGTCACATAACAGAGTAATGAAGTTTATTCCACTTCCTAACATCCATTCAGTTGGACTAGAGGTCCTTTCCTCCTAGAGGTCTTCTCCAACCTTTATGATTCTGTGATGCCTCGGGTGACATTGGCATGTTTCAGGCTGCTTGTGGTCATGGCATCACGCTGCTCACATGGCAGCTCTAGGCCTTTCTGGAGAAAATAAATTGAACTTAATATGCATGTGGGTCTCCTGATAGATCTATGCTCCATTTAAGAGATAAATAAGGGAAATTAATGCAGACTCAGAAATCAGTGACTTGAGAAAAGATTTGATTTGTCTGATCTGACTGAGATCTGAGGATCCCTGTTTTTGGGGCCTGATGTGGTCACACAAGCACTGCAGTCATGGCTGGCTTAGCTGTCCATTAGAAAAACCCCATCCAGGAGATGGATCCCTTTGATCAGGTATCACTTCAGCAGGTCACACCTGCACCTGCATGACCATGGCTCTACATGTGGAAACACCACCTTGGCTGCTTCTCATGGACATCATCCATTGCTCTCTTTCCTTATCTGTCCTTTCCTTTTCATTGTTTAAGGGACTGAGTAGGGTAGATGGTCCAGCAGTGATGCAAGCTGCCCTTTGAAAGGCAACCATCCTGATGGTAGGAGCTCAGGGTGTCATCAGAGGTCAGCTCAGGAAGCTCCTGTTCAGGCACAGGCAGTGTTAAGTTGGTCACAGTAAGAGCTGCTGTCTAGTGTGATCTTCAGAGGGTGAAGTTCTCAGAAACTGCTTGACACTTTGCCTTTCAAACCAGGCTCTAAACATACTGCATCAAAGAGATATTAACCACCATTAATGGATACAGCCCAGCCAGAATCACACTTGCTGAAAATGAGTGGGAAGTAGAGACACTTGTCTGAGGAGCTATTCCAGTCACTTCAGGTGCAGAGGGGAGGCAAAGCATTTGCTCCTCTGTTATCCTCAGCAAAGCAAAATAACACTAAGAAACATCTTTCTTGGAAATAATTTTGTATTTTCCTTCATGTCCATTCACAAGAGGTGCAATGCAATGCAGCTTCGAGGTCTGAAATGATTTTGTCAGGAAAGTAATTTGCATAAAATTACAATCTGGAAACCACTTGAGACTAGTAAGACATGCAGCAACAACAATGGCAGCATGCAGACAGATGGACTGACCACAGGACTTGGACAGAGGAATTTGCTTATACCATCAAATAAAGAACAAAAGTACCCACAGGGGAACTGTATGGCTTCAGTCCATGGCAGGAGTTCCTTTGATGGCTCACAGTCAAAATAGCAATTAAACCAAATGAATGAAAAGGCAAAGGAGTCCCTTGTCACCCTTAAAAATCTGGTTTCCCTTGTCTTTTCTATAGAATTTGAGGTAGTTGATCTCATTACATTTATTGTCTTCAGCCAATATGAAGTAAAACAGGGTTCACACAGTGAGAAATTCTTCACAGTCAGGTACTTGTATGCAGAGGTAAATTTCTGTGTTTTCAGTTAAATTTTCTACATGGAAATTTACCATGTTGGTCTACTCCTTAGTTTGTAGTTTCTAAGGTAACCTTTGGCTGGCAGAATATAAATATATCCATGTGGGAGTTTGTGTGTCCCCATGACATTAACATTTCCACGAAGACAGGACATTTCCCATTATAGTTACTATTTCCGCATAATCAGAGACTCCAGAGTTACACAGCAACTACCAGCTGGCCTCCCTGTCCACCCAGACACCAGATCTGTAAGGAAAGCATCCTGACCTGTGCCACAAACGCTGCGTCCTGTAGCACCATGGGTTCCCCCAAGGATGGCCCAAATCAAGGTTACATCAAGGAGCCCGTTTTGGCCGTGTCTCCCCACGTGCATTTTTGTGTTCCTCTCCTTTACTGGAGCTGGCCTCAGAGAGCTGCCACCATCCAGGGAAGCTGCACATTGCTCCCTCAGCCCCATCCCAAACCCACAGTCTGGGGCTGGGGGTGTGAATGGACTGGCCATACTCAAGCTGTGCTCTGAAGCGTGTCCAATTTGTGGCCACACGCCGTGTTCAGCCTGTGCAAACACCAGAGTGGGTTTCATGTGGTAGAAAATGGAGGAGTGATTTCATAGCATCAGTCATAGAATCATTGTGTCCTGGGGTGACTTTATGATGCTGATTTGTATGCCCATCCATCTGTTTAGCCCAAAAATAAGTTTTGTGCCTTTAAAACTAGATTCAAGAGCAAAGTGGGGGAGAAAGAAAAGCAATGGAATTTTTTCACAGCTGTATTCAAAACCAGAGATGGTTGGATAGAATGGATGGATTGGAAGGGACCTTCAAGATAATCTAGTTCCAACCCTGATGCCCTGGGCAGGGACACCTTCCACTAGACCAGGGTGCTCTGAGATCCATCCAACCTGGCCTTGAACACTTCCAGGGATTGGGCATCCACGTCTTCTCTGGGCAGCCTGTGCCAGTGTCTCACCACCCTCACTATAAATAATTTCTTAATAACATCTAATCTAAATCTCTGATCTGTTAATTTAAAACTGTTCCCCCTTGTCCCACCACTATTTCAGCTCCTCTTTCCCCTTTGAATGTTGAATGATTCAGCTGTCAGAGGGTGGGTAAGCGTGAGCAAGTTCCTCAACATGCTGATGAGGAACAGAGCTCCTGTCTGCAGTGGTAGAGCCACAGGAAAGAGGTATGGGAGAAACTGATAACTGATGGGTTTTCACTGGAGACACCAAAGAGTTGGCTGGAGGGAGTAATTCTGCAAGCTAACGGGCTCTATCATTTGAGGGTTTGATTTGAATAGGTAAGTAAGGAAATAGAAATAAACAGATTTAAAGGCGAAGACAGGATACATATAAATAAAGCAAATGGATCTTTTGAAGAACCTTTTGAAGAAAAGTAGGGTTTTACCAATTTGTTTGGTTCATCAAAGTGATGCCTTGGGAAGGCTGACCTGGAAGAGAGACTAGACAGAGCTAAGAGAATAAAGTAGGTATTTATTAAAAGGCCTTTAAGGGTACACCTTGAGCAGTACAGGAGCTTGGCATGGGCTACACCCAAGAGGGACCCAAAATGGACAGCCGGTCACACAGTCTCACACTTGTATAAGTTTTGTTCCATTTGCATATTGGAGTTAATTGTCCAGTTACAGCTTCAGATTATGAAGTCTCATCCTTCCTGTTTTCTCTCTTCAGTCCACCATTGTTTGTGCTTTTGGGCCTGAAAACTTGTAATGGTTGTCCTTGGTCCTCAGCAGGAAAGGATTTGTTTTGTCTACCTGCTCTGTGAAGAGAGCTTACTAACACTTAATATGAGGCTCAGAGCTACACCCCTAGGCAGCACAGAATCTGAAAAACATGAAAGCTAAAATATAAGGCATCAAAAACAGGTGGGCTGGGCGTGAATTAGGCTGGTGATGCTTTTGGGCACACATGTTGTGATTTGACCCTGGCCAGTAGCCAATCACACACACTGCTGCTCAGTCACTTCCCACAGCCACCAATCCAAAGCACAGCACTATGTGGGTGCTAGAAATAAATCTAACTCCATTCCAGGCACATTAAAATACACTAGATACTTGAGGAATCCTGTGGATTCCAGGGGATCTCTGGAGATCTGCAAACCTGTATGGCCAACAACACCTGAAATAAACGTAGGTCAAATTTACACCTAACTAGCTCAATTTCTGGATGGTTCTAATTACACACCCATCCCAGAGATATCCCTCTGGGACCAGGTGAGATCATTACTCACCACTAGCAGTAAAGACAGGAAACTAGCTGAAAAAACTACAAGCTGCTTCAGGAGGAATTCACCTGAGGCATCGGTGGCTCTTCACTTGTTATTTGTAGGGGCTGGAATAACATTTTAGACCAACAGCCAGGGCAATAAGAAATCACTCTTATGTGGCTGTGGGCACAGTGTTTGCTTCCTTCCTTGAAGGTGGGTGCCATTCCACCTCTCTGTGGTGGCTTCCTGTGGGCCAAGGGAACATCACTGCTTGTCAGCAGCTGCAGGTTTTGCAACGCGGCTTTACGGCTCAGCAGAAATCCAGCAGATGCACACAAATGAAGCCAGAATGGAGGGGTTTTTAATTTCCTATAATAAGCAAAGGAATGGGAAGCACCAGCATGCATACAGATTAATGGCCCTTTGAGCAGCGAGATGTGATTAACTCATTTTAGTCAGCGCTGGGGATCTCAGCACCTCATTAGCTTTTTCATTAATGGTTACAACTAATATCTGATTAGCGTCTGTTTTGCCTGTAATGAGTTCTCCTTCCTAATGGAGACAGAGTTTTCCACTGTGTGACAGTGAAAGGAAGAGGGAAAGGAGCTTGCTAATTACTGTGCTGATGGGGCACTTTGCCTTCAAGGTCTGACCCGAGTGTCCTCCCACGCCGCTCTTAATGGCCCTGCCACACTGGCACAGGCAAACGCGCCCTGTGCCAAGTGCACTCAGCCAGGCAGAGCGAAAAAACCCGATTCTGTCTTAAAAGACCCAGTTGGGCTTAAATCAGCCCAAGGTGTGTGCCAGTAGGTGGGACAGCCTTGGAAGGATTGTCCCCCTGCCTGGGCTTAGGGGTACCAGGGGCAACAAGTGGCAGGAGATGCACAGTGATGGGGGAAGGAACGCTGGATGGGGACGGGAAGCTGCTCTCACACGCAGTATTCAGCGCAGGTTGGGTTTCTGACCGACTTTAACAATTCCCCACTAGAGCGTGCTGTTTTCCCGTTCCCATGAGTTATCCCGTGGCTCCCGGAGCCCTCTCACAGCAGCGTGTCGCATCGCAGGCTCGGAGTGAGTTCCCTCCCGACACTTCTATCTTCACAGCTTCAGGGCTTGGGATTGATTTGCTGAATCTATCTATTTTGGCCTCTGGGTAATTACTAAATACAAGAGCCCACAGGCCATGAGGGAGAGCAAGATGGGAGAAGTTCTGCAAGGCTTCACACTTCACACCCGAAGAGGCAAAGTGCTGCTTTCTGTGCAGTTTTCCTTTCTGTTTGAAAGGGGACAGCACTCCCAGATATGTTGTGGTGGGGGTTTTTTTGTTTGTGTTTTTTTTTTTTTTGTTTGTTTGTTTTGTTTTGTTTTGTTTTGTTTTGTTTTGTTTTTTTAACTGACCTTTCGAAATGCTCATCGGAAAAAAAAAAAAAAAAAAAAAAAAAAAAATTCTTCCCTTGTAGCCTAATTTCCTGATAAGGAACAAATATTTGGGACCCTTGCCTGTGTTGTAGTGATACAAATCTTTTATTTGGGGATGTAAAAGGCTTTAGTTATAGCAGATCAAAATGTCCTTTCTGCACCATAAAGGCAATTCTGCTATTTCTAAAAGGACTTTCATGTTATGCTACCAATACCATCAGTTTGTGTAGTTTTGGATTTATTTGTTCTCAGCTGTAGTACCCAAATGTTAAATGAGGCACAGATATATTGTAAAAAACAATCAATGCTGCAAATTAATTATTTTGGGTTCAATGAAAACAGAAGGTCTATCTGTCTGCTGGCTGCCAGCAGTGTGTGAGCTGTTTGCCCAGTGCTTCCTTCATAATAATGGAAAGCACAGTAAGGCTCATCTCCCAACTCTAGACATCCCTCCAGCCAACTATTCATTCCTGTGGCTGCATCAGCACTGCTCAGACATCATTTTCTGGAGCTGGTCTCTCCCACAGTGATGAGGATAAGCTGTCTCCAGCTGACTGACCATATCTGTTCTGATTAGCACCTAACCCTGCCTCCCTTGTAGCCCCAAGTACTGTTCCTGTTACCTAAAATAATGTTACTCCTTTAACTCATATATATTTTAAGTAAAAGTATATGAAATAATGTAGGAGTACTGCACCAGCACCACCAGAGAGGGATTCCTGTGACACAAAGCTAAATGTCTACACTGTGTCCCCAGAGGTGGCAGGAAGAGAATGATGGACATTGTAAAGGGTGAACTGGCAGCTGGCACTTTAAACATGTGTTCTGGGACATGTTTATGTATGTAGATATATAAACATAAATTAGGATATAATAAGATAGATCATATCCCATTCTTGTGACTGAGGGCATGGAGTATGACTGTACAGGTAAACCTCAGTGTCTTAAAAATACTGGGTGGCTTCATCTCAGCTGTCTTTGGGAACAGTTCTTGGCTGATGCTGTCAGGCTGATGCTAAGCCTGGGAACAGTCTGTGGGGGGATGAATAGCCATGAGCTAAAACAGTGCCAGGAAAAACACTATGGACTAAATAACATCAATGATATCAGGTCCTAGTTAGTCCCTAGCCTGAATGTGCACCCTGAGCCTCTTTTCTACCATGTGAGCAAACAGTGTATTAAAAGGCCAAGAAATACTGTCTGGCTTTGATGTCCTTGCCCTTCTGTTAAGGGGAGGTGGAGATGGCTGAGACACGTTAATTCTGTACTATGAAGTGGCAGTAGAAACAACAATGGCCAGGCATTGCAGCTTGGGAGGTTCAGGATGGGCATTAGGCAAGACTCCTTTCTCATTAGGAGGGTGAGAAGGAAACAGGTGAGCCAGGAGAAGAAATGGGACCTCTGTCCCTGGAGGACATCAGGCTAGATAAAGCCATGGCTGGCCTCCTACAGTACTGTGGGTCCTTTTTTGGGTCAGACACCTTCAGAGAGTCCTTTCAGCTGAGGTTTCTAGGCAGCTCTGGTGAGCAGGGTTTTCCTGTTGATTTGCAAGGCTGTGGTTACAGGGTTATGGCAGTGAGCACTCCAGAAGGGGAATGGCTCTGGTGAACCAGCTGGCACTGCAGGGTTTGGAACAAAAGACAGAAAAATTCCTTTAAACTCATCAGCAAAAATCTCTGTCATCCAGGATTTTTAGGAGAGGCTCTATTTTGCAGGAAGGACAGAGAGATTACTGTGCTTACAGCAACAAATGTTGGCCTCATGACTGGTACAGAACAACTTTATTTCTTTGTGTTTCAAGTATTTACTTCCTTTGATAATGGTGCCCTTCAGACCCTCCTCTTCTCTGCAGTCATACAACACAGTAATGCTTGGCCATGTTCTCATGGATCATCTCCCAGAGGTCCAAACTACATCAATTTGCACCAGGCAGTACTTTAGTAGTCCCAGAAGAAATAAAAAAGGATTAAAAAAAAATCCATTTCTGTAATCACCTGTACCCTCTCCTTGATTTAACTTTCTGGATCTGGATTTATGGAAATGCCACATGGCATTTATAGATATGCTATACTTGATATCCATTCCATTCAACTCTTTCAGGTTGTCTTTTGTCAAACCTCTGCCTGGAACTTAGCACAGGAAGATCTGGGCCTTGACCAGACCATTTTATCTGCTCAGCAGCCATGAAAAAGAAAGCCTGGCAAGGCTTGTCCATCAGTCAAATGTTTTCCTGTACCTCAACAGGTTCCCAAAAAATTCTATCACTGAGTGGCATGCAGCAGGGCCACAGGTTGTCTCTAAAATGACAGTGACATGGTGAGTCCTTGTTGCTGCAGCAACAAGTGTTCAGTGTCTCCATAACAGTGTCTGTCCTCTGGAGCAGACATACAAACACAGAACAAAAAGGATTCCTATCCCCAAGATACACAGGCTACATAAATATTTCATATATCTACCGTGCTATCAAAAATAATCAAGAAATGGAATTAATGACTATATAATTTTCAAAATCATCTTAAACCTTATTTTTATAATGTGGGTTGTATAGAAATATGCATATATGTACACAACAAAAATCTAGCTATCCTTGGAACCTAAGTTTTAATTTTCTTAACATGTTATCCAAATCTCTTTTTTCCCGCCTCCAAATTTTTAGGAGTTGCGGAGTAATTTTGAAGATCAGAGAAAAGAGTAAAAATCACCTGTGTTTACAATGCAGCAATAAGTTCCAGAACAAAGTGAAAATTTTCCTTGGAAAAAATCAGTAACTTTTGAAGTCCCATTCTGTTTTGAAAGAACCAACCCTCATCTGTGGAGGGAGAGTACAGCATGGCTGCTTTAGGCATGAAGTTCACAGATTTCACCTACAATAATTTATTCTGTAGGTCAGTCATTAACCATTATCCAGGCCACTATTCTAAAATTTACCCTGGCTGGACTTGTCATGCTCACAGTCATAAACTCCTGGACCTGGCAACCAACATCCATCCTGGCTTTGAGGAAGCCCTCACCCCTCAGCACCAGCCCTGCTGCTGAGAATTCACCTTCCACTGACATCAGCCTAAAGCTGCTTAGGCAGTGAGGTTAGTCTGATCCCGTGTTGGCCTGAATTCAGTTTAGGACATGACACAGAGGTTGCTGAAGCCACCAGGAGGTCTTTCCATTGTCTTTAGTGGGTTTGGATGAGGACTCAGGTGATGTCCGTGTCAGAAGTCACAAACCTTTAGCACAGTTCACATCCACCCAGCTGGCTGCATTTAGAGGCATGTTCCAGGTGTTGCCTCATGGGAATGGCCCCCAAAACCAGGCCAGCAAGTGTGCAAACAACCAAGCAGAAAGGACAGGACAGCTGTGGGGCAGGGTTTAATTCTGTGTTTATCACTATGGACCCAATCTGAGTCAGCTCAAAGCCAGGTCCCACCAATGCACTCCTAAGCAGGAGGAAATTCCACTGTGCCAGGGACAGCTTGAGCCATCCCCATGTTCTTTGCCATCTCCATCACTGTTCCTCCCCGCTGCCAAGCAGGTGTTGGGCACCCACCGTTAGCTTTGACTCAGAGACCAGGTTTGGCACTTCTCCTTTACCAACAGGAGAGATGGCAATCAAAGCCCATACATGTTTTCTTTTACACTTGGCAGTTGGACTGGAACAATGGAAAGTGATTTATGCTGAAAAAGAATTGTACAGAGAATGATGCCAATAATGCAGTCTCTACCAAAACG
This sequence comes from Hirundo rustica, assembly GCF_015227805.2. Taxonomy (NCBI): domain Eukaryota; kingdom Metazoa; phylum Chordata; class Aves; order Passeriformes; family Hirundinidae; genus Hirundo; species Hirundo rustica. The sequence goes on from NC_053450.1 coordinate 7,251,599, forward strand.
GGAATGGGCAAGGGAAGGGAGTTCACAGCACACAGATCAGTAAAGTAACTTGTCCTGGTTAAAAGGTTAATTGAGTTGTGTGTCCTGATACTGTGTGAAGGACAGAAATGTCATTTCCTATGGAAAGAACTTCTTTCTCTTGGAAAATTGTAAGTTAATTTCATAGCACAGTTATCTGTGGAAAGACATCCCTGAACTGGCCCAGGGAATGGAGAGAGTTCAAATGCCCCCTATTCTACCCAACCCCAGTTAAGCCCATGGCTGATACCAGCCTGCTGTCAGGAGGTGACAGGTCCATCATCCCTTCCCATACATTTTCTTCCCCATCATCACCAGCGCAATCAGCTCAGAAAGGAACAGGCAGCAAGCCTATCAGAGGGTCCTGCTGAGTCAGCCCTCTGTTCTGCCCGAGTTGGGGTTATTAGTGACCTTGGTAAGACAGGAGGTAGTGAACTGAGAGCTGGAAAGACTCCTGCTCCATTTCTCATCCCATGCTCCATGAAGTAGCCTCAGGAAAGGCTCTGGCTCATCAGTTTGTTATTGACCCGTGTCACAGCAGTTGTAATTGCAGGGATGGGAATAACAATTAAAGCAGTGGAAACAGTGAAAGCTGAGTGAGTTTCCAGAGGAGGAACATCTCCCGTGCAGGAGCGGGCAGAGGTGATCCAGAGACAGCATGGTCAGGAGCAGCGCACTTGGTCTCTGATTCTCACTTTGCAAACCTGGATGGAAGCCACCCCATTTTCCTCAACCCACACCTGATCATATATGCATCTACCTCATTTCTCCTGGCCTGAGGACAAACAGACCACTTGACCCCTTGAGAGTTGTTCAAAATCCTGGAGGGCAGAACTGAACATCTCTGATGGGCACATAACATTTGGACAAGGGGACCCCACTCGTGCAACAAGACATACAGCACATTCCACTAACCTTGAAATGATCTGCATAGTCCATGTGTCCTGCTGCTCTGTATTGGATTAGAGAGCTCAACATCTTAAGATCCCCCCTTTTAAAGAATAATTAAGCAGATTTTAAGCCAGAACAATTTCACCAAACAAGAACAGATTAGGATCTCCACTATTTAGAGCTAACAAACCCGGATTTAACACAGTAGACTTACTGGGGAAAAAAACCAAACAAACAACAAAAAGTTTTACAGAAACTAGTAAAGCTCCAGCCCTGTTGATGCTTATTTTTTACCCTTCCCATCCAAGCTACAGCTTGTAAAAGAGAGCAAGACTTCACTGGTGCAACGGTAGGGAGGAAAGGAGAGAGGCAAAAAATAGGGAGCGAGATCTGTCCCTTCCAGCAGCCAGGAGATGCCAGACTGGCTCGCCCATTTTGTGTCACAAGGAAGAAGCTGTGCAGATGCACAACCACATCCCTGGGCACAAGGACAAACAGCAGCACCCACTGCTCATGGGGACGAGCCCATATCTCCTTTTATTTTCTCCCCTGGTAAATCCATACTGATGTATCAGCTGCTCTGGAGTGGCTGTCCCACACAGCGATAGGAACCAGCAATAACCAAAAAACACAATTAACAGATTACATCATCCAGCTTCTGGCAGAGAAGCCTCCCCACTTCTTTATGATCTTTTACTAGAAGAGTAAACCAGGACATATGACATACGTACAGCTTCACTTATTGTGTCCCTGGTCTGCATTTTAGTCCTGATTCTAGTCTCTTCTCTGCTGACATCAAATCCCAAAGTGGTCTTGTTCTGATTTTTCCCACCCCTCCCATCACTCCCATTTCTGATTTCTGAGATGTTCTGAAAATAATTCTGTTAGCAGGAAAACAAACAGGACATTACTCTTGATGGCATTCAATTGTATTTTCTCTTTCCCTGATGTCAGGCCCTGGCAGAGGGGGGTAAGGAGGAACTCAGGGCCATCAGAAAAGCTTTTCTGGCACAGATGAGAAACCTGCATGCTGCCAAACCCTTTGCTATTGTTCAGAGTGCACCCTGCTGTTTGTTTGGGACCTGGAAAATAGAGCCTTACTGTGAAAGTCAAAGTGGAAAATATTAAAGCTGGGCATTGCAAAGCAGCAGAAGGAGCTGGTCCAGCAAATGGGCATTTTTGCCTTCTGTGACAGCTAATGGTGAGAAACAAGAGTTTGGGTTTTTTAATGACTATTGTTCTTGGCTTATAGATGAGGGGTTTTAAAAGAGACTGAGCAGAAGTAAGAAAGAACACAACACAGATATTTTCAGACTCCATTCACAGGGCATCCTTTATCCCCAGAGACATAGCTAGGCCCTCCTTGGCTCAGCTCACCATTGTCTAGCTCTCACTTTCAGCCTGATGGGCCCCCTACATCCTGCTCATTCAGCAAGCCTGTGTCCATCTCTACTGAAGCTGCTGAGTGCTTCTGCTTATTTCTTCACATTTCCCACCTCAGAGTGAAGCAGAGATTGGAGTGTTGCAGGATCAGTTCCTTGCCAGAGCAACTTTGCTTAAGCACAATCTGTGTGAGTTAAATTGCAGTTATTAAACTTTGGAAGGAGTTGCTCTGCACCATGGCAAAGCTGCTCCTCTTCAGGGACTCACATCTTCAGGAGTTTCCTCACATCCCTGCAAGGTCAGGCAGCATAAGGAAGAGCCAGCAGCTGAGGAGGTTCAGCTGAATCCCCGATGGCAGTGAGTGCTGCCACCTCACTTCTCAGACTTCCCTCCAGATGGCAAACAGCTTGTGCTCAGTCAAACCCGAGTGACAGGCTGCAGCAACAAGTGACAACATCAAGACTAACAGCCAGGGAGAGAGATTGCTTGAGGCAACACTCCAGACTGAATGCAGCTGGTTGGGTGCAGGAGGGAAAACAAGATGCTTCAGGTGGAAGCAGGCATCTGAAATCACCCTTTTTTTGACTCACAGATGAGCATCAGCCTGTTCTCCATCCTGCCAAGCACGTTGCGCTGCTTTCACTGTGATTGCTCCTGAAATGTCTAAGCCTCCACTTTCCTTTTCAGCCCTGACTTTTCCCTGAGAGCTTAAGCCTGGCCACAGAGTGACACACCAAAGGCTCAGCTGCTCCGGCATCCCATCTACAATGGATATCCTGAAGCAGATGCCTGAGGATGTGCACACACAGCAAGTCAATTATTCCTTCTTTTCCCTTCCAACTTCTGGCATTTGACACTCCAAAGAAGAGGTTATACTGCAGTCCACCCTGTCCTACATGGATTTCTTTGGTTGTTTTGACCCACATTGAAAGGCACTGCAAGTGTTGAAAGAGAACTGAACTCTTCCCATCAAGAGAGGGCAGTGCTGTCCTCACTGTCACAGCCCAAGGACACCTGTGCCAAGGAGAGATAAAGTTCATTACAAGTTATTAAAGTGGCACAGCTCTGTGTTTTAGTCTCCCAGTAAGCCAACTGAAGAATTCTGGGGGTTACAAAAGCCAGGAGTTAATCAGTAACTCAGATGTTTATCACCTGCATGTTTAACTATTTTTTTCCTCCCTTGCAATACCTGCTGGTTTGGATTATTTTGCCTTCTTTTAATGAGTAACTACTGGGAAGGGGATTAAATACACCTGTTCTCTCAACATATTATAATTTTTGGTTGTGGTCATTTTGACTGTAAGCAGGTGTTTCCCACAGTCATTAACACACAGAAAGGAAAAGTTGAATGCTTCTAGTGAAGAAAAAAAAAGAACCCCTTCAGTACATACCATAGCTAGTCTGGCATGTTCCCAGTCCAGTGCTGTTCTGCAGGCACCTCCACGCACACCCCAGTATTACTTTACCCCTTATATGCTCTCTCAGCATCTCCTATTGTCCTTTCCTTTCCACCTGTTCACTCAGAACCACAGAAACATTTGGAGAAATGAAATCTCTGAACTTTTGTGTCGCACATATCTTCCCTCTGCTCTCTGCCAGTGCTTGCTGGGAGAGGAGCAAAGAGGTGAACAATTTTTCCTTGTACAGTGAATTTTGGATTAGGTACTTTCTATACTTTTGCCACTGCTACCTGTGTAGATGAAGGCAGCCAACAACTCTGCCTGCTCACATGTAACCTGAGGCAATGTTGTCCATGAGCTTTGCAATGCTAAACCAGCAGAGCATGAAGGTTTTGACATCTATGAAAGTATGCAAAGGCAGCATTAAGCATTAATATCCACTTTTAAGGCAATTCTTCCTCTACAAAGGATGGGTGGATCTCTCTGCACCTCTTCTCACTCTATCGCTCTGATTCCTTCTAGTATTTAATTTCTTCCCTGGTCTTCACTGTGTTTGGTTGCTTTTCTCTCTCTCTTTCTTCAAAATACTTTTAAAGTATTAAAAGCAAATATAGAAAATCTTTTAAAGCAGCTGTTTAAAAAGTTCATAGTGTCAAAGCTTTGTTCATGCTCATAATCCACTCTTCTCACTACTGATAACAACATGCAATAATCCAAGTTTAACTCCTCTCTGCCCACCAGAAGTGCTACAGCTGCTCTCCTTAGCTCATCTCCAGCTTCCTGATGGGGCTGTCTGTCCCAGAGTCTTTGCTCACACACATGACCTCCAGCAGAGAAATAGGCTGTGAACAGCCTGAGCTCACTCAAAATAAAAGCCTAGGGTATATAATTAAATGAAGGCACAATGCTTCTGCAGCACACACTCCTGGTGATGTTGTCAGAGGCTGAAAGCACACTGCTGGTTGCCAACAGCCTAGGCAGCATTTAAAGCAGTGGTACTGAGAAAGGAAGGATGGATTGATAGACATATTCTTCCTTTAAACTAGAAAAATCTAAGCACAGAAAGCCAGAAACAAAAAATCCAGAAGGGCACAGGGCAAATTTCATGGTTGCTTTTGAGAGAAGAATGCTCTCTTGACCTGGCAATGATGTTACTAGCTTCCTAGCATTGATTCTGAAATCCCCTTTTCTCTTTCCAGCCTACATTAAACACTAATTAAAGCCACCTATTGCAAAAACAGCCCTAGGTTCATAGTACTATTTATTAAGCTGCCTGAAAAGCCCCAGCTCCCTAGTGAGATAAGAGAGAGCAATATTTTTGTGTTACCAATTTATTAACTGTTTCAGTTATATGCAGTGAGATGAAAGAGGCAAAAGAGAGGAGAAAGCAAGAGGTAGAGATCTCAAAAAATAATAATAAAAAATAATAAGAAGAAAGTCAGTAATTTTCCATTTTCCTTCTGCTGGAGGTAGAGTAGTAGTTTGGTCACAAAGAACAGAACAATACAGAGCAAGCAGAGGTCCATGCTTTGCAGCATGAAGAGAGATCAGCCTCCACAGAACATGCCAAGAAAATCTGTGACCTCAGTGAGAGGCTAATGGTGCTGCAGAATTGGTTTTCCATAGCAGGTCTCTCGTTGAACATGAAAATGCCATACAAAATCATTGGTCAGGCTGAGGAGCTTTGGTCTTATGAAACACAAGCTTCACATGAAAGCCAGAGTCATCCCTAGACACAAAGAGTTTTTGCCATTTTCTGTAAGGCTCCAGGCAGTCACGGTAGTCAGCCTTCTGCAGTATGAGGGACTCAACTGTAAATTACTAAATGGTCCAGGTGTCAAATGCAGTATGGGCTCCCAAAGTGTTTAAACCTTAAAATCTTCACTGCCCCCATTTCACATAGTTACCTACAAATCTGAATTTATGGTGGTGAGGGACAGCAGTGAGCCCATACACATTTATCTTAAGTGCAGTATTTCACATGCCACTGAGAACCCCCCAGAGCTCTTCACACAGCTCAAATGTGTTTGCTAATTACATACCCGGGGGAACCTCCCTGAGCTGAGACATCCAGGCTTGAATTGGTCAGGGGCTGAACAACCACTATATTGCCCAGTTTTTTATTACTCAGTGATCGTTAACAAGGAAGGGGTAACTTGTTACATTTCTATCTACATTCAGCCACTCCTTGTGCAGCCAATTTATCTTTTCTGCTCAGTTGCTGATGCATCATCATTTCTGGCGGGTACTTTCAGTCAAGTGGCTGCAGGTGAGGGAAGGACACAGGGGCTGTGCTGGCAGTGGAGGAAGGAGAAGGGTTGGATGGCTGCAGCAAATAAGGGGCAAGACAGAAAATTCCCATAGCTGCCCACTGATTTCCCACTAAGTTTTCCAGAGCAGATGTCCTTACAGTGTAACCTCTCCTAGAATCTTCTGATAAACAGTGTTCATGGCAGAACCAGGCATTATAGGCACGTATGACCTGTGAATCAGGAAAGGCAATTTTCTCTGTTTGTAAAGCTTTTCTGCAGTTTGCCTTGCCTGAGGACAGACAGTCTTTTTTATCTGCATTGCAAGAGAAGGCCTTATCTTTCAGAAACATATCAACATCTTCACATGGAAACAAATCACAACCAGACCTGTAGTCAACGGATATGAGCAGAAGCACTTTTTATGACCGCAGACCTTAATTCTCAAAAATAATTAAGAGAAGAGGGAAGATGAAAGAGAATAGCTCATCAGAAGCAACGACATGCTCAGAGAGCATGCAGGTCAAAACATGCCGGGCAGCACTGTTCCTCTTCTAGCACCAAACTCAGTCACATCACTTGGAAGGTGTATGTCCCAGGAAGAGGTATCACTCACTCCTCTGAGACGTGATGGACGTGCTTGCCGGGCTGTGATGTTAGAGAATTGGTTGCTGATTCACCACTGGGATTTTTGTCTGAGTTAAAATGTTACTTTACTTTCCCAACACTACACGGCCCAGCCTGGAACTCACCAAACCTAGCAAGGTTTATAATCTGCCAAACTTCAGCTTTGCCTGCAGTTTTCTCCTTGCTTCCTCTCCTGTGCCACTAATCATTACTTTATTTCTGGAAAGTGGAATCCAGACATGGGGGAAAGTGACCAATCAAGCAATAATATTCCACTTATGGCCAATGCCAGACACAGAACTTCCTAACTGTGTGCTTACATGTACAAGGGTTTGGAGTCCAAGAGCAGGAGACTGGAGATGACTGCTCCTTATAACCACCTTGAAGGTACTTCTCGGTCCAGTTTTATTCCTCTAGCCCAGATCTGACACTCAAAAGATCCAAGGCACTGCCAGGACTTAGTTTCATTTAAGCTAAAGTGGATTCTCAGTGGAAATTCATCATCAGTCCTGCCTTGGACTCTGGGCACACCTGGAAATCCTAACACAATCTCAGCATTTGTACCTACACCAGTTCACATGCCTGAGAAGGAGCTCTCAGACTGCTTCACACATTCAGTGTAGCTTTCACCACCATTGCCATTCTGGGAGGTGCACAGGGGAGTTTGCAACACAAAACACACCCAGGCAAGCAAAACAGCATGCAGGAATCTGACAGAAGGTTTCTGAGTTCATTGTTTCTCTTCAGGTATCAGTAAAACCACAAACTGAGACGCAAAGGAAATGAAAAGTTGGGGTCTTCAGCTCATGTCCTCCAAGACAACTCTCCATAATCTCAGGTGCCTTTCACCTTCTCTGATAATGGTTCTTTGCCTTGATAAAATGTCTGTCTCTTCCCACTACTGCTAAGTGGTTTCCATGAATCTTGGCATTTTTTTCTGTTTTAAAACACCCTGTATTTCCCCCAGCTTGTGTGGGAAATATTTCAGCCTCCAAAATACCTTCCAGCACACAGGAAAGGAAGGAAAAGAGGTGAATTTCACCCTGCCTTGCGCTGTGGGAAGAATGAAGCCATCATTTGATGAGTCACCTTGCTCCTCTACACAAGGTGAGACATTGTTTTGTCATCAAGGGTGGCTACAAAGAAAAATCTTGATTTACAAATCAGCTTCCTCATACCAGAACTATGCCTGTGTTCTGTGTGGTGCCCATGTGCTGATACTCAAACAGCACAGCATGCTCCATCTCAGAGCTATAAGATTAAGAGAGTCAGGATTATTCAAGATATAAACTCTTACTAAGTCACTTCTGAAAATCCTATCCTTGAAGTCTGCAGGCCTAGGGTAAGGAGAGGAAAAAAAATCAGTCCAAACATATGACAAAGAGGAACAGAGGTGATGGCTTTAAGGAAATGAGTGTGGACCAGGATATAAGTCTCTTAGTCACACACAGATTGTACAGATGCCAAGAGCATCACCTTTCACACACAGATATAGCAGAAACCTCTCCTTTTGGCTGCCATTTATAGTATCAAAAAACCCCAACCAATCAATCAAGAACCAACCAAAAACAAACATACAAAAAGAAAAACAAACAAAAAAACAAGCCAACCAAACCAAATAAAACAAAACCCTGTCTTATATTTAATGGTCTGAACACTCCTGCTAAGAGAAGCCAAGATTGGACCTGCCTAGGATTTGAATGGGAAATCCCTGCTGTGGGTTCACAACAAAGAATGAAAGTTGATCAGTTGGTAGAAAAACAGTAGAGCAAAACTGAAATGTTCTGTTTGGTACCATCTTCACAGAACAGCAAAAACATGATAATGGTGATGAGAACCCCCCCACAAACTGTTCCTCCTGACAGGTCATCACTAAGAGGAGGAGCTTGCATTAGCAGCAGGGAGACTGAGTATGGCAGAGGAATAAAGGATTTATGAAGAGCCTGAGGAATTATTAACACACTGTAGATTTGATCTTAGAATTTTAGGGGCTCTCTGAGATTGGGATGGATCAGCTGTGATGCCCTGTATGAAGAAAATACTGTTTGGGCTTCTCCAAGGTTTGAGTACGCTCCATCCCCAGACAAATCATAATGAAATTATTGATGTTCCAAACAGGGACCATGAAGATGTGTCTGTTCTCACATGCCCAGCTCTATGTTTTTGTGTGCTGAAAGGAAAAGAGACATTCCCCGGGTGAAACTCGTGTTGTTACCACTTGTTCTGCACTAAAAATCTTTTTTGCTGAAAAGCAGAGATCCTGGGTGAGTTGGGATGGGGACAGATTAGTTGAGTGACTGGATGTTAATGCAACTGAAAAATGTCAATATAAAACTGAATAGCAGGCAGTGGAGTTCTGGTTGAAACTTAAGTTTTCCCTTTGCTCTGAAAGTGCTCAAACACATAATGGATGCACCAACTCGAAGAACTGCTAAACTCAGTACAGCCCAGGATGAATCATATCCATTCAGCATTTGGCATAAAATTTTGTTTCAGTAACTGATTTCTGAGAAGCTCATCAGTTGTTATGTGTTTCCTTTCCTTTCATTTCTTCACTTAAGGACTGCAGGGCCGAGCTCATTCCCCCCTGATCAGACAAGCCCTGCAAAGCTGAAAACCAGCAGGTGTGCTGGAAACTGGTGTCAGGAACGTCACTGTTACACAGCAGTGTGATTTCTTTAAAATATGCAAGTTGTTCCAGGGTAAATTATGCCTGAAAAGGGTTTGTTAGAGAGGAAAGCACTTAGCCAGGCTCTGGAGAGCAGTTCTGGGCCAGCACTGCCAACACTGTTTCTGGATGCCAGATTTTCCCAAGACTGCTGCAGTCTCAATGCCAACCAAAAGTCCTTTCAAGAGGAGAGAGCTAGGAAGATCTTTCAGAGGATCTAGCTGAGGGGACTTCAATATATTCCCTGTTTCACTGCAACGCATTTGAGAAATACACCCTTAATCTGTGGCAGAAATCAGGAAATACTAGGATGCAAAGTTCTGCATATGTAGACTGTAGTTCTTTAAAGGACTTGTGAATATGGAGGAACAGATGCTTCAGGGAATTACCATGTGAGTTCACAGCATGCACAATACCATACAGAAATGCTGTTTACACTGCTTATGTCATTTTTGTGAAAACAAAACATGCAGCAAATAGGCTAGGAAAGCACTATTCAAATATTTCAGAAATGCAAAGCTTCCCTAGTTGTAGTTGTTAGAACCCTGATCTTTCTGCAATGTAAATACTCTCTAGGAGGATAGAAGTTATAAATATGGCCCCCAGTCTCTCAGTTTGTACTGAGAGTCCAATCTAGGATTAAGTGGTGCACCAGTAAATTGAATTTCAGGGACAGACAGAGAAACGTTTAACCTTCACTATAAGGCAGGCTGCAAATTACTGGCACTAGATGTTATCTAGTAAATAAATCTAGCCTACAGCATGCTTTCTCACAAGTTTTCTGGCAGCCATCCTATTTTCACCCTTCCTAAGAGCTCCACCCAAAGAAATTGAAAAGTCATGTGAGGAGAAGCAGAAATCCTCTTTCCCTCTTTGCAGGTTTGCCTTCCATCCAGACTCTTGGAGGTCCCCCACACCCCAGTCCTATTCTGCACCAGCAAGTAGGTCCTGCCACTGCTTCTGGCATGGAGCATCCTGCTGCGCCCAGCTGTGACAGAACAAGTCACTTCTGTGGACACCATGTAGTGCACTGAAAGGGATTCTGTAATACAAAATCCCGGGGGGTTTTCCATCCCTGTCAAAACTCCAAGAAAATTCAAGAGCATTTATCTCCCTGCAGTGAGGCAAGAATGCAACACCTTACCCAGATTTTTGTAAAATATGTAGAACAAAGGTAAATTCCTAGAAGATATTTCAAATCTCCCTTTCAGGTGTTTAATTTTCTATCAGAACTTACAGGATTTATCTGCTAAGAGCAAGTCTTTTTAATTCAGGATAATGTTCTCTTCAGGCTCCAGCTCCTTGGCCTCCTACCCAGGGAACTGTCTCACCATTTTTCCCATTAAAAGTAGGCTGGGCCTCACCTGCTGAGGGCTGGGCTGCTCCCTGCAGGATCCCAAGTGAATTCCTGAAATAGTTGCTGGGTGGAAACTTATCCTGGGGTCCATCCTGCTTGAATATGTAAAGGATTCCAGTGTTATCTGGCAGGTTTCCTGCAGGGTACTGCCCTGTGCTCTCCTCTCTTAACTTATCTGGGGTTTCCTACTCCTTGAGAGCAGCCAGGAAGATGCTGGTGGTGCCCATTACCTACAGAAATGCCTCTCTCCAGTGGGTTCTCCCCATGAATCCCATTGCAGTGGAAGGTGTCCACTTGCACACACTTCTGTTCCACAAGCAGTGTACACAGGGTTTTTTAAGTCTAGTCCCATCCTCATGAAGACATGACATTAAATACTAATTATTGATAATAAATAATATATTAGTATTTATTTATGTATTTATTTATTATTAATTATTCATTTATTTGTGGTGTATAGGAGAAATACCCTTTCTAGTGTTGGTGGGACAGGGGTGTGTGTGTGTGTGTGCATGTGTGGGAATTCTGAATATACTCTGCACCTGCAGCACACCTCAGGTACTGTGTGGTTGTGATTACAGACTGCTGGTAATCTTCCGAGAAATCTTCATCCTTCGTGGGAAAATTCAGATGCAAATAAACTCAAAATATATCCTAGGAAAGGGTGATTAAAGAATTCATCATTTCAGACAGAAGTGTCAAGAAAAGAAACAACCCACCCAATCAACACCTCAAGTGGAAAAATCTGTTCAATCTTGCAGTGAAAAAATCAGGATTCCAAGTCACAAATGGCCTTTTCTTTCATAATTTAGAGTTGCTTGGTGGAGCTGGGGTTGCTTTTTGCAACACCTGGGCAGGAAGAAGTCTTCAGCTGGTTTGTTTGCTTCCCACATTCTGGTTTTATTTATTTTTTTCCTTTAAAACTCTAAATTACACCTGAAAAATCAAGTGTCAGAGGTATACTTTAAAACACAAAGCGTCCTGTGCCTTTGTGGGAAACAAGTGGCAAACAAGGCAAAAAAGAGCAAGTCTGTGACTCAGTGTCGAGTCATCCATCTGCCACCACTGCAAATGATAAATCCTCATTTGGAGGAATACAAAACTTGAAAGATGGCTGTGGCTGCAGCTTTGCTGTTCCAGATTTGGGGATGTTTTTAAGAGGCAATCAAACAATCCATCTAGTTAGTAAAACTTGTGACTCGCTTTCTCCCACTCACACACCCCAGAGCCAGCACAAGGTATAATAATGTCCATTGTTTTGATTACAAGGAACGTGGGGGAAGTAATACTTCCCTTTAACTGAAGCAGTCTGAGACAGCATTTTAAAGAATGCTGAATCGTGTTACAGGACATTTCAACTTCTGAGAAATGCAGCGCAAGGTCTGGATAAATGCATATCTGCTCCCAACAGGCCTCTCAGTAAAGGTCAGTGGGCAGACTGAGTAGCTGTCTGAGGTTTCAAAATACTGGTGTCCTTCAGGAAAGTTTATCTTTGGGCAGACCCTGACAGGTTGGACAGGACAGTGCAGCCTTTGGAGGCAGCACTGCCCCAGTCCATGGTGCAGCTCAGCAATTTGCTTGGGTGTGCGGTGCAGGCTTTCAGCTACAGGCTGGGATTTGTTTATGTGGATCAGGTTCACAGTGGCCAGTGTGAACCTGGCTTTTCCTAACATTGGGGTCCATCTGACCTTTTTCCCTCTCTCATCCCTTCCCAGCTTGGGTGCCAGGTCCAAGTTGTTGCACAGCAGCTGAGCTGTGGCAGTTCTATCGAGAAAGGTTTCTTTTTCTGCCGTCTTGTTCATCCCTCTCAGGGTTGTAGTTGTACAGCCCTATGTGTCTCACTGCTGAAGAACATGCTCCCTGCAATAAGCTGGGTGGTTGCTATTATGGCCACTATTAAAACATAAAAGAGAGATAAAGACATGTTTCAAAGTGACAAAGGGACAGAAAGACAGATACACACAAACGGCTGAGGAGTTAACGTGTATTTCTGGGTAAGTCTTATCTGAAGTCAGAATTTCATGTTTACATTTTAAACACTTCATGAGAGAGCAGAAAGCAAAGTACAATAAAGCAGTACTTAATTTCAGGATTGACCAAGCTTTACCACAGTCCCCAGCAAATCCCATCGAGTGTGTCGAGAGCTGCCTTAGCACAGTAATCTATTACAAACGCTAACGAGAATTTAATCAATAACTGATATTCGGGGGGCTTCAGCAGACATCACAAATCAACACTGATCTTTGCTCAAGCACATGACTGCTCTGAATAAACACATGCAAGAAAGTGAGTGCAAGTGTGCTAGGAAATAGTGCCTCCAGAACAGTAGCAGGAGCAGTAGTTTATCTCCTGGTTGGTATCAAGGGGGCAGCTCTCAGTTTGGAGGTGTGCAAGGTGAAATCAGCAGATACCGATCTCAAAAGGAAGAGGTTTAAGTCTGTAATTAGCATTGTGTCCTTCACAGGTCCTTCAGTGATCTCAGTTAACTCCTATTCCTTTGGCAGGGCCCTTTGAGTTGTGGCTACAAACACACATCTTGAGAAAGAGAAAGTTTCCTCCCTTAGATACATGAAGATAAGGGTACATTTAGGGCCCATCAGAGCTGTTGATTTCCATCACTGATGAAGGCTCGTTTTCCTTGTGTGGTGTTGTTTCTATGGCTGATGACTCTTCCCATGGTGCTCTTCCAAGCTGTGATCACTGTGTGCAGGTAACATTTAATCTGTCTCAATTTTCATCATCATACAGTGGAGAGGGCACCAGGCTGGGGTCAGAGAGGCACAGGGAGCTGCTGAAGAAGCTTGGGGCTGTAACCACAAGTAGAAGCCCCAGCTCCTGCCACTGCTTGTGGAGAGGGGCTGTGCATTTGCAATGGTGAGTGCGGCAACCAGAAAGGAGTGGAGAGATGCTGGAGAGCCCTCTATACAGAGTGTGAGTTTCTGAGCTCTACCATATGAAAATAACTGACACCAAGTAAAAAAGTGTTAATTTTACAAAAAACTAAAACGAAAAGGAACCTTAAACATAAATTACATTCCTCTACCCCCCCAGTCCCTCCCAAAATATGTTTCCATAGTGCTACAGTGATTTCTTAATTTCTTTATTTTACTTTAAAAAGCAGGAAAGGTGTTATGTAAAGCAATAAACTCCAGTGATTCACCATCTTGGTGAACATCACATTCCCAAGTACCAGCCTCCAACAGCAGAAAATCAGTGGTAAATTGAATAAGATAATTTACAGCAGTACCTTGCTCCACCATTCAAAATGTCTCTTGCATAACTGACTCTTTTGATGGCATCTTTACCTTGGCAAAGAAAACAGATGCATGCATATATTCTGTTGAGAAGGTGTAACATGTTACTACTGGCTTTACCAGACAAGTTTGGAGAAATGGAGGATGTGCTCTGTGACATCGATGGGGGAACAAGATCCTATTCCTACCAGAGGTAATCAAAGTTAAGGGCAGCCAGAAAAGAAGGGATGCAGATCCGCGCTTGCCTTTCAATCCCACCACTCGGCCCAAAAGGATCTGTCTCCTGCACTTTCTTTGAGCCACTGTATTTGGAGCTGTAGATATTCTTCTGTTCCATCTTTTCCAGACCTTTTTATTTTACTTTTTTTCTCATATAGCAGAACCAGGAGAACACATAAGCCCCTTTTTTCATGTGCTGCATACTTTCCAGCTATGCAGATGGTCCACTTCAGTCATGTGGCTCTCACAGGACTGCTCCATCCCAAACCACAAACCCGTGTGGAAGAGGGTCAGCTCTCAGGTTACTGGGGAAAATCATCTGCACGATCAAGGCTGGTTTCCAAACCTTTATCTTACAGTTAATACTTTTGGCCTTGAAAGGTCGCTGGGAATGGCTCTGATATGGCCTCAAGGGCTGGGGAAGAAACTCCCCACTCGCCCTCCTGAAGGAGTGCAACCACTTCTCACTGTTATCTTGAATGAGCATTGCCCAGCCCGTAACACTGCACATTATCTGACAATATTGGGCAAATCTTGCTCAATTCAAACACTCAGCATAACTCCTGATGTGAGTGGGAGCCCCCCCAACAGCACCGAGGTCATTACTGAAGCTTTTTAAACACTCCCCACTCCCCTCCCTCCTCCTCCCTCTGCCCACTTCTCCATACTCCAAACCAAACAATTTCCCCTTTCTGTGCTATATTAAGATAATATGCAGAAAATCCAATACATTATCCTCAGGATTAAGTAGCATCAGCAGGGCGTATTCACACGTTGCTGCTGCGCTTATATCAGGGGCACATTTATTCTCAGCAGGCACTAAATGTTCCCAGCTCTTCCCTGGGCAGGGAAGGTGGGTAGCATACCAAAGCCACACATTTAGAGGCTGTGAAACAGTTTAACTACAGATATATTAAGGAATTTGCCTCAGGAATGTAAACAGATCCAGAGTTTTGTGTGCCAAGGCAATTAATTTTAAGAGTTCCCTTGCATGCACACACATGAGTATGCACACGTACCTGCTACACCCTTCTGCCTGTACCATACATAAATATGCAACAAAAGCAACATTTCTGAGGCACTAATAATAGTAAGTGCTCTTGCCACAGAGATAAAAACTTTATACTTATTTGGGGTAATGTTGGAGGTCATTCACTGGTCACACAAGGAGTTGTCCATTCATGATACAATATTAAAGGATGACTTGGGCTTAGCTGCAGTGCATGGAGAGTGTACATAAAATACATCTTTGAGGAGCTGAACGTGATTAAATAAATTTACTGGAACAAAGAACAACTCGACCTCAGGAAAGAAAAATCAAATTTAATCTTGTCAGGCATTTGTTGGAGCCTTGGGTCATCTTAATCCTTCACTGCAAATTGTTTATTCCCTGTGTTTTTGTGCAGCTCTCAGACACCGAAATGAAATGTTTGTACATGCTCTGGTCAGTCAATTCTAGGTTCAATTGCTGTCATGGTCTACTTTTAGGCATGGACTGCTTCAAGGATACACTCAAAACGCTGCACCTAAAATTCTTCATGACCCTTTGGCATGGATGTTTAATAACACTCAGTCACCACCCAATTAATCAGTGTACTCCTCAGCTTCTGCACACGCACTCAGCTGCCCTGTCCAAGCCACCAGGGACCTGTTCCTCATCTTCACTCACTTTTGAAACTGTGTTGGCCGCTAGCTCACTCCCTGAGCATCCTGTTCCATTTTTTGTGCTGATAACACCATCTTCCTGGAAAGATCAGACCCCTCTCAAAACCAAGTGTGGTCACCTCTTTTTAAAAGTGAGCTTATCGCTCTCCACAACTCTCTGAAAGAAGGTTGTAGTGAGCTAGGGGTCAGTTTCTTACAGGTAACAAATTTTCTGACATAAATGATTCTATCATTTTATGACCCTAAACACAAATTTACTTCAGTCTAAGTGTTTGGGATATAAGAGTCCTTCAAACATATTTAGGTCAAGGAATTAAAATTTCAGAGTATTTTCTCTGAGGCTTCTCTGTTGAAATAAAGGGTCAAAATATTTACAGTTCATGTCCACGTTTAATTTTAATATGGCCATTTGGATTCTTAGCATGCTTGAATTTTCCTGGGTTTTTTGTTTGCTTGTTTGCTTTGGCCTGTGGACTTGAAAATTCGGTGTTCAATATACTTAAAATGAAACAAAATAAATATTAAAACAAAATGTATTTAAGCAACGAATTCTATTGTAAAAAAAAAAAAATCACAAATTATCGAACTGCCATTCTTTCTTGTTCGAATTTGTTCACCTCTTTGAAAGTGTGAAGAAAATTCTTCTTTACAACTTCAGATGAGATAGAGAATTCAGTCTAATTATATATATAGGACTTTGTCTGATTTTATCCTAATAAAAGTTTACTTTTTTTCCCTCTTTCTTAACTTTTATTGTGTTTATAGATAGTGTTGGGTGATTTTTTAATATAGGCAGCATCTAATAAAACCCTCATCTGAAGCATCCATGCAAATACCATAGAGTGGGAGTGGGAGGAGAAGGAAATTCTGTGCTCACTGCAAAAGGAAGGGACACAAAAATACTTCTGAAGGACTCTGAGCAGCCTAATTCTACTCAATATGACCATGGTAGGAGGTTTCCCCAACAGATCCTTCCAGGAGGAGCTGCACCAAACTTTTGGCAGCCCTTCACACACAGTTTCTGTGTGACACTGTCCCCACAGAGCTCAGAAGACACTGGAGGTGGCACTTGGAGGAACATGTTGGTGTGAGCTGATGCTGCACCTCCAGCACCTCCACGGCATCCAGGTGGAGCCTCCAGATGGACATCCCTTGGTCAGGACACAGAACTCACCTGCTGATTCCTGAGTGCAGGGCACCACTGCACCTACAAGGGCAACTGGAACAAGCTGGGGCTTTTTGAGAGTGAAGTTGAGCTTTATGGAGGATACAAAAAATCCACACACCTCCTTGATGCACGACAGAAAACAGTCCAAGTGCTGCCAGCCTCATGCAAAACCCTCAGATTGTTTTTCTTGGCAGTAGCAAAACAGGCACAAGCAAATATTACCGTAATCACTGGGGCTTGCCTTTATTTTTTGTATTTTAGTGAAGAGATGCTTCATTGCTTTACAAGATATTTGGAACTTACAACTAATTGAATCCTGATTTTTAATTAGTTCTGAGGTCATGCCTAGCAGTCCCAGCCACAGCCCCGTGATCTGGCTTTCCCAGGAGTGACAAAAGTGCTGGAGGATGGCCCCCTTTGGGTGGCACAGTGCAGTTCTTCCTGTGGATGTGCAGAGTGGGATCTGCTTCCCACCGAGTGGGATGCTTGGACGTTTCAAGCAAGAGCAGGGAAAGGCTTTCCACAAACCTCTTATAAGCCAGGTGTGAGGTCTCACTATATCTACTCTCATAAAAGGGGCTCAGATTATCTCTTCCTGTTGTTCTTAAAAGCCGTTTCAAGTATGGGATTGTCTAATTTTGCCCACCTAAACTTATGATAGGTAATGTAAACTGATTTTATACTCTCCCTCTGTAACCAGTGGAGAAAATTAACACATGGGAGAACAATCCCCCCCTCTTAGGCACTTCCTCTGAGGATGGGAGGGATGATCATGCATAGGTGCTTCTGCATTGCCTACAAATGATAGCTGTGCTTTTTAGTAGAGAAGAATTCCACTTTTAAGTCACACTGAGGATAAAAAAGAGACAATGTCCAGCTACTCTGGCTTTTCCCAACTCTGCATTAGAAATCAGCTGACTCATCAGTAAATGGGAAAAACACCTGACTCTGTCAATTGTCAACATCACAACTCGCCCACTTCCTAAGCCTTCATGTGAAATTTTTCTATGTATATTTATAGCTGCTTTTCATTGAATAGACTCACCTGACCAGAGGGCTGTCACATTGCTTCACTCTTGACATTGATTTAAAGGGAGGGTTTATAATAACCTACAGTAAAAGCCTGTCTTCAGCATTGTGCAGCCACAATTTAGGGTGGCTACTGGTGTTTTTTAAAGATTAAAGGTCCTTTCCATGTATTGGTGATAAGCACAAGGGGAAGAACAGTCCAAGAGCCAAGAGAAGCATCAAAATCATTTTGTTGCATCTGAAGTCACAAAGAAGTTTTGGCACTTCAAGCTTTTCATGGATATAACATTTAAATGCTGTCCCATTTAAATTTCTGCTCAGAAGCAGCTCAATGTCATTTGAAATCCAAAATTCATCAAGATTTACATTGTGGGCAGCTCCTTGCTTTTCTCAGTGGTGGGATTTGGCTGTACAGGAGACACTCAGAAATCAGTTTCATTGAGACTGGCCAGATCAATGTCCTTTGTGTCTCCATGGCTCATCTTCTTTCTTCACTCTGTTTTTCTAAAAACAAAAACAAAAACAAACCAAACCCCAAAAAATCAAAAAACAAAAACAAACAAACAAACAAAAACAAAACACACACAAAAAAAAAACAACAACAACAACAAAAACCAAAAAAAAAAAACAACCAAGCCAAACCAAAACAACAAAACAACCCCCACTATATTGGGGGAAAAAAAAAAAAAAGGCAGCATGAATCATCACCTTGAAATTTCTTTCTCCTTTGGCTTGCTTTGACTGGATGCCAGCCTGAAATTAATCATTTCCAAGCTGACTTTGCTCTTTAATCAGAAGCTCACTGATTACTGTGATCTAGTCTTCATCCCTGTTTTCTTCAGAGGATTTTAATTAGTAGCCTACAGTATATTCCCTTGTACAAGTGCTCCAATTATGTTTAATCACTACCACTGTACATACAATAATTAATTAATGTTAAACCAGAGAGAGCTTGGAGTTGTGATTCATTGGTTTGGTAATCTCTGGTCCATTATTTGGCTGTTTTGTATTCTATAGTCTGTGGAGCAAATCCCTTAGGAATATGGTTCAGTGTGCCAGGACTCTCAGGTTCTGTTCCAGTGTTACCAATATGTAGTTTAATATCCAACATCTCCATTTGCCAGCACCCCAAGTCTGTTGTGAAGGTCTTCAGTGGTTGCTGAAACCAAACGAGCTCATCTGGGGTAGAAGGTGACGTGTGATGGGGTTGAGCTGCTGAGCAGCTGGAGGAGAGGGGAGTTTTGCTAGACAATGTCAACATGTCACCAAAGAGAAAATCAAGAGACATCACAGGCTGTGCAAGCACCCATCCTGCTGAGAAGAAAAGTTTTGCCTTGCCAGGGCACAGCAAACACCCCCAAATAAGGGCCAGTGACAGCACCCCCTCTCAGCTCTGGTAAAGGCCACTTCCAGAGGGAACACAGATAGAGATAGTGCTGAAGGCAATCTTGCCTCCCATATATTGCAGCTGTGTTAATTACCAAAGAGTGGGAACAGCCTTACCTTCACAGATGTAAAGAGTGTGATGAAGAGTGAGATTGCTGGTAAGGAGTCATTTGGAGTCTGCTGGCTCTGCTGTGAGGTGGAAGGGACAGGAGCTTGTCCAGGGGACAGAAGGGATAAGCTGCCATTCTAGAGACAGATAGGGTTAGGTGGCTGTGCTAGGGACAGGAAGAAGTGAGTTGGAACTGCAGAAAGAAAAGAGAAGAAGAAGGAGAGAAAGAGCTAGAGCTGTGTGGAGCTGCCCATGGGAGGCTACATAGAAGAGGTATGAAAGGCTTCTAGGTAACAAGGTGCTGATGCTTGAAGCCTTCTGAAGTTTTACTAAAACACTCTGAATGTTGTTTCCATCTTTACAAGAACAACTTCTTTCACTGCAAGTGTTGCTCCTGGACTTAAAATGAACCTGACACTTGACAAGAGGCAAAGCAATGGACTTTGATTATCTGTGCCTGCTTGAGAAGCCTCCACATCCAAAGACACAGTTTTTGCATAAAAGGTAAATTTCTTTCTATCAGCAAACTAATCAGTGCACAGAAATTCATGATGTGAAAGATGAAGTTTTTCAACAGCATGTCCAAAACTTTTTGTTATCCTGTTCTGAGAAATGACATATCAGAGGACAACTTTGTAGTTTGAAAGTGGAAAAAGTTTCCAAAGCCCTCAAAGTCCACTTTCTCTGTGAAATCTGATATGGTAGAACACTACCTCACTGTGAACCCTCAGCATGTAGCAGGAAGATAGAACAAAATAATGGGCTTTAGCCACTTTCCGAAGAAAAATATCATGTGTGATAGGGATTTTTTTTTTTTCTTTCATTAAACAAAATACTTAAACCACATTTTGCCAGGAAAAATAATTTCAAACTTGAAGGGAGGACTGGGATAAAAACAAGCATCTCAGATTTCCTGTGGCCTGGCTAAAACAATACTCAGTCCCCTATCTTCATTATGGACAGTATGAGGAGCAAAATTCAAAAGAAATATAATTATATATTGATGGTTCATGCAACAAAAGGAGTTGAGTGAGCACAGGTTTTGGTCTTCTGGCCAGTACTGGGCTGCTGTGGTCCTTCCCCTAGATATGTTCTCATGACCGAGCTAAGCTCAAATATTTATATGTTTAAGAAATGTAAAAGTAAAGAGCTCATCATGTCCTGTTGATACATCATTTAGTGGCTGCTTGAGTCTTGCAATTTCTGCTTCTGGAACAGAGAGAAATTGCCTGGAGTTGGCTACTGCTTGGGGCTATTCTTGCTTATTTCAATAGAGACACAAAATATATGATCCTCCAAACAGAAGCAAAAAGCAGTCCAACCCCTTGCTGAGGCACTCCCTCACCCAGCAGCCTCTGTGCAGGAGGAAGCCCACATCTGAGACCCCCCCAGAGCATCGCCTTGGCCTGGGGGGTTGCTCCTGAATGCACAGCCCACAGCAAAACACCACTGGAAACTCTCAGCACCAATTTACAGACTGTTCAATATGAGAGCTACACCCAGCCTCCAAACCCCTGACTTCTGGCAAGTGAAGGGCTGAAGTCCAGGATCAAACATCTAAGCTGGGACCAGACCAGTCAAGGCTTGCATCCAGGAACAACAGGAAGCATCACTGCACTCCCCACACTTCCAGCTTAGGGCAGATCTGAAATACAAAGATTTACTGGCACTACTGCATTGATCTGGGGTGGGAAAGTATCATAATGTGAACTAAAGTCCCAATATCTCAAAACTCTCCACTGAGAGGCAAGATATACACAGAAAAGGAGTTTATTTATACATATTTTTACAGCTGATGCAATCTAAAAGGAAATTTGATCAAATGCTTTTGTCAACGTGAGCTGAGTCATCACTGGCTAAATGAACTGAGCCCATGTGCATAGCCTAGTCCTGCCTTTCTCTTGGAATTTCTAAGGATCTCAAAAGTATGAGCCTTAGAGTTGCAGCTGTATGTCTTCATAGTCACATGTGGCTTTTGAGGTTGAGAGTGGTTATTATATGGTGCAATTGTGCTGTAAGAAAATATTATTGTTGTACTCCCCTAGCTCAGTGACTAAAACTGTAACCATCAGATAATAAATCTGCCATTAATACCTATATTTTTTCCTGTGGTCTTTGAAACCTCTTTGCCTTGTCTGAAACCTGAGGTCAGCAATTGTGTTCTTTGTATTATTATTAGTACTTCTTAGGCAACATATTTTGTACTCATTTACGTCCCCTTTAAGCGCTGAAGGTTGTAGGAAGGTGGGTAATTGTCTGAGAACTTTACAGACTCAACCTGCCAGCAGCAGCCAGCCCTGTCCACTCATCTCTGGCTTAGAGATTGATGTGATCCACACCTTCACTGCATCCATCATGCAAGTCCACGTAGCTGGACAAGCCTGAACAGCTCTTAATCGTGTCACATTGCTCTTTATGCATTTCTTCACTCAAATGAGTTTTGTTAGCTTGGACCTTGATATCCTGCTTTCAGCAGCACTGCTGTAATCATCTGTGAAAGAGCTTAAGTGGACTGCCAGGTTCAATCCTCAGGCTGATCATAAACTCACTCTTGTAGGACAGATACAACATAATCCTGACAAGCAGATCTGGGCTCCAAATTTATCTGTATTTTTTATTATGTTTGGTTTAATAATGCTGTGAAAATTGCTCTCTGGAATCCCTGAATTGAAAAGGAAGCATTTGCTATTAAAAAAAAAAAAAAAAAAAAAAAAAAAAAATCAAAGACATGTGAAGGGCGGGGGGGGGGGGGAAGGAAGTTTTTATGGAACCTTTCAACTGGAAAAAATGCAGTTAGCTTTACTAATAATAATAACTGGACACACATGTGATCCCTTTTCAGGAGCTGCCACTGGGAAGAGAATGGAATAAGACAGCAGGAGCACAACCAGATCTCCCCTCCCTCAGTGGACAGATTTCTGTATGGTGGCAGGTTTGAAATGCCCCAACAGGGCTGGCCGTCACTCAGAGCACCAGCTGCCTCCTCCTAAGCACATAAACAATCATAACACTGCCACTCTTAGTGACAACTTGGCAAGAAGAGCTTGGTGGAGGATGAGCGAGGCTGAATTGTCCTGTTTGCTCACAACCCATCCACAGCCTCCTGCCTGCCCTGCTTGAGGTGCTCATCGAGGGAGGGGATATTTGCCCCCCTGTCCTGCTCTGCTGAGACCCCACCTGCCGTGCTGCTTCTAGCATGGGAAGGACACTGACTTGGAGTGAATCCAGAGGAGGGATCCAGGATGATTATAGGGATCATGGAGCACCTCTCCTTTATAGAAGGGCTGGGAGAATTTGGATTACTCAGCCTGGAAAAAGATAAAGTTTTGGGATAACCTGATTGTGGTCTTGCAGTACTTGAAGGGAGCCTACAATAAAGGTGGAGAGGGACTTTTTACAATGGCCTGGAGTGACACAAAAAGAGGACATTACTTCCAGCTGGAAAGGAGTATGTTTAGATTAGGTATTAGGAAGAAATTCTTTACTGTGAGGGTGGTGAGTCACTGGCACAGGTTCTCCAGAGAAGCTGTGGATGCTCTGTCCCTGGAAGTGTCCAAGGCCAGACTGGATGAGACTCTGAGCAACCTGGTCTGGTGGAAGGTGTCCCTGCCCATGACAACAGGGCTGGAACTGGATGATCTTTAAGGTCCTGTCCAACCAAAACCATTCTGAGATTCTGTGCTGGAGTATGGAACATCATGAGGGAGAAGCCCATAACTTTGGCCTAGGATGTGAAGTTTAATCATTTGATGGAGGATGGGAAAGATATGAAGACCCCCAACACACAAAGGCTTTTATGGCAGAAAGTATTTTCTGACTGAACTCCATGTGCACAGCCTGCTTTTACGATGTGCATTTTGTAGGGACACAAGTGTTTTCTAACAAAACACCACTGCCTTCTGGACTGGGAGTTACTGTGGTTCTCCAGGAGACTTAGGCAGGATCTTTTTCTCCTCTTGAGGAGAAATTGTGGTAAAAATATGCACTGTAAGGGAGGCCTAGAGGCATGTTGACTTCAGATGGAGGCATTTTTTCAAGACTTAGCAGGATCTGCTTTTCTGCTGTGTACATGCATCTATATACACTTAGGAAATATGATCACAATATACGTTAAAGATAAGATCCAGTTGATTAGCTCTGACTGGTTAATGAGTGCCTACAATGGCAAACATCAAAGTCCAATGGAAAGGACTGTTATATTTGAAAGACATCGATGCTATCGTTAAGTCCAGGTTAAGAACAATAAGGTGCTGAAGAAACCGTCACACTTTCTGCTTCAGCTTCCCAAATAAAATTAGGCAACTTGTGCTGGGTGATCAGACCCAGGAAATAGCCAGGTATTTCCATCAAACTCCTTGGGAAATAGTGATGGGTAAAGCTGGGACCTCTTCTGTTTTTTCACATTGACATGCTGGCTCTAAAGCCTTCTTTTCAATAATTGGGAATGGTGCTAAATTTGAAAGCACTGGACTGCAATTTTCCATGTTGTTTCCATGCTTTAAATGAGTCTGAACCTCAAGGTTTGAATCTTAAGATTTTTGGTTTGCTTTTCTTGTGAGTTTAGGTTTGTTTTGAGTTTCTTGTAAAAGTATTCTGCCAAAATTGTATTCAAAGATCTCAAGGAAGGAAAGAAGGAAGCAGGAGTAGAAAGAGGAAGGATAAAACTGCCATCCACAGAAAGTGAAGAGATCATAAAAAATCAAAAAATAAGAAAAGTGACTACACTGTAGCAAAGGATTTGATGCAAGAAGAGGCTGAGAAAAAGCATGGAATGCCATTGAGGCAGGGCAAGAGTAGGTTCCCCATCCTGCAGCTCTGCCAAAGCAACAGGGAAGATGAAGTTCGTGAAGAATTGAAATGAACTGTCCTATTTCTTTTTAAAAAAATCAATATCCAGTTGCAACATTCTCTTAAGCAAAGATTGCTTTGGATTAACATTAGGAAATAAAGCTAACTAACCTACTTAAATTGGGAGGCAAAAAAATGTGTGTCCAGAGTCTACAGCGAGAAGCAGAACATGGGAATAATAAAACCTCTGTTGTCTGTCCAGCATGAATGTGTAAGATGATCTTGAGAAAACCATCTGCAATAAAACACCCCATGACCAAAAAAATTTCAGTATCTCTTAGGAAGACTGTCAGGCCATATAGATGCCAGTTTTCAGTTAGTATCATGTTAAATTCCATAGGAAAGTTTAAACAATCCTTAGTATCATGTTAAATTCCATAGAATAGTTTAAACAATCCCTTTTTTTCTCTATACATTTTTTTTTTTTTTTCCCCAAAGGTGCTTTGAATGTTGCCTGACCCCATGGCCTTCACATCAGATCAGCTCTGTGATCCTGATTTCTATCAAAGGATTCCTTTGGTAAAAGCTGTGGTATTGTGGTATTTCTGGAGATCTAAAAAGGTGACGTGGATTCACAGAAACCCTCCGTGACAGCTTTATTACAGGCCTGATCACCCACCTCTGCCCCAAAAGACCTCGCCAGCATGTACCACCTGCTGCTTATTCTGCAGGAATAAAAGCTGCAGCAGCACAAAGAACTGCAACAACTCTGCAGCCTCTTTTGCTGGACCTGTGAGCTTCTGACAGTGACCATGGGCTTGAGCCACTTCACCAGCCTCTTCTTCCCTGGTAGTAAGGGCAAGAAGCCCTGCTACCCAGGCCAGAAGGACACACAGAGGCAAATCGACCTATCTGGATCTTCTACAGGTGTGCTTTAGCCTTTCCCTCTGCCCAGCAAGTCCTGCTCCCCCTGACACCACTCCAGCTTGGCCAGGTCGCAGGTGCTTCATGCCGGAATGCAAACCCCTCCCTCGTGGGGTGTGCTGGGTTACACAGCCCAACACATGCCTGCATCCAGGCATGGCATTAAGACACCAGTGGTACAAATGGACCTTTCAGATGCCCTCTGCACGGGATTTTGCCTTTCCTTCCTCACAAGCCAGCTTGAGTTCAATCCTCCCTGGGGTGGCTGCCCATCCCTTCCCACTCCCGTTAGAGCAGGGCCCAGCCCTTCCTTGGAAAGGCATCGCTGGTGATGAGATTTCCAGCCGAAAGTGGGAGTCGGCCCCTTTGTTTAGGAACAGAAACGAAACATGCTTCACTGCACCTCACGAACTCTTCCAACGCGAGCATCTTCTGTTACATCTTTCTGCAGCTGGACGTGTGTGCCTGTCACCACGGCAAGGGAGAGAGGAATTTCCACCAAAGGGAAAGTGCGGTGCTCACTTTTATCCTGCTCTCATTGTTAAACAGATGAGCTGCCTTTAAAAGCACTGCAACATCCATTGGTGCCTCCAAATGAGGTTATTTTCACCCCGTCCCTGTTTGCACTTTAAGTAGCAATATTCTTTTTACAGGCTCTGTTAATTAAGGGAAATAGTCTTAATTTCAGTTAGTAAAATTGTTTTGCGTGCATGTGGGTGTGTGAAAGTAATACAGTATCTTATTTCAAACCTCATGGAGTTTCAGCAATTACTCCTTTGACAGAAAATCTCAAAAGTCAGCAGCCTTATAATGCCTAACTCCTGGGAACCAGGGTAAGGGGAAATTAAACATCCATCTTGGAGTTTAATGGTGTAAAAATATGTCTGTAGATAACTGCCATTATGTGCATAATTCCCTCCTGCTGCAGTGCAGGGTGCCAAAGGCTCACCTGGCCCAGCCCAGGCTAAGCCAGGCCCCGCCGCCCCTCCTTGCCCGTGTCAGCCTGCAGGGGAGCCTTGCACGGGGGGAGGAGAGCGGCCGTGCCCGCGCAGGCATTTCCAGGTGCAAACCAGCACGTCCCAGGTGAGAAAAGCCTCACCCACTTGTGAATATGCCTTTCTATTATTATTATTATTATTTTGCTCCTGATCAAGGGTATGCAAACGCTGCTGTGAGTCACGGCTGCTGCAGCAGGAGTTTCATCTCCTCAGCAGGAGCAGCACAGGGTGAGTGTGTGCATTTCTGCTGTACGTGATTGTCTGCACGCCCCTTGGCAGGCACCAAGTATGTCTCCCAAACCACAGCTCACGTCTAATCACTTCCACTCCAGACTCTTGAGGCTGAGTTAGAGACAATATAATAACCAGTTTCTTGCAGGCAACTGGGCAGTGGTCCAGGCAAAAAAGTTTAGTGAATCTGCTGGCTGACATCTAACTCATCTGAAGTTCAGGTCCACAAATAATCTCCTACAGGCTCTTGGAAGAGGTGAGATTCTGAGAGACCTGATCTTCTTGTGATTTCTTGCACTTGGCTCTGTAGGAGATCCTGCCCCAAATTTTGAAGGGAGTTAGGGTTTGCTATGTGTTAGGAAAGGGAATCTGCACCCTTCTACAGACTGAGGGCTTGTGTTTGTAAACCAGACCACCATCATTTGAAATTCATGATTCATTGGCAACAGAGAGCTTTGGATTCAGGTTGGCAGGGATTTAAAATTCTTCTAGTCCTGAAACACTCTGAGATGTTCATAAACAGTCCAGTTTAATGGGATCTGGTCCCAATTAAGGCCAGTTTAAGTGCACATAGGAAATAGCCTGGGGAAATGACAGCAAACAAGACCTCTACACGAGAGCCACTGAAGTGAAACAGCACCATGTAGACAACAGATACATTGAGACAAAGACTGGTCTCACAGCCCCATTTTTACCCAGATCCTGTCCGTCCTTCCTTCCTTCCTTCCTTCCTTCCTTCCTTCCTTCCTTCCTTCCTTCCTTCCTTCCTTCCTTCCTTCCTTCCTTCCTTCCTTCCTTCCTTCCTTCCTTCCTTCCTTCCCCATTCTCCATTTCCTGGTTTCAGAAGGTTTCAGGTCCAGCAGAAGGCAAAATCAAACCTTTGTCCAAATTTGGCACATTGCCTCCAGGAAGATTTTATCTGAGAAGGTAAAGCAGGGGTGGGACCAGTGATGCACCTTCCCATTTCCAATCTCATGTTCACTGCAGTGCACCTGAAGCAGGGGGGTGGGTCAGGTGTGACAGGTTTGTGTGTCATGACATGATTTGTGACTTTTAGAGCCGCCCATCACTGAGTGTTTCTAAGAAGAGGGTGTGAGGCATGACAGACTCTTCAGACACTTCAGCAATTTTTTACAGTGCATGCAATGAATCCTCCTCATACTATTCATGTCAAGGGTTAGTCTGTTGCACACTATATTGTGCTCTAGAGTGCACTTCTCTACTAGCCTTGAAAAAGAAATTCATTAATTCTTTGTGAGCAATATCTTATCATGTAAATAACAATTTTAGTCATTTTATAATCTTTCTATTAAAATGTGGCTTAGTATTAAAGCTTTTTCTCTTTGGTTTTTTGCTTGTTTTTCTATTTTCTTAGTTTTGTCATTTAAAAATTATTGCTCACTTAGGAAGACACTTCATGACTTTTGTCTGAACCAGGAGAAACACTCAGACCCTAATATGTCTCTGTCAGTAGTGAAGGGATGGAGGAGGAAAGATGGAGAGGATTTTTCATTTTGCTTTGGCCACATGCTGCAACAGTTTGCAATACCTGTTTACAGGCAGAGCTGGCCAGTTTGCTGGCACATATGAGTCATAGGAGCCAGAGCAGACACCACTAACAGCTGTTAACCAGTGCATTACTCTGACAGAGGCAAGGAGGTACAGGAATTGGAAAGTCCTGTTGGGATAAACCTGAGAACAGCCATAAGTACAATAAAACTCAGAGAGAGTTGTCTATAACTCACGAATTAGCCCAATACACAATGCAAAATCTTGGGCTGGAGCAACAGCATGTTGGAAGGGGCACTTGCTCCAGCTTCTCTGAAATGGAGGCAAATAGACCCTCTGTGACTATGGTTGGTATGGTTTGGCTGTAGGTACCCAAACAGGGATGGTGCAGGTGCAGTCTGACAGTGTAGGAGGGCAGTGGGCTAGCAGAGAAACCAACTAATTCACTAGTCAGCCCTATCAAAAGGAGATTAAATAAGTTCAAAGCTCAGCAAAAGATACTTGAAAACTAGTTTTCCTAGTCTGGTTCTTTGCACTGGAAAGGGGATGGCTATCTGTGGAAGTAATTCTGTTTAAAAAATTAGTGGACAGAACAGTCAGGAACGTTTCATTTATAAGATTTTTAAATGATAGAAGTTGGAATGAAGAGAGTGAAAGGGAACTTGGTCTGGGTTACAAACAGATTTTAATGGAAGAAGAACCAATTATGGTCCATGTCAGCACACAGAGATGTGGATTTGTGCAAACATCTTTCTCAAACACCCCACCATGGGTAGCCCTATTTTGCTGTTCTGGCACAGATGTCTGTTGTTGAACAGATGTTGTCTTGTAAGCTCCCCTAAGCAGCTCCATTTTCCAATCAGAATTGTAACTGGAATTATGTACAGAAGATAATTGCAGCATTTATAAAAGGGGAGTCCAAAAACTGGCCTTGCAGCTCAGTGAATTGAGGTCACCCATCAAGCTGCTGCCCTCCCCTCCTGCTTGTTTCAAAAAGCCAGATGATTTTATTAGAGTCAGCTGCTGAATAGAGACTGTTGGCATTACAGTCCAGGAAAGACAGCTACGATACTCTTGTCACTAACTTATTTCTTGGCCAGAGAACAAACCAATGCTTGCTGTATCGTCAAACAGGTAACAGTCTCTTGTGTAATTAGACCAAATTATTATAACGGTGCTTATAATAATTTGTAGCTATTCATCGCTTAAACCATCTCCTTCATCATGTTTTTCACTGTCTGCTCTGTGACTGTCTTGTTGAAATCATGAGCATTTTGGGCAGGGACTGTCTGTGTCATATGCAGGGCTGGTTGCCCTCCTCGTGCCTAAGGAGCAAGGTTTAGGTAATAATATTTTATCACTGAAATCAGCTAATAGTAACAGGAGGCAACAGTGTAGCATCTGGATCAGGATATAATAACTGCAAGGAATCTCAATATTAATTTCCCTGCCCTTGCTTTCAAGACCTGTGCAAAAATGTAAATCCACTAGGACCGGGCTGTCTGTGCAGTTGGCAAACAAAACATTGTCAATTAGTTTAGGCCTCAGCTTGTTAGATGCAATGACCCTGCTATTCAGCAGGTGTAAATCAGTACAAAATAGCTGTTGAAAATCTGACACATAGATCAGAGAGCTATATGTGAAGCCATGGAATGATCTTTGGATATAGCACTGCCTGAATTAAAAAAAAAAAAAAAAAAAAAAAAAAAAAAAAAAAAAAAAAAAAAAAAAAAAAAAAAGTATGCAATGCTAATATAATTATAATGCCAGGAAAACATCAGCCATGTTAAATAAACATCTCTGTGGCAGAAAGAACAGAACTTTTAAAAGGACAACATATATCTGCGGGCCAAACATAGAACTCTCAAGAGGCTCTCCAGAATACTTCTTTTCAAACAACTTAAAAGTTTCTCCACAGCTCCCTTTTTCTCCCATGTTTTAATCACAAAGTGATGATTTTCTAGTACCAATCTCAGAGCTTGGCAGATGGATGAAACATTCCACTGCAGACAAGCTTGTGGTTTGACTAAGTTCCACTGTTTTTGTAAGAGCTTCAGCTTGGTACATAGACTTGATTACAGAATGTCTGTAGATACAGAAGTGTGTACATGAAATCCAAAGTTAAGATCTAAATGGGGCACCGCAGACCCTTGGATAATGGGCCATGAAACTGAAGCGTGCAAGTTGAGACTTTGCTTCAGTCTCAGCTACTCAAAGACCCTGCAGAGGCAGAAGTTATGTCCATTGCTCACTGCAATGACCAGCTCAGACTCTACCAAGGCAGAGTGACAGCATTGCTTCTCGTTCAGAAATAGATTTTGTTGTTGCACTCTGCACAGTGCAAAGCACACATGGATATATTTATGTGTACTAAATTACGTGCGTATATAATATACACACATGCACACCCTGAATAAACATATACTTACAACTGAAAGGAATACCTACAAATATTTTGAAAAATGATATCTTCATTGTCTTCATAATTTTTCAATTTCTCTAAACTATAATTTCAACATAAATAATTTTCACAAAGTTGACCTCATAAGCAGACTTATGGGGTTAAACCAGGTTATTTTTCTTGCCCACTTAATTGCTCTTAAGGGACAATGCTGGTTAAAGGATAAGTGGTATTCCAAAATACTGGAAGCGACTGGGATGGTGGATGAGATGTGAAAACCCAACATTCCCAGCAGAAGCAGGTGGGCAGGCAGGTGAACAAAGGCCTGTCATACAGGTCTCTGCAGTTCTTTGTGTGAAGTTGTTTGGAGAGTTTGGATTGATGTTATGCAACTCCCATTGTGTGACAGGTAAAAGGGACAAGCATTCTAAAACATTCTGTGAAGTCCTCTAAGATCTACCAGTCACTGAGGGATATTGTTCTCCTGGATTCAGGTGTGAGCAGGGAGCTGGAATTTCACCCATGCCTGTTGCCATCATTTATGGATAGCAATAGCAAGAGGTTAAAGCAGTCAGAGTCAAAAATACGAGGTAACAGAAATCACAACAAAAGCAGTCGTAACAGAAGGCTGTGTTTGTGATGGCAGCAATTTTAGAACCTCTGGGTATTTCAGTTTTATGTTGATCCCAACAGTTTTGGAGCTGTAGGGTTTCCCCTTGGTCAGCACAGTATCTGCCTCCCAGCCTGACAGAGCAGGAACCATCTCCTCTTCTCAGAACCTCCTGTGTCCCTGCCCCAGAGGCAGTGCAGGGGCAGGCTTGGCTGCCCTTGGCAGGGCTGGTTTCCTTCCCCTGCAGTGTCCTGGGAAACAAATTGACTTTAGGGAATGGAGAAGGAAGGTCAGACCTCCTGCTTGAAACACAAAAGGAACCATCCCTGCCTGTGCACGTGGTTTAACCAAGCCATCTTCTAGAGCTGAGAGCCAGCTTCCATCCCCTGAATCAGCGAGGCTGTCGAGGTGGCCATCATTGAACCTACCCCGTGCCTCATTGCAGTTCCCTCCCCAGGAGGATGATTTAGGGGTAAAGATCTTGTGTGCAAACCCCTCAAGGTATTCATGGCTCTGAGAGCTGGCTCTGTAAGGTGAGGGGCCCAACAGCAGGTGACAAGAAATCAAAGAGGTATCAGTCCCCGGCTGGCCATCCATGGTCAAGAGAAAACTCTGGTCTCATGACAGATTAAAAACATGTCAAAGCTTCCTTTTGCTGGCCTAAAGAGGCCTGGGAATTGTGGCCTGATGTCCAGGAGATTTGTTGCCCTTCCCAAGAAGTCACAATAAAACAGCCTCCTCAGCAGAGCAGAGCTTGAGGGGCAGAGGAAGCACTTATATATTTTCTTTCTGGATTCTGACTGCCAGATCTCTCAGGAGAGGTTGGATTATTCACAAAAATGCTTGATGGGAAGAAACTCCCTAGGAAGAGATTGTTCTGTTTTGTTTTGAACTTAAAGGCCTCCAGTTGACTTGGGACACTGCCACCAGCCACGTAAGGAAAGCTTGAAGCCTTCTTACTCAGGGTGGGGTAAAATCCTACTGTGGGTGTACAAAAGACCTTCAGAGGCACAACTTTCCCTGGGACACAACCTTCTTGCCACAATATATTTTGTGGTTGAATATAAACTGGGTGGTTTGGTGTTTTAATGACAAAATTCTACTGAGGTTTCTCTTTTCCATCCCAGCCCCCTGTGACTTTTACTCCAGGTTTTCCCTGGAAATAATTTTTAATGGGTCTTGTGTGCCTGCTGTCACTTTTTTCCCCAATGATTTTTCTAACAAAAAATGCATAAACAATCCAAGAAGCAAATGGAAAACTAGTTTGTCTGCTCAGGGATAGGAACCTTCCTTACTGGCTTGAATATCTTGCTCTCTTTTAACACTCTGCTGCTCCCTGAATCCTTCATTTTAGGCAGTGCATCCTCTCAGGGAGGGTAGAGACTGTTTTACTCCCATTCTTTGTTTCTCTTGGTCCCAGCTTTAATGTCTCCTCCCAGGAGCCTGCCCTCCCCACCAGGGACAGTAGAGTCCCCTTGGGCTAGAGGAGCAGGGATGCTCACGGGTCCTTCTGCACACCCTGACCCGGGGTTATTGGGCAAAACGTGGACTTGTTCATGTCCAGCTTGGCGCTGAGGGCTCTCAGCTGTCACAGCAGGGCTCAGCAGTGCTGGTGTGGGAGCAGGGGCTGTGATGACTTGGGTGCTACTGCCTGCCGCCGACAGCCTCAGAGCTGCAGTCCACAGGTTTGAAGGTAATGTCATGGAAATTCTGGGCTCCTAAGTATCAAAGTTAAATAGAGGTTATTTTGTGGATATCTCCTTGGGTTTAACATCCAATTTCTGTCTAAATTCTCTCTTGGGGAGCTAAGTGCTATTTTGGAATATTGCTGTTCTCGCCTCAGTTTCTTTAAGTATGTAATGGAGGTTACAATATTTTCTTTCTTTTTGTGATTATGGATATGTTTAAGACACTCAGTTTAAACTGAGGTGAAATGAATTTTCTACATGTGTGTAAGAAATAACCTTGAACCCTGGTTATTTTAGTAATTCACAAAAAGACACTTTTGATCAAAACCCTACACCCTGAGCATGACCTGTATGAGTCTGCTGACACGTTTTTGTAGGTAGTGCAGTAAAGCCAAACAAGTACAGCGTTGTGACTGCTAAAACTTTAGTCTAACTACCAGTTTCTTTAAAGACATCTTCATTAAAGATCAAATCTATGACAATGTGAAAGATTGCAATATCCTGTGGTAAAAATTCTCCTTCTCTACAGAAGGAATACCGTTAACCCAGAAACACAAAATAAACGCATAGTCTGTTATTGACTGTTTGTAACTCTCACAGCTTCCAAAGCCATAGCATGAACTGCCCTTAGATTTGACTAGCACTACAAAATGCAAACACAGAGATAGGCAGAGCCTCCCTTTTTTCTTCCTAGTGAGATGACAATGGGAAACTGCCTGCAAGAGGCACCACAGCCATTCAGCTTCAGAACAGGGCTGGGAGCTTGACCTCTCCAGGTCACAGTGTACAAACTGTGCCCATGTCCTATTTAATTGATGTTCTGCTTACCACTCTGTTAAGCACCAGATTTGGAAAGTCTCCAGCTGGTGTGGATGAAAAAATGGCATATATTTGCCCCTATTCATTCCTCCGCTGCTGCAGAGGAAGGTAGGATTTGCATCTCTGTTGGGATTTTAATCATTACTCTTCAAAATGAGTAGAGAGCATTTATGATTTTGTTTCTGCCTGTTAGGACTGAACTGTGAATGGAGCAAAGTAATGCTGAACTGCTTTGCTTGTGGTCCTGAAGTCAGATTCTCATTCAGCAACGCTAATCCATATGCAAGTGACATACTTTAAAATAAGACGTCAATGAAAGGATTTGGTTCGCTTCATGTTAGGCACATCCTCCTTTTAAATTATAAATATCTTTCCTGCCCCATCCCATCCCCAGTGTGCCCAAGAGGGATTAGTATTATACTCCTGAACTACAGAAAAATGGGGCTAGTGAGCCAAAATAGTTGTCATTATCAGTGTTTTAGTTTTAGATAAGAAAGAAGGTGCTTGTAAACAGCACATGTAAAGAAATTTATTGAGCAGAGGTGATCTATATACAGAACCAGGTTGTTCATGGACATGGAAGGAAATGTGAATGGAAGGAAAAGCTAAGTTTGTTTAATATATTAGTGTGCAGATATTATCTCTGTTTACAGATAGACAAGCTGAAACTCATAAGGACTGAATTGCTTGCCAAGAAAAGAGAGAAAAAGGCAGCAGCAGGTCTGGGGAAAGACTTTAGATCTGCTGTCTCCAAATCATCAGCTCTACCAAACAACAATTACTCCCTTTAATTAATAATTCTCTTTTAAGGGTTTGGAAACAGCTGAGCAACAAGCACAATACAATAAAAGATGTCATGTTGGCATCTTTTTGGCCATGAAGGATGTGATTTAATATTCTTTCATTTTGGCATTGAGAAATCCTGTATATGGCAAAGAGCAGCTGTGCCTGGCCTTCATGACTAATTAAAGGTGGGCAATTGATTTACTATTTTTGCTGCAGATCTTGTTGGCAATCATGCAAAATGTGAATTGCCTAATTGTTTTTCTCTCAGTAAATGTAGTGCTTTTAGCATGATAAATATTTTTACTCAAATATTTATCTCTCTGTCGACCTCTTCTTTTGCCTTGGCTCTGTTGTGCTAAACCATTGCCTCTCTTTCCAACATTATGCTTCACAGGGAAAATTTCAGACCCTCTTTTCACTCATAAGAAAGAAAGTGGCCGGGGGGGGGTGGGGGTGGGGTGGTGGAGGGAGGAAATCACTTGGTTGTTTTTGATATACAGAGATTTTTACATCACTGAAAAAACCCAGCACCTAGAGTATGTCCTTAAGCAATTCCTTTCTGCTGGTTAAAACTCCTTCTTGGTATTTGATTTAAGTGTTGTGTGTTTGGACCTTCCCAGGTGAGGTTCTATGAGTTATCAGCTGTTTGTGTCCATCTGAGTTTGGCTGCTTCTCAGGGTGTACCAGCTGCTTTTAACGGGGATGCTCTGCAGACATCCAGTGTACAAATGCAGAAGCACTTCTCCTGCAGGAGCTAGAGAGGATTAGGGTTAGAGAGATCTTAATTGGTTCTTTAAACTCATCCAGCTCTTGGGGTTATTTACCCTGGAGAAAAGGAGGCTCAGGGGAACCTTCTCACTCTCTACAACTCCCCAAAAGGAGGTTGTAGCCAGGTAGGAGTCAGTTTCTTCTCCCAGATAACAAGTGCTAGGACAAGAGGAAATGGCCTTAAGTTGTACCAGGCAAGCTTTAGACAGGGTATTAACCCTTCACTGAAAGGGTTCCCAAGCATTGGAACATGCTGACCAGGGAAGTAGTAGAGTCACCATCCCTGGAGAAGTTCAGAAGACATATTGATGTGACACCTATTGGTGTGGTTTAGCAATGGACTTGGCAATGCTGGATTAATGGTTGGACCCAATGATCTCTCAGGTCTTTTCCAGTCTAAAAGATTCTATGAGTTTAGAAGGCTTAATATGGCTTCAGGCAGCCTCAGTGCTGTTTACTTTGCTGAGGCACAGGGTCTGCTTGCAGTCCCATGGCCAGTGTGAGGGTCAGGTGTTTGTGATGTGGATTGAGGTTCCTTGTGCTCATGTTTACCCTGAAGTAGCTCTCAATGGGAATGAACAGTTAATATCTTACAAACTCCTGCATTCATGTCTAATTTATTTATTCCTGTCTTACACAGACACTGAACAAACTGCACGTGGCCGTCAGATCATATGACTTTGTCCCTTTGCCTTCATAGCAGTGTCACTGCTGTGTAAATATTTTGAGCATTTATTTGGTCTAAGTGTTATTGGTGTGCTACATCCACATCTGTACTGAAATCACTGTCCATGAGTCCACTTTCTCTCAGCCCTCCCAAAGTCCAAATATTAACCCTCTTTCTGCCAGGAGAGAAAACATGTCCCTGTGTTGCCCACCAGTGTCAGCTACCAGGTTCCCAAACATGTGAAGTGTCTCCAGTGGTGCACTCCCAAGTACACAGAGAAATTACACACACACTCATATAATGCCAGTGGACAAAATCTGAAGGATTCCTTCTTTTACACAATCCTCCTGTCCACGTGCTCCAAGTTCTAGCTCTAGTTAAGACCACTGACCTTGCCAAAGCCTTTCCTGCATCTCCACTCCTGTTTAGTTTACGCTTACCTTCTTTTTCTGCCCGTCCCACCCTTTATCTCCTGACGCCTCAGTCATACAATCATTGAATCATAGATTCATTAAGGTTGGGAAAAAACTGAATGATCATTGAGTCCCATAGTTAACTAGCACCATTATGATCACATTTACACCATGTCCCCAAGTGCCACATAACATCTACATATCTTTTAAATACCTTCAGGGACAGGAATAGACTGTCATCATAAATCACTCCAAGACAGATGGTGAGTCAA
Organism: Hirundo rustica; assembly: GCF_015227805.2. Taxonomy (NCBI): domain Eukaryota; kingdom Metazoa; phylum Chordata; class Aves; order Passeriformes; family Hirundinidae; genus Hirundo; species Hirundo rustica. Next base: position 7,287,896 of record NC_053450.1, read on the forward strand.
CCTCTTCCCTGGGCAGCCTGTTTCAAGGTTTGACAACCCCTTAAGCAAAGAAATTGTTCCTATTATTCAATCTAAACCTCCTCTGGTGCAAAGTGAGGCCACTTCTCATCTTTTTGCTCGCTACTTGGGAGAAGAAGCCAACTCCTACCTCAGCCCAACCTCCTTTCAAGGAGTTGTAGCAAGTGATAAGACCCCCCCGAGCCTCCTTTTCTCCAGAATGAACACCCCCAGCTCCCTGCAGTGCTCCTCATAAAACTTACTCTCCAGACCCTTCTCCAGCCCTGTTGCCCTTCCCTGGCCACACTCCAAGGCCTCAATATCTTTTTTGTAGTGAGGGGCCCAAAACTGAGCACAGGATATGTGTGAACTCATCAGGTGTCAAGTACAGGGGGTTGATCACTGCTGCGGTCCTGATACCTGCTCCTGTTTCTGATACAAGGCACTGTTTTAGGGCCCTTCTGGGAAGCTCCTTCTTGTAGGACACTGATCAGTACCATGTCACGTCAGCACGGCTTTCAGGCTGCCACCAAATCTCCGCTGTTCTCCTTCTTTACCAGGCCTTCTTTGCCTAACTGAGCTTTTTCACTTAGGTTTCATCCTTGGCAACTGCAGAGAGCATTTCATGCTACCAACCAGCAGTGGCAAGGAGGGTGAAAGTCCTCTCACTGGAGTAAATCGAATAACTAAATCTGGCTGTCCAAGTGGAAAAAAACAGGCCTGTGCACAAAATACTGCAGAGCAGGGAAGTTCAGTGTGCTGTGCCACTGTGAAAGCCATGACCTGTGCACCTCACGTGGTAGCAGGGCTAACTGAGCTCTGAAAAGAGAGAATTTTTCTAGCATACTCTTAAAGAACGTGGGTGGCAAAACAGCGACAGTAATCAGCAATGCTAATTGCAGTCACACATCAGTTTTCATTGGTGTTTTCCAACTTTTCATATAAAAGACATTGTTCCACTAAAAAGTGGAGGTCAAGTTAGCTAATCATTCACAGCATGTTACTTTCTCCCAGGATTGTTTAAGATGAATTGTATCTTGTGCTTTAAAGCTATTTCAAGCAAAAAGCCTGGAGAAAAATAGTTTAATTTGATTTAAAGATTTTTATAGCTGACCCGCCAATCAAAGGGATTCAGGTAACTAGCTGGTCTTACTGACTGGTGAATGAGGCTCGACTCTGTTGCATTAATCAATATGTGTGGAATATCTCTGAGCAATTGATTTGCTTTTTTCTAAAATGTTGATGCCAGTGAAATGGTCCTAGCAGACGTATTTAAAATCATCCACTATGTCTGTTGCTAAAAGTCATGGGACTGTGAGTCAGTCATCCTGGATGACTTATGGTTCTCTCACTGATTCACTGAAAATGAATGTCTACACAGCACCCAGCATGAACCAAATGAAATCTCAGCTGTAAACAGCAATCTAACCAAAGGCCAGAGGGTTTGTCACTGGCTAGTTAGTGTAAATTAAAAGGCTATAGTTTCATGTCTGTTTTATTAGGTTAAGGTGTTTCCAGTTAGGAGATGTACTCATTCAGAATGGACTCGTTCCTTTGCAATCATGTGCCCCAGGTTATCTAACCATACCATGGATGAATAATATATTTTCCCAGCTGAGAAATGCACAGACATGGTAAAGTGTTTTGAAATGAGTGTTTTAGTCATTGCATTGCAGTGAGATTTTTTTTCCTCCAAGTTATGGAATATGACTTTAATAGATAAATGGGGGAGATTAGGCTTTCAATCACAACATATTTATTTATAGTCTAAATATAGAATGGATTAAAAAAATCAAGCAAACAAACAGCAACTATAATTTGTATTCACCAATATTATCTGGTACAACATTCTGCAGTGCCGACAGTTGGTGATTCAGCTTTGTCAGCAAACCTGACATTTCCAGCCTCATTAATGACCTGGACCTTCCAATGCCACCTTATGCAGACAAAGGTACTTGTTCCAAATTTGTCATCTGTTCATCAGAAGTCATTGAAGTCTGGAGAACTCTTGTCCTTGGGACACTTCTGGGAGTTCAGCACCAAGCCTGGCTGCTACCCCTGTGAAGGGCAAAGCTTTAGATCAGATCATTGCTATGGCTTGGCCTCCTCTCAGGGTTGGCTCCAGCTCCTGCTTGCCACCCTTTTCCCAAATGCCTGATGTTGCCTCCCATCACAGCACAGGCCCACGAGAGAGGGGTTGTGCCCTGGAGAAGCTGCCCAGGGCAGTCAGAGGAAAAGCTGCCCCACCTCCTCTGTGTCTGGGGCACTTGCTGCTGCCTTTTTGCAGCAAAGTCATGAACAATTTCATTTTTTCTTAGATGAACTGGCACAGAGCCCAGCCTTGTATGTCCTGCAAAATTAAACCCTTAAGCTCTGCCTTACTTAAACCTCCTTATAACCTGTCCCTAGGGAAGTGAAGGGTTAGCCCCTAAGCTGCACACTTCATTGTGCAACACCGCAGTTACATGCACACACAGAGAATAGGGACAGAATTTACACAGGATTTTGCAAATTGACACCTTGTCAGGAGACAAATAAGGGAAATGTTTCTCACCCTTTGGCAAGTTCAGGTCACGTGTTGAATCTTTGCTTGCACCCTCGGTGATGAGTAATTACCTGTGACTGTACTGTTGTCTTTTATGTACCTCCTGTCTGGACTACCATGAGCAGTGGAGCACGTCCTCCACGTCACAGAGGAGCAGGAGGCTCTCTGCTAGAGGTTTCCTGTACTGAAAGTCCCTGGTGCAAAGGGAACCACCTCTTGGTTTGGCTGGGATCCAGGGCAGATTGGAAGGACTGGTTTCAAGACAAGGTGCCAGGCAACTAAACAGGCACGACTGGAACTTCATGTGCTTTCTTACTCAATACTGTGATAAGAGCTTTCCTTTCTTGTTCATGTCCAGCCTCCATGGACTGCCAGCGCTGCCCTTGGGTTTCCCCAGGACAGGGTGAGTGCTGCTGTTGGTACCACGTAGTGCTGATAGGAGACTGGATCTTTACAGTAGCCTCTGTGCTTGCCTTTCACAGGGACCAGTCACTGAGCTACTTCTGCGGTCAGGCTGATTCAGAAAGAAAAACATTGATCCTACAGGCATCCATTTGTGTCTGTGTTTGGCACAATCTTGAGGCAACCTCCCTGATCTTCTCTTCACTGCACCTTATTTTTAATGCATTTTTCACCTCTTGTCCTGCCCCTCCCTTAGCAAACCTTTGTTGTTTCATTTCCAGAGAAACATAATCATGTCTTGAATTCTAAAGGTATTTTTCTAATTCCAGTGCATTCACTTGCTCTTTACCAAAAGTCCTTAATGAAAATCATGAAGATATTGGAGGCTCAGAGGGTAAACCAACATACAATGCTGATGTTACAGGAATCTTTTATCATGGGAAGGGGAAAGAAACCTACTCCTCTGTCAGCTCTGGAAACTGGCAGAAGAACTGCCATGAACACTTATCTCCGGTCTCAGATATTCCCTTCTGCAATGCTCTTAAAGTAAATTATGCAGGACAGTTCCCTATGGGTGTCCCTTGTGTTCACATTAGGCTGGAAAATGGATTCCAAATTGCAATGGGAAAGGAGCTGGGTGATCTTTAATGCCTTGTGGTTCCCCTTCTTAAAACAGTTTGGCCTCAAAAATACAAAGGGCTTTGTTTTGCTCAAAAGAAGCTGGGAACATCTTTGAAAAAGACAATTTTAAGCCAACTGTGCTAGTTTCAGTATTCAGTGCAGCCCACAATGCAGGGCTTTGTGCAGATTCCAAGGAGAACATATGTGCGTGTTTAAATGGGAACTGAAAGAAACGTCCTGTCAACTGACCAGGAGTGGAATGTTTAGGGATCAGTTTCCCGAGTGCAATGCCACAAGAGCAGTTAGGAGATGATTCAAATCAACATGCAGAACAAATCTCTGAAACAGTCTTGCCCAGGAGAGATGATCTATGGAATAGATCTCAGCTGAAATAGATCTCTTTCTGAAGTGTGTTTGAGTAATGAATGCCTAGGCAGGAAAGGCTCTCTGATTTCTTTTAGGTTTTGCTTTTCCTGGAAACACTCCCATTTAGGCAGAAGACAGGTTGATAGAGACCCAAGCAGAAATGTCCATCTAGTTAGACATGCTTCTGGGATGCACTCGTATCTGTGGTTACTCCTTCTAGATGCTTGTTGCTGCCAATCTACTGCATGATGCACTAGTGGGGCTGTTGTGTCTTTTTCTCATGGAAAATTGGCTGAATTACCTTCATCCTTCAGCTTGAGGATCTGAGCTGATTTCCATGAGCAGCTGACTGCAGAGTGCCGCCATATCCTGCTCTGCCTGTAGGGTGGCTGGCAGTCACTGACAGCCAGGGTAGCAGGGGAAGGAAGGTGGAGACAGCAGGGTCCAACAAGAAGGTCACAAAAATATGTAAAACCACCAGCCAAAGCCTAGAAACCTTTTATTCCCTCACTTTGCTCAACCACTGCAGCTCCCTAGAGCCTTGTGCACCAAGCTGTGAATGGTGAGCCTTGATAATTGACAAGCAAGGGAGACTGACTCCTGTGATCTAGAGATCAGGTGGGTAGAAGGACACTCCAAGTTCCATTTGGGCCACAGTGGAAAGACAGGACAGATTGTTTCGTAGCTCTTCTGCACGACTCTTGTTTGCCCCAGAAACACTGCTACATCATGAATAATGACATACATCCTTTAGAGAGAGCACCTTTTGTGTAGCACATCCTCTGCCTGTCTGTAAAGTATCCTAAAAGAAGTGGCAGGGATGTTTGAATGGGACACTGCTCCAGTACTCTCCGGAGTGTGGGTTAGGGTTCAGCCAAGACCAGGAGGTGCCTGGGTCCAAAAGGAAAGCCCATACACAGGAGTCATCTGCTCTCAGGAGAAGGCTCTTCATCCTCTGCACACGGTGACAACTCCATTTCTCTTCTGCTTCAGGCATATAAATCCAGGGCAGGACAGCAATGCAGCAAATCCATGCACTTCATGTTCCTGTCAGGTAGCCAGTGCCTGTGTTGGATGTTTAGGTCATGCTTATGCACTGCTTATGGAATCTTATCTCTGGATTTCGTTGTGAGGGCTGTGTATGTAAAGCCTGAGCCTTGGTATTCCAAGGCTTGGAATCCCACCATGAAGCATCATGTCTTTGATGGGGAAAACACTGGAATTCAAGTAAAAGTAGATCATATCTCAGTGTGTGATTAGTCAGTTACTTTCCACAATATTTCTGCTGTTCATAAAACAGTTCTTGTACCTGTGCAGTTGAAATATTAAACAGACCAACAAGCTCTTCCTGGCTTTTCCTCAAACATAGGCATCCCTGCCCACTGCCTCAGGGGGTGTGCATATCAGAAGGAGACAAGCTAAGCTAGCAGAAACCATCTTTCATAATTACATACCTCTCCTGATTTGTCTTGCTTGCACCATTACCACACCAGTCCCACTGTCATTGTGGCATGAACAACACCTCCTTCCATGTGCTGCCCACCTGAGGAATGGGCTTGGCTCCCTTGCATTGCATGGAACAGTGAGAGTGATGGTAGAAGAACAGGCTGAGCCCAGTCCACCTGATGGCCAGGGATGTTCCCCACCTGGACTCTACACCAACAAATGCTGAGATCTCTGGACCACAGCACCCTGGAACTGCTTACCTGCCCAATAGCAACACCATGAGCCAAGGTATCCACAGGAAAGGGAGTTTGGTATTTCTAAACTCACTGCAAGCTGCTCCTCTTTCCCAGGCTAACATGTTGTCAGTTAAATGGTCTTGAAGCAATGCTGAGGAAAACATGAGGTCTGCACATGTATCTAGCAAACAGGCAACACCCCCCCCCCAACTGGTCTGTTCCTTCTTCTTCCCCATGCCTGTGGAAATCTGTTTCTGATTTCCATTTTTTTTTTTTTTTTTTTTCCCCACAAACATTTGAAAATCAGGAGTTCAATACCCTGAGATTTTTCAGTCACCTGATTTGAGTAACCTGAGGAGCTAACCTCAGACCTGTACACCTTGTTAACCTAACATAAGAATGAGGTTATGAGATTAGCTCTCAAATTTGTGCTTACAGGCTTTCCAGAATTCTGTTTTATGTTTGAATGGAAATCTTAGGCTGTTCTTACAAGGCTTTGCCCCTTAAAGGTGCATACACACAAAGGCCACACTGCCTGGGTACCTTTGTTAGACTTTTAGACAGTTTTCTTCCTTGCATTCCTCCTAGAAAACTTTCTGTGGCTGACAGCAGATGGACAGTTAGAATTTGCCTTTGTGCCCCCCAAATGCCACAGTTTCACTGAAAAGCAACCCATGGATCAAGGAATCAGCTGTGATGCCCTGTGGGGCACTAAAAACTCATTTTCTCTAGGAACTGATCTTTGTCTCCTGTCACAAGGTACACCAGGGTGGTGATGTTATAATATAGGGTGCATTCCTAGGGGAAAGCTCAAGAGCTTGGGGATTCAAAGACAGCAGGGATGATGATAAAGGCAATGTAAAGCATCTGGTTTGGTCTCATCCTCACTGCTAGGGGGGAAGGCTTCTTGGGGGAGGTGCAGCCTGCACCATGTCAAAATTTTGTCTTGGGCAGAGCTGGTTGGGCTGGTCTCTAACAGTTCCTAGGAAAGAATAAATGGTTTTGCAGTGTGGGCTGTCAGAGTTTGATTTGCCTCAGTTTCTTCCCTGGATGATTTTTATTTGACAGGGCAGATACAAACCCAGAAAACAGGTGGGAGATCAAACTGCTCAGAACCCATACTACAGTCCTCTGTCTCAGGGACAGAGATGACACAGTCCCTGGTTTTTGAAGGAGTCTCTCCTGCTTAATCACCCCTCACAGTTTTTAGATTCAGAAACCAAGCACCAAGCATGGGTTTTCTTGGCTACAAAAAGAAGCCCACCCTTCATGTTGAAGATGCTCTTCCCTAAAATATTTTTCCTTTCCTCCCTCTTCTGCAGATGGTTGACAGAAGGCCTTAGAGATTAGCTGCATTCCTGTGAGCTATTTATACAGAAACATTTTGTGTTGAAAGATGTAAGCCCTTTGTTTCCTCTGTATATACACAGTGATCCCTGCGGGCAAGAAAATCCTGCTTTGTTTTGGATCAGATATTCTGTGAATTGCTGTTGTAAAACAGCCCGAGTGCACTTTTATGAGTCAGTCTCACCTTTTTGCTTCCACATGTCACCAGGCACTCTTGGATGTCTGTGCAGCTTTCCAATTCCAGATTACCCTAGTTAAAACAAGTCTAATCCCCACTTGGGATGATGCTTCCAAAACATTTTCCCTGAAACAATATTTCTTGATAATTTTTCCAGGCAGAGAAAACATTTAGCTCCCTGGTTGAGCAAAATAAGAAAGCCCCCCAGCAACATGCTTTGCCAATTTGGCTGGTCAATGTGTTGGATTAGGCAATCCTCATATGTAATCTTCAAATCCTAAAATAAAATTTATGGGGTCATACTGTATTCTCTGTTCTTGTGAAGGGAGAGGGACTGTGCTTCCACACACCCAAGGTGAGAGGATCTCAGAAAGGAAATGGAGATGAGAATCACACAAAGATGCCAGCAGACAAAATAGGGATAGATTTCACCTCAGACATCCCTCCCCTTCCTCCCTTCCCATAGCAGAATAGCTCATCTGCTGGAGCACAGAGCCAGGCTCATGGTATGAGCAAAGTCAGGGATGAGAACCTGGCAGAACTGCCCAGGTGGAGATTTTTCTATATGTCTCTGCATTGTGGGAAGCACCAGCAATCTGGGAATCTGAAAAACCAGTGAGCTCCATAGTGAGCCAGCTTGATGGGTCTTAAGAGCCTCTAATCAAAACTCCCACAGGCTTTCCAGCCCCATAAGCAAGGACTGTCATAGGGAAAAATCCAGAAGTATGAAGCTGAATAATGTGTTTTGGAGGAGAAGTCAGCTGGTAATTCAACATGGCCTTTGTACTCTCCAAGCCTTCTTCTCCTCTCCTCAGTTCTGACAGGAGCAGAGGCAATTGGTACAAACTGAAAGACAGAAGAATTCAGCTGGACATCAGGAAACACTTCCTTCCCATGCAGGTGACTGAGCACTGACACAGGTTTCCCAGGGCAGTGATGGAGTCTCTTTCCTTGGAGGTAACAAAAAGCCAACCAGATATGATCCTGGGCAAACAGCTCTAGGTGCTCCTGCTTGAGCAGGGGTTGGACCAGGTGATCTCTGGAAATTCCTTCCTGCCTCCACCATTACCTGTGATTCTGTGAATCCACGGGAAAGATCCCTTCCCCTGAAGCCTCTCACATTCTGTGTGGTAGCAGGGAGGCTCAGCGCTAGCAGCAGCCCTCTGTTACAGTCTCTGACTGGGAAACAGTTTTATGTGACCCAGTGTGAGTCACTGGACTTGCAGGTCAATGGCCAAATGCTTCATTTTGTTACACCCATTTAGGCCTGTGGGCTTCAGAGAGTGGGAGGGTAATGGAACTGGTCCAGCTACATTTTATTAGAGCAAAACTGCATTTTAGTCCAAGCTGTTTCAAAAACACTCAATAAACAAAGCACACTTTAATATGATGTCCTGAAAAGGTCACAAAATCTTATTTCTTTGGGAAGAGAATTAATTTAAATAAGACTTGGTTGAGCAATAATAGAATTTAAAAGGGAATTTTGCTTGGAATTTTTCTTGGACAGTATAGGTTGCCATCAGTTGCTGAATCCCTTCTCAGTTGCACAACTAAGTGATACAAACATAAACTGATGATATTTACTGGGCACTACTTACAGTTCTAATTCCTCTGAAATGAGGTTTTATGCCAATGGCTTGCATACTTCACTGGCATTTGGGTTGTAAGAATTTAAATTTGAAGACTTTTCTCTTCACCTCAGCTTCAGTTCAAGGATTTTAATTTTTGTTACTTGCAAGTTATCTGTACCACATTTATTAGGCATGCTGCAGCTTTAGAGGGCTCCTTCAGATCAATTCAAAGCACTGAACATTTTTCCACATTTTTATGATATCTTTGGAAAGTCAATGATGATTATTTTCCAGATTGAGACAGCAATATGTTCCAAATGTCCCCATCCCTCCCAAATAAATATCCCAACCAAACAAAAAACATGTCTATAAATCAAATTTCATTATATTGTTTTTATGAAACTTTTTAAGGCCAACACAGATGAAGAAGGATAGCAGATGATTCTGGACTGCTGTGGAATTTTATTCTGTTCTGCAAAACAGAAGTGCTGTAGGAAAAAAAAGTCACTTGTTGCCAATGTTGCCTTGCAATAAAAAAAGTTAAATTTTAACAAATAGGTTTGTTATAATTGATTCTTTTTACATGGAACTATTCTGGGGCATGGCTGATTGTTTTGAATCTAGCATACTTATGGAGAGTAAAATAAAAGATATTTGTAATTTGCAGGTTTTTATTTTACTAAGTGGAATATTCATACTCATTAGATTTCTTATTTCTATTACTAAGGGAAAATCTTCCACTTTTAAAGATAATAAAGCATCTAGCTATATTTATACAGAGCCCACACAACAACTCCATACTTTGTCTCTTAAGATTTTTTCCTCTGTCTTCTTCCTACCTCATATATCTCATAATCTTCTAAGTCTACCAGCCTTGATTGCTGGGATCGTGCCTGGCATAAAACATTTAACAGAGACCTTTTGTTGCTCACTGAATGGTTGTGACAAATGGCACATTGTTACAGCAGGAGCTGTGGTATCAAAAATCAATCAAGAGTGTGCCAAAAACTCAGACTCCGTTTGCAGAATTCCAGTGTGGGACAGACATTGTGTAGATTGGAGAAAGAGACAACTCATAAACTCCAGCCAAATAAAAATCTTAGGAAGAATGAGGAGCACAGAGGTGTCCAACAGGAGCCAGCAAGTGTGTCACCAACTGTGTTCTTTTTTACTTGCTTTTGCAAGAAAAATCCCTGAAAGAAGCAACATTTAAAGGCTGACTGCAGTAAGGTCTAGCAAGGGTGAGTGTCCTATCTGCATTTAAGGACTGGAAGTAAGGAAGAAGAACAAATGCAAGGAACTCAGTTGAATGTGGGAAGCTCTTGGAACAAATTATGAAATGGCCTGTGAGCAGTTGGAAGAAAATACAGTACTCAGAAATGGCCAGCACGGTTTTGTCAAGAGTAAAGCATGTTAATGGAATTTAGTTCCTTCTCTGATGTGGTAACTAACTGTGCAGGGTTCATGTGCTCAGGTTTTGGTAGTACAGGGTTTACAGGGGAGGACTCTGTGAGAAGGTGCCAGAATCTTCCCACATGTCTAACAGAGCCAATGCCAGCCAGCTCCAGGACAGACCCACCACTGGCCAGGCTGAGCCCACCAGCAACAGCACCTCTGGGATAATGAACTAAAGAAGGGGAGAAAAAAACTTGTGTGCAACAGCACCCAGAGGAAAGAAGAGCAAGAATATGTGAAAAAACAGCCCTGAAGAAATCCTTCATCCTGCAGATGAAGAAGGATGGGGAGGCGGTGCTCCAGTCACTGGAGCAAAGAGTCACCAGAGGCTCAGACTTGGTGAGGCACCTCTGCCCCTGCAGCCCTTGGAGGTCTGTGATGGAGCCCAGATCCACCTGCAGCTCATGGAGAGCTGTGATGGACCATGGATCCACCTGCAGCTCTTGGAGGTCTGTGATGGACCATGGATCCACCTGCAGCTCTTGGAGGTCTGTGATGGACCATGGATCCACCTGCAGCTCATGGAGAGCTGTGATGGAGCACGGATCCACCTGCAGCTCATGGAGAGCTGTGATGGAGCATGGATCCACCTGCAGCTCATGGAGAGCTGTGATGGAGCACGGATCAACCTACAGCCCATGGAGAACCCCCCATCAGAGCAAGGGGATGTGTCCTGATGGAAGCTGAAGCCCATAAGGAGCCCAGGCTGGACGTGTGGCCCAGGAAGGGGAGCCCACACTGCAGCAGTCTGACCCTGAAGGGCTGCAGGCTGTAGAACAGAGCCGTGCTGGAGCAGTTCATGAAGGATTGTGTAATTGGAGTCTGTGTTGGAGCTGGAGAAGAGCATAAAGGAAGAAGGTGGCATTAATTGACTACTGCCTCCATTCCCCATCCCTCTGGGCTTCTGAAGGAGCATGAGGTAGAGGAGTCAGCAGTGAAACTGAGCCTGGGAAGGAGGATGGAAGTTCTTCTTTCACTTCTCAGTGTTACTAATTAACAATAAGACAGGTTTGTTTTGCCCTTGGCAGTAATTGGTGAGTGATCTTATTGCTCTTATCCCAGCCCACAAGATTTTCACCTCATTTTCTCCCCTTGTCCTGCTAAGGAGTGAAAGAACAGCTTGATGGATACTTGCCAGCCAGCCAAGATCAATCCACCGCACTTGCTCAGCTGGTGACAGGGAAGCATCTGATGTAATTCATAGCATTAGTAATAAAGCTTTGGGATAGATGGTCTACAAAAAAATACTATCATGTAACCACAAAATTCACTGATATGACTCATAGCAGGGTGCAATAACTGCTACCCAACAGAGATGGCACATAAAACAGCTCCTTTCAGATTGTGATTTATATCACTAAAATAGGAATCCAATTTACATGAGCAACTGGCATCAGCATGTGCAGGCAGGTTCAACACTCAAACTGATCTCATTAAGCAAGAGAAGTGGCCTAAATTAGTGAATTTATTAAAAACATAGAAATGAGAAAACATGGACTAATTAGGAAAAAAGAGAGCCTCTCAAGGCAGCCTTAGCAGAGAACAGGCTCTACAAACTGAATACAAAAGAGGATGTTATTTGGGAAATAAAGCAAACATCGTCCTGGGCCATATTAGCAGGACTACTGTAAGTCAGACACAGGAGGTAAACTTTGCCCTTCATTTATCCCCTTTGAGTAACAAACACAGAGGACCCTTCAGCACCTCTGACTTCCAGATTTCAGTGCCAGTTTTGGATTCCACAAGTTAAAAAAGATGTAAACAAAACAGAGAGTGAAAAACTACGATGCTGGCAAGCTTGTTAAGCAACAGGACTTAAGAGGAAACACTTTAAAAATAAAGTTTGTTGTGCCTTTTGATACTAAAAGAGGAAAAGAACCAGTAGAAACACCACAGAAACACACAGAGGAGGAAAGCCTGGAAACTGCTGGCCTTCCTGTAATTGGAAATGTTATCAAGAATGCTACATATTAGAAGGAAAGCTTGTTCTCCAAGTGCCCTTAGCCTGTGATAAGAAAGAACTAACAGGAAGAAAGAAAGAAAGAAAGATCTTAAATTAATATATCTTAGAAGAACCTAGAGAACCCCCAAATTCTGCCTCTGGAGGATTTTAAAAGAGGTTAAAAAACTGTAGATAAGCAATGGTTACATTTAATTGACCTTTATTCCAATGAGGCACAGATTCCCGTTTTGAGTTCTCTTCAACTTCAGTTTTCTATAATATATGAAAATACACATTTTGTTCTTTCCACTAAGAGCTGCTGGCAGCATTCTCACTCTAAGGGGGAAAAAAGTAGTATTTGGAACTGCTGTGAATTTCTTTCCAGCTCTGGTTTCCTGTCAATAGACTAAAGACTTGATTTTTACTCAAGCCTCAAGGCTAGTAGCCTCTTTTTTCAAGTGTTTACAATAAGTCAGTACTTCCAGTTGTGTGTCCATCTAGTATCTTTTTTTAATCCCTTTTTATGTAGCACTACATTGCTTTTGGTACCCTTTTTTTTCTTTTTTTTATTTTTTCTTTTTTTTTTTTTTTTTTTTTTTTTCTGAAGTCTTTTACTGTTTAAATGGTTACAAAAACAAGAAACAGCCTGAGCTTCCCTAATCCTCTTTCTATAGGAAGCTGGATGAAAGCCTTCTTTCAGTCCTTTGCAGGGTCACAGCCCATTTTCCAGGATGTCTCAGCCTCCCTTCTCCACATGTTCTGGTGATGTTTATGTTGTTTTCCTTCTTGAAACATTTACACCACTAATAAACTGGGCACAATGCAATAATTAAATATTTGCACTGTGAGGAGGTTGAGCACAAAGGAATAAGCAGGAAAAATCATATTCAGCTGCCAGAGTTTCTTGTGTTTTGTCTACTTAGTATAGTGGTATATGCCCATGTTGCCCAAGGTCCTTGCCAGCTGGGCTACCCACTTCCTCAGTGGAGCTTCCTAGATTTAAATCATCTTAGATGCAGTTCAAGTTTCTAAAACCCAGCAGCTATGCCATGTAGTTATCCTTTAAGTGAGAAACAGCCTGGAGAAAATTAAGTTGACTTTTACCTCAGCTACCAGATCCCTCCCACCCCTTTTTTATCCATGCTTTCTGCTACTACATCCCTCCCTCTTATGAAAAGAAAAACAGGAATCTGTTCCCATTTGGGGTAAAAAAAAAAAAATTAAAAAAAGGGATTGAACAAAGAACAAAAGAACATGCTACAATGCCCAGGTTTTCCTCTTAACTGAAAGCACCTTAAATCTTTGATCAATCAGACTGGGATAGATATGCTGTTCCTTTTCCACTTTTATAAACAAACCTCCTATATTAAGTAACTGATTTAAGTATTCAAAGAGAAACACAGAAACACACATCAATGGCAACAATGAATCATTATTGTTATTTAACTGCAGGAAGGACTTCAGGTGTCATAACACAAGCGAATGTTTATGAGAAAGAGGTGCTTTAAAATAGTGGTTAATCCTAACCTTAAATATTTACCAGACCTGCAGACTCAGTATCACACTCCGTGCCCTGGCTCAGCCTTTCTGCAGCAGCAGGGAACACATGAACTGAGGCCCCTTCAGATTATTCCAGGGAGGTTTGATACCTCGCCAGGAAAAGTCTTGAGTACATAACATAACTGCTGGATGTTGGCAATGGGCACACAGACAATGTGGCTCTAAAAACGTCTAGTTCAGTACACAGCAGCTGCTGGGGGAAAAAAGAAAAAAGAAAAAGAAAAAAAAAAAAAAAAAAAAAAGACACTTCCCCTTTTGGTGAGGAAAGTTCTGCTTTGACAAACTTCTGGCAGCTGCAGAACCCAGAGCACTTTTGGTACCAGCAGTTATCAGGAGACATCGTTTGGGCTTTTTTCCTGCTCGGGCTTTTAGTGTGCTGCTGGTTCTGTGTGATGACCCAGGCAGAGAACACAAGTTATCCTGCAGCACGGAGAGTGGCTGCTTCCCAAGGGCTGGACACTTCTTTGAAGCCACTTGGATATAGGTGAGGATGTATTTTCCACAGCACCTTCCCTAGACCAGAAATTCTGATAATCTACTCTTGCACATTTGCATGAAGAAGGATCCAAACCAAGGATGTGGACGGTCTCATCTAGAAAAAGCCCTGAAGGACTGTCATGAGGCAGATAGGGTTACAAATCTTATCCTCTGGGGACAAACCCCACCAGATTCCTCCATCTCCTGAGTGTTTATCACTGGATCTTCTCATTACCTGAACTCTTGCCTGAGGTTATGGAGGGAGGGTAGATCAGACCTGGGTGGGCTTCCTGCAGGTATCTCAGGAATTCTTTGGGACCTTTCCTGGAAAACCATCATAGGCACACAGAAGGAATGGATGTTGTCTGGCTTTCATGTCTGCATCTGGAGCTTTCAGCATGGCCAAGACCAAGATTAAGATAAAACCTGATGAAAGCAAATCAGGTCTCAGGCACCTCAAGTCTACTTTCAGCCTTTGTCTTGAGTTTCTAATAGTGGCAGACAGAAAAGATGTGGAAAATCTCCTTTCACCATTGAGAACAGACTGTTGAAAAGCAGCTTGACAGCTGCTCAGAGATGTGGGGCAAGAGCTGTCCCTTTTCCCAGCCTGAATCAAACACCACAGAAAGAAGACAAGATTAAATTTGGCTTCTGTGGGCTTTTCTGTCCTGGAACTAATGACAGTGATAACCCAGCAGGAAGAATCATATATGGCATATCTGGTATTGCAGTCAACAAATCAAGTTAAAGGGTTTTATCTATTTCCATGTTACCTTAAAAGAATTTTAAAGCATGTTCCCCATTTTACTGTAATTCCCAGTTTAAAATTCTGCTGGAGACAGATCTTTATGATTTTCAAAATGCATTAACTAGTTATGGTCAAGGCTTCCTTTCTGAGTTAAGAATTGTTTTCAGAACTTCTTTAAGTTTCTAACAAGATGGGTTTGAAGTTCTGTCCAAATATAGCTTGAGATACCATGTTTGAAAATCGACAGTAAAAACTGCAACAGATTTTTGCCATCTTTTAAACTCTGATAATTTTTAAAGAGCTTCTTCTGAGATATAAACAACCTACGATGTGTGGGACAAACAAAGCCATAAATTAATTCCATCAGGGAAAGCATGCTAACAGGAAATCTTATATTCAGTAACAAATATTCTTAATTATTCCCTTATCAGTTTGCTCAGGGTCTTTTAGAGCTGAAAGGACACAAAGCATGGTACAGGCAGTCTTTTCATATACAGGGCCTTTAAGCGTGAAATGTTTTGTTTCAGTATGTCCCCGTTACTCTCCCAGGGTGATGTTGTATTAATCATCCTGCTCAGTTCTCTGCTCTTTTGGCTCACATGTGTCCAAGCTCCATGACACATGGTGCAGTTTGCTGGGATAGATTCTCCCTTTTTGCAAGGCTGCCCAGTACCACAGGCCACGTGTGAGTGGATTACAACACTCAGGCCTTTGCACAAAGCGTGCCTACGTGCACTCAGCATCTGCTCATCCCACAACACTAATATTTGTGCTAGCTCCAATACTTGTAATTACCAATAACCTCAAAGTATTCAAGTCTCTCTTTCTGGCCTTGGTTCTCAAGCAGAAAAGTATAGGGAATTTCCTCACCACTTCAACAGTAATTATTGCCACAAAATGTCTCTCAAGATTAATTTTTAGTAAAATAAACTTAACTTAGTAAATTACCCTTAGCTAACTAAATTAACTCTAATTTAACCAATTAGCCTCAACTTAGTAAACCAAACTTAACCTAACCTTAGCTCTACCCAACTATCTAATTCCAAAACTAGTGAATAATAGTTAGCCATGTTTGTAAAGCATTGCTACACACTATTAAACACCTGTGGCCTTGCACCCATGGATGTTACATCTCACCTCTGGGTGATGAAAAGCAAAATTCAATCCTCAGCAATTGCTGGCAGACAATTAGAAAGTTCAGTGAGATAACAGGGATCAACCTACACTTTCTGAAAAGCTGCTTTTTCCTTGTAGCACCACTGGTGATCAATCCACTGCAGTGAGGACACAGGAAGCAGCAGCAGCAGCCTGTGCTTGTGTAACTCTCTACAGACTGTGGGAGCTCCTGCTCCCGGGCTGTGATCACTGCTGGGCATCACCTGCCATGAAATCAGCTGTGAAGTAAAGAGAAATGTGTCTCAATACTGGATCCTCCACCAGGGCCGTTTAGGATACAAGTCAAAAGGACCGTGCTTCGTAGAAAATGAATGCAAGTAGCCCTTCAAGATGCATTTTTTGCATCTGCTGTTAACACTGCTTTGGTTGTTTCCTCTTACTCTGCTCAGGCTGTGCTTTTTGTAAGGCAGGCCTTGAGATTTTTCTGTCTCTGTTTATTGGATACCGTGCAACACAGCCCTGAAAGTTCCCACTTGTAACGACATCCTTGTCCTCAGCATTTTCACTGGAATTCCTTCCTGCTCCAACTGGTGCTCTGCAGTTTGATGCCTCTGAATCAAGTTTTATTTAGAGTGCGCTCATCTTTCCAGTGATAATTGAGCTGGAAAAAAGCAGTGCAGCCACTCCTAACAAGAACATTAACCAATGTTTTCTGATCTAAAGCCCATCCTTAGCAGTAGTACTGCCAGTGTTGACCATCTATTTGTTAAAAAAACAAATATGATGTTTACAGGTTTTAAATTATGTTGACCTGCTCACATCAACCCTCAGGAGTTTTTTCTATTAGATACTTGTTCTGAACATTAAGAAGTGGGTCAGAAATAACCATTTTTCTTCCAAAATTAACAGAGACCTTATACCTCTTTAACTTTTGCCTTGGGTTTTTAGAACTCTAAGCCTTCCTCCCATACCCAGAGAACATGCTGTACAGTAGAATTTCTGTCTAGAAACTGTTTATTTTTGCAAGTAGGTGGAGCCTCCAGAGTTCACCTTTTTAAGCAATCTTGGCACCCTTCACTGTTCATTCTGTTTTATAGTTGAGATCCCAGCACTGCTGTGTTGGCTTTCCTTTGGGAAAAGTAAAAGCCTTCCTTCCACTGAGCAGAACTTATTTTGGTTTCCTTTAGCTTTTTGTTACTGTCTTAAACATCAGGTTTATCTCAGTCTCCCAAGCCATGAGTTGTATCTGTTGCCCCATTAGATTCTGTGCCACTACCAAAAAGTGTTTGCATTCATCATCCCTCCGGTTTCCTCTCACACAGATGCAGGCTGCTGTTGGACCATCCCTGTGTCTCCTCTTGCAGGACAAACAAGCTCAGCTCCCTAACCTTCTCCTTGAGGATCATCTGCCCTACCATAACTATCTTTGCAGCCTTTTGGTGAGCTTTTAAGGTTCTTGAAAGGGTCCAAAACTGGTCCCACCAGGAGTGAATAAAGGAGGTAATAATTTCCCTGAATCTGCTTCTCCTGATATAACTTCATGTACTGTTTGCACCACCTGTAATGAGAGAAGACTATTACCCCCCTACATGTTTTGGCATCCAGATTCCCTTTTATAAAGTCTCAGCCATTCAGTTCCCAGCCTGTGCTGATGTGTGGGGTTATTCCACCCCAAGCACAGAACCTGACACTTCTCCCTGCTGATTTTCAGGAAGTTCTTGGTACAATTTTCATGTTTCTCAAAGTCCTTCTGGGTTAAAACTTTGTCACTTGGGGTCAATAATTTTCCCTTACTAAGCATCATCTGGAATTTGCTGCAGGGTGCACACCCCTTGTCTCATCATCCAAATCACTGATGAAGAGATTGAAAAATCCTGGATGTCCTTGGTACTCCATTTGTTACTGGCCTTCAGCTGGATGTTAAGCCACTGATTATGACACACTTTAGGCCTGGCATCACAACCATTTTTCAAGCACACTCATGCATCCTCCAGCACTTTCTCAACTTGAAAATAAGGATGCTGTGGGTGACAGTGTCAAAAATGTTACCTGAGGCAGGATATTCACATAGCCAGTCTTTCCACCAGCTGTCCTTTTTCCAAGGACAAATGTCAGGAACCTGCCCTAAATGACATGATGCTTTGCAGATGGTAGACATTGACCTGGCAATCACTCACCTTTGATGGTTTCACTAGCTGGATGATTCCTACAGCAATGAACCTCTCCCCTTCCTTTTGCCTTAGGCTGAGGAAAGTTTTCCTGGAGCTATGATTTGGATTGCAAATATCTTTATTCGGTGGTATCTTGAGAAATTCATTTTATTTCTATATTTGTTTTCTGATAAAAATACAGCAGTTATGTTTTATTTATGGGAGTGTCTGTATTCTGTTAAAAAAAACTTATCAGAGTTGTTCTTGAGTTAACTGAAATCTGTTAAATATATCAAAAATTTCAGTTGCTGTGAGAAATAAGAATACTGCTTTTCTTTTGGCACCCAGTTTCAGGCAGATAGAAGCTGAAATACTGCTGAAATTTCCCAGTTGAAATAGGTTGAATAGGTTGAAATTTTCAACCTATCCAGAGGTTGTCAGCAGAGATGGTGCTTCACCTGCTGCAATTCTTCATTAGTGAGATGTTTTTGAGGAGCACTGAGGGCTTGAGAGGTGTGCAGGGGCTGTTCTCTGCTCAGTTTTTAGCTCCAGGTGGATACAGGTGATAATAAAACTCACAGAGGAGCCTTGCTCAGTTCCTTGGCATGTGTGTAGGCTAAAAGAGACAGAGTGTGAGCTCAATACCAAGACCCTTGCCTGCCCACGTGCTGAATTTCTGTTTTGCTCCCTGGCTCTGGCTTGCCCTCTTCCCATGCAGTATGTGGATGATCACACTCCAGCCTACTGTCCCATCCTCCTGCAGAGCCCCATGCATACCCTGCGGGATGCCACACACCCCTCAAGCTTCAGGCCATAAAAACATCACTCTTGTGGCTTGCAACACCACCCATAGATTTTTCCAGAGCCTTTGTACTCAAAAACACAGCACAGAAATAAAGATAAATCTTAGGACCGAAGAGACGCCACTTGCAGCACAGAAGGGAGCCAGGGCCAAGTGCCACAACAACTTGTGGGGTCAGTCTGACACAGAGGGCTTGCCTGAAGGCTGAAGTCAGGCCACGTCACTCGGTGTCAGGGCCAGACACTGGGGTCTGGCCGTTTTATATTTAGCAGAATGGAGACAGCATCTGTTTGAGATGCAGCTTGTATAGGCCAAAACTTAACACCAAAGTGGGATTTTTTTGTGACTCATTTGCTCTGCTAATCTGAAACAGATTTACCATGCCTTGTTTAATAAGGAACAGCCTCTAAAAGCTATTAAATGAATGAATTGCTGTTTTAGTGCTGGCTGTTTGATTCTGAGCAACTGTTTTGAAATGGCTGGCAAAAAGAGCATGTCCAGTGTTGTTGCAAGAGCTCCAATCAGCTTACCTCTTGCTCTCTTCTCCTGTCCCTACTCCCTCCATTACTTTGTCTTAAGGCTACATGCGGTCTTTGTCAAAAGAAGCCTTTTAAACAGATTGCAATCAGAAACTTCTGCTTGTGTCCTATCTATGCCCTCTCTGGCATCTTCCTTGAAACTTTTCTAAGAAGCCATTCAACACTTTTCTCCTCTGCCTGAACAGAAATCAAGGAAGAAACCTGAAGTATCTGTTTCATTGGTGTTTGTGCTTTATGCCTCGGAGTCCAAGAACGTGAACGTGGTCCCAGTCCTGCTGGTGTGGTCAGCTCTGACTATACAATGCCAACCAACAATATTACTTTGTGTTTCCTTCATTCTGTGTTCAAAGTTCTAAGACCAACATTTGTGTTCAAAGTTCTAAGACTGACAGCTTCAGAAAAAAGCAGTAGCCATCTAACTAATCACAAGTGACACATGTCATTTAGGGTCTTGAGGGACCAGACGTTCTTTTAGTGAATTGCTCAGCTCTGTTACTGCTCTGTAAATGTGATGCTCAGGGCAAAAGGACACAGTTTTCAGTGCACTTTCAAGCAGAGGCACATGATACTTCTATGTGAGGAAGATTAGACAATGATCAGGCCTTTTACCAGCTCCTCCTTATCAGACATCTGTGAGGTTAGAATTCTGACTTGCACTTGCTTAGCTGCTCCTCAAACTGATAGGCACACTTCAGCCTGTTCTGCTTGATTTTGAGCTACCTCAGCCTTGGTGAGTTCAAAAGTTCAGCTGGGATGTGAGCTGGATGTTCCTTCAGTGAGGCTGTGAAAAATGGAATGGGAAGGATTCTGGTACACACAGATGAACTCGTGGCTACGTGTTTGTGTGTATAGCAATGCCTCAGCCAGGCTGAGTGGGAGGAAGAGATGAGGGGGAAGGGAAGTACTTTCCAGATTTCTAGCCAGTAGAGGAACTTCTTTAAAAATATAACAGCTAAAGATGGGGGTGGTAAAAGGAGAGAGGGGAACAATTGTACCTCAGTTTTGAAGCAATTTTGCTCAAACAAATAATGACCACAGAGAATCAAAAAGACGCCAAATTGCATTTGGTGCCTTTTGCCCTGGTCAGCATAGGAATTGCAGTGATCTCAGCTAAAGTGACCTGCAGTAGTGTTTGAAATCAGGAGATTCCAAGTTCTGTGATCTCTTGTTTCTAATAGCCTAATTTATCAGAGCACAGACTTACATCTCCTTGGCCACATTTTCCTGCTAAAGAACAAGTTGATGGAAAGTCTCTTTTACACAAATGACTTTAAAAGTCCCCTTCAAGCTGCTTGTGCAGCCCCCAAGTGAGCTCTGTTTGAACATCCCTAACACTGTGCCTCCAGGGAGGATGTGAGCAGGATTCATGCTGGTCAAGTACATGGAATCCCCCCTTTCTAGTATGTGAAAGCAGCTTTTAAGAAACGACAATTACAACTTACAGGTACTTCTTTAAATTTGCTGTTGAATTTGCAGCACAGGACAGTATTTGCTATGGATGGTCAGTCAGATTCTCACTGAGCAAATCATGGAATCACAGAACCACAAGATATACCGACTTGAAAGGACCCACAAGAATGATTGAGTCAATTGGATGGACTCCTGGCACCCCAGGGTCTTGGCCAGGCAGACTTAGGGAGGATTACAGGTGCAAGAAGTTGTACATGACCAATTGTGAGCATTAGCTGGGTTCTGTTAAAATCTCTGCTCATTCAATCCTTCAGAAGTTTATTTAGTGGTCTGTGCAGCTTGTCTTCTTGGAGTACATTTTGGAAAGAAAAGTTCAAGGGGAAGAAATGTCATGTTAATACTGAAAGCAGTACTTTCTAATTTGCTTTCTTTAGGCAGAGGAAACTGTCTGAAGAACACAAACTTTCTCATTGGGATGGGATAGAGAAGGCCACCCAACTCTGAGAGCTAAAAAAATCCACCCATATTTAAAGACTTTCATATTTCCATTTCTATCACCTCTGACTGCTGTGTAGGACTAAGGCACTGCCTTTAACTAACAGTTAGAATAGGTTTCTGTACTTCCTTGCCTGTCCATAGTTGACCACAAAAAGAATCAACACAAATAATAAAAAAAAAATCTCGTGCCAGCTTGGTAAAGCTACATCTGTAAGGAACATATTGTGTATGTTTAGTGTAGATCACTGAAGCAACAAGCTCTATACAGTTGTCCACACAGGGGTGTACATGTGTGTTTAACAGGTGGACACGTCTGAAGAGCATGACATTCCTCCAGTAGGAGCAAACAAACTTGTGCAAACCCAATTCTCTAAACCCCCAGCAGCCCAAAGAGCTTTCTTTTAGACCATTGGACAAACAAAAGGGTAGGTGAGTAGCTGGTCACCACAAACATCTTGCTGGGGCCATGATCAAGGACAGGGATCTTCATGGGCCACAGTGCATGGCCCTGTTCAAACTTCTGCCCAGTGGTAAGCCAGTGACAAAGAAGGATACACAAAGAACCCATCTGAGCAGCCAAACTGAGACTACATCAATGTATTACACGTTGATTGTGGTGAATTCACCTGACCCTGATTCTGATCCACAGAATCCCAGAGTCAGAGGACCACAGACTGGGTAAGGCTGGAAGGGACCACAGTGGGTCATATGGTCCAGCTTCCCTACTCAAGCAGTGTGATCCCATAGCATGTGGCACAGGATTGTGTCCAGATAGTTCTTAGATTTCTCCAGCGAGGAGTCTCCACACCCTCTCCAGACAATCTGTTCCAGTGCTCAGTCACCCACACAGTAAAGTTCCTCCTCATATCCAGGTGGAACCTCCCAGGCACCAGTTTCTGTCCATTTTCTCTTGTGCTATTGCTGAGCACCACTGAGCAGAGCCTGGTCCATCCTCTGACAAAGCTCTACAGACACTGATAGACAGTGATGAGGTCCCCTCTCAGTCATCTCTTCCTAAGGCTGAACAGGCCCAGCTCCCTCAGCCTTTCCTTGTAAGAGAAAAGCTCCAGTCCCTTAACCATCTTTGTTGTCCTCCACTGGACCCACTCCAGGAGCTCCATGTCTCTCTTGCACAGAGGATTCCCGAAATGCACAGATCACTCCAGATGAGGCTGCACAGGGCTGAGCAGAGGGGCAGGATCACCTCCCCTGACCTGTTGGCAATGCTTCTCCTGATGCACCCAGGATACCTTTGGCTCTCTTGATCCCAAGGACACTGTTGGCTCATGGACATCTTGTTGTCCACCAGGACCCCCAGGTCCTTCTCCACAGAGCAGCTTTCCAGCAGGTCAACTCCTAATGTACTGATGCTCAGGTTATTCATCCACAAATGCGCAGGACCCTGCATTTGCCCCTTTAGTCTGAAACACAGGTGCCACTGAGACCTCTATAAAACCCCATTTGGGCTGCCACCAAATCAGGATGTGTGTGAAACCTCTGGCACACTGGGAAAAGGAGTTCCTCTAGATCCTAACTGAAACCCCATCAGGAATTTCTTTCTTTTGTCTTATCCTGCACAAGTTTCAGTGAATCCCTGCTGGCTTAAGCTTTGCACAATAGATTGATCCAAAAATGAAGGCTCTCTTTGTGAGTTCTTGGTGTGAGAGACAGGTTTTCATCTAGATATTTCAATCAGAGCCTTTTCTGTTTGGAGGAGGAGTGAAAGTATGCAGCAAATCCCAATTCCCCTTCCAACTGTAGCGGGACTTAGAGTTATCTCTCTGTCTTCACATGACATCTGTGAGCTGCAGAGCCAAATTCTTCCTTTTCCTGTTTGGCTTGAAGAACTTTCATTATTTTTACAAAATGCATTAACTCCTTCAGGAGGAATTGCAAGCAAAGCATTGTGCAATGGATGTACACCCACCCTGTAGGCTGTGGCTGGGTTTTTCCTGGTTAGCAGAAGAGCTGTGCTCAAACACAGCTGAGTATGGTATCTGACACCAAGTCCCTGGTTGTCTGCATCCTCTGTGGGTTAGGGATTGTGAGGCAGTACCAGAGAAAACTCTCAGTGACCATAGGTATTCATCTCAGAGGGAACTCACAGTCAGAAACCTTATGTGGAAATAAACATAAAATCTATTTTAGACCTTGTCTCTCTTGGCTTTTTGTCTTGGCTAGCTTTAATATTTACCAGCCATCATGCTGACTTCTCCAGTTCTTAGGCACTTATTTGTCCATGTGCATTGAACCAAAATCCTGAGTGGTGGGGCTGGGCGGCTGCGTCACTCAGCAGCCGAGCGAACGTCACTCACAGATGCCACACCAGCCAACAGAGCTAGAGAAATGTTCCCCTTGCTAAACCTCCTGAAGGACAAACCTGTCCAAAGTGAAACAGATCAACCCCCCCCAGCCCCTCCAGTCATTACAGATAAACCCAATCTTCTGAAATATATTTTTAAAAATCCACTTCCTTTGCAAATGGAAGGAAGTTCCTAATGCAAAACCAAATAAATGACTCACCCCACATCTATGCTTTTGCTGAAGCAGCTAAACCTGCCAAAAGTACTTTCCAAACTGGAAATAAGTACTTTAGTGGGGATATGAATAATACCGGGCAAATCTCTGACAAAGGCATGTGAATCTTCAGTCTGTGGTGTTATTTATTTATATTTTTAATTGAGGTCAATGCCCTTGGTTCAAAGCTGCATTGAATAATTTTTGGAAGGACAACTGATCTGAATGGCTTCATGTCAGCATCATCCAGAGTTCCAAAGACAACAACAAAGGCTATAGTAGAATAAAATTCCCAGTGGACGGGGTGTGATATTTGATGGGTCACACAGGGAATTCTTTTAACATGAACCAGCAAACATCAAGTATATTTTTCATAAAACATGTAGCTTAATCCAAAATTATCCCTCCTGTATTGTTAGCGAGAACAAGGGAACACCCAGTTTCTTTTGCAGTGACTAATAATATTACCACTGCTTAAATGTAAACAGTGTGCAGAGATCTTTCTAAACAAATGCATAATTTTTTTTGCAAAATATAATGCTGTACTCCCACTTTATTTAACTCTTTTTTCCTTCTTTGCTGCTGCAGCACAACCACTGAAATTTCCTGAATTAATTCTGGCATGGCAAGAAATATGTCAATGGAAAGAGGAATAGTCTCATAATTAAAATCTGTTTCCATAGCATTGAAATGGATGGAATTGACACCCTTTGGTGGACTTTGGATCAGGTCTCTACTCCTGTGGTTCTTCATTTGCACCACGCTCTTTTCCCTGGAGCCTCGTTAGCATTGATTAGTTAATGGCTTTAAAGTGCTATTCAAATGCTGAAATATTGTTACTGCCAGATACTGGAACACACAGGCAGGTTTCTGCTCAGCACATCTGACTGGTCTTTCACCAGCATGGAATTATGGCCTTTCATTCTTTGGTTGTGTGGATACCTACAGCAATCAAATTTAGTAAAATAAAATAAAACAGTAAATCAAGGACTTGTTTACTTTACTCTTAAATTACTCAAAGACCTATGCTGTGATCTCAGGTGAAAGCCACCAGGAACACTGGAGAGGTTTCAGGTTAATCCGCACAGCCTCTTTGCTGGAATGGGAATGGAGATTGGTGTCAGGGCAGCCACCCCTCCAGAGATGCTCTTCTTGAAAGGAAAAGTGTGTGCCAGCTGCACAGAGCTGGTTTATTAAAGGAAATAATATTTACAGTAGAAATAGCCATTAGGATTTCAGAGGGCCCACATGGGTGGCAGCTTGTATTGTCTCCCCAGCACAGTGGTTCCTAAAGTACACACGTCTGTACACGTACAGCTCCTGCTACAGGAGCCATTCAGCTGCTGGGGGAATGCAGTGAGAGCAGTCCTGCAGCCTGGCACTGGCAAATTAAGCCTGGAAATTCCTGTTTTTCCAACCTGTCTTCTGCGCAGACTATTTCAAGCAGAGGGGAGTGATGTTCCCCAAGGTTTCGGCTGTGCTTTCTGGCACAGGTCAGAATTTGGATCTCTGAGTACAAACTTTATCAATTACATCTTCACACAGTAAAATACTTCCTAACTTGGATTTTTAGAATTACTTCATTTTCTTTCGCAATCCACCAATCTCTCAAAAATGACTGTAAATCACTATGCTATTCTCAGCCACAACTAGCAAAATAGCTGGGAAGAGTGCTTCAACTAGTGAAGGCTCCGTTTGGATGCACAGATTATCAGGCTTTCCAAGCAACTACTCTTTGAGACTTCTACCTGCCTCTCTGCAGCATTTTTGAAGGTCCAACACTGCATTCGATTCAAATAACAAACTGCAGGGCAAAGCAAAAGAAAACACTTCATTTCAGTTTTCCAGTCCATTCCAGACTCATTGGCTCTTTTTTAACTGCAAAAGTCTGCATCTAGTGAACAGAGAATAGTTCATTCCATCTGAATCTCTGAAGCTTTCAGCCCCTTCCCCAAAAAGCAGCCAAGCACAGCACACTGGAAAACTGCTTGAGGGTGGGCCAAATCATACAATTCAGACACTGCCCCAGATCTGTTTTCTGAAGGACTGAATGTTTTTGAGCTAGGATATTGTTTCATGATCAGATGAAGGAAGGATTAATCTGTTGGAAAATTAGTCAAGTCCATGTTCTCATTCTAGCATTTGCATTTGTTCCATAACTTTGGTACACTGAGTTAGACAAATCTTCCGTAACAAACACAGCATGCCAGTGACCTGATGACATAATTTTGAACATATGACTTCAAAATAGGCTCAGTTGCAAATGAAATTATTTGTGATGGTTTCATTGGTTTCCTGGCATCACAGTTTAAAACGATTATGAAAAAGATTAGGCCTTTTATCATTCAAAAAACAAATAAAGCGCATATAGAACAGTGCTGTCTTAGGATGACAAATGCTCTCTTGCATTGGTCAGAAATACTTTTCATCCTTTCAGACATTAACTAATCAAAGGGAAGAAAACAAGACATTTTCTTTATTCTACACTTGGTAATGCTTCAGAGTTATTGCTGCACAACATAATCTCCCATAATTTTGTGGTGTAAAAGGAACCAGACTTCCAGGGTTCTACTTCCATAGGCAGCAGTTTCTGACTCAGGTGCAGAAGCCGACTTAGGAGGAGAGAAGCTCATATGCATTTGAACAGAAGCAAGCTTTTGTAGAGTCGACTTAATAACCTTGTTATATAGCTGAGAAAATGGAGGCTGAGAGTTTAACAGAGCTTCAGAGTTTGAGGAATTTTTGATTTCCTCTTCAGGCCACTTCACAAGGGGGAATGACAACATGCTGCAGATTTCATGTGTTTGGGTCATATAGTAACATGCCTTAAAAGTGAAGTTTGTTAAGTGAAATCACACACTTGGGGGAAGAGTGTTTTACAGAAAAGTCACAGAAAAAAGCAGCTCAGGCCGTGACAGTTTAACCCGCCTCTTGGCGGATGGCTACGCACAGAACTGTATACAGAGATACTCATTGCTCAGCAGGCGAGGGCCTCTTTTTTGGAATAAACGATTAGCTGCGCTTCTTGCCAAAGGGCTGCTCACTGGGAAACTCACTCAGCACTTGCAGCACCCGCTGCACCCTCTGAACTTCACCAGAAATGTGCAAAGGCATTTCCCTCCTGCAATTACAGCTCCTTCCTAGTAGTCATTTTAATGTTAGAGTACAAGACTTCTCAGCTCTGGTAAAAAGACTTTGTATAGAAGCATGTCCGCAGGACTTTGACCACCTGTGCCAGGCCCCCGCTGTCGCCATCCTCGGCTCAGCCTTTCCCAGGGCTGCTGCTCGGTCCTTGGGCAAGCCCTCGCACACACTCCCTTCTCCTCGCCAAACCGCGGGAAGCCCCGGCTACCCGGGGAAGCGGGACGCGGGTCTCCGCCGCCGGCTGCTCTCCGGCCAGCCCGGGAACGCGATGCCGGCGCTGAGCGCCCTCCGCCTGGGCTGCGCGGCCAGGGAGCAGAGGGCTTGCGGGTGGGCGTCGGGGCTCCTTGGTGACACCCAGGGCCCCTGCCGGGCCGGACACAGGGGCACAGCCGCCGCAAACACCCGCGGCCGCCGGGGCGAGCCCGGAGGCGGCGGGCGGGGCCGCTGTTGGCGGCGGCACCGCCCGGCGGGCGGGGCAGGGGCTATAAATGCACCCCGCGGCCGCGGGCGGCGGCTGGAGCGGCGCGGGCGGCGCAGGGACAGCGGCAGCGCGGCAGGTAAGGGAGATCCGTCCATCTTTCTGTCCATCCATTCCCCTACCCCCGCAGTGTGGGACTTCGCAGTCCCCCCGAGCGCGCATCCTTGCATCACCCTCCTCCTCTTCCTTCAAGCTCCCTCCCTTTCCCCGTCGCTCCGAGCAGCTCTCTGGGTGCCGGGGGCACGGGTGGCTCTCGGCGGCTCGGAGCGGGCAGCGCACGGAGCCGGACCCGGCGGTGCCCGGGAGCGGGGGCTGCTGCCGAAGTTCAGGCTCCCGGGTAGCGGTGGGATGGGATGGAGAGCAGCTGTGAAGCCGAAGCACGGACTTGCTCTACAGAAGTTGCCCGGTGGTGATTGCTCGTGTTTCTCTGCTCTCGCCCCTCTGTGCGGGGTTTGGAGCGCAGGACAGCCTTGGCCGGTGTCCGGGCAGTTGTTTCAGGGGGTTGTTGTCATCGCCTGTGGCCACAGGCACAGTTCTTCTCCCGTGCGTCCAGGCTCGGCTCGGGGCACTTGAGGGCTCTTTGCCCTGGAGGCGCAGCCGCGCACCGGGCTTGATGAAATAAGAGATTTCACTTCTGCTAAGGAGGAGCATTTTGGTTAATGCTTTTCATCATGGTTCAGTTTTCCTATGGAGCAGTTGCAAGTTGGCATTGCTCACTGCATAACCCGCTATTTCACAAATATCTCAGTGCCCTGTTTAGCACCCCATCCCCAGGGCAGGACTTCAGGTAGAAGTATTTATCACCTATGTTATTTTGATGATTTTCTTTCTCAGGTTTAAATAGGAACTGTATTTTGAACCTAGAAAATGCAATTGTAATGACATGGAAGAAGTCAAAGGCAACCTGAAGCTGTCTGTCCAGGTTCTCTGCATGGTGTTTTGATTGTTTTGCTTTCTTCTGGCTTTTTATCAACTTTTTCTTGTGTGTATCCAAGTGTGTCAGAGATACACAGCTGCTGCAAAACTCACTGTTGAGGGCAAACAATGGAAATAACCTGTAGAGTGGAGCTATCAAGTGCTTCAGGTAAACATCTGAGATGCCTGCCTTGCTGTTTTTGCCTTGGCTGTTACAGGTATAGTTTGCATCAAAACTTCAGCCAGTGGCATTAAGCAATGCACTTTGAACTTGGCTCTGGGAACATGTTTGGTGGTTGTTTTTTGTGTTTTGTTTTGATTTTTTCCCTTTTTGGCGGGGGGGGGGGGGGGGGGGGCTCTTTTGATTTGGTATATTTTTTGGTATTTCCATCAGAGGGGTTTTTTTGGTGTGGATTTTTTTGTTGTTGTGGTTTGTTTTGATTTTGTGGTCTTTTAACCAGAGTCTAATGTAGTTTGACATAGAATGACTGTGTTTTTATCAGAAATCCTTGGGTAAACAGCAGGCAGCTAATGCTTTATAATGTTCCATGCATGGCAAGAATTTAATGACTTTGGATGAAATGGTAAAGCTTGGAGTAGATGCAGCACAAATAGTGATTCTTACAGGCTTGTA
This sequence comes from Hirundo rustica, assembly GCF_015227805.2. Lineage (NCBI taxonomy): Eukaryota > Metazoa > Chordata > Aves > Passeriformes > Hirundinidae > Hirundo > Hirundo rustica. The sequence continues at coordinate 7,316,990 of NC_053450.1, forward strand.
CAGTTCCCAGGGTACTAATGAGGCCCAGGCCCTCAAAGAAGAGTAATTCATGAATGTGTTCAGGAGGAATTGGTATGTGTTTTGATACAGTGAAAGCAGGTTTTAATGTAGTAATGACAGATGCCTTAGGGTTTGGGTTTTATATCTAATATTTTTCAGTAAAAACTGAACAGATGCCACAGCATAATTATTTGGGGATCTGGAGGCCTTAGTTTCTGAATCTGAGTTCCTTGTGCAGCAGATAACTGAATGGGTTTGATTTCAACTTTGAAAACTTTGAACAGGAATTTCTACAATTACTGAACTGAGAGATCACAGAATGGTTTTTTTTGTGAAAGACTGTCTAGTTTAACTCCCCTGCCATGGGCAGGGACACCTACCGCTAGACCAGGTTGCTCAAAGTCCCATCCAGCCTGGCCTTGAACACTTGCAGGGATGAAGCATCTACAGCTTCTCTGGGGAGCCTGTGCCAGTGCCTCAGCACCCTCTCAGGGAAGAATTTCTTCTCAATATCTAGCTAAAATGGACCTTCTTTCAGTTTAAAGCCATTCCCCTTTGTCCTGTCATTGCATGCTCTTGTAAAAAGATGAGCTCTTCCCCTGAGAATGGGCACTGCAAAGTGACTGACGTTGAACCAGGCTGGTGAGGAAGGGTCTAGACAAACCAGGGTTTTCATTTGTTTCCCTTAGAAAGATGGGTTTGTGTTCTTATTTCTTGCATTCATTGGCCTCTTTACCAAGATGACAGCAAGATAGAGATGTCAAAATGTCAGGTGTCCACTGAATTAGGCAATAGCCACAGAAGTGTCACCCTCTGCTGAGGCAGGGCTGCCACATGTGCTGCTTTTGGGAACCAGCACCTGGGCTACCAGAAAACAAACTCTGAAGGTTTTCAGTTTGTGCCTTCCACAATGGCTTTTTTTATTCTTGCCAAAATAAAAGGAACACTAAAACTGTGACAGACCATGTGGGTGGATTGTATGAATGCTCAGTAAAACCAGCAGGATTCCCCTATTGTCTATCCTCCAGTGGGAGGTACCCTGCTCTTTGGATGTTTCTTTTTTGGACTATGACAATTGCATGGGGAGATTACAGGGCACCTTTTGGAACACTTTGGCAAGGGAACCTGGTCCTTAGAGGTAGTTATAAGGCAATTAAGTAATTTGCTCTTGTAGTTCAGGTGAGATTAGCAGTGAAGTGTTGGGAAAAGAAGTCTTTGATTTGGATTTTTAAGCCTAAGTGATTAATTTCTTTGAAGTGTAACATAAGTCTTCTCATGACTAACTTAAACGATTTTGACAAACTTCTAGCTTCCCACAGAAAATACAGGTTTTTTACTTACCCTCGTTAGAGCACAAAACATAGAGCATGTATGTAATGAGACATTTCCTGCTTTTGTTATCTCAAAATAGAGTAAAAGAAATTATACATAAAGGGTGAAGCTGGCTTGAAGCTCTTCAGCATGAGCAGAAACTGCAAAGCTCTCAAAAATAATACAAATTCTAATTATGGTGGGTCAGTACTGTTTACATCATGTGCCCAGCTGGAAGCTTAAAGCAGCAGAAGCCTGTTTGCTGTCAGGGAGAACACAGCTTAATGCTTAGCATTTACAAGGATGAAATACTGGTTCTGGAGATGAAGTAAGACTTCCAGATGACTTCTTAGATCTAATTTGCATGTTCAGTCACAGCATCTAGAAATATAGAAGACCCTGATTTTTTTTTTCCTGTCATTGTTTTGCTAAAAAGATGGCACTGCACTTACAGACTGCCCTTGGCTTCAGCTTTAGGAGTTAATTTGAATGTTTACCTAAAGCAGGATGGTGCTGTCTGTCCCTGAAGCCCTGCCTCTGTGGAGAATTTCCCTGGACCGTTAGGTGGGGGCTGATCTCCAGTTTCAGTAGCTCATCATAAAATCATAAAGGGCTTGGGTTGGAAGGGACCTTAAAAACCATCAAGTTCCAGCCCCTCTGCCATCCAGGGATGCCACCCACTAGATCGGGTTGCTCAGGTCCAGGAGAGCAGTTACCCCTCTGCTCTCTGTCAAAAGCTTTGTCCCAAAAGTTCCAAGTAAATTACTTGCTACTACTGGAAAGTTAGGGAGAATATATTCTGCAACAGTTTCAAAGACTGAGTAAGCAAACTCATTTTCAGGTTCAGTAGTGTGCGTTCCTATGGATGACTGAAATCTGGGTTAGACATCTAGGAAATCAATGGCTGTGAATATAATGGCTATTGAACCTGGTGCTTCTATCAAATGGTGGTGGCTCTTTTCCCCATCTGTGTCACTTCCAGAGCCCTGGGTGACTTCAGTGAGGGACAGCTAGTGGGAGGTAATCTCTCCTGGTAATTTCCTTTGGCTGTGGTTTTTAAGCAGCAGTAAGGAGCCATTCAGAGCTTTTCCTAAGTATGTGTTCATGTATCATGTAAGTACTATTATGACATAATTAAACCCAGCACTGAGAGTCCATGTGAATCAGTAACATCATTTGACATTTAATCCAGAACAGCAAGTGTGGAGTACAGAAAAAAATAGAGCCTGAAATTGTCCAAATGTCAGGCTTGAATGTGCAAGCTCCTGTATTGGATGATGAGGATGATGAGTTTAGTTTTACTTTTGTCTCAGGGCTGCTGCAGGTTCAGGCCTATTTTGTTTCCCAGCTGGCAGGAGAGTGTTGCCTTTGGATAATGCCCAGAATTTGTCGTCAGAGAGGGTGTTTTCCATGCAGAGGTGCTCTGTGGTGTGCTTGCTGATGCGCAGCTGGACTGCCTGTGCTGAAGAAATTTTCCACAGCTGTATCTCTTTGTACTAAGCAGGATGTGTGTCAGTTTTGCTGCTCTTATTTTGTGTAGCTGATCACGTTTCCTATGTTTCTTTTGGGTTTGGGGCGACTTCCTTTCAGTTAGTTGTCAAAATTTTAATATATCCTTTTCATCTGTCAAGCTTTTTCTCTTGGTAGCTGAAAGTTAGTTAATATAGATTGTCCTTTTCAAGGCCTGTTTTTAAAACTGGGTATTCACTACTCTTCCAAGCCATCAGCAGGCTGCTTCCTGCCTGACCTAAGTATAGCTTCAAAAGTATAGCTTTTTCAGCTTATTTTCTACCATGGATGTGAAGGGCCAGTCTGCTAGACCTGTACAGATGATGCAGAGATTAGTGGAAGCACCAAACATTAGGAGTTATTAGGAGTGCGGCATGAGAACCCAACTCACTGCAAAACAAACAAATCATTCAATTTGCTTTCAACCATTCCTTGTGTGTGGTTTTTCTGTCCTTGCCATTTCACCACTCTTGTAACCTGACTTTCAGAAATTCTGAATTTTAGGAAGCACAGACTGAGTTATAAGGATGTTTAATGCCCTCATGAAGACTCTGTAGGTGGGAGGCAGTGGTATTCAAAACAAAAAAGTGGTAACATCTGGTAGTGTGCTTACTGGTGGGCATAAGCTGTATTGGAAAAGCAATCAGCAAAGTAGGATGTAACTTTCAAAGGAACTCTTATTTGTGAACCCAGTAAGCAGACATCCAGATGGGAAATGCACTGTTAAAGGAAGGAATTATTGCTCTTGCTGTGGGTTTTTGGGTTGCTTCCTTCAGGAAGCTCGTGTGTACCTTGTCAAACTAATGATGTCATTTTCCTGCTGCCATAGTTCTGGAGTGCTCTAGATATGGTTTGCTTTTGCTGTAACATATCCCTGCTAGATTTTAAGATGTATTTTTAGCCTGGGACAAAGTTGTGGCATTTTGGCTATGAGAATAATTATGCAGTAGAAGCACTTCAGAATTTTATGATGACCTTTTATATTTTCTTTCCTACGTGATTCAGTTTAAGAGCAACACATATTTTCCCATGTGAAGCAATATGAGTTTTATAAAGTTTTGTGTAAAATTCCAATGCTGTATAAAAACTTGGACATGTATAACTCCAACCCTTTTTGTAAACACAGCCTGGAAAGCGGTAACAAAGCTCTCTGCCTGTGATACCCTGGGTATATGGGTAAGGCTTTGAAATAAGTCAGCTGAGGATGGTGAATTGCCTTTTGGCCACATTGAAGGGTTTTGAAAGGGCTTGTTTTCAGAGGGAAGGAGTATTCTGGTACCGGATGGTGCTGATTTAGACACTCTCTCATTAGTGCCACCTGTTGTGGTACAGGCTGTGTGCTCAGGCCCTGAGAATACTTGGGTGCTGATGCTTGTAGGCAGTGGAAGACTGGAAGATGTAGTCCTGAGTAATATGAAAATTACTCAGGACTAAGCATGTGAAAATGCTTAAATTTGGGTAATTTTATAAAGGGACTTTCTTGGGAAGAATGAAAGATGTGTCTTAACACAATGGCCACTTGTGTAAAGTTTGAGTGCAGATTAAGCTCTAGAGGGCTAAAGTTCATCCTAGAAAAGGGATCTGGCCATGCAGAATAATATCCATAAATTATACTTTTCTCCTCAACAAACATGCAAAAATCCTCATGCACCCATCATGGAAAACTTCAGCCAAGACATTTTGGCAGGGAAAGAACTTGTAAAAGCAATGACCAAGCAATTTTAATAGGTGCTAGAACAAGTGGTCTATATACTCAGAAGCTGCAACCCGTATAGTACAACCTCATGAATAAATATAAATTAAGAAACATCATCAACCTTAGCTGTGATGCTTTGTAATTTAAGTCCTCATCATTGCAACATCAATGTGAAAATGCAGAACATATATAAAGAATCCACTATATTCTTGTGAGGGTGCAACCTAGAGGGCCAGAAAACACCCCTCATCTCTGAGTATACTGTGAGCCTCTCCCTTCTGGAATAATCTCAGTATGTTTTTGCCTCTGACTTTGACAGAGCCACCCACTTGTTGAAGCGGCTGCAGCTGGGCAGCAGCTATGAGCTATTAAAGCATGGCAGATTGAGAATAGGAGGGGGCAGGGAACATGTCCTGACACTGTGAGCTGCAGGAACAATGGCTTTTTTCTTGTCTGTTTAGACCGTAATCTTTGCGGCAGAAGCTGACTCTTCCATGTTATGAAATGCCTAATCCATCTCTGCCCCCTCATAACATCTCTGTTATTTCCTCTGCCCCCAAAGCCCAGCCCAACCCTGCACAGCAGGTGTCAGGTCCTGTATCAGTGCATCACCTTCAATCTTTGTTTCGGGCCTTTGTGTGTGCAGTGGGATGGATGCAGAGGAGGGTGCTGGGGCACTGGAAGGAGACAGGCTGGCTGGGGGGGTGGGTGTAAGGAAACAAAGCCTGGGAAAGCAGCTGATTGCTGTTCATCCTTTCCACCCTCCAGTGCTGCCACGCATGGCCTGGAGCCCTTTAAAGCTAAAGCACAACACTGGCACCAGTGTGAACGGGTGAATCTGTTTTTTTGAAGGTCATTTAGTTCCAACCCTTCTTCCACTAGGCCAGGTTGCTCAAAGCCCCATCCAACCTGGCCTTGAACGCTTGTTCTGCATTATCAGACAAGACCAGTTGCCACAGAGGTATGACCTGAGGCAGTTCCAGGTGCCAGATGCTAAAGAAGCATGAATTTTTGGGAACTGCATTAGGGCTTGCAATCTGTCCCTCACTGAGCTGTGATGTTACAGTGTAGGTAGTATTAGGGAACACTACAATAGGAAAAAGCCCTAAGGCATTGAAGTCTTTCCCTGCCAGCTAGGAACAGATAGCTGCTCATTATTTTGGGAGGGGGTACGCAGCAGGGGTGTCCAGCAAAGCGGCAGTGGGGACAGCAGACACCACACACGTCCTTTGGCCAGCTCACCAACCCTTCCCACAGCCAGCTCCTACTCCTGTGAAACATGGGAGGACCTCAAGCTTTCTAAGGAGCATTCTTCATCGCATCCCACAGAGAGAGGGTTGTGCAAGCTCTATTGCAACAGTTTCTTGCTCAACATCTGCAGGGCAGACGGGAGGGCTGCTCCCAGCTCCCTGTGCTCTGGTGCTGCCATCCATGTGCAGCTGCCAGCACGGGTGGTGCCTGTGGAGAGTGACCAGCCCCTGGGCTGAGGAACTGGCAGCTCAGAGGCTGTGGCTGATCCCAGACTGACCACAGCTGAGCTGTGTCTGCCATGCACTGGGGCCAGTGGCACCAGTGAAAACAAGCCAGGGGGGAGGTGGGCTGGAGCTGAGCCTGGAGATCTCCCTCACTGCAGGAGAGGGTCCCAGCTGCTGGCAGGTGGGGCTGGGGGAGATGCTGTGTCCCCCCAGCTGTGCCTTTGTGCTGGGTCAGCTGCTGGCTCTGTCCCTGCAGCTGTCTCCCTGTGGCTTCACCCAGCTGTTACTGGCACAGGGAGAGTTCTTGGCTGAAAGGTTTCGGTTTCCTAATCAGATTGATTAGCACATAGCATAAACTTAAAAACGGTTTAAACTTAAGGCTCTTCTTGGTTTTTTGGCTTGGAAAAAATCACTGTTATGCTACATTATCCTCCTAACAACCCGCATTTATGTTTTGTTGTTTTTTTTTTTTTCTTGGCTGCCAGCTCTCATTTTCAACTAGAGCCTTCATGAAAACATGCTGGTGGAGTAACTCACAAAAATGGTTGAAAGAAAATAAAAGCAAAATTGTTAGAAAATGTAATGAAATTGAGTATCAGCAGTGTACTGTGCTTGAAGAGGGCTAGGTGATAGCAACTCCTAGGACAGCTGTGAACTGGAGACCACCAGGCAGTGTAACTGTTTCACTTCCCTGATAATACTTGATTTAATGCTTTGATTCCTGACCTCGTCTCATTTGAAACTTCAGGCTATTTAAGGGTTCTGCTTTTGAACTTCCTTTGTCTCAGGTTATTAACTTTTAGTTGGAAATTGAGATAATGTGTAACCAGAGGCTAAGGAAGCCTGGAGCGTCCCAGGTAGTTGAGGGTCTTCAACTTTTGGCACTTCCTGCTCTCTGTTTATTCAGATCCTACTTAACTGTCAGAAGTCATTTGCCTTTTTTTAAAGGGGAGGAACTGCTGTAAAACCTCTTTCGTAATTTATTGTGTAGAACAGTGTCAGAGAAAAGCAGTAACTGTACACAAAGGACCTTGTGATCCCAATGCCTGTAACAAAGAGTAGTTTAAACAGGGCGGAGTGGGGGCAGACGCTTATGCATGAACTGTTTGGATGCTTGCAAATGAATCATTTGATTCACAAACAGGAAGGGTAAATTTGTCTACTTTGTTATAAAATACCCAAGATGTAAACTTCACTTAGATATGCATTATGGCCCAATACTGCACATGGGTGCTATGAACTGGCTTCTCTTGATGTCCACTTGCCTCTGTTTAGTCTCTGCTTAGTGGAGACAAGTTGTTTTTTTTAAGCTTTCCTCCAGTTTGCAGTAACCATGTTTATGTTTGGCCAGTCAGACAAGTTTACAGCACTTACTGTTAATGACTGGAAGAGATCTAATTGACTGTGGAAGGCTCAAAGGCTGTTTGAGCATCACAGTAACTTTTCTTGTCAGTGGTCTGAGAGTCTTGGTTATTTTTTTGATGTGGCTATTTGCCCGTCAACTTTTTCAGACTTTGGAGACATTTTAGCTCTCTCCATCCTTGTCTCATCCTTGCATAATTATTTTGGGAGCTGCTACAGGTGCACAAAACCTCTGCCACCCCTCTCCTTCCTACCTTCCTTCGTGACAGTGCTGGTGACACCTGTGGTTTTCCAGGGAGAAAGTGCAGGGTGATGTGGCTTGGAAACACCTTTTACCTGTGGTCCTGGAGCACAATTTTCACATGGTCCCCTCTCCAAAGAGAACAACACCAGTTTTTGGGAGCTGGGGCCCACAACTGTTTCCTCTTTACCGTTAGATGCTCATGAGTATTTAATCCCACATGCAGAGTGATTGCTGTCCCTCCTGCTTGCACAGCTTGCAGAGATGAAAATGCCATCAAGATGTTCTGGTTACCCTTCTACACATCAGTACTCAAAAGGAGAATAATCTCTGCTGCCAGTGTTTAAGCAAGTAATTTTGAGGAAATTGCCTTCTTTCTGAAGCACTCAGGCAGGAGCCTTTTGTTGCCCTTTGTTTTCTATGATAACACATAAATAGAAATCTGTGGGGTGTGAGGGCAGAGAAATCCTGTAGAGCTGGTAGCAGTGCCCCCAAGCCCTTCATGGGTGTGAGGCTGTTGTGTTTGATTGTGCACCCCAGGGCACAAGCTTGGACAACCCTGCATGTGCCTTCAGAAATAGGAAGTTTGGAATGGGGGCTCTTGGAACTTGATTTGCCTCTGTGCTTGAAAGGAATTCAGTCACACATATGCATAGTACCTAACGTTTGGTATTTATGATTGCAGCTTTGCTGGGGTCTGAGGGTGGCCTGATGGGTGCCTTCTTAGCCTCTTTGCTGGGATCTCTGTTCTGTAAAGCCAGGTTGCACATTTATCCAGTACCTTCTGCTACCAAAACAAGGCTGCAGCAATGATTGTCCCTCCAGTAATGATACAGAGGGAGAGGGGATGCATTCTGAACTTTTAATATCAAAATAATCAGGCTCCTGATAGTTTCCTGAGCTATTAGCCTTGGTTATGACACTTGCAGCAGTGGTTTTGGAGCAGGTTGGGCCGGAAGGGATATAGAAAAGCCTCTGAATGAAATTAACACCATTGCACAGATGACCTCACCCTTACCCACACCTTGCTTACTTCCTAGTCTGATGCCTTCCCTACTACATGGCAAAGATAGATATGCCATCAGTTTTAAAGCATTTTGCCACCTCAGAAAGTGTCTTAAACATTTAGTTTTCTCTTCAAAGTATAATTATTTTAAAATTTAAACAAGTGAGCAGCAATTGCAACAGGTATCTGGGTACGGGGTGGTGGGTGGCCACTGCGTGGAAGTGTTTTTTCCTGGAGAGGAGAACTTGGGACCTCTCAGCAGGCTGAATTGGCCAAACAGAGAAAAAAAAAGTGGTTTTTTTCCAAGTTGGCAACTTTACGCTACTGCTAGCAGATATAAATGAACTTTGTCTTTGGAAGGCATCTGTGAGGCAAGTGCTTTGAAATGTCTATAAAGGGATGCTTGTACGGTTATCTGTTTAGGAGAGCTATGCAGATGCATTAGCTTTGAGCTGCCCTGTCACATAACAGAGGGCAGCACAAAGCACCTATTTAGAAAGTATAAAATTTGTGCTGGACAGGGATGGTACAAAGCCACTTCCCCGTCCTTCTCCTTGGAAAATAAGATGTTTTTTGCAGCGCTGTCAGATAGTGGGGCTTTGTTTGCCAGCTCCTGTGAACAAACAGCGTGGTGTTATCCCGCCTTAAGGCAAGGTTGACGCTTGATGGGAATGTTTCAGGTATTCCTGATGCACAGAAAGAAAACCCAGAGCTTGGAAATGTCTGATCTGAAAAGATTGTGGCTTTGGTATCTTTCCAAAAGTGAGAACTTGGTGAAGGTAGGGCTCTTGTTCAGCAAACTTGGTGGCAGTCATGCAATCTGCTGGTCAGCACTTCCTAATGCCGGCTCTTTCGGAAACATAGAGCAGTAACTTTGAACTATTATGGAAACAGGATTGTTTTTAAGGCTATAAAAAGCATCCATCTTGTTCTTTCTTGGCACAGTTTTCTCACTGATTTGTAGTCAATGCTCTGAGTCCCTGAAAGTCTGAAACTACCCCATGTAAACATCTCTATTCTACGAACAGTGGCTGTGGCTTTGTTCCCTGAGCCACTTCTTACTGGAAAACTGCAGGGGACCTGGCTTCTTACTCTCTTCACCTATGGGAAAACTACAGAAAAATCCCTTGCACTTCTAGTCCCTATTGCAGAATTAGGTGCAATATTAAGGTATTTGTCTTAACAGAACTTGCTGAATTTAAAAAAGTTTATAGGTACAATTGCATATGAATATTTTGACCTCCAAATGTTGCAACAGCATTTATTTTTTCCTCTCTGCCATGCCCAGTGGCTCTCTGTGTAGAATGGTAGATGGCTGCAATCACAAAAACATTTAACACTTGCTAATATGTCACTTGCAGTTTCTCAAAATTTTGCAAATTTTTTTTTTTTTTTTTTTCTCTGCTTAGTCTTTGGTTAAAATTTCTAATGGGTAATGGAAAACCTGGAGAAAAGGGGGAATCAGAGTCACTTGAGTCTCCTGACCATTCAAGTACCTCTGATGTCATCTTGTACATTTGAAGTATAAAGCACTGGAAATGGGGTTAGTTTTGGTCCTGTCTTCATGCCTCAACTGGTGGTGTAAAATGTTAATGAAAAATTTCTCTAAACTTAAAATCTAGAGTCTAATTTTTACCAAAAATCTCCCCAGTTGAATAGCTAGCAAGAAGAGTTCCTAAAATCCAAAGTTATTTGAATGTGAATGGGCACTCACATTTTTCCAGCGCTAACTTGTAGTCTGAGTGTGTCCCTTTGTAGCTTTCTGCAGCATCCAGCTGTCCTGCAAACTGTCACCAGAGCATCTTTGCCCAGGGACAAATGCATCGAGTTGACCCATGGGGCAGAGTGAAAAATAATGCTGCTGTCACTGCTTGGATGCTCCTGTGGGCTTCACAGCCCTTCCTGAGCCACCAGGTCATTTATGTAGACATCATAATGGACTTAAATCAGATTTAAGTCAGGAGACAGGGGATCATGCTTTAAAGAATCAATCTAAGTTATGTTGTGTAGTTCTATGCTTATCTTCAGCAAATAATTAAAATGTGTTCAGCTACATTTAATCAATAATTCCTAAATATGTTTCAGGCTTTTGGCTTGCTTTGAGTGCACTTACTCATATGCTTTACTTGGGACCATTCTAAAATTTACTTTTTAAGAAAATATTTAATTTGATTTATAATTGCACAGATGGACAAAATTGGAAATTTATTAAAGATGCCCGAACCTCACACGATATGCATTTCTCCAGCAGGCTGAAGGATATGTAATAAAATGACTTTGACTTCTGTATTTGCTGCTGCAGCAGTTCTGGATCTCTTTTGAGAACTGTTTCTGGTCATTCATCAGAGCTTCACAGAGAACTGCCCTGACCCTGGTACCTTATCTCTGTCAAGGGAGTGAGGAGATGCTGCTCTCAGCTCCCAGTCTGGACCAGGGCAGAAGGTAGTCTGCCCCTGAGCCATGGCCCATGACTCTGTTTCCCTTGGCAGTCACCTCTCCTGGGTTTGCTGTGTCTGTGTTCCCAGTTAAGCTTCCTGCAGCTGAGGGCTGGGCATCACAGTGCCAGTCCTGCCCAAGAGCAGGATACAGCAGTCAAAACTTCCTTTGGCAGTTTTGAAAATAGCATTATTGCATGAACCTTGTTGGTGTCTGCTTATAGGAGTAACTGATTTTTCTGTCCTGAAGAATGGAGCACATCAATCTGACAATTAATTGATGCGTTTGATACTTCTCACTGTAAAAATCTGGGGGATAGTGAGGGAGCCTTGCATACACAGAAGAAAAAAAAAGCTTTTCAGATACAACTATTCAAGCAAATTTCAGTAGGTAGTTGTGTAGATTTGGTTATGCCTTCTTTTGCCTGTAAGATGACAGTTTCCATGGTTCTCTCTGCTGTCCCTGCCCTGTTTCCTTCAGCATTCCCTGCTTTGAAGCTGTCAAACTTCTTTGATCTTGCAGCTTTAATATTTCTTTAATCTCATATTGTGCAGGATTGTGTATATAAATAAACCAGGGAGGCATTTTACAAGAGATTTATAGCCTTTTTGCAGAGGTCTTTTAAACTATAACCTGAAAGAGTGGGTCATTGTGGGGGCTGGGTGGAGCAGGATCTTTACTTGTTCCTGTATTTAATCTTTGATGCAAGCTGAGAACAAATCTCTTTTCCTCTTTTCAGATATCAGCTACTGACCATGTCAACAGAGTTCCAGGATGCTCACCTTGCAGAGGTGAAACCTCTGGTAGAGAAGGAGGAGGTAATTATTTCAAAGTTTTTAAGAGCTTATGTGCTCTCTGTAAGGACTGCTTTTGGAACTGTACATGTGTTCTTAGATTATTTTGAACATATTGTATGGAAGAAAAGAAGAAAAACTGGAGATGGAATAAGAATAGTTCATTGGGTTGGATTTTTTTTAAAAATGCAAAACTGACCCTAAATTTTTGTTCTTGTTTGGTTTTGTTCTTCTAATATGATGGTGACATTTTTTCTTCTCTGAATAATGACAGCTCTGGGTGTTTTTAGCTGTACCAAATGATGCCAATTGGGCACTCTCTTGTACATGCCTCTATAGCTACACACTTCTCAATGTAAAGACAGGCTTTCTCTGTCAGCTGCCTCTCACAGAGGGAGCCTTTACGTTTCCTTCTTTACATTTCCTTTGGGCAAGCTGAGTCCAGAGGCAGGGCTGAGCCCTTGTCCTCTGAGTGCACTGAGCCATGAGTTACAGCCAGCTGGCTGTGTACAACCCACCTCCTGCTGCAGCCACTGGAGTTGCAGCACAGAAACATCCTAGCTTTTATTTTTTAAACCTTGTTATACTACTTTCCACTCTTTATTGGACTTAAAAAAACCCCAAATCTATCAACAACATCTGGATTCAGTGGCTGTCTGATTCTTCAGTTGTAGCCATACTCTGTGCTTTGGTATGTTCATGGCAAAAAATTCACTGTAGTATTTGAAGGAACATTTCAACATTTTGTATAAATAAAACTAAGATTTTTCTCTTGTTCCCAATGGCTTTTTTCCTTGACAATTATGTATATAAATGTGTTGGGTTTTTTCTGGTCCTATACGCTAGAATTCATTGCTCTATCTGCTACTTACTTTTTTATTCCCTCCCTCTTTTATGTAAACACTTCAGAAAACAATTTCCACTTGTGACTGCAGTGAAATGGCTAGAGAAACTTTAAACACAGCTCCTTTGCCAAGGACATTGCATGAAAGCAGAGCTTGTTTGGGTACCACTGAATGCAGCGCTCAAACTTTTCAGAAACTAAGACCCCTTTTTAATGCCCATATTGTGCAGAAGTACCAAAGCAAAGGAGATTCTAAGCAGAAGTCCTGTTAGTATTGAAATATTTTTGCTTCAAAGTTCAGAAATATCTTAAAATACTGATTAACTTCCTGGGTTTTGGTAGCACTTAGGTCAAAAGTTGGAATCTTGACAATGAGCCTTGTATGCTTTTGTTCATGACGTTACCTTAAATTTTGTCTGCATGGGGGAAATTAGGATGGAGTTGGATTTCCTCTGTGGCCAATGTAACATACACGAAGGATGCTAATGTATTTTGAGAAAGTGGAAAATATTGCCCTGAAGGATGCTCAGCACATATTGAGATGAACAGTGGAGTTGGTTATTGGGTGAGGCTCTCTGGAGTTGTCCTGGCTTGTTGTGCTTGGGTTTCTGCTACAGCCAAGTCTTTTTTTCCTGGGCGATGATCACCCTTATTTCGATTTCATATGCTGTTGGTACAGATGCCAAATGTATTTATTCCTTTCAGCTCTGGGTCCCACTGGAACAAAAGTGGCTGAAATGCTGTGTTTAAAAGGTCATGAGACCAACAGCACAGTAAGAGTAAAACACAGCAGATTGTCTAAAGCTAAAGCTGTGCAAGATTGTTTCTGCTCAGTCAGATCTTAGGCAGTTGTTTGCATGTCCAAGACTGTGCCTAATTGCCTAAAAGTCACAGCTGTGAGAATTACAGGTTGTACTGCAGTGCTTTGAGGGTCCCCTTAGAAAGCAGCTATGGTGCTTCTGACCTTAATTTATCTGGGCTTCTGAGGCTGAGTGATCTCTTTGCCAGGATTCTAAGCTTTCCTTTTCATCTCAATATTATTTTTCAAGCTTTGCCCTCTTTTGCACTTTGCAGCATAAAGTGTTTGCTTGGCTGCTCTTCCCTGTTTTCAGCCTGCAGTGGAAATAAGATTTTGACTTTTCTTCCTTAAAAAGAGTTATAAGACATTTCCTCCTTTGAAGCTATCAGTCTTGTAGGCTATTTGAGGTGGGGAGGTTTTCACCTAACTCCTTTCCTCGTGGAGACCCTGGGCAGGTGCAGGAGATTTTCAGTAGCAGTTATGGCAAGTTGGAATGGACCTCTCTGTGTCCAGCCAGCTTCCTAAACAGTGCAAAGACTAAATGTGGCTGGAATAAGACCCTTCCCACTTTCTACATCATGTAACCAAGCCTCAGTGATGACTGCTGGACTGAGTTGCAAGTGTTCAGTGTGTTCTTGAACGTCCTAGGTAGGACTGAGGCTGTTGGCTGTTCCATGGCTACAAAGGATGATGCAGAAAAGTTCAGTTTTACTGCTCCTTGTGAGTGTATTGCTCAGAGATTTAATGATAACTGAGGATGCACCAGTTTCTATCCTTCATTTTGCCAGTCTGTAATCTAGTATTTTACTGCTTTCATTTCTCCATGAAGATTAGGGGGTTTAAAAGCTCTTGGGTGAATATTGATGCTCATCAGAAAAGCTTTCATTGAATGGACAGAGAGAACTCTCAAATGCAGAACTGGGGGGCTAGAACACATATCCAAGCATAATTTTCCATAGATGCAAGTTACTTCTATTAATGCTTTCAAATCTCTTCACAGGCTATCACTCGCCTCCTTCCAGACTTCGATGTTCAGGCAAGTAAAGCTATTTTTTTTTTTTTTTCCTTTTCTCTTTTTCTTTTTGCACGAGGAGAGATTGAATTGACATTTGAGAAAGCAGCGAGATGTGACCAGAAGGGACTGCCTGCTTGCCAGGAGTGCTGTCACCGTGGGAGAGGGTTCTGAATGGGGCTGTGCTGTCATGATGTGAAGGGGACCGCAGGGGGCCTTTTCAGACTGGAGCTGAGAAAGTTTCAGTCAGAGAGGGTGGCTGGTTTGCAACAGTTCTATTCTTGCTAAGAGAATGAGAATCTTCAGCAGTGGGAGTGAAAACAATATATTCCCCTCCCACATGGACACACACTTTCCCCAGTTAATTTGCTTTCATTAGCAGTGTGCACGCATTTCCTCAGAGGAAACGTTCCTCTGGATGCATCCCATTATGCTGTTGAAATTTTCCAAAATATTCCTGAAGTCTGTGGGGTGGTGGAAGGTGCTAAGCAAATCAGTGTCATGAGTAACAGGAGTGATGGTATTTCTATATTTTTATTTGGAGACAGAATATACAAGTTTGTGGCACACCACTAGGTCACATGGTGGCCCTTCACTTCCCCGAGTGTCATGCTTTTGAGAGGTGACTTGGTCATTCTTCTGGCTCCCCTTATTTTATTGCCATTTGGGCTTTTGACTGAGAAGTTTGCCCTTGCTGGTCCTTAGCTGAGACTAAGGAATTGCATGGCTGCAGGAGCCAGGCTGGATTGAATGAGGATGGAGATCAGGGAGGGTGTACCTGCCTCGAGCAGGGTGGGCAGTGTTTTCCCACTGCTCAGGACAAGGGTTAGGTACTGGAAAAGAGGCTCACGGGGTGTCTGATTCTTGTCAAGGTGTGTAGAAATGGAAGCAGACTGAAAAAATAGGGAAAGCTATTAAATTGTTCTAGTCTCTGTTCATGTTCTTAAAGGAAATTACCCTTCTCTACTTTATTGCATTTTGAGCTTTATTAGCACCTGTCTATATGTTTGTATTCAATGTTGTGCCAATTGCTTAAAAAATACAGCACAAATTCAAGACTTTTCCTTGGAAACCAAGTGAGACAGCTATCTTGGACCTTTTTTCATCTTTCAATGGTTCTTACTTCTATAGCAAAGCTCTAGTTTACACTAATCCTGCATCTTCCCCCTCATTTTTTTTCTAATGAAATCTACTGCCTGAAGTCTTGATAAATTTAAGTTAGGATTGTCACCATACAGCTTCTTGCAGGATTGTGCACAGCATGGGAGAATCTGTTTGGCTCCGGATTGATCACTTGGTCTAAATGAATTGAATCCCAGATTAAGTCTGCTAACAGGAATACTACAGTATTTTGATTAAGAATCCAGAAGTGACCCATATTTCACTTCTATTCTTGGAATAAAATCCTTGGTTTGTAAACCATGTGTATATATAGATTTTTTAACTTGCAAGATCAAATTCTCTAAGCCTTTTTGCTTTTTTTTCCCCCTCCATGTTTTGGATTAACTGTCGCTAATCCAGAGCAGTGGTTCTTGTCATTTAGCCCTGTTCTGCCAGCTCTTACTTTTTTTAATGATCTGTCTTTGTTAAGAGTTTAATCTTTAGTTGTTCCAGTTTAGGAAAAATGTGGAAGAACAGTCTCAATGCATTTTGTTAAGAATTTTGATTGCAAAGGAGACTTGGCTTTGGTCCTTAAAGCCAGAAGTACCCTCCCTCTGTTTCTTTAAGTTCTTTTGTGGTTGATTTGTGGAAAAAGTGGTTTGGAACTGCTGTGAGAGATTTGGTTGCTTAGTTCATTAGAGAAATTCATGTGTGGCCCCAGAGGACCTGGGTCACTCAGGAGTGAGGTTGAAGTGTGGTCTTAGTGAGCAGCGTCTCCCATGAACTACTTGGGAAGAGGACTGACCTGGCCAGGGAAGGAAATTATTGGTACTTGTTGATGGGGCTTATTCAATGCCTGTGTATGGATGTGGGTGTCCACTGCTAGTTCCTCCATCCTTCTGGGAACAAGTTAAGCAGTGTTCAGTTAATGACTTTATTTCTGCCACTAGTAAAAAGAACTGTCCATGAGGTATTTTCCTTCCAAGAGTAAATTTTACCTAGTTTCTCAGACTTGGAAAGAAATAAATTCTTATTTCACATGCAATTCTAGACACACTAGAGTTAAATATGGCTTTCTATTTTTAAAGTAAGCCACTGTATAGTGGTATATTGCCTTTCTGAAAGCACATTTCACAAGATGTGTGCATGGTTATTCTCTGGAGGTAAACCTTTGTGAAGCTACCAGGGGATGGCCAAGACAAGATCTGAAAGAAGTGACAGCTCTGAGCTGCCTCTAGTCAGTAATTTGTTACTGTGTCTGTCTGTGGCCCCCACCTGAAAATTGAAGTAAAGGTCTCCTGTGTCTCAAGAAGGGGAGTGTTCCTGGCCAAACCTGTTTTAGGATGATTGATGACAAACCAGTGCGGGGCACTGTGCCCTGGGTGGCTTTGTCTTCAAGCCAAGCACATTCTGATTGCATTTCCAGTTTGATGTATGTGCACATTCTCCAGCTCGGTAGCTTTGGAGCCAGTGGAGCCCTGGCTCCTCATCACTGTGCATATTCATCCTCCCAGCTCTGTGTTTCAGTCCATCAGCACTCTGCTTTCTCGGTAGCTCAGCAAAACTTGAAGCTGTGAGGCAGCTGTAGGGAGCAGAGACGGGTTTGTCCCTTGCAATTCATGGCTCATGGCTATCTGCATGCTTAGGCACAAAAGATCCCTTTCTGCTTTACTTTCTCCTGTTCAGGGAGAAGGGAAGAGCTGCTCTGCACGGGGAGATGAATCAGCTGGTGCCTGTGGCAGGAGGGGTGGGATTCCCAGTGGGTTTGGGACATTGCAGTGTGCTCTGTGGACTTCCTCATCCTTGGGGATGCTGAAGGAAAGGGATGGGAGTGGCTGTGGTTTTGTACTCAGCAGAGCAGGGTGACCCAGTGCTAATCGGACTAGGAAGAATCCCTGGGCAGAGCCATCACAATAACCTGCGTCACTTCCTGCAAAAAAGTTTTTGTTCTTGGCTTCCACCTTAGCAGGGTAACTTACATTTACATCTGAAGTTATCATCCTTATTGATATACCTGACTCCCAACCTAATTTGAGGAACCCTTTTCTTAATATTGCTCATTCAGAATAGAAATGTTAACAAATTTTTTTAAAAAAAGAAATGTGGGCATTGGGGATTTAGGGAATAACAAGCATAAGATTAATTGAAATTCTATTTTAGAGTAGAAAAAGCTAGTGAGAAAATGCTAAAGAACTTCAGGGCAAAGGGATTTTGAAACTCAACATTGAAATAGCATATTTAAAGCTCAAATTATTTTAATCTCCAAGAAACTGAAAAAGAAAAGTGAAGAAATAGCTTATGCAGGTATTACTATTATAAAGTTCTTAAGTAATATGATTTTAAAAGGCACTATCTCCTAGAAATTTAAAAGCTATTTAAATCTTCTTTAAAAGCTCTGAAGCTTTTCCCTCAGTTCTGAGGTAAGAGAAGGGAGGTGTATTTAACAGTCATAATATTATGAATTAAAATAAAAGCATGAGATTGTAATTGAGGATTAAGTATATTTGAAAGCTTTAAAATAATCTTGATGGAACGTGGTATTTTACTTAAAATATAAAACATGACGTGTTTAGCAAAACATTCAGTGTGCGTGTACAGTTTTCCTTTTTAGACATCTGAGATATTTTGGTTGCATATTCCCTACTTCAGGAAACAACTTGTTCATAAATATGTTTCTCAATCCATGTCTTACTTACCCAGGGTGGAGAGGGCAAGGGATAAATGAGCCATGTTTGTGATAACAAATTGTCTTCCTCTTCTCACCTCATGAAAAAATATAAAGGTCACTTGAAGCAAAAATAAAATCTATTTTAGGATCTACCAGCTCCCCCAAACTGAGACAGCCTCGCTTAAATTCCATGTTTTGGAAGTATTTTTCTGTGTGTGTTTAGTGCACTAAGACAAGACTGCACCTCTGTTGAAGTGAGAGATGTGAACAGATGGTGTGTTTGTCTTTATCCTTCTATCGGATTAGTGTACCTTGGATTTTTTTTCCAAGATAGTGTTTTAATACAAATCAGTTGGTGAAGAGCCTCTTACTATAATGTTGATGTTGATTGGGATGTGCTGCCATCTGTTTTCAGTGCTCTGCATTTTGAAAACATCCATCCCTACATCACGTAGACAAATCTCTTGATCTTTAATAGGATCAATAGGGATGTGAAGTTGTTGATGTCACCAAACAAACTGGTTTGAATTGATTGTATTTTTGGAACCTTGTGTGCATTTTCCATTAAGAATTTGTGCTATGGGAAAATAGCACAACCCTACTGAATTAGGGGAATCTCACTGTGATGATAATGAGGAATTGAGCTAATTGTTAAACTGACTGTGTTATGCCAATTATTGGGAGCATGGTCACCTGTTGTCTCTGAACTATTTTTAGCTGGCACTGAGTTTGAACTAGACTCAGCCTTCCAGCTCCGGAAGAGTTGTCTGTGGCGGTCAGTGGCATGTGCAAGTTCAAGGGTTTGGTTTTATCTACCATGAAAAGACTTTTTCTTTCATGCATGAAGGAGGATGATCCTGAATCTTGAAGGCACTCCCTGCAAAGAAAACAAGTTCTGGATTTTGACTGTTGTCACTGGAAAGCTCTAGTAATAGAAATATGATTATATGAAATGCCTATTAGTCTCTAACTGAGGAGAAAATAATTTCAATATTCCACACTCAGCAGGAGGTGTGTTACACAATAATGCTTACACTCATTACAGTGCTGAGGTTGCCAAATTATTATTTTTTTAATTAGCTAAGCGTAAAAGAGTAGAATGTGGAAAATATTAACTGCCATCATTATTAATTTTAGATTAATTTTAGCTATTATTAATTGCTATGTACTGGCACTGCAAATCTCTTCAGGAGTATTGTACAATGACAGCGCCCAAATATGTATTAAAGACACAGAATGTATTGGGACCCTGGGCAATCTGATTTAGTGAGTGGCATTCCTGCCTACAGCAGGGGGGTTGGAATTAGATGATCTTTAACATCCCCAACCCAAGCCTTTCTATAGTTCTATTTTAATAGTATATGTTAATGATATACCCAGTTTATAATGTACAATACCATATTTTCTGCCAAAAGCTGAACTTAGTGACATCAGTGTGGTGATGTAGGAATACTTTAAACTAAGTGTTGCTTATCTACTTTGGAAATATTAAATATCAAATGTTTAAAAGGTCTTGGTTATTTTGTTCAGAATCATTGTGACTTACACTAATTTTTTAGTCACTTGTGTTTACTGGGAGCTTTAATTCTGTTTTTTAGGAAATAACTCAATTCTGATTTAATTTAGCCTAAGTTTGGGGTGTTTCAGCATTTCAGATAACGAGATGTGAAATGAAGCTAAACTTCTCAAAATCTGATGGAAACAGCAGCAGGAAAGACTGCTAAATCCCAGGTCTGAAATTTGGCACTTTGTGCATTGTGTGGCAAGGACTAAGTTCATCTTTGATGTCTGACCTCTGTTGAGTACATTCTTCCCCTGGTCAAACCTGGTTCAAATCCTATTTAAGAGTGACATCCTCGTGAATTAGACTGTTTTGGTTTCCCCAGCTGGGCATTATGGGAGTCATAAGCCTATATAGGAGAGCAGCTTGTCTATATAACGCAGTTCCCTGCTGGGACAAAGTAAAAACCTGCCACCCGTCCTCTGTTTGACTCACTGGATTTGTCACCCTGTTTTGCCTAAGGATGGTCCTAGATGTGGAAGATACAGCTTACCTGATAAGTAATGCAGTGAGTATGCAGAGGAATGAGTCTCTAAGGAGATACAGAAGCTGAAAATTTAGAGTTTTGGTGGAGTATAGCTCAGAGAGTAGAGATGCTTAATTTCTCTTATGTACAAGGGGAGATAGTTCTTGATTCACTGCCTCAGATGTAACTTAAAACTGATGTAATTGTGTAATTAAAAGGAAAATAGATGAAATGAAAATAGAATGGTGTTGCCTAGAACCTTTATTTGCAACAAAATGTGCAGTGCATTCCTTGTATCAAATTAAGGAGCTGAGATTTAGATTGAATTCTTACCTCAGATATTGAAAGGTAATCAAACCTTTTAAAAGGTTTTTGCAGAGGCTTTACACCTCTGATTTCTAATTTTCAATAGATTTGAATTTAACTTGGACTTTGCCTCTGAGTGTTACTACATAAAACAGGTCAAGAAAGCCCTGCAGCAGCAGGCTGCGCTGAATGGCATGGATTATATCTGTGTCCTGTGCCAGTAAATAAAGGATTCTGGTGAGATGCAAAGACTGGCTACTGACTATATAATTTTGATTGTTACGTGAGTGTAACCATACTGTAAATAAGTGTCAGAAATAACTGTTAGTTTGTGATTCCCTTTATACATGTTGGCAAAGTACCAAATTGTTTATATCCATCTGAAGTTCAAGTGGAAAAAGAAACAAAAAACTGTTCAATCTTTTGTGTAAATCACATCTAACTTAGAGATCCAAAAGATGGCGTTCAAGGGAACTTTGGTATGTTAATGAAGGTGTCCTTGGCTTTAAGATCAGTAAGCAGTATAAACTCCTGTTATGCCACATAATAGAAGTTGACTTCGTAATGTTTTTCTGATAAGCACCACCATAATGTTGTGCTATTAGCAAACTAATTTTGTTCTATTAGCAAACTTTAGGCAGTTGCATTTATGATGAGGTCTGTACCTCACAAGCCATAAACCAAACAAATCTGGCTGCTGATTTTATTGGAGAAGACTACTGCAATTGCAAAGCTTCACCATGTAATAAATCCTTACGGCAAATAAGGATATACAAACTACTTAATGCTGCTTTCATTGGGGCATAGTGGTTATTTTCTCAGCTAGAGTTCTTTTTCTACAAATCAGAAATATTTTATCATGGTGACTTGCACTTTTGCAGATGTTGAGAGTCATCATTGTAAGCTCATGTTTTTCTAGGTGTCGTTACAACAAAACTGCTTTGTTTTCTTAACCTGCCTTTTAATGTGGTTAAAGAACTGTTTAGCTATTCCCCTCAGCATCTGGTTACAGCTAGCAGCTTGTGTGCTTCTGTACTTGTCTGTGGACTGGAGGAGGTGACAGTCAAATGTAAAATGTCAGCACGGAGTCCCGACCATGGGGGAGAACAGGGGGTGTCAGGATGGGATTGAGAGCAGACCCTGGGATGGGGCAGGATGTGTGCTTGTGGTCCCTCAGGGTCTGCTGCAGCAGATGTGGAGCACTTGGACAATCCCTGACAGATTCTTGCTGTTCTCTCCCAGGAGCAAGATGTGGAGACAGTGCATGGCTCAGTGCGTGTCACCATGTGTGGCACTCCCAGGGGGAACCGCCCGGCCATCCTCACCTACCACGACATCGGGCTGAACCGTGAGTACTCTTCGTTTTACCAGCACAGCTTCTGGGACAGCACTGCCAGAGTCAGAGCTGTGACAGCAGCACTGGTTAGGAAACCCTTCCCAGGTCCTTGCTTGTTTGTGTGCATTGGGAGCTGTTAGATGGCACCTAGCTCTTCTCTTATAGCAAGTGTAATTCTCAGACTTTCTTTATCATCCTTGCTTAGTAAGTAATTGCAGTGTTTCAATTAAAGGGGCAAAAGACCTCTGAAAGTTTGCAGTGACTGTGTATGAATGTAAAAAATCTCAAGGGGAGGCTGATGATGTATTGCCAACAGGACTGTAAAAGGAGCTCTGCTGGGGCTTTGGGGCCTGTCTGATAAGCAGCCTTGTGCTGCTTGGGTTTATATGAATTACTTGTCAAATGAGTATGAAGTGAGTGCTGGCTTTGTGTCCTTAGCTAGCATTAGGAAAAAAGACATTAAGTGCCTTTTTATCTTATCTGTCATATAATAAGTTAATATCCAGACCTGCTGTAGTTCGTTCTTTTGTCAGTCCTATTTGTTGCACACAGTTCATGGTTTCTTAATCAGTTATCAATATTTAAAAACACCTGCTGATCTTTACAGTCTGGTTATTGCAATGGGTTGAATATTACTATTAAGATTAAAAAATGCTTCCTTGCCTGTATTTTGCGGAAATGTCTTTAATTTTGATTTTCAGTGAATCAGGGCAGAGAAAATCTGGAACTTAAGTTTAAATTTAACCTTTTTCTTTCCAGAGTTACAAAGTTGTTCTGGACTTACATATTCTTCTAAAGTTGATTTGAGCTAAAAGTATTTTATATTCTGCCAATATTTTGCATGTGTGTTGTGTGAGGACATTCAGAAACACACAGAATATTGAACAATTTTCTAGGCATCACAAAGATGGTGCTTTCCACACCAGAAGGAAAAGATGCTAATCCTCTCCCTGTATTAATATTGCTTAAAAATCAGAAATCAGATCACCTCAAGCCTTGGAACCTACAGCACTGAGTAGCCCAAAGAGATGATTTTCTCTTGACTTGTCTTCAGCAGTTGATCACATAAGGTTTAACTTGTAATATTTGGGCAAAAGCACAAGCCAGAATCTTAGCCTTGAATATTTTTTTTCCTTCATTTATCTTGACACAATTAAAGAAAAAAAAAGAAAACTGATAAGGAAATGGATAATTTAATATAAGACAAAACCTAAAGGATGAATACCTTTGGCTAAATTTTGTTAGTATTTTAACTTTGCATAAAGAATAATTTTTTTAAGAATTAGGTGCACCAAGCAAATACTTCTAGTAGGTACAAAAATAAGATGGAAAACCTTAGCTAACCTGATTGATTCAACTTCTCGCTAACCTGCAGAATAAATTAATAAAATTTTTTTGTAGCTGCAAACTTAGTATTTCTTTCAGCATAATTAGTTCATATTTTCTTTTCCTTCCCAAGATAAAACTTGCTTCAATCCTCTCTTCAACTTCGAGGATATGCAGGAAATCACCCAGCACTTTGCAGTCTGCCATGTGGATGCACCTGGTCAGCAGGATGGAGCACCATCTTTCCAGGCTGGGTGAGTTGTCAGGGAAACAACCCATGCTTTCATAGTTACCTCTTTTAGGTAAAAAGAGTCTTGATCTGCAATTTCATTAAAAAGTACTTGCACCAAGCACAGTAGTTGGCTTTTGAACTTAGATTCTGACACTATTTCTAAAGTACTGGAGTTTTGGGTGCTCTGTTTTGTTGTTCACAGCAGACTTTGGGGCTGCAATTTTGTGTTTTAGCTCAGATAACTAGACTGCTTGTAAAGCAGTTCCTTTAAAGATATCTATATCTTGTCAATTTAAATATTGAGTTAGCTTGTTTTCTATTGATATCCTGAATATAAACACTAAATGAAGACTAAATTATTACTATAAACAAGACAGGCATTAACCTCTACATAACATCCCTCATAAATCTGTGATCCTTATGAAATGGCAGCATGGTAGATATTAAGTTGATAACCTACCTGGAAAATCCAGGTTTTTGGGCAGCTACAAGGTGGTGAACCCCCACAGAAGGTTGTGGATAGCTGCGTCCTCCTGACTGTTCCACAAACAGTGCTGTAACTCTTGGAAACCTTGTGTGCTACAAGCACTGTCGTTGCCAAAATTCTTTATCTGTTTAGGTCAAATGAGACAGGTTTACCTTGAGATGCCCCTTGGACAAGAATCAGCTTGGCTGAGGAAGGGACCAGCCAAGGGGAGGATACAAGGCAAGGACCAGTTGTTCTGGAAGAACTGCGTATTAAGGAGCTTATAAGTACCCTTATTGCATGAGCCAGTCTATTTCCCTGCTTAATTTTTAAGCTGGTCTGATGCTGTCGTTAGCTGCAATGGCCCAGTTGTCTATCAGAGCAGCCTACAAAGCTATTTCAGTCACCCTGTCTTTGCATTTGTTTAAATCATGAGCTTTTAAGTGCCTTAGCCCACGTGTCCTGAACAAGTGTTAACGCTTCTGAGTTGTCAGCTGCAGACGGCAACCATCGTGATCTGTGGCTAGCAAAGACTTGATAAAATTGTGATGGCTGTGTAAGAAGCTTTATTATCACTACCTGCCCTTCAACTGGGAGACCAGCATGCCCAAGTTAAGTCACACAATCATGGTTTGGCTTAGAAGGGAAATTTGTGGGTTACCTAGACCAACCCCTGTGCAGCGAGCAGGGACAGCTTGATCAGATTGCTCAGAGCCCTGTCCCCCTGATCCTGAATGTTTGCACAGATGGGGTATCTACCACTTCTCTGGAAAACCTGTTTTCAGAGTTTACCACCCTCATTGTAAAAAAGAAAAAAAAAATCTTCCTTAGATCTAATTTAAATCTAATCTTTCAGTTTTAAACCATTACCCCTTTTCCTATCACAACTGGCCCTGCTGAAAAGTTTGTCCTCCTCTTTCTTATAGGTCTTCTTTAAGTACTGAAAGGCTCCAATAAAATCTCCCAGACCAAAGCTGTTTCAGTGACACCAGCTTTTGTCATGTTAAGGTTTAATTTCCCAACAAGAAAATCTAAGAAAATAAAATGTTTCACTGCCCTTGGTGGTTTTTGTTTGGTTATATTTTGGAGGCTAAACTAAAGAATAATTAGGTGTAATTCTGATGGGAAACAGATTTAAATACATCCTAGACAGATGTTTTCCAGCTCTACTCTGGATAGATTTTTTCCACAGGCTACTCAGTGGAGATTTTTCTCAGAATCTCCTTCTCTCAAAGTTTAATTTCTGCTTTTAAGAAGACCAGGAGCATTAACAAACAGGTGTTTCTTATTGAGCCTTCTTCATCAACTTCATAGCCTTCCTTATGCCTTCGTTTTCTCCATCAATATTAATGGAAAGCTGTTCTCATTTACCCTGTGATAATGTTTGTGCCCTTGAAAACATGCATGTAAGTTTTTTGCCAAATACCTAGAGTTCATTTCTCTAGTCTCTTGATTATGCAATACTGGGAAACTTTTTTTTGTGACGGACTAGAAATACAAACATTGTGGTTGGAAACTCATCTCTCTTATTCAAACTTTTTCATAAGTTCTAAGTGTTAACTTTCCTTGGGAAAGAGTCATTGTGGTCTGTTTTGTTCTTAACCATCTATTGTCTCATAACATGTAAAATATATATAGATTATGCTAATATTTCTACAGAATTACTTGTGCTTGCGCCTGATTTAAATTCAGCTCATACACTCCATGTTCTCATGATTTGGTACTAGCTCTACAGCGATCACTGTCTCTAAACATGCCAGCATACACTGCTGGACGTGGTGTAGCAACTCCTCAAAAACATGTTTGTTTTAGGTATGTGTATCCCTCCATGGATCAGCTGGCTGAAATGATTCCTGGAATCTTGAAACAGTTTGGGTGAGTGAAGAATTGTTTACTTATTTTTCTCCTTCTCTTTACGTGGCTCACAGAAAGAGCAGGCATTTGCTTTGGCTTGGCTGTCTGGCATTTTGTTTCCTAGAACTACATTTGTGGTTGTTTTGGATTCCTCTGTCATAGATGGATTGCTTTTGCCTTGGTTTCTGAAAGAGCTTATTTTTTGGCCCTTTTTGAAATGTTTGTTTTTAAACAGGAAGCAACTTGGGAGAAATCCCATGTGCCTAATTTAGGGGCTTCCTCCAGTCTTCTCTGTGCATCGCCCTCGCAGGGGCAGGGCACAGACAAATCTGTTCTTCCCACTGTAACAACCCACGTTTTCCTGTGGTTAGGCAAGAAAAAAAAAAAAAAAATCAGTCCCATCTGAAGACATTTACTGTTTTGCTTCTGTGGCTTGAGTGTTCTGGAGGGTTAGTCTGACCTCCCTGAGCCTCTGGCATCTACACTTGGTAGTAGAAATGTTGAAAGACCTAGTGTTCCTGCATTGTCTACCTGCACCACGTTTGGGGACTTGTCCTCCCCTTAGAGTTCAGCTTTAGCTGGAGCTGAGAAAGATTCCTTTTCTGTGGAGCTCATGCTCCTGGTACACAGTGGAGAGGGCAGGTAGACACCTCCAAGGCGTTTTTAGAACAAGCAGAGAAAACTTGGCATTCCAGGAGTAGGCAGCTTTGGAAAACACAGGCTGGAGCATCTCCCCAGATTAGGCATTGCACAGTTGCAACCAGCTCTTACAGTACTGTGGACCAGTTTACCTCACTATCTCCTTAGGGGATGTGCATTTTTTTGAACAGCCTGATGTCAGGCACAGGGTCATCAGTTCTGCTGCACTGTGGAAAAAAATGTGACCAATAACATCAGTACCTGGAATATCGATTAAACTGAAGTGTATTTACAAAGTCTTGATTTAATATTGCTAAGGAGAATCAAAACTATCAAGTATTTTCCTAAAAGCATTGAATAACCTGTTTTTCTCAGTGGTTTTGTCTAGCCTCCCCTTCCGTGTATTTTCTAAGACCTTGAAGGTGATGCTTTAAACCTGATTTCAGTTAATGCAAATATTTGGTTTGTCTCTGCCCTGTTTGGTTATGAAGTTTAAACTTCATCACCCCAGTGACTGGCTAGCAGGAGATGTTTCCCTGCCAGCCTCCTGTTAGAGAGGAACCAGTGCCCCAGTTGGATAGCTGTGGTGGGGAGGGGGCAGCTTTGTATTTAGGCTGCAGGTTTCAGGTCTGTATCTTTTACGTTTTTCTGGCAGAGACTAATCGTTTCCTCCCAGGATCAGAACAATGCTGTGGTTGCTCAGTATATTTACTTAAAGATAAGTGAGGATAGCTGCTGCTCTTCTGTGCATGAGGACCAGGGTCCTGCAAATGTTACTGTGGCCACTGACATTGCTGAGGCTCCAAAGCTTGCCCGAGCTGAGCCCATCCTGCAGACACACACTGGAGTGTGAAAGAGGAACACCACTGGTGTCATTTATTTTCAGCACCATTCCTCATTTGTCTCCTCTGTTTTATTGTTGTGCAGGCTGAAGACCATCATAGGAATGGGAACTGGAGCTGGTGCCTACATTTTAACCAGATTTGCTGTAAGTTTTGTGGAGTTTCCCTTACATGTTGTTGTCTCCATAGTGTGCATGGAGAATTCCTGTTCTGCTGTGCCCAGTTAAGTATACAAGCCAGGCTTTTAAGTGAAATACCACAATCTGCAGGACAGCTAATCCAGAAGACCTCGATTTTCCATTTTAAGGCCTGGGCTCTACCCAGTTAATTTGCAGAAGGTTTTTATAATGGGAGTTCTCTATTTAAACTGAGGGTGGAGAAGAAGTTAAATTCTAATGTTCTCCAGCTGCTCAGTTGAATTGCTCTAATGATTTTTTCCCATACATATGCTTCTTTTCTGCAAGATAAAACTAAACCTACCACTTTCTTCCCCATGACATAATTTGCTAATTTAATTTTTTTGCTGACTGTCAAGTTGCAAAGGATATTTGATGAATCTTAGAACTTCTCTTTTGCAGTTAAACCATGCAGATATGGTGGAGGGATTAGTTCTCATTAATGTAAACCCTTGTGCTGAAGGCTGGATGGACTGGGCAGCAACTAAGGTAAACATCTTTAAGTTAGAAAAAGAAATCTTACTGCAAGCTTGAGGGACATGAGGAGCTTGGCAGTCTTGGATGTCAAGGTGTGGATGCAGATACTAAATACCCTGGGTGTCCTAATTCCTTTGGGCTTTATTCTTCCATTTGCAAAAATACATCCTACAGGGCTAGTGATAAAAATATGTAGGGAAAACAGATACCTGTGACATGATGGAGCTAGTGGGACAATTCTTAAGAGCTCATAACTGTTGGGGAGAAGAGTTTACCTGGATATGGTAGTTTTGGGAACATGTTTCAAGAAAACTTCAAGTTTAGTGTAGCATTCAGTACTTTCTTGTCCATGGCTTTGTTTACCAACAGAGTCCAAAATACCGAGCAGAGCACAGAAAAATGTCCAGAACAGCATCCTCCATGTTTCAATCATCTGTGAGTCTTAGGTGCCAAAAGGACTCAGAAAGAGTACTGGTTACAGATTGTTCATCCAACCAGAAGATGTTGACGTAAAAGAAACTCCTAGAAGAAACCCACCATACCAGGGTGCGGCATTCCTTCAAGGCTTAGTTACTAAATATATTCCTATATCAAACATCAAAATAAACTGATAGACAAACTTATTTAAATGAAATATATGCTTTTCTATGCTAAAATGAACCTCATTACCCATTTTGATTCTCACCCAATGCCTCAGTGCATTAAATTTTTCCATATCTGTGCCTCTGCCTTTCACCTCTCAAGGTGAGAATTGCTTACCTCAAGAGCACAGCACGTGCCTTATGTTCTTGTGTCCTTCCAAAGCAGGAGTGTTTACTGTGGGTTATAAGCTTGTGGTCCCAGTTCCATTGCATTGTCAGGATGGGTTGTTGGGGAGGAGAGTGGGCAGTGGGGTTAAATGGCACCCATCTGGCTGGTTTGCTTGGTGTTCCTGCAGGGAGTGATTCCCTACACACCTATGCCCCTAGCAGTGTATTTATTCTCTGTGTAACTGCATTAGTGAGGACACCTGATGAGAATGACTCAAAACATTAACCCCTAATGGTGTTCTAGTTGGGTTGAGGGGGGGAAAAAATATCAGTTTAGGGTATTGTACATGTAGAGAGAGCAGAGAAGCATCCATTGGTCTATTTATGGGTAATTGGAAGGTGTCCTTTGTTCAGGGGCTGTGTTAATAGCAGATACTTAGATAATCTTGCTGTTCAGATTTCAGGTTGGACAAATGCTTTGCCAGACATGGTCATTTCACATCTATTTGGAAAGGTAATGTTCAAAAGATTCCTCTGATGTATTCAGTCATCTGTCTTTACCTCCTGGGGCTTGGAGGAGTGCAGAAGCATTCAGTTAAACAACAAAAGACGAAGTTAAACTGTGAGATAGGATTCATACTTGTGCCCCCAGCATTTTGGGCAGTATTCTGCCATGGGGTTTTCTGTGTCCTGAGTGTTCAAGTGCATCTCAGGTGTGAGAGCTCTAATAGGGGTAGCTCCCTGTCTAGGCAGCCAACACTTAAACACGAGTATGAGAGTTGTATATGCTCGTGTTCTGAGCTGAAAAACCCCACAGATTTTTTTTTTATATATAATATACTTGTAACTCTGTGACAGCTGGTTATCAGTATTAATGATGCTCTCCAGTGCAAGCCTAATGCAAAGTGCTGCACTGTTTTCTGAGGCTACTTTGCTATGCTTGAAATTTTTAGTAAATGCAATGGAAAACTCCATTCCAGCAGAACAAGGAACTAATCTATAAAGACTTTAGAACCCAAATGTTTGAAAATGTTACTGATTGAAGTCCTCGAAGCTTAGTTATTTACTATTGTGAAATTGAGTTCCACATTGTGTTTTTAAGCTTTCAACATCTGCTTTAACCTGGCAACATTTATTAGGCTTCTTACCCTGAATCATCTTCTTTTTATTTGCTTTAAAACCTCACACTTGTCTGACTGTAACCATCTGCACTACAACATGTTTTGCAATTGTGAGGTTTTAACATTACAACATACTGGAGCTTTCAAGTGAAAATAGTGGTACTGCAATCAGAAGCTAGTATTATTTCTGGGTGACTTCACTGGGTGCTGAAAGCTGTCCCTTCCCTCGAGGTGCACTCCTGTTGTGCAGATGTGAGTCTGATACACAGCTGCTGTGCCATGTTTTCAGATCCTTTCAGAAAATAGCTCCTGTTCTGAACAATTCTGTCTCCACTTTAGGAAGAAATTCACAGCAACCATGACCTGATCTATACTTACCGCCAGCATATCATTAATGATATGAATCAAACCAACCTTCATCTCTTTGTCAACTCTTACAACAGGTAAATACATTTACCTGATTTCTAATTGGAAACTTTTAAGAGGCTGTCCAGCTCTTTAGAGACAGCAATTCTTGTGTGGTGGGATTACATGTGCTCCCCCAGTATGAAGCTCTGCTCAGTAGTGCCTTTAGGGACCTCAGGTGGTTTCCCACAAGGGGAAGGACCTTGTGCATTTGTGTGGTGAAAGGTTGTACACTGGGACTGGACTATGACATTGATCCTTCAGTCTAAATGTGGTTCTACGTCAGTTCTGGAGGCCACAACATATATCAGATTAAATTAGCATGTGAGTCTGTGCTTTCTCTAAACTAGAAGTATCTATAAAAGTTCAGTGTATCAAAGGCTTTTGTCTTCTCTATTTTTTTTTTAGTCGGCGAGACTTAGAGATTGAGCGCCCTGTTCCCGGAGTGAATGTTGTCACCCTTCAGTGAGTATTTTATTTGAGAACTTACTGCTAGTCAGGGACTGCCATTAGGAAGAACTCCTCTCTTCAGACCTGGCAAACATAATAAAATTGAAAGGTAGTTCCTGCCACTGTGCATCTGAAAATTTGGGCTTACAATGTATTTGAAAATTAGTGTATTTAGATTCACACAGAAATACGTTATAGTTAATGGAAATTATAGCTCTGAAGACCCTTGAGCTGTGCTTATACAAACAAAAAAACCCAGCCTAAAACAATTTAGAAGACCAACCAAACAACAAAAACTTTCAGGAAGATAGAGCACGTATGAGAATGACTGTCAGATTTGCCTTTTGCTTATGCTGCAGCTTGTGCAATGTAAGCTGTCAAGTCCTTCCTAGCTCATCTGCTGATGGTTCTACACAGGAGACTCTGTTCCTCTAACAATCTGCTTGGAATTGGATGGACAGATCCAAAAGTTGGAGCTCAGGGGGCTGGGAGGCGTGAGACTGATGCTGATGCCCACATTCAATTTCTTACAAAGCAAGGAAGGAATAAGAGAACTGGCAAGGGCTGATTTGCTGCCAGCTGGGGAAAAGAATGGGTTCTCAGGCAAGGAATCAGAGCATGTCAGTAGATCTGCAGCTAGTGCAGGATTTGATGTATCTTTAAGGTGTCTGGAATACAAACCAAATCTTTTCCTCATGCTTAACTGTCTCCCCCTTCCAGTGACACAAAATGCAGCTCAGGGCAGGTCTGGGCTGGGTGGCAGAGGTAACACCACTCGTGTGTGCTTCTTTGCAGGTGTCCTGTCCTCCTGGTGGTCGGTGACAGCTCCCCAGCAGTGGATGCTGTGGTGGGTACCTCAAGCCATCTTTGCCACCCTGCTGAGGATGGGTGGGTGACCCAGGGGGCTGTGAGAGGCCAGCAGAGCCCCTGCCCCACAGCAGCCCTGCTGGCTATCAATCCAGCCCAGTGGCTCTCCTCTTCCAGTCCGCAGGAGAACTGCCATTAATTCCATGCTGTTTGTCCCCTCTGCCTGTGCACTATTATTTAATAGCTACCACGTTAGGAATAATCACCACAGTAGTTCCAGTGAACCGCAAATATTTTCCTTTAGAGAGGAATCTGCTGCTGGTATTTTAACTTGCTGTGTGGTGCTGGAGCTGTGCCCTGGGTCACTCTGCAAGTGAAGAGCTTCTTTTTGCCCATTATAACTCTCCCCAGATGGCTGGATGACTTCAAATGTTGTGCCTAAATGGGCATGCCCAGTCTGCTGGCCCGTGGCCACATGGCTGCTCACCACTTGGGCAGCTACCAGATGACCCCAAATCACAAGATAAACAACACTTGTTGCCATTGAAGTCCCAGAAACAGATGGAAAAAAAAAAAAATCTCCAGTTCCCAACTATGGGTTTGTACATGGAATAAATGCAGTTTAAAATGTGAGCTGACTTGCTTGGGATTAAAGATGTGTATATGCATAAAATCTTGACACAGAATCATAAGATGCTCAATTTAGTCTGTATTAAGCCACAAAACAAGGTGTTGGATCCGTTTTCGTACAAGATTTCATACTTAAAATTTTGTGTGCATTGCCTTATGCTGCTCTTCTTTTCTATAGGTTGAATGCAACTCAAAGCTGGACCCAACAAGGACCACACTTCTGAAGGTAATAACAAAAACTGTACTTTTTAAAATAAACATTCTTCTCACATAAAGCCAGTTGGATTAGCTAAAAAAGCAGAACTAGAGTGATGTGTTACAACACCAATGATACAGTGAGAATCCAGTTCTGACTTAAGAAAACAGTTCCTTCAGGGTTGAGAGTATTTTAGTGGGATAAACAAGACCAGGGGCTTCTTGTCAGAATTAACAACAGGGAATTTCTCAGCTCCTCTATTTTAGAGTAGTAGGGATGAGAGTTGAAATGTTCAGTATTTCACATACCCATAATGAATTTGACTAGAGTTGGCAAAGCAGATCTTGAGACATTTTGAAAGGTTTGAAAAGTTGTGAACAGAGTAGGAGTGCAAACCAGTTCATTCTGTTCCTGTGCTTGCCTCTCAGCAGCAGTGTCAGGTGAATCAACAGCTAATCTATCAGCCACAGTTTGGTCAACCTGCCTTTTATGAGGGTACAGTCCAGGACATCTTACTGCTATTTTCCAGAAAAACTGATAAAATGCACTTACAAACAGCAGAACATCTTGCAAAGGCTTTGGCTGATATTAGGCATTCAGAGTATGAGTGCAATCTTCAGCTTGTTACTGATGGAATAATAGCATGCAAACAGTGAAACAAGTTTGGTCATGATTTGCTGAGAGCTGCTATTTCATCTCTCTTTAGTGAACTAGTCACTGAAAATGATAATAAATAATTATTTTTTTTCCTCCTAACTTTGAGGAGTTACGCTGCTGCCCTATAACGTGGGTGTGGCAGACACCCTAACAAAGTTTCTGGCACTGTCTCAGACCTTGTATCAGTGGCCAACCTTTTGCTCAGTCCAGGGATATCCTGCTGCAGGCCTGTTTTGCTGCTAACTAATCCTAGATAGGATTTGGGGTTTCCTGTAATTTACAACTCTGCTGTTTTCAGCTTGCAGTGTTCCTTGGAACAGGACTGTTTTTGTTGGGTTGACTTTGAGGGGTGGAGTGGCAGGAAAAATGAAAGGCTCCAAAAATATTTCATGCACTCAAGATAGCTTCTCTCATTTGCCTTTCCCTGCTTCCATCGGCAAGTAAGGCTGATGCTTGCCATCAACAATCTCAGCAAATAGTTTTTCCCTATCACCTCTGAGCTTTAGGTGTTTGTTTTCTCTACCCTGTTTGTCATCCAGGTCAATATAGAGTCATTTTATCGTAATTCAGAGCTGAACTTGCAACCAGGACTAATAAGCTGGTTTCTAAGAAACTGGCAATTGCTGCCCAGCAAAAAGCATTTGTAGCTACAGCTGATGCTTTTCCTGAGCATCAAGACACTTCATGGTTTTCTGGGGTGCAGTCTTTAGCTTTCATAAACATTTAACAGCTTGCTTTGATACGTTCATCCACGTGTATGTTACTCACACAACAAAAGGAAGTGTTTTCTCTGCCAGATAGCTGAAAAGGTCGTTTCCATATATCCTGAGCATAAGTGAGTTCCTCTGGCAGCAGGCTGACTGGCTGTTCTCATCCCGTTTCAGATGGCTGACTGCGGTGGGCTCCCCCAAGTTTCCCAGGTAGGCTTTGGCTGGCGGAAATCCCACTAACAGTGTTCTGCAGCGTCAGACTGCAACAAATGGGTGTTTTCCTGTAGGGTACTTGCTGTTCCTAAATGTCAGCCAAAAGGATGGTTATGATTTCATGAATAATGATGTCAGTTGGTCATGTGAGCTTTCTTTTTTTCTTTAAAAAGCAATGAAGCGCAAAATTAAGATTGGGAGGGGACATTATTTTCACTAATAGTCTTAACCAAGTAAAGAACTGAGGTGGGAATGCAGAGGTATTATTTTATGCCTGTTTACTAAGATAATGTGGATTAAGGCTTGAGCCACTGACATTTTAACAATATTCTTACTTGGACTATACATAGTATACATCAGGAAAGTGGGAGGCAGGAAATAACAATGCTAAGTTATTGCATTCACTGGCTTAGCTGGACTGTGGATGAACTGGAGTTTTTAAAACGCATTTAGGCATAACTTCCAAGCTGCTAATAAAGCCAGGCTGGCAAAGTTAGAATTTACCTATACACTTGTGTTGCCTCACTAAAAGAACTGTTTTGTAAATCTGTTTTGAAATGTGCTCTAACATTTAAATAGATTTCTGAGCAATATAAAGTGCTGTTTGTGAACTTCAGGAAAAGTTCCATTTGTAATTGTCTGCAGCTGAAGTCCCTGCACAGGCAGTGTATGCTCCAGCAGTGGGAATTGGGAAAAGGCTTTTTTAAATCTACGTGGTAGTATGTGCATTGCTTCTGTTATAGAAGTCCATTCTTTGCAGTGGTTCAGAGAATTACGCAAAAAATACTTTCATGTGAAATAATTGAGACAGTGAAGCTTATGTGGCCACTGTTTGCAGAGGAGAAAAGCAGGGAGTGCCTCATTGCAAGAATGTCAATTGTAGGCAGTTGTGCTTGTATATTCCTAGTGAGCTTACTTGCCCTATGAACATAACTATCAGCTCTGGATAGCTGAATTTGTTCTCTACTGATTAGGAATTACTCAATTGCTAGTCTTGTATGAACTGTCTTGTACATTTTATGAGGCCAGTTTTACTTTGGTTCATCTGCCTCAGTAACTGCACAAGTCAAGTTTTTAGCCAGGTATAGACCACTTGTGTTCCCTGGATTTCAAATGCATGTATCCATTTTGTAAAATATGGGGAGACAACTAGGGATGGGAATGGTGGAATTTTCTTATAAATGAAGTTTTCATACGGTCAGTAGAGCCCAGAGCATATTTAATATGTGCCTGTTAAGGTAGGGCATCTTTGGAGTCTGTAACATTGTAATGTAACCTACTGAGCACTGCCTACGGTAACTCTGTGTCTCTTTTGCAGCCTGCCAAGCTTGCTGAAGCTTTCAAATACTTTGTTCAGGGAATGGGATACAGTAAGTATTGATTTTATTGAATGGTTGATCTTGCTACCAAAGTTAATTGGGCATCTAAGCACTCAAAACATCTCTGATCCCCGATATGTCACCTTTTCCATTTTGGATATGCATTTGCAAGGGGAAAAAAATACATGTCATATCTGGGCAAAGGGTTGTCAGACCAAGTGAAGTTATTAAATAGTAGAGCTTTGTAAATACCTCTTTTACTTTATCTCGATGTTTTTAAGGTGGCTATTTATAATAGCATCCCCTCATGGCATGAAAGGATCTGGTTCATCTACTGCACACAACATTGGAAACCTCATTTGGCTCAGAGACTTCTTTGAGTTGTGGCTGTTTGTTTTTCACATATTTGCTTCTGACAGCTGCTGTGAGGATGCACTATGAGCCTGAGCTGCCAGCAGAGGTTGAATATTGAATAGTAATGGGGGGGCTGATGGGTCTCTTCAATTTCCCTCTGGATCCTTGCAGCCACAGCAGTGTGCCCTAAAGTTTCTTGAATCCCTCAGCCCTGGCCACTAATTCCACTGTAGTAATTTGGTCCCCTTAACTATATGCCTGGCGCAGGGGAGGTGCTTCTGCATGTGCAGGTACCCTGAAAATTACCGGTTCAACCATGAAGGCTCCTCTGAGAGTGGTTAAGGCTGAGAGGAAGGCGGGGGCTTCCTTCCAAGTCCATACAGCGAGGTATTAACGAAAGGCTCTTCTTGCAGTGCCCTCTGCTAGCATGACCAGGCTGATGAGGTCCCGCACTGCTTCTGGCTCCAGTGTAACCTCTTTGGAAGGACAGAGGAGCCGCTCTCACACCGGGGAGGGAACGAGGAGCCGCTCTCACACCGGGGAGGGAACGAGGAGCCGCTCTCACACCAGGGATGGCTCCAGGAACCGCTCTCACACAGACACGCGGATCGAGCTGACGCCGAACTCGGCAAGCAACGCTGAACAATCAAGCCCCAAGTCCATGGAAGTGTCCTGTTAGATGGCTGTGGGAGGTTTTAAACTGGTCACAGTGTGAAAAAGTAATGGATGCCCCCTGTGTATCACAAAAATGTAACTGGTATTAATCTCTAGTGATTCTGTAGGATGAACTCTGTTCACCAGGGTCTGAGAGGGACCAAAGAAAAGAAGCATCTCATTTGCTCTGTCATTATTCTTGCATCTCAGACTGCTGCTGCTATTGTGCCCTCCTTCAGTGAATGCCAAATTCTAAAGGATACTTGCCAAAAGCTGATGTGGTTGTAAACACTTCAGAGTCAAACCAGAATTGCTCAATACTCTCCTTTAAAATCAAAGCTGTTACAGGCCCCTTTATCTCTTATTCTCTTGAAGTAAACTGGCACAATTTGAGATGAGTTTCAAAGCGGGGGAGAAAAAGTAACTTCTAAGGATAACTTCTAAGAAAAGGAAATGAAACAAATGTGTTATGGCCTCATGTTGAAGCTGGAGTTGAATTCATTGTATATAGCTTGACTTCAAATGATAGAGAAGTTAACGTATCGTGCATTTATAGGCCTTCTAATTCATTAGTATTCAAGCCTGTTTTCCTATGTACAATAATATACTACTAAAATAGGCTATTTTAATGTGACTTTGAGATGAACTAAATCTTTAAGGTTTTTCATTTCACTTTTTCGAAATTTAGTTCCAGTCTTCCTTTCCTTCCCCTCTCCTAGACCCTAAAACCTGCTTAGCCAAATGAGGACAGGATTTAAATTTGGTAAGCAAGGTAGGATTTCCTGTTTGGGAACTTGGGCCAAAGGGTTTACCAAACTGGAGAAGCTGGTGTAGTTGTAACAAGTAGGGTAGTTGTACATGCCAGCTAAGCAGAAAGAGCTTGATATTTCCTTCAGAAAAGCTTATCTTTGCAGCTCGAGTTCTTTTGTGTCCAGCACAATTGTGATAAATTTGGAATTCTGTAAGCAAAGACAGATCCAGCTGTTCTTTGTCAGGAGAGATGAATGACTGTGGGATGGGCATGTAATTAGATACTGTACATTCAACTGCCACTAATTACTAGATTTGAATCTGATGAGATCTCACTGGTGCTGAAAAGTGTATTCCACAAAGTGGTGGAGCAGCAACACTGTGTCTCTGGAATACAGTGTCGACTTCATTAAATGTCATGATCTGCTGGTTCTGCATCTTTGCATAGCCTCCTTGGGTTGCTTTCTTTGAAGCTAGTGGCTTGATACCTTTCTGCCACTCAGAATGTCACAGTTGGGTGTTCTGAAGTTTGTCCTTCCATAGCTAGTGGGACAGGATTTCCGGAGCTCCAGTGCATACCTGCTGAATTGCAGTCCTCACAGAAAAAAAGCTCAAATGCCGAGCAGTTAAATAGCCAATGTTAATACTTTGGGATTGCTTGTTCAGAAGAACACCATCTAGGTTCCTTTATACTGACTAACTTCAGCTCTTGTGTAGAATATCCGTAACATTTTGTGGGAAGAACAGACAATTTACAGAAAGAATAAAGCTATTGTGTAAAGTCTATCAAGAAAAGTTTCTTAATGAAGTATTTGTATTTATTTCAAAACAAATAAATTTGTAACTTTGCAATGTCTGGTGTCTTCATATTTTACCAGGAGTACAATAATCTTTTTCAGTCCAAATATATTATTGTCATCCCTTTGTTACAATGAAGTTTTTTTTTTTTTATTTTACTCAGATCTGTCATTCCCTACTTTTGTGCTCAGAGATTTCCCTCATCCAGCCTACTATGCTAAGAAAGCACTTCACATTTCAGCATAGTTGCTGACTACTTTAATACTAAAGGATATAGAAAAATATAGAGCCATGATACAGGGTACTATTTGCTGTTTGAACTTTTTTGTCTCCCTGGATAAAGTACTGTCTAGTGGACAGATCTGTGATCTGACTTCCTCACTGGGGTTGGTGCCACATTCGTATCCCTTCTGATCTTTAAATCCATTGATATGATGGGTTCCCCATGAATAGCTGGCATTTTTCAGGCCTCCTGATTGAAATTGCAGATGCCACTTGGATTTTCTAAAGGTGGTTCTTTTTGGAACTGTCACTAGAATGTAACTTCAGGAATGCAAAGATTAACCTAGTGCCTTATTTAACATACTGGAGTTTTCAGGGACAGGGTTTTTTGATGATTTTGCTGGGACTATTTTGGGCTTCTCATTCCTCCTGTATCTCAAAAAATCCTGTGATAGGAAGATGCAAAAGCAAATATTTGTCATGTCTGAGCCAAGGCTCTACTAGATGTGATGATTCAGCAGTCCAGACTGGACTGATCCCAGCAAAGGGCTTGACAGCCAGTGCCAGTGAAAACAGGAGTAACCTGTGCCAGCTCATCTTACAAAAGAAGGGCAAAGTTACGTTCTTTGCTGAGCTTTTCTGGGAATGGCTAATCATTCCTTCCACAAGGACACTATGCTGTGCCTGTCAAGCCTAGGCAGTTTATTTTGGTTTAATGAGGAGGAATGCATCCATGCCTTATTGCAGCACAAAAGGATCTGTGAGCACTTGTGAGCTGCAAGGAGTTGCTAGGATCACTGTAAATGTCGGCTTTGCAATCAAAAGTGTTCATTTGGCAAAGAACACTGTGTTCCTGTGCATAAAAGCTGGAGGGCAGCACAGAGGAGTGGTGTCTTACCTTTTACAAGGAGTTAGGATTCCTCTTTCCCTGCAGTACTGGTCTCCTGGCATCTTTAGCTGGTGTTGTAACTGAAGAGATGCAAGTGGCTTGCAGATTTATTAGAAATTTTTATAAAAACCCTTCCCAGACCTGCAAAAGCTGTCTTCTGCATTATTGTTGGAGGCAAAATTGGCCTGGATGTCACAGAGTCATTAATCTGGAAAACAGGAGCTGGGGTTTCACTTTTTTTCCAAGTGTGAATGGCCACCAGGGAGCAAGGAGCTACTGTGGCATAGAGGAAATTCTGATTAGGTAACAAGAGGTTTCCAGAAAATAACCAGTTTGCCCCTCATAGTGCTTTGGGGGCTATAAAGAAAGAAAACAGGATGGACTCCCAGGGACCATGAGGCTTCCTGATTGCATTAGTATATTTCAATGCCAAAACTTTGCTGCAGTGGTGCTCTTCAAAACCACTAATAGAAAGCAT
This sequence comes from Hirundo rustica, assembly GCF_015227805.2. NCBI lineage: Eukaryota > Metazoa > Chordata > Aves > Passeriformes > Hirundinidae > Hirundo > Hirundo rustica. The sequence continues at coordinate 7,356,327 of NC_053450.1, forward strand.
GTCATTGCTGGAATCCAACTTATTTCCACCTCTGCCTGGCCCTTGACATCTACTGTATAAAAAATCTGGCTAGACTTCATCTTTCCCCTTCCCTGTCTTTGCAGAGGCAGGGTGGAAGAGGATTTGCCAATACCCTGTCATGGCAGCAGGACTTTTGTGCTGAAGGATGCTGCTGCTTTCCTCTTTAAAAGTCTCTATTGACTAAACAGCTGGAAACCTTAACCTAGATGTGTTTTCAAGGTTTATGATTAATGTCATGTATTGTGAGTGATGGACTGAGCTGGAGTGAAAACTGTTTATAGCAAAGCTGCTTATTTTTTCTCTCCCGTGCTGGAATCCTCTCCCTGTCTGCTTTTGCATCTTGGGCTGAGTATCTGCTGCAATCCTCAGTGTGCCTGTAATGGGGTCTGTTGCATCCACCAACACAATGCATTGAGCAGTGTTGCTTGCAGCTTGGCCCTCCCCCTTCCCACATGCTGTCTGCTTCATTTTTTTTTCTTTGCACTATTTTGCACTATTTCACATTCACAGGCACAGAAAACCTCTCCCCATCTGTCTATATGAACAGCTGTTTTGATGTGTGGATTTAGCATTTCCACTGAGCCAAATATAGACTTTATGTTGGTAGCTGATCACTGCTATGACTGATGTTTAAATAACTGACAGAAAGGATGTCAGGGTATTTTAAGAGCTCAACCCTTCCCCCTCAGCCCTTTGTAACAGACAGACACAGCCTCTCGCTGTTTCTCTTGCTTCATTAAGGGCTCCATTCATTTTATAAACAACACAGCTGCTGACCAGTGTTAGGGGGGAAGAAAAAAGGAAAAAAAAAAGGCTTCTGATTGCAACTGCCAGACAGCTCAATGTCTGTTCTCTCCAATTCAGCGTGGGGATTGTTCGCTTACCCAGCACTCCTCTGGGCTGGAGGAGAGTTATTATTTTGATGTCATTAAAGAGGCAGCCCCACATCCCATACACCCTTACATATTTTGGCACTGGTGGGATGTACATCAAGCACTGGATGCAGACATCACCGGGCATGTCCAAAAGAGCCCAAGAGTTGGGAAAGGGGATAGCAGGTGGTTTTCCTTCACAAACAGCTGTACCATAGTGAGGTGTGACCTGCAGTACAGCTGCAAAAAGTATCCTTGGGTGACCTGCCACTCTCTGCAATTGCTTATGGCTGGAGTGGATTATGGTATTCAGGCCAAGGTCAGTGTGTGGAGGGGGCTGGGGCAGGGCAGGGTTGTTTGCTGGGCAGCAGTACTTGAGAAGACCTGGGGCAGCTCCAGGCAAAGCCTACATGAGCCAGGGCACTCAGAAAAGAGCAGGATGTGCCACCAGCCTGGACTTTTCACCCCCTGGCTGTGTGTGTGTATGTACCTCCGTGTGTGCACAAGTCCCCACAAGGCTTAGCACCCCACGTGCAGCACGATGGGCAGGGGAGATGGGGCTGCTGAGCTGTGGGTCTGCCCCACCCATTGGACCTGGCAGTGCCACAGGAAAATGCCATTCTCTTTGTAGGGTTTGGCAAGCCAGCCCCATGCAAAGGTGCCACCCAGCCCCTCACACAGCGGTGAGATGCACAGTGTGTGACCAACCTGCTGGACCTCAGACCCACACAGACCTCCTCAGCCAGGAAATTGTCATTTACTGAATGACTGCAATATGTTTTCATTTATTTTCAATGATAATATGACCAAATTTAAAAAATATAATTAATCTTATTTCTTTATCACCAGCTGCTGATGTTAAACATTGATCTGATCCTGTGGTGATTTCCTTTCTGCTCCTTGTGTGTGTTTGGGGCAGAGGAGATCCTACAGAATTAGAGCCTTGTAAAGGGTCAGCACTTCATTTGGAAAGCTCAAAGTACTGAGGAGATGATGGTATTCGCAGACTAGTGAAAGCAGCCAGGGTGCCCTTCATGCAAGATCGTGTGCTAGGCAGCTGCCACATGAGTGAGCAGAGATTGCAGAGGCCAGATGTGGCTTCTAGTGCCTGTTGAGACAACAAGGAAAAATGGTACCTTTGTTGAAAGCTATTGCCAGAGGCACAGTTGGCTGGAAAATGTTTAAAAATGTAGAGGACGGCCCATCCTGGAGGGAAAAAAAAAGAAAAAGAAAAGAGAAAAAGAGTGAAAAAAAGGCACACTGGAGGGAGGATGAGGAGAAGGTGTTTTCTTGCCATAAGCAAGCCCAACCAACCCATCTCAGTTGGCAGGACAGGAGATCACTCAAAGTGTTTAAGTTCCTATCAAGGCAAGTGACATACTTCAGGTTGGAAGGCAAGCTCAATTTGTGGGAAAACATCACAAGAACTTTTTTCTGAAATTGAAAGATCCTTACTGGGGTTAGCTTAGGTGGTATGTAAATGAAATGACACAAAACAGTGATTCTTTAATTTAAATGCTTTTCCCCATGTCTTTAATAACCTTATTTGAACAATTTCAGTATGTATGGCTGTTGCAAACAAGTTACTCCTGCAACTTCTCAAGAGAATCAATAATGAAGGCACGTTTAGGCAGGTTGAGTAATACACTTCACTTTGCTCAAAGTCTCTAGACCTGTGTCCCAAGTCCAATAAGAGTGTTGAAAAAAAAAAAACCCAAAACAAATGAATAAATATTGAGCCAGAATCAGACTGGCAAAGAAATGTGAATTGGGAAACAACTGGGTTTTCCAACGTGCCAAAATATTCAAAATTAAGGAAATGCTCTCAGACCAGCCCTTTTTACCACATTACAGTACAGGCTCTTTACTTATATGTGTCCTCCAGTTCACGGCTTTGTCACAGATTGCAAATGCCCACTTGGACATTGGCCAGGCAAGAAATGTCAGTCACATATATTTCTCCTTCATTTGCTTGCCTAAACTTCTAAATGAGGTGTCAGTCACAGATTCATTAACCATTTCCTACCTATTTAATATCTTTAAACCGCAGTCGCAACATGCCATCACAAAAAACCTCACTATGATGCTTTACAAGCAAGTAATGTCTTATATAGCTGGAGTAACTCAGACTGCCAAGCCAATCTGGTTTTCCCATTAATTTTTCATATATTTCAGTATATGAGGCTTACAGAAATAACTCTATAGAAGTGTTAAAACTGGAAAGTCACAATTTGAGAAGGTAAATGTATGGAGATGTGCCTCTAGATAGAACATTGTCTCTATCAGTTTAATAAACTGTTTCAAATTTCCTTCAAGAGAGCCAGGACAAAAATAATCCCAGGGTTTAATTTACAAAATGACACAGCCCTTTTAAATGTCGTAGTTTTCCTGGAATATTGCATATACACAGCACAACCCTAGTGAACGCATCAAGAAAACTGTCAGCTGCACTACCCCCTGTTCCCAGTTGCATGCACACCAAAATGGTGTTTTAAATTCCAGCCAACACTCCATGGAAAGGCATTTTAATAACCTTCATGCCTGCTACTTTGGTGAGTTTTCTGGGGCTCCCAAAACAAGGTGGCTTGAGCTACTGTCCTGATTCTGGAGAAGCCTCCACAGAAGGCAAATGACCACTGGAGATGGCTGGAGGTTTGCTGTTCATACCAGCATGACCAGACCTTCAAAATCCCATCCTTCATCCTTGACCCAGCCTACAGGACCAACAGGATGATTGCCATGAGCTGAATGTGTGTCAAACTGTCTTGGCTCAGGTGGATTGCAAAACTGTCACTCATCCTTTCTTTAGCCTTTCACTTGCCCATTGCAGCAGAGGGGTCTGATCCTGATATCTCCTCAGTGCTACAATTGTTCTTCCTGGGATGGTGGCATCGCTTTCAGGTCCCAGCAGAGACCTGGGCCCATTGCACAAATGTACAATGAGCAGCAGTTCCTGCTGGAGGAGTTTTCACTCTCAACAGAGGCAACAAACAGTAGGGCCTTGTTCTGGCTCTGAAATCCCGAGGAAAAGTGAAACAAAGGGCTGAATCCATGAAAGCCTTTGGGGAACTAGATCTTCAATGAATTTAAACAGTAACTGCAAAACTACTTTTGTAAAAGATACATGATTTGCCCAGGTACAGAGGGAGCCAGGAAAGTGCATCTAAAGCTGGACTGTTGCCTTAGTCCTAGGGCTAATCTGCTTGTAAACACCCATTAAAACAAAGGATCTCAAATGCACCACAGACTACAGATCAAGTTAATTGGCTACAAGTGATGCTCTTCCCCATCCAGAGCCACTGGACAGACAACCAGTGGCACAAGCAGAATAGTAGAGCTAACAGCGTTTAGTTTCCTACAGATTTGTGTCCAATGCCCCCACAAAACTCCTTCACAACTGTTTAATAACCACTGCTCCCCATATGTGATTCCTTCAGCTCTGCCTCCTCCATGGCTACTGGTTTCCAGCTGGAAAATCTGTTCAAAACTGCTTTATGCTGCTGCTGGTGTGGTTGGGCCACACTGCAGACGTGTTGGGTGCAGTGACTGCCTGGCAGGTGTGCTTGGGCTCGACAGGTACAACATGGTCAGCCTCTTCCCTGCCCTGCTCTTTCATTTAATGTTTTATTGCAGGAATTGCAACGCTTCTGAGATCTTTACACTTCTGCCTGCTTTGTTTGACATTTCCCACAAAGGGACTGCCTGACAGACAAACAAATGAACAGTATGTCTGCACACACCCGGTTTCCTTAGGAAACCAGGCTAGAGACAGAAACATCTTGGGTGCGTTGGGCAAGATCTGTGGTTTCCAGGCACTCACTTCACTAAAAACTGACACGCACTGGAGCTGCTGGTCATGCATTAGCTTTCAATAGCTTCTTTTATCTCTCAGTGAAGGCCTTGTGTTACAGCCACTGCGGCATTTGATTGCTGTGGTTACAGCATTAACTAATTGCAAAGCAGAGCAAGCCAGTTAAGGGACACTGTTTTTTATACATGATCTGGTCCTGTTTTCTTGCTTCCTTATGTGTACCTGTAAGACAGAGAAAGACTGTCTGTGCTTTTAAACACACATTATAAAAGCACTGCTTTTTATGCATCATAAGAATATACATCTGTAAATTTACACATATGTATATTCATGAGCATGTTTCCATATGGTTTAATATATATTATTATATACATTATATAGATGCCTGTACATAATATTTTATTGGTGTGCATACATCCACAGATCAATGTGTATATATGTATTTCTTTTTATATGTGCATATAGCTGCATGTATATACATGCCTGTATATACACACATGCATATATATGGCATTTTAAGATGGGAAAAAATTTAGAACACAGGGTTCCAAGTCATATTTAAGGGCCCTGATTGAGAAAGAGGTCCTAGTATGTCTTCCCTTTGACTTCTTGGTACAAACCATTTTCCCTTTTGGAAAACATTGTCAAATTCCTGGCCACAGCCTCTTGTTATATGTCCACATGAAACTTTTTTACCAAGGGATGGAGTTTGAAATGTAACATTTTCAGTCTTTCAAGCGCTGAGGTCTTGTTTGACTGGAGGCAAATAGGTCAGGTATGACCTCTGCTGTCACATCATCCAGGCCAAGGCAGTCATGCAAAATCTAGCAAAATGCTGGTGACCTCGGGTTCCTTATCACCAGAGAAACAAAGAGAAGAGGGGCTTTGCACCTGCATTGGAACATCTGGGCAGGGGTCACCCTTCCTTTCTGCCACTAGAGATTTCATGGAAGTTTCAAAAAAGAAATAAAGCTCTAAATTCAGGAATGACCTAGGTCTGTTGCAACAGTGTGTCTTTTAGGAGTGAAGCCTCTGCCTAGGCTCCAATCAACCTCTCTAGTGGAAAGGCTGCTTGGAGCAACTTAAGCAAGCAATTGAGCTCTCACATCCACACACGCCACGAGGCTGGCTCAGCAAAAGAGAGGCAAGAAGGCCCTTTGCATAAGATCAAGTTCCAACAAGGTTTATTCCAGGTGCCAAAAGGAATCCAGTGCAAAGAAGGGGCGATCATGTGCCTTGCTCAGGCTTAATTGTGATTTACAGCACGGGGGCAGAACTGAGGGCAGGTAAGGTCAGTGTCCTATAGGGAAGACAGGTCTGGTCACCAGGGGCCCACAACCAATGGATTAACAAGGAGAGAAGAAATCAGGGGAATTTGGGTATCAGGGAGAAGAGGCAGGGATAGAATTACAGTGTGTCTTTCCAAGGCAAAAACCTGGGGGTTATTTCGATCGACTTTAGGGACTCCACAGTCTGTAGAGAATATATGGACCAAATCCTTGTATACAAATTAAGATGCTATTAGTGTTAACAACTTTTGAAGAAAGACAGCATTTTTCCTAATTGTTTTTTACACAGCCATGGCATTATTTTTAGCCCACTCACAAGAACTTTTAATTCATCATAGCCAGAAAAATTTATGTCTCCCAGAAACTAATCAAGCCTCTGCTGGGTTACCAAGATGAAGACAGACAATTTGCCAGCCAAAAATAAAGCAAAATAAACAACTGCATCATCTCAAATTCACCTCTGTACTGGTCAGATCTCCAGATCATGTGTCACTCAGCAGTTTTACTCTGTCACCAGGGATTTTCAAAATGTTCTCTTGTTCATGCAGAAACACAATTCTGCTCTCCCAAATGAAACAACAGCAAACGTGCCGTGAGGCATGGCTGCTGTACTAACAATTTGTTGGAGAAAAGACTGACTCCAACATCCTTCAGTGATGATAAATTTCTTACCTGGAAAGGTAATAATAGGGTTCTTTTTTTCTTTTCTGAGCTGACATTTGCATGTGAAAACCACTTTTCTTTGGATTTGCAACCAAAAAAATGTGTATTCTATTTCGTATGTTGAAAGCTGTTGGGGAGATGTTTTTTCCTTATCTCTTATGACTCCAGGGGAGAGGGGAGCAGATGCCTTCTGATAATGGCCCAGCCATTAAAACCAGGTGGGGCAGTGTTTCTTATCTCTTTCACCAGCCGTCCATCCTCCAGGGGGACATCTTCTGAAAATGGGCCCTTAGGGCCCACCAATGGCATGACACATTCCATCATCCCATTGTGAGATGCTCCACCCAGTGAGGGAGGAGCCACCTGTTCCTAGCTAGATAAAACTGAGACTCAAGACCACCAAGGTATCCAGTTTTTCCACTGGATCCCTGGAAGAAGACCGGACCTGTCTCACCACCACTGGACTTTCTACAGGATCACAGGATCATCTCTACTCCACAGAACCACATCTGTTACTCCAAGAGGATTTATTTGGACTGCTTCCAACACCCTGACCAACAGGGTGCCAGGTTGTATCCCTGACTCTGTCAGGGCTTTTCCAGGATTTTTTGTTTGCTTCCTTGCTTTTTTTTTTTTTTTTTTTTAATACTACTACATTTGTATTTTCTTTTTTTGCAATATACCTAGTAAAAAACTATTACTCCTATTCCCATATCTTTGGAATTCAGGCCTGAAAGCCCTTAATTGCAAAATTATAATAATTAGGAGGGAGGGGGGTTACATTCTCCATTCCAAGGGAAGCTCTAGCTTTCCCTGGCAGACAACTGTCTTTCAAAACCGAGACACCACTTCTGTTGAAGATGTTTACGCTGATGTTTACTCTAAGCATCCGCCAAGCTGGAATTAATGCGCCACAAGCTATTCCGAGGGTTGCCTCTCCTTCTGCATCCACACATTCTCAGAGCTGATGTGAAGCCTAACACCTGTTTTCTCATTTAACACATCTGCTTTCCTCTACTTCAGTCATGTTAAACAATGATTTATGTTACTGGCAAGGTGGCAGTGGGAAGAGGCACCTGTGTGCTGATAACACCATGGGGAGCAGGAGGTGGTGGTGGTCCCCAAGCACAGACCACACAATTTCTATTTCTGTTGAAATAAATGGATGCATGAGGTCTTGTCCTTCACCTCCTATCAGGCTCTCTATGTTTCATCTGCAGAGATAGTCTAGGAGCAGGACATCAACTGTGGATTAGATGGCTTATCCTGAAAACATGAGCTCTAGGGTGGCTGTTTTGGATTCAGTTAAGCTTTTGAAGATCAGAGGAGGTAGAGAACTATGAAAATGTTCCTGGGATAAGATACTTCAAGAGATTCAGATGAGTCCAAGGAGAGCAGGACACAAAAGTTCTTGGACCCAACCTAATGCAGTGAGAGACAGAAACACCACAGAGAGATTTCAGGAGAAACATTCTTCTCCCTAGGCTTTTTCCATGAAATTCACCATGGAGCAGAATCTGACTAAGAATAACAGATAGGTAATTCAAGGACTTATCTCAGTGTGACAGATGCTAGACTTTAGCTGCAAGGGTCAGATCATCAAATCCTTTTATCTAATGTTGAATATAAAACATATATGTCAGTTTTCCAGCTTAGACAATAATATTCAAGAAATGACAATAAGGAGGTCTGAATCTCATGTCTAAGCTTATCACAGCCATATTTTTGCTGTCATACTAGTGTACTGTTCTTTCCTATGGGCAATTAAACTGCTGGCCTAGTTAACGACAGTGCCAACAGAACTGTTGTTTAAGTCCCAGCATTGGTGCATAAAGGAATTTCTGGCTACTCTTAATGGATGAAGATCTATTAGAGTTAAAAATCTTGTTTGTTCAAGGTCTCTTCAAAAACAGTGTGGCAAAACAAAGAGATTTAACACTGATGCCTTAAGTTTTAGCTTTCATATTTTCCAGATTCTGTACTTCATAGGTATATAACTCTGAACATCATATAAAGTGCAAGTTTAGCACGTTCTCCTCACAGTTTAGTTAGACAAACCAATCCATGTCCAGCTCAAGAACCAAGAACACCATTTCAGCTTCAGGCCCAAAAAGTATAAACAACAATGAACTGAGGAGAGCAAACTGGGAGAATGGGACTTCATAATCTGGGGCTGTAATTAACCCCAATATGGAAATGGAGCAAAACTTACAAAAGTGTGAAAACTCAAGACTCAGGGTGCATCTTGGGTGTAGCCTCAGCCAGGCTCTTGTACTGCCCAAGGTGTATCCTTTGAAGTCCTTATAATAAATAGTTACTCTATTCCTTTAACACTGTCTAGGCTCTCTTCTAAGTAGCCTCTCAAGGCATCAACATCCTAACTTGGGAAAAAAGCAAATTGCACAGTGGCAGTGGATGAAGATTCTCCTTTTATTTTAAAACCTCTGTAAAATCAGAGCAAAGGGTCAATTCCAGCATTCAGCCAATTTAATTAGCGATTTCAGAGTAATCATAGTAATGAGCCAAATCAGCAAAGATGTCATTGGGGTTCCTGCAGTTCAAGTTGCAAAAACAAGCATTGATCCACATAATTTTCCAGGAAAACTCAGTTCCATCTGGGCACTGGAACCTCACTTCAATAGTCTTGGACTTGTAGGGTGTGCAGCACCTGTTGTCTGTGCAGACACCACAGTATTTGGGCCTGTATGGACTTTTGCTCACACATCCAGAGATGGTATAGTTCATGGGTTCATTCGCCCTGTAGACAGCCAAGCATTTCTTCCCAGGCTAAATCAGAGAAGAAAATAAAAGCAAAGAGGTTAATATTCAGTGCTGATACAGGTAGGACATAAAACCCACCTTGCTCTTTACAACTACCTGAAAGGAGGCTGTGACAAGGAAGGGGAGATTGGGGAGATGCGGAGCTCAGCCTCTTCTACCAGGTAAACAGTGATAGGACAAAGAGAAATGGCCTCAAATTGTGCCATGAGAAATTCAGTTTGGATATCAGGAAAAATTTCTTCATTGAAAGAGTGGTTATGCATTTGAAAAAGCTGCCCAGGGAAGTGATGGAGTCACCATCTCTGGAAGTATTCAAAAATCAAATAGACGTGGCACTTTGCAGTGCGATTTATCAAGAATGGTAGTATTTGACCAAAGGTGGGGCTTACTGATCTTGGACATCCTTTTCAACTTTAAGGGTTCTATTATTCTATGATTCCTCTGTTTAAAGGGATCTGTAGCTGTTAGGGAGACTTTTACAGCCCTGACCTAGGTGGTGTGAAAGATTTACAGGTTTAGACATATGAACCCAAAAGCTGCAAGTAGGATACTCGTGTAATAGAGTTCATAGCCATGACCAGACACTCAGCACTGCTTTTCAGCCAGCTGAGTACAAGGCTATCTGAGCACAGCAGGCTTGGCTTGGTTTTCCTTGCAAGGACCTTTTGGCTGGAGCTAAGACTTTCACAGAAAGGTTTTCATACCAGCACAGGCAGGACACATTTTGGAACTCTGTGCAGCACAGAGTATGTGACCATGTACAAGTGCAGCCCCATGAGGCCTGAATGCTGCCAAAGAAAGGCTTACTCAGTGTCCAGCTCAAGGGGTGCACAGAGAAAGAGTCCCTACCTTGATGTGCTGGGTTATATCCACCTCACAGGGCCTCATGTTGCACAGGCGGCTTTCCTTCAGGAGCCGGCACTGGTTGTTGTCATTGGAAATCCTGGTGGAGATGCCCAGCCCACAGGTCTTTGAGCAGGGACTCCAGGGTGAGGTGTGCACAATGCAATTCTTCTGCCAGGCTTCATCCTCTCCCTCATACGCTGTGGACACAGATTAACCCCCCATTATTTGTGCTGGCTAGGTTTACATATTAAACACCCTCTCCCCAGCTCATTGCACATTCAGGCCACTAACCCAAATAATTAAACCACAGCAGAGTGTCTCAGCATTCCTGTGAACTCTCTCATCCCACCCCCTTTGTGCTGACCTACTTGTGTCAGACTCTCCACCGCTGCGAGCGCTCAGGGCTGGGGCTCATTCCTTTATTCTCCTTCACAGCCTCACACAAGAGGGTCCTTGTCTGGGACCCCCAGGTGCTGCCACAATATAAACAATTACAGAAGCCTGAGCCAGTGGGTGGAGAAAGGGGATGAGATCTGATCTCACCATGGTTTATTTCTGAGCCCATTCAATTGGTTCCCTGCAGCAGAAAGTGGTCAACAGTCTCTGCTGGATGGCAGAGGGCTTGGGAAGCAGCCACAGCCTTTCACTGGGACGAAGAACAGCTTCAATAGCTCTCAGAGAGCACAGTGACCATTTGAAGAAAGGGTGGGCTCTGTTTTGAAAGCAGCCAGCAACCCCAGTTATGGTTCTCTCCTACCTCAGCCAAAGTCCCCATCTCTCACAGGACAGTCCACAGGCAAAACTCTGATAGAAACTGCTCACTGAGTTTTCTCACTGTTATATATATTATCATATTAATTATCATATTGAATGTAATAAATGCTAGTCAGACTTCTGTATGACATCTCCCTTACATCCTTACAGGAGAAAAGTCAGGAAAGCAAAGCTGTGTTTTGCCCACTTTGGGACACAGGCCGTGAGAGCATAAGGCCAGTTTCAGTAGTATATGTTTTGAATTTGGACCTACCCCACATTTCACTGAGAAGTGAGGGCTAAACTCTGGTGGTTTTAACCCACAAATTAAGACCAAGGTTTTGTTTTGTGCAACCGAGGTTCAGACCATGGTTTGGGAAAAAACCTCTTACCACCAAGGAGCCAAAACCTTTGTTTACAACAATCCTATTTCTCCTTGTGCTCTACTTTTGTAAGATGGTCTAAAATACGGAGCTAGTGTGGCTAATGTCACTACAGTGTGTCACTGGGCATTTTGACAATAAACTCCAGACACAGGGCAATTTGAGTCCATCTTAAGCATTTGGGACCACGTTTGAGGCAAATGATACCACCTCTGTGCAGTGGGCTATGTGATCATTACTATAAATATGAGTGTGAGAACAAAACGTTTAATGATGCCATCAGTTCAGAACTGATGAAAAGTTGTACTACCACAAAGACAACTTAGCCCAACTCACAGTGGAATTTCCACACAATAACTGCCTTCAAAGTTTGAGATTCCAAAGATACTGGGGCTTTAAAATCACACTACAATAGCACTATAACCTGTACAGAAAGCCTCAGTCTCAAATTAAACTGAGTCTGTTCTCTTTCCCAGAAGGTCCAGACTGAGGAAAAAAAAAGAAAACAAAGAATTAAAAAGGACTTTTGACATCTTCAAAGTTGCAGCAGACGTGTCCTTCAAAGGGGGATTTGGCACAGGGAATTCCAGAATGGTTGCACCAGCATGTTTGATGAATACCATACCCATATAATCATGGATTGGTTTGGATTGGAAAGGACCTTAAAGACCATTCCAGTTGAACTCACCTGCCATGGGCAGGGATAGCACTCACTAGATCAGTTTGCTCAGGGCTCCATCCGGCCTGGCCTTGAACACCTCCAAGGGTGGGGCATCCAAAGCCATATTGCTACTAATGACTTCCACTGGTGTTTGCCTGTCCCGTCCTTCAGCTCATGCGGTGTGGGAAGCCCTGTCTCCCTCACAAAGGTTAGACACCTGCCAGGTCTGCAGTATTAAGCTGATACTTTGCTTGTCGACTGCCAGATGGCAAAGGAGAGATCTGCCTCATTCCCACCATACCTGCAGAGGAGATGTGACGTGGAGATGTCTTCCTGATTTTCCTGGAGTCATCACAAACCCACTGTTCACAGCACTTCCCTGCCATCTTAATCAGCTTTGGGTTTGGGCACCAGACAAGTGGAGGACGTGAGTTTGTGCACATGGGAACACAGCCCACAGCCCCGTTAATGCATGTGCAGTTGTATTTGCAGTTGGGCTGAAATGTCTCCCCGTTCTTATACCTGACTCCATTGAGGACACAGCCTACACCAACAATCTCTGGAAAGAAAGAAAAAGAGAGAAAAAACACACAGAGCACCATTAAAATAATGCTGGCATCAAACAGCTCCAATGTGTTCCTTTACCAAGGTGATCCCTGTGCTGGCAGTGCTGAGGAGCAACGTGCTCAGCCTGATGCTGTGCCGAGTGTAGTCACACCATCTAGGAAAACCTTTCCATTCTAAATCACAGCAAAAAAAGAGAACCTTTCAATGCTTCAATGAAAAAAATAAGTTAGAAAATAAAATAAGTTTTATCCACAAATTCTTACTTAAAAAAAACCCCAAAAACATTTCATAGCATGGTGGTAGGAATTACTCACAGGGGGAGAAATCAAATCAATTAAAAAAGATATGTAGTGAAACTTGAAGTTTTCAGAGACATATGAGGGGCCTTCATGGAGTTGCACATATGACACAGCTGCTCACAACACCTGTGTATATCTGAAGCAAAAGGGGATGACAAATAAGGTAGCAAAAGGTGCACCTAAATGGCACTGGATTCCTCTGTTTGGGAAATTGGATCTTACCCCGTTTATCACAGAGCAGTTTTCTTGGAAAACAAAATACATGTTATAAAGCCATGAAAACAAATATTTGATGTGTAATTTTTTTTTTATAAAATCACTTTAAAAAGTCAAGGCTTTTGATTGCCCATGAACAGAACTTACAGAGGAGTGTTTTTGGTTGTTTCAAATTATAGACGGTTATTTGGAAGCAGTGGCTTCCAATGGAAAATTCAAACTTTAATTTCTTGTTTGGTCACATGGAGGCACTGCACACGCACTGGCTGAGTTGCTTATATTTTGAGTCTGGTCAGAAATGGAGCTGCTTCAGGAAAACACAAATTGAAATGCTGGATTAAAATTCTGCATGGGCTTCCTATTTTTAGAATGAGCTGAATGAAAACATCAAGCACAAATCCCTTCTGCACAAATTTGAGAGCTGATGGAATTTCAAGCACAGATCTAGATCTCCAGTTCATGCTCAGCTCCAATTTTTGTAATGCTTAAGCCTTTGTAACAAAAAGACAACAACTCAGTGCTGGAGCTGGGCCTGAAAATTCAGAGAGACTTCTAGGTATGCACACAGATTATGACAGTTCAAAAAAATCCTGTATCTCCTGGTGTTTTCCTACAAGCATATTTCCTCCTGGATTATGTTACCTCAGTCTACTGCAGCTCTCATAAACCAAGAGGTTCACCATGAGAACATCCCCAAACACAGACAAAGGGGCTGTTGAATGCCTTCATGAAGAACATCACTGAGTTTGTATCAAAATGAAGCGATTTGGAGGCACAACCCAATTCCCAGCCCCACACGGACAAGACTTGCCTCAACCCCTGGGCCTGTGCTCAGGACCCTGCTGCCCCTGCTTTTCTGCAGAGAAAAGCCAACAACAAAAGCAGAGCTGAAGTGATTCCCAGCAGGTTCCTATTTGATGTCTGTGAGGTTAGATCCTGGTGCATGCCTCAGCATACAGCCTGAATTTCCCCCAGTTTGACCTCAGTCCCTTTCCTAATACATATTCCTAACTCCTTCAAGGTCTTTGGTTTCCATAAATGATGTTGTTTCTGTTGCCCTTTGCACCCTGGGTTCTCTAGATCCAGCTGAAAGCATCCATATGCAAAGCCAATTCCTCACAGCATGTAGTCCCCAACACCCAGCACAGGATTCCCACTCACAGGAGCTTTCAGTCACCAGGTCAGGACAGAAGCTGGTGGGCTCAGAGTGGGGTAATTCAGCCTATGTGGGGCCCAGGGTACAAAAAGAACACGTCAGCACACCCTGTCCTGTACCTCTACCTGGGTGCTGGAAACAGGGGAAAGGCTGCAGGTTTCTCTGGCAGTCAGAGACAATCTGCCTCACATCCTAACCATGGAGAGACCTTCCTCTTGTTCCCTTCAGCTGTGCACACCATAATGCCCCTCACCAAACAACCAGAACTGTCACACAACAAGGGGTATACTGTCATGGTAATAGGGAAGTGAAAGCACACACGGAATCCCTCCAGACCTGACTGCAAAAGCTGCGGGTCAGTCTTCCTTCAGCACGGTGCTGCTGCCACAGGCACACTGAGTGCCTGTGAAGTGTGGGAGGACTGCAAAACCCAAAAGAGATCCAACTAAGAAAACAACCATTTAAATAAATAAACAAGTGCCAAGCTACACGAGGGCCTTTAAAGAGGCCTAGGAAGGCTGATAGCGTTGAGACAGCATCCAGCCTGTTTTCCTCTCCCAGCACAGGGCCAGCTGTAACGATGTCATTCTTGACAATGTTTGTCTAACCTGCTCTTGCAGACCTCTCATGAATGTTCTACACACACTCCAGACAATGCATTTAAATGATCTCATATCCTCTTTTCTTAACCTTAATCTTTTTTAATCTTGAAAATCACTGTTTAAGCTTACAGCTCCTAGCACATAACTTCTCTTGTTGTTATTTTGCCTGTATCCTACACAAATCTGGTTAGACTGCACTTTTTGCATGCATGATTGCTTGCTTGTTTTTTTGTTTGTTTGTTTCTTTCTTTATTTGTTTGTTTTTTGTGCCTGAGCCAGTCTTCCCACCCTTCTGCTGAGGAAGAGCAATACCTAATATCACTTCTGTGAGAATCTGCCATCTTACTCTGAACTGCTTAACTTCTCAGACCTGTCCCTTGTGCAACCTCTGCTCATATTCTAGCTTTATTGAAGCCCACATTATGTGAGCTTTTTCCTCTTCTGTGGATCAGTTATTCTATCAGTCCATCTCACAGTCAGTTCTCCTCCAGCTTTCCTTTCACCTTTACATTTCCTCTTAGATCATTTGTTTTTATGTTCCAGCCCTGAAGCCCCTCCATTTAAAGGGCTTTTTCCTGTTTATGAGCCTAAAGCCATGACTGTATGTTCTAATAACTTACTAAAAAGCAGCCTTTCTGATCAGCAATCTGTGTGGTTGTGAACGTACTCTTAATACATAGAACACTATCAAAATTCTTTTTGCGCTTCTTCTTGAAAAGTATTCCAGTGTCATGGAACCAAGAGTTTGTGTTGAGAGGCAGGAAGAAATCCTTCTGCCTCATCACAGCTAATGTGACTGTAAAATTATGGCTTGAACCTCAGTTTGTATCTGACAAGCTCTGATAGGTGATTCATTCCTGACCATCTTGACAGGGTATTCTATAGACCACATGATATCCTTACGAGGTATTCCCTATAGGGAATTAGCCAAAAGTGTCCCTTTAATGTAATGGTTTTCATGTAGGGGCCCATACTGCTTGTATTTAAATCCAGCTGCTTGCCCATCCTTCCTCCATCCCCAACTCACTACAGCACCTCCTCTTGTTACAGGGAGTACAGAATAATCTATTTACGCATATGGAGACTTTCAAATGCTGGTTGGTCTTTGCTCTTGGCTGCAGCCAAATCAAGGGGCAGGAATTCAGATGTCATTTCTCACCCAGACAACTGCCCTGAGAACAAAGACAGCTACGAGGGAATGAAAGATGATGCACGGAGAAGCTGATAAGCGTGCAGCCAGGTATGTAAAATGAGATAAATCTCAACCCCTGCTCAGACTGACAGGAGCCACCAGCGCTTATCTAAGTCAAAAATATATGTACATGACTTACGTGCACATACTCCTATTTCGTACCTAGGTCTGTCTCCACTGTAGTCGCAGTACAAGCCCCTGTGGAAGTCGCAGGTGTCGGCCTCGGTGCAGCTCTCCCCGCGCTGCCTGGCACACGTCTTGCAGCAGTCACAGCCGTCCGTGACCAGGCTGACGCCCGGCGCGCACCGCGGTGGGGACCTGGGGCACTCGCAGGGCCACCTGCAGTACTGGGGCCGCGTGTAGGTCTCTGTCGTGGCTGGGACGGTGCTGGTCATGGTGAGGGAGGTCTGGGCAGTGGCCTGAAAATGAAGAAACACAGCTTGGAGAGCGTTACGGAGAAATGGGGCTGCAAACCCTGTGCAGCTTAGCCCTCAGTTAAAATCCCCTCGGGTCTAATGAGTGAAAAAAACTTCAGCAAACCAACCTGCAAGTCAATTCAAAATTTGATAATCAAATGAAAACCTGATCAAGGTTAATCAAGGCAGAAAATGGATTTCATGTAACACAGTGGTGTGTTTCCAGGTCACTGTTACTGAGATCATGGAGTACTGGGATGCCATAGTTCATATCAAAACCCACAGAAGCTAGAGGCTCATTTCATTCTGAGCCCTCAAATCCCTAGACAACAAATTCTGGATGACATTTAACAACACCAGCCATGCCTGTGGTGTAGGAAGGGTGCAAATCAGGCAAGTGACAAAGCAAAGATTTCATTTTTCTAAGAGGATCACTGCACAGAAAACCTGTGCTGTACATGGGGGTCAAGCAGGGCACAGTATCTCAGGCACAGAAACAAATGGAATTATTCACATGGTGTGTCAACAGCAGAAGGAACGTGGCACTCCTTGGGCACATATGGTCTAGAAGCCCTTTCTAATGCAAAAAATAAGTGTGTAACCCTAAAAACTTTGAATAAGGAAAGTCAGACTCTAGAAATTTCTAAGGCAATTCCATCCATTGCTGCCTTCCCTATACTGTACTTTATATTCCCTGTTTCTTGTCCTCTTTGCAGCTTGAGATGTCTCAAACAAAAGACTTTCCAAGAACCCTTCATGAAGAAAATACCTCACCCAAGAGTTTTTGGAAAAAAATTAGGCCCACAGCTGGTGAGCTATCCATCAGGATATCTCTGCAAAGACCCTCTACTGTCCCTTACAATTTCTTTGTTAACAGGCTCAGATTTTATTAAAGTATACATTTCTAAGCCCTCTACTGTTGTATCTTAAAGTGTATTTAAATAACCAAATAATAACTTGGTAACCGGTTATCCCATATTTAGAATACTAAATTGTGACCACATTGCTAATCACTGCCAAATAGACAACATGTTTGCTCTGGGAGTAATTCCCAATCGCATTAAGGCCTCCTTTACAAACAGTTTGCCTTAAAGTTGGCTTAAAAACACCTTTAAACTCTTGTTTAAACTAAAACATACCAACATAATTTACTCCCACTTTAAGGCTCCTTGATGCTGTCAGGGCTGTTAAAAGAGGAACATTAAGATTGATGAAAAGCCCTGGCCATTTAATAGTGGGATTTTTCATTCCACTCACAGTCATTTGAGTAGGTGCAATAATCTGCCACTCAAGAAGAGAGGCCTTCTCAAGTGCAATAAACCTATTTACTTTGCTGCTGATTATTAAAAAAGTGCTTAATAATCAGATCCAGATATAGAGACAAAAGTCACACAGCTATTTAAAGAGCTCATTGCCACAGCCCAGCCCTGTAAGTAAATCCCTTCACCATCATCCCTTGTTTCTATT
This sequence comes from Hirundo rustica, assembly GCF_015227805.2. Classification (NCBI taxonomy): domain Eukaryota; kingdom Metazoa; phylum Chordata; class Aves; order Passeriformes; family Hirundinidae; genus Hirundo; species Hirundo rustica. The sequence continues at coordinate 7,374,322 of NC_053450.1, forward strand.
GTCAACATGAGCAAGCTTCTCCCTGTGCAGATATGAAAGTGTCTGTGAGCCAACACACGCAGCAAAGAGGAGCCCTCATACTCCATGGGTTTAGGCTGAATTCTTGTAAAGCACAGAATAGCTGGGAGACATTTGGTGGTTTGTGATAGACAGGAGTTTAAAGCAAATGATTCAACAGCCTTTCCTCTAGGTCTCACACCTGTGCTGGCCAGGGAAGCCTTTCCAGTGTCCTTACAGTGAGGAAGCTTTGTGGCCCTTGGATGTGCTGGCTGGATTATCCAGCGGTGTGGCTGATTCCATTGGATGGACACAGTGTGGGCTACGTCAGCATCTTCAGCTAATCAGTGTGGACAGGCATCAAAGCACTATCACTGCTGGGTTTTACCAACAGGGACAGCACAGAATGATGGAGTTGGCATCATGTCCAAGGCTCCATTGCCATCTAAGCAAAACCCAGCCTTTGGAAACTGCTGTCCACTGGAGTCTTTAAAAGTGCACATCTTGTACAGCCTTGCAGGCTCTCCTCCTCTCCCCTCCTAAGTCCCTCAGACCTTCATAATGGGAAAAAAAACCCCAAGCTGTAGATTTATAAAATTATTGGGTTTTCCATTGCCATGGTCAGCTGTTATCACTGGAACACCTGTCTCCTTGGAAAAGGCAATTCAGCCCTACTACTTAATCCCAGAAGTCCCAAAATATTTTAGAAAATAGACCCTTCCATTTTAATGAGTATGTTGGTTAAATCATCATGACTAATGCCTTCCACGAGTGCTATCAACAGGAAATCACACTGTAAGAGCCTTCTCCAATGGTCAGAAAAAAAAGAAAAGAAATAAAATAACCACCAAAATAAACAAACAACCCCCTCACTTCATTAATAAAATAACACCAAACAAACAAATATGCCCATGTAATTTGAGGTTTCAGGAATCATGTATTTAGGGTAAATATAATGCTTAGGAGGACAATGATTTTGTAAAAAATCTGAAATAAGAGCAAAGAGAAAATGTACACCAAAAGTCACAGTAGTGGGGATTTGACAAGCTTATTTTAAAATGTCAGAAAGATAAAAGAATATGCCTGTTAGGAAATAAATTTTCCCAAGTACTGGTAATTAACTTGTTTCATTTAATTATTCTTGAATCTTGGCGTCTGCAGATTTTTTTATCTTGGGTGCCAAGGAGAATATTCCACCAAAATTATTCATGAGTTCTAATTTTTCTGCTTTTGGAGATACAAGCCCATTCTCATTAAAACAAGATGAAGGCTTTCTCACCATGCTATGCCTGATAACTCTCTATTAAAGTCACTCCTGATTTATGCTTGGCAAGCTCCAAAATTACTTCCTTTTTGCATCTGCAGAGCAGATTGTTAGCAACAATTTCCAGCTAATTTCTGTCTTCACATTCAAGAGGAGAGAAGGAGAAAATACCCACTGTCTGCCATAGCCACAGACTTAGTATTTTAATAGCCAGGAGTTTCACTACCAAGTTTCAAGATACAAAATGGACAGGAGCATTTTAGCAGCTCATTCTTCCTAGTGGCAACATATATTTTCAATCTGTTGAAAAGTATTGCAAGTGTAAGTATGTTTTAGTTTTGAAAACTGGAAGAACCAAGCTATGATGTTGAAACCAGTGTATACAGCCCAAACTACAAGCTAGGTAGATTTATTGCAGCAATTTTACATAATACATGAGAAGCCTCTGCCTTTGCATTAAGGCAGCAAAGTGTCACAATATATTCCTTTACTTCTAGATTTTACAGATATTTAAAAATATATTAATGTGTATTGATTGCTTTGTTTCAGTGCTGCCAGATCTTACTCTTAAGACCTTTTTCTTACAAGTATTTTTCTTGTCAGCTGGGTGAAGGCAGGGAGAAGCTATCCCTGTTCTTCCCTTCCAGTTTCTTGATGGGAAATGTTCAGACAGGATGGTGACTTCTAAATTGGATTCCTCTGGCCGCCAAGGGAGCTGGAGAAGTGGTTCCATAGTAGCAGAAACTTTAGTACTTTATCAGCTTCCACTGTTGTTCTTGGTGGTAATTTAGTCTCAAAGGAGAACTTTTTATTTCAGTCAGAGCTGCCCAAGCTGTGTTTTGCAGGATACATTTTGTTGGGTGGACTACATTTAATTTCTCACAGTAGAACACATTAAAGAAATATTTTTAACCTACATTACTGATACTGCCTTTCTGCACAAATGCCAGATGTTGATGAAGGGATACAATGTGATCTGGATTATCCCGTTCTCTATCTCTGATATATTCACAAGCGAAAATGATTAGTGAGGAAATTTTAAAACATTCTCTGTACTACAAGGTCTAACGTCATCTTGCCACTGTTTAGAAATAACTCCAGATTTGGAATTTGACTGTTCTAAACAAGAACACTGAAGTTAAAAGCACAACTATATGCAGACACTTTGAGATGCGTCTCCTAGGAAAGAGCTGAGCGTTTGTACATAAAACACATCTGCTTTCCCCTAGTTCCACCTACTGGCTGAACTATTGAGACAGCACAAGCAGAAATGCCTGTAGAGTAAATTCCAGTTCCAAGAACCACCCTAAATATTCCCATTATCCAAAATTATTTTAAAGGCACCCCAGGAGACTCACGCACATTCCCAGAGTTTCTAACACTAACCTGATGTAGCACATTCCCAGGGGAGCACAGCATCTGGAGCCCAACAAATAAGTAAAAAATGAAAAGACAAAAATGAAATATAAACAATCCATTAAATTGTTTATATTAAATTGTTTTTATTAAATCCAAAAGCCACATACCCTTCTATCCCTCATTTGTATTTCTGGGCAAGCACAGAGATTGCTTATTTTCGTCCCAGAACTGACAGAAGTTAAAAACTCATAATGCTTGTCAGAGAGATGGCAATGTAAAACAGGACCTGGTTTACATCAGTGGGCTTAAATCAGGCCCTCAGGGTAGAAGTTTGTTCTTGATTTTGCTCAGCTGAAACTTCTGTGCTGAATATTTCTGAATGCTTGCATTATTATTATACCCAAAACAGATGGGTTAACAGAGAGGCAGTTCTTACAGAGATCAGTAGTAATCACAGAACCATCAGGATTTCCTCATTGTTAAACTCTTGCAACAAATCTCTAAGTCCCCATGAATGCTCATAAAGTCTCACAAGCTCACGCTAGGGACAAGTGGCATCAGGACAGAGATATAAATCAGATTCTGCAGGACATATAATTTAATGGTCAGAGGAAAATATGATTATGCAGGGCTCAGCTTCCCTGTGCATGAGGTTCTAGATACCTCATTGAAATTGATCCCAGACATGAAATCTCCTGGACATATTGTGAAATAACAGACTCTGAACCCAGAAAATATAAGACAGTTTTAAAGATGTCAGGTGCCAGCTGGATTTATTCTGGCTGTGCGTGGTAGGCTGAGCAGAAAGGAACGTTCTGCATGAAGCAAAACATTCAATAGCTTCATAAAATAAAATATCCCCAGTGAGTCAACAATTATATGTCTGTGGATCCATGAACGATGAGCAATCAGCTTCCCATAACTTTATTTTGGGAAATGTATCTGTGGGAAGAATGTAGACAGATGTTTGGAATAGTCTTTTCTAACTCAGTTTAGACAATTACAGAGTAAAGATTACATACATTCATCTCTTTGCCAAAAAATTGCTTATACTGGCCAACTCAGTGTGACCTCCCATTTTCTTCAAATTTTTCCATGGAGTATTTAAAGTGAAAGAACTTCCCTGTTAGAAAGCAACCTGATGTTACATAAATGTTTCCCCAGTAGAAGCACTTACTTAGGATAGGGTGGCCTAAAAATATTTGGTCATCATTACTAAATTGACACTGTCACCACTGACTCCACAAATAGAGATATTAGCACAATTTTTGTGCTCTAAGAGCATTTTAATGTCTTGTGCTGCAATGAGCTCATCCCGTGAAACAAGCTTCAACTGGAGTTTGCAAAGTAACAGGGAACATTTGGAAGAGCAACGAGAAACGTCTCCAGAAAATACAATCAGACAGATTTCAGTTTAAGGAATGGGAAAATGCATGTGGACCATCCAAGATCACAGAGTCTGAAACCATCCTAAAACTGTACAGTACAAGATCTGGTTGTATCAGCCAAAAGCTGGGTAGCAAAACCAGTCTCAGTTCCAGCTGCCAAACAAGAGCAGACTGCCTTGGCACAGGTTTTACTTTACAAGTGGCCTTGTTCTGTATTTGCTTGTCTCCTTTTCACTCATGGCTTTGAAATAAAAAAGAAGACACTTTTCATCTTCTCACCCTCTTGGGGACATTCTTCCATGCTGTGCATAAAAAGTAAAGAAAAAATAAAAAAACTCCACTTCTTTGTTTCCTTGGTTGTGATGTTTTGTTCCCATGGCAAGAACAGTGCAAATTACATTAAGTTCTTCAAAATCTTCTTTGTTTCCATGATTTTTTTTAAAAATAAAAAATATACATTTGCATTTTCAAGTATCCTGAATTTTCTGTTTCTGTTCCAATGAAGAGAATTTTACTTAAAACAGCTTTTAATTTTTAAATTTCAATGCTATTTAAAATTCTCTAATCTGAAACAATTTGCTTGACCTAATATCTGCTCTTCCCTGGAGTTGCTAATTAACTGATGAAGTCATTAATCCCTATTTCCCTTAAATAACAATTTTCCCTCCAAAGTAAGTTTCCACAACTATTTCTCTCCAGCTCTGAATTTCTGAGTTGGTCACTTTATTTTCCAAAAATCCTTGAAGTCCATATTAAGTGCTCTCATTTTGCAATTGTTACATTGATAATTTTATTTGGATACAATATGGAACAAAAAATCTGGTCTTGGTGAGTATCATTAGATCACTTAATTTCCTGGACCACAGTCTTGAACCCTCACTTCAAATGCTGTATCTGGGAATTTGCAGTCTAGAGCATGGCAACCAGGATGGTCAAAGACCGAAAGGAGAAGACACTGAGGGAGCTGGACTGCTCTCAGTCCACTCTTCCCAGTGGTAGCAGAGGGTAAAACAATGAGCAGAAGCCACAAAATACAGCTGGGGAGGTTCTGAACACAACTTCTTTACTGGCAGAGCAATGCAGCACCAGGACAGGTCATCCAGGGAGGCTCTGGATTCTCCATCCTCATGTGTTTCACTCAGACCTCCAGAGGGCATGGACAACCAGCATCCCTGGCAGCCTGTGCATGCACACCTCGCCAAATCCACACATGGAAAATGCCCACAAACCCAAACCACTACAAGGCATCTCCCCCAGTTCAGTTCTGCATTCTGCCACCTACAGTCTGCTTCTGTCTCAAGGAATAAAAACTGATCTCTTTGTTAAATGGTGCATATAATGCAAAAGAATTCCATTTTTCAGGACCACCCCATCTCCTATTATAAGCCCAGCCAAACAAAAGCTATTTGACAGATTATTATTATTTTATTTGATAACAGGAAACATACCGTAAATCTGGTTTTGTAGCTGGAAGAATGGAAGATAACAGAAGAAAAAAGAAGTTGCTACTACCGCTGCTTTAATGGCCCCTTTGGCACACATGGCATGCATGGCTTCATCCAAAAAACAGAGCAGTCATTTAATACAGTGTTGCATCATTATACCAAAGCCACCTCAAGACTCTCAATGAAAGATGAGCAGTCTTTGCACTGCTACGCCCCTGTGGTTAAGTAAAAAACAGATGGAGCCTACAACTTGTCTGAATAAACAGCAGCATTTCCAGATATAGAGTCCCATCACAAAAGGCTATTTTGTGCCAAGTGTGGCATATTTTGGTAGCTGTGGCTCATACTATCTTCTGAGGTCTGCTAGACAGAGAATACAGATGGAAGACATAGGTCAGCAACATCCCTAGGGACAATAGAAGATGCCAGACTTCTGCATGCTTGAGGAAGACCTGAAACTAATCCAGACTCTGAATGCAGAACATGATGATCCAGCTTGAAGTGGTACATGTTATCTCACCCTTTGCCAGGCAAAATCATGGCAGAAGTCTCTTGTAGCATCTGAAGTAAGCTGATTCTGTGAGCGTAAAAGGATCAGCAAAGCAGCATTTGTACATTTGAAGCAAAGGCACCCACAGCACAGTGGAAGGTCGCCTGATCTGGGTGTGGTCTGGCCATACTTCTGTGAGGAAAGCAGCTTCTCTTCACAGAACCATGTAATCCAAATGTTCAACCAGACTTTAACTTGCACCTGTGGCTCTTTCTAGAAAACCAGATCAGGAAAGCAGTGAAACATGGAGTGGGAGAGGAGTATCATCAGATTTTATGGGGAAAAGAATAATGGCAAGGGTGCAATTCTAAGTACCAGCAATGACAAACCCCATCCTCAGGACTGCTGTGTTGTGCTTGCAAGGACAAGACTTGCATCTTGGTGTCTATCATAGCTCAGCTCAGCTTGTGATACTTTCACATCTGTATTGTGAAAAATTCAGCTGATATCCCCCACCATGAGTTCCTCTGAGAAAAGATCAGATTAAATACCAAAGATCAAATGGAATAGTATTTAAATTAAAGAAGGGAAACATGACTTGAGGATGCATCCAGACAGCAAGAGGTTTGACTGATGTTCTGAACAAGCACCAGCCATCTGGAAGTGCCTGAAAACAGGACTGTGGTAGTGCTGAGACATCTGGGAAGTGAATGAGTGTTGTCATCACACTGAGGGTGCAGAGGGAAAAAGAGACTCACACAGAAGACAAACCTCAAAACCTCCCTGTGAGTTAAAGTCATATGACATGGTTAAGGCAGGGTGAGGGACAAACGAAGTACATGAGGTAACTGGGGTGCCCAGGTTGTCACAAAGAGGAAAAGGGGAACAGAACACCTTCTACTTTTTCCACCATTACCCTCTGGGGACATCTGATCATGCTGACAGCAGGACAGAAACAGCACCATGGCCTATGCTACTTCCAAGGGTTACATTTTCTGCCTTCACTGTTACATAAGTCCGACAATCACAGAAGATATGGGGCTAAGGTGGATGTCTCAAACACCAACAGCCAAACAGCTGTGGAGCCAACCATGGATCTTGGTAATAACACACTATGAGAAAGAACAGGCTGTGGCTGGAGAAGGGACCACAGGCAGGTAGAGGCAGTACCTTTCTGGGATAAATGTCCTTGTTCTGGCTCCTGGAGACTAACACAATGCAATACAGCACAAGGGCAGGGATGAGGCTGAGGAGCAGGCATGGACTGTAGGGGGAATCAAGACCACTAAATATCCCCAAAGCCCTTCGACCTATTTCCAGAAAAGTAAAGAAGAACCAACTGTCTGTTCATGTTAAATAATTTCCTTAGAAAAGGAGAACCTTATCTCCAGGGCAGGGGACATTTATCAATAAAAGAGCACCCCCATGAAGCCCTGGTGTGTGTGCCCGCCAGGAACCTATCAGAACCCTATCAGATGGATCACCAGGACTGCGGATGTCTGTCTTCTCTCCTCTCTTCCTTTTTCTCTCTCTCTTCTTCTTAAATCCAATCCATCTCTTGCTCTCTCTTCTCTATCACCTATCTCTTTACCCAAACCCTGCTGCTTACACTAGGAGTGTGCTTACACTAGGAGAACAGGGACTAACTTATACCAACTCCATGCAAAGTGAGTAATTTATCATTAAAACTTTGTCAACTTTCATGGACCCTTTGAATTTTGCCATTGTTTTCCAACATGAACACCTAAGAATCTTGGGTGCTCCCCTTTCTTTCGAGGATGGGACACCATCTAGGTCCCTTCTGCCTCTTTCAAAATGCCAGACAGCATTCCCATGACATTTCTTTATACTTTAGTGTGAAATGGTTCGCTCAGACACACATCTAAACAATCTTCAGTTCAGGGATCTGAAGGAAACTATAAAACGATACACAGCACAGAGCAGATACTGCTTTAAATCACATCCTCGAGGTACTGAAGTAGAGAATTCCCTGGGGAGACATTATCTTCCCAATCTGTTTTCTTCCTAAAGCTGGTATCAAGCTTTTAGCCATATCACAGGGTACCAATGTCAAACAACTGCTTCTTAAAATCCCCCCAACAGATCTAATTATGTATTTTGTCACAGTGCTTTAGAACGTGCAGAAAAGGTTCTCCAAAGGAAATCTGAAGTCCTTTGCAGCAGTGACACCTGATGCCTAGAAAGAGGAGCAAAGCAGAATGCTAACACAAGCCTTCTCAGCATTTTTTCTTCTGACTTGAAAAGCAAAACAACAACACACACAGAGGTAACAATAGACTTAATACTTTTAAATAAAACCAGTAAATTCAGTATAGATGTAGCTGCAAGCGCTGCACAAGATCAAGCGTACAGCAGACCGTGGCTGGAAGGGAGTCTGCAGCCAGGCACAGCAGGCAGGCAGCGAGCCAGACACAGGGTGGTCCATAAGCTAGAGAAATGATGAATTGCTGTAAGCTCATATTAGAAGTTAAACTGAGATCAGCACAAACAACCTTGCCAACTTTATGCCGAGATCATTTAGCAGGAGCACAGTGATTAGCCAGAGGCCTGCTTTTCCCAAGCTTTGCTGAGCTTATCTGCTTAAACCCCTGGAACAAGCCCAACCTATCTGAAGAAATTTACTAGCTCAACATGTGGAGGAGAGACATTATGTGCCAAAACTTGTACACAATGACCCTTCCCAATGATGATATCAAAGAGCATTAGGCCTAAAGCTATGAGGATGGAAAGGAACACTAAAAAAATCTGTAATTTGTTAACTTTTCTAGGTGGTAGTTGAGAGACTGAAGTAGATTGGAGTACAGATTTTGTAAGCAGAAAAGAGGAGACTGTAAGTTTCAGAAACTCAGTGTACTCATCACCAGATGTACCAGATCTAGGACGACCCTGTGCTCTGTTTTTTATGATCTGTTACAAGTGACAAGCCTGCACAGGCACTTTATAGTCTATCAAAACAGACATTGTCATAAAGCAGCATCCTCTTTCCTCGAAATCTAGGAAAACAAATCTAGTGATAGACCCAGCTGCTCAGCTCAGTCTCAGTGGTGATCAGGTGTGAAATGCTGTACAGTACCTGGAATTAAGAGATATGCAAAAGGACATCAGAAGCTGGATCAGACGAAATGCCATCTAGAATGAAATTCTAATTTTTATCCCTTAAAGCTGGCACCAATCTGATGAGTCCTTCATAACACACTTTAACCTATCTGAGGATCATGTTACAAATCAACAACACTACATTTCCAAGAAAGCATCTAATAAGACATGTAAAAAATTGAATTGTTTTTACACTTTATTAATTTTCTTATTGCTGTCATAAACTTCATGTGAATTACAAGCCCAACCACAAGGAAGCCAACCTCCACTTTTTCTTTAAGAAAGGAAAAGAAAATCTGCTTTCAAGACAAGCCCATCAGGAGGGAAAAGTTTTGGGGCACATGGTCATTTGAGGGTTAATTTATCCAATTAAAGGTAGAAAAGAAACATTTTTCTTCTCTGTGAATGTAGAAGCTACTCATTTCTTACACATCCAAGAGGATGTCAGGCCAGATTTCCCCCCAGAAAAGGCAAGAATCCACCAGACCAGGTTTCTCAGAGCCCCATCCAGCCTGGCCTTGAACACTTCCAGAGACAGTGCATCCAAAACTTCTCTGGGCAGTTGCATCAGTGCCTTACCATCCCCACAGTAGAGGATTTCTTCCTAATATCTAACATAAATGTCTCCTCTTCTGATTTAAAACTGCCCCCCTTGTCCTCTCAATATCTGCCCATGTAAAAAGTCTCTGTCTCTTTCATAAGCTGCTTTTACAAGCAATAGAAGGCCAAAATTACTCCAGTCTGAAGCTTTCTCTTTTCCAGGCTGAACAATCCAAAATCTTTCAGCTGGAGAGACAGAGCTGGAGAGAGGAGGAGAAAGGGAGGAAATCAGTTTTGATTGGGACCTAGAGATGCCCCTGCACTAAGAAATGGTTACAAATAAGACTACAAAAGAGAAGTTCATTCTCTAATGTAGAGCACAAAGCCACGTGGCTGTTGCACATGGATGCATCTTGTTCACTCTCATAGTCACTGCAAAGGATAAATTACATGCAGAACAGCATGACTAAAACATCAATGCTTTAAAAGAGTATTTATGCTAATAAAAGATAATTTACACAGACAAATTAACTTGATCTAGTCCATAAACAAATCCCCCTGGCAGTCAAATGTACAAACATTTTGGCTCCAAAAAATGTGCTGGAGCAAGTCACCAGCTCTGTGTGCAGTGCTGTAGAAGATTTCAGGTTTGGTTGTAAGCAGTAAGCACACTTTTGAGACACTCAGTAGATCACTGGGATCTTTGGCACTGGTGAAATTATGTATCAGAACCCACTCACCTTCCTCAGCTTCTCTGAGCAAGGAGCAGCATTTGCAGCTGCTGGGTGCAAACCCTGGGCCACTCTCTGCTAAATGCAGAGGAGATCATTGCATTGACCTCTCAGGAGACTTGACAACCCTACATAAAATGCCTTATTTTAATGCAGCCAAAGGTAGAGAACATAAACTCTACATTGGAAGAGTAGGGCACGACTTTGCTGTTTGAACTCAGCTTTAACCTCTTTGTATCTGCAGAACAGGAGTGGTAACAATGCTTTTGCTACAAGGAACAAACTCTGGAAATTGTGAGCTGCCCAGACCTTGGAGGAACGTGCAGCTTCTAGGGAGAAGGCAATGAATGAAGGCAAGGGAGATCCCAAGAGTTCCCTATGAAGGTATCAGTATGGATAGGGAGAGGTAGGAAACCCAGAGCTGCTACAGGGGCTATAACCCCAGGGCTTTGCTGCTGCTATGCCTGGGAAGAACAGATTTCTATCCACTCACCCATAGAAATATCCTTATTCAGCTTTTTGCATATGAATTTTTCTGAATGCGACTTTCAGATATGTCTGGAAGAGTTGAGACATGGTGGAGCACCACAGCTGAGCACCTTCAAGAAATCTACTTTAGAAAAAAAGGGTTTCTCCATTTTGTTCACATAAGAGGAAAAATGATCTGGCAGCCAGCACATTCCTCAGGCTGGATATGCCTGTAGCTCCAGTAGCAGAGAGGTTTCACTCAGGATGGCACAGTCAGATGAAACCAGGTCCTCACCAGTGGGTATGATATCACCAAAGCCAGCAATTAAATAGGGTGTGATACCCCCAGTGTTGTCTATTACATAGTGTGCAGACCCAGAATAAAAACAGACACAGGTGAAGTTTTTGTTCTGGTATGAAGGGCTGAAACACCCCTGGAATGTAATATAGCTCAAGCTGAGGTGTACCAGCTATTTTCTCATCTCATGCACTAAAACCGTTCTTTACAGAATTCTGGTACATTGGTTTTCTGCTGGTGCTCTTGCCAGGGAATTTAATGGTTTCAGTTACTGTGGATTAAACTTGGAAGATGTAACGATTTCCCCTCCACAAAAACAACATGACAAAGTGGGGGTTGTGAAGGACAGAAGTTGTTTTGTCCAACAGCAAGAGGAAATCCTGTTCATTTTGAATGAAGTGTTAAGCTACAGCAGGGTGTGTAATGTGTGGGGATGGGCAAAAAGAAGGAGAAAAAAAAGAAGGATACTCTGGACAGAGATGGTAGGAAATCTCCTTTAAGGAGAGAAACTGGTGATGCTGAAGCAACATAGCTGCAAGATCTGAAGGGTTAATTTGTGTGTTTACAGAGCCATCCAGTAGGAAACACAGCTGTATCAACAGGAAGCGGAATCTGGAGTCAGAAGTGCATTTTTAAACTTGTCCTTTTCTTTCTCCTACCAAGGAGATTAACAGTGGAGATTTAGCACAAAAAAGAAAGACCTTAAGTGTGCAAGCTCTGCAGCAACAAAGGACAGAGAGGAGAGAGGGGAGGTTCCAGTGTGCCGGCACAGCACTTATCAGCAGTAGCATCCACTTTCCAGCCCATCATGAAGACATAAAGCCTATTCAAGGCTCAAGGAACTCTCACATGATGGGAATTTACTGACACGAGGATGACTGACAGGCCCTTGGGTCAAGCTGAGCCAGAAACAACCAAAGTGCTGTGGACCAGACTGTCCATCTCTCAGCATACGCCCCCACATTTTGCCTGGTCTCCAGGCCACTTTTCTCCTCTCTCCCCTATTCTCCATGGTTGAATAGTCTTAAGAAGTTATAATTTCAATTTCCTATTTCTCAATTCCTTCAGCCAAGCTCCAAGCCCCAGAGGAGTGTCCAACTCCCATTGGTTTCAATATAAAACTCAGACACAAAGTAAAGAAAAATAAAGAGATGTTAGAACGTTGGTGTGGATCTGTCTCAGGCTCTTGACCCTACACAGAGCTCCCATTAGCTTTCCAAGAAAACAGTTGAATTCAGCATTTTAACTGTAATACAAAAGGACTTTTCTTCCTGTTTCCCCTCTTCCCCCACCCCCATTTCTGATACAGTTCATCAGTTCGCTACAAAAATGTCAGGAAGTGAATTTGCATTTTTATCAGAAGGTGAGTAAAAACCTGCAAATTTTGTTACACTGCACTTGGAGTGTCCTTCCTACTCAGTCCCTTTTATTAGAAAAACAAACCACAGACACACGAGCAAGCCAACCTGTTGCAAAGAGACTGATGCAAAATCAGAAGGAAAAACATTTTGTTTTTCCAAATACACTCATTTTGCAAGCCAAGAACTAATAATTTCAAGTCTGCTACAAACTGCATGGTGGCTGGGGGGAGTTTAAGGCTGACTTTTAGGGACCAGAGTCTCACCCCCATGTTAACAGAGCCCACATCGTTAACCCCCCAGGTCAGAAAAGAAAACAGATACTGCTTGCTTGATAGTGCCTGTGGACAGAGGATGCCCAGGTTTCACATTCACTCTGCTACATTTTTATTTTATTTTTAATCATTAAGAGGGATTTAAATCCATATCCTATTTCTTTGGGGGCTTTTATTTCAGGTTATTACTCAGTTCAGGGTAAATGGTGATGTATAATTTCATGCCATAGATTGTAATAGCATCAAATAATCCACATAGATTGACCAAAGAAAAACAAAACCAAAACCAAAACAAAACAAAACAAAAAAACCAACAATTGTCTTACACTTTAATAGCATCAAAGGGAAATAAGATGATCACGAAACATGATGATATTTTAAAAATACGAAAAAGCACTGGGGGTTTCCACAGGCAGAGGCTGAAAGTTCAGAGCAGCTGCCAGGAGGCCGCAGGTATGTTCGTAACATTAAGATCATCTGCTATTCAAATATCTCAGAAAGATTTATTCAGTGTTCGTGAGAAGGGAAAAAAAGAATGGTTTTGTTCCAAAACAGTGTTTCCTCAGCACTGAACTGGGGCTCATGAGGAAGTTCCCATCAACAGATGTTCTGAGATCGTCTCTGCGGCTCAGGTTTAAGGGAAATCTCTTTTTAATAGTTTGGCTACTTGATAGCATTCTTTAAAGAAAATCTTGACTTCAGATTCAAAATTTTCACCTTGATGTTCTCTCAGATTTGTAGTTTCCTTACTTTGTCATGGACAATTTCTCCACATCTGGTCTGTGTTGGTCTGGATTTCCATAGAGATCACATTTAAAATTCAACAGACCTGGCATGGGAAAGTTCCTTCTCTTGGTTGCTAGCTCATGGCTAGGAAAATAATTCTTTCCCTTTCTGAAAATCAGCAGCACTTGGCTGAGAATATTTGGCACGAGAGGCTTGGATAGAGCTGGTTAAGCCCTCGTGTCAGCTCACAGGGCCATGGCATTGGGAGAGCTCGGAATTGTGTTTGCTGCTACCCTGGAGCCCACTCAAGGTGAGGCCACTTGGGGCTGGGGGTGCCCAGGCCCCGAGGTCACTGATTGGGGTTTTTCTGCCCCTGCAGCCCCACACTGTGGCCCTGGGATGTAAAGAGTCCCTGGTGCTGACAGGACAACACCACGGGGTTCTCTCAGCCGCCTTTGGGCTGCCCAGAGCAGCAGCTGGGCAGAGCAGCAAGGACGAGAAGCCAGCTGGGAGACACGGCCAAAGGGAGCCTGGAGAGAAGATCACCTGGACAAGTCTGCCACTGAGGCCTGGGACAGGGGCTGAGCCAAACAATTTTTCTAAGGGATATTTTTTCTTTTTACTGAGAACTGCTCTGGAGGAGCAGTCAGCAGAGTGATGGCTACATGCAGCATCTTGTCCTATGTGCAATGGAAGAGAAGAAAGCGGAGGTGATGAGACCTTGAACAGAGAGAACCGGCTGTTCCTGAAGATCTGGCCTGGAAACAGCAAAAAGAGCAAATTTGTGCAGTGGGAATGAGGGGGCTCAGAAGAAATCAGAGCCAGCTCTCGAGCCAGCCTGGGCTTTGCACTACAGATGTTATTCCAGGTATGCTCGAAGCTCAGATCCTCTTTGAATACACAACAGAAAGCCCCAAAAAGCAGTTGTACCTTCCAAACAAAGGCTGTACTACCCCTAACAAAAAACTGACACATTGCAAATGTGGGAGAAAGTAAATAGAGAGAGGCCTTGACTTTTTCAAGACTTTGGGGGCAAAACCATAGCTTTTGAATTAAATACAGTGGAAACTACAAGTAAGGAAAAGAGATCACTTCCTGGCACAAATTCACTAAGAATAAAAGAAAAGGAGTGAAACTATAAATGCAGACAAAGGATTAATTGAACTGGAGAATTAATCCCCTGGATCCCAAGGTCAGTGGAAACAGAACTGAAATTCAGAGCTTTGGTAAAAAGAGACACCAGAAAATGCACCTAAAAAACTGGTGCAAGAATTAAATATGAAGGCTGCTGTACTTAAAGGTATCAGCTCTCCAACTGAGAATGCACACACATCACATTCACAAACAAGAAGAGGGTGCCACATTCTGTTTCTAGGAGGGACTACTCGTGGTGGAAAGAAGCAACTTTCATGAGGGTGATATTATCAGATGATCCTGTTTTAATCTGGGGCCCCAGAAGTGAAGTAACTGTCCCAAAGGCAAGACAGGATATCTGTGCCAGAGCCAGAAATAGCAGTTAGATTTCTTGTCCCTACACTGTCACCATACCATGATCCCTCCTCCTACACACAGCTAATAAACTTAGTCACTGAGTTCTTTCTGGGTGCAAAAAAGAAATTGTCCCACTGAGCTGCCTCTCAGGTGCTGTCAGCTCAGCAAAGCCAGTTCCTTAGTGTTTGGCTTTCAACCCTCACATGCACCTGATGCCTGCAAAGCGGCAGAACTCTTTCACCTCTCCACCACCTTCAAATCCCACCCATCAGTGGTGATCAGCAGTTTATAGCTTGATGGATCTGTGCAAAGTAATGGAATGGGTGTTTCACACGATTCCCTCTTGCTTGCAGGCAGCCCTGATACTGCTGGGGCCCAGGCCCCCACCAAGGAGGTGACAAAATTCCTGTTTGTGATCCAGAGACCCACTGACACTGGGAATGGCATAACACAGAACAAAACTAAGCCAAACAAAATAGAACTTTGCTCAGGGCAGGGTATTGCTGCCACTTCCCCATCCCAAAAACTGCCAGCCTGGAAAGTGGCAACATCTTAGCCCTTGAAGAGTTAACGCTGCTGCTTCCAGCCACAGAGGAGGACACCAGCTGTGCGGTTTGCCTCTGGGAGGATACAGATGAACTCTAATTATGTGGTTACTAAGCTCTTGGTCTCCCACAGCCCCGACACGCGAGGGCAGTGTTGGTGCACGAATGGCTCTCCCCAGCAGCCCTGCACAGAGCCCCGCTCCTCCCGAGCATCCCCCGGGACCAATCCCGCTCCTCCCGAGCATCCCTCGGGACCAATCCCGCTCTTCCCGAGCATCCCCCGGGGCCAATCCCCGCACGGAGCCCCGCTCCTCCCGAGCATCCCCCGGGACCAATCCCCGCACGGAGCCCCGCTCCTCCCGAGCATCCCCCGGGGCCAATCCCTGCACGGAGCCCCGCTCCTCCCGAGCATCCCCCGGGACCAATCCCGCTCCTCCCGAGCATCCCCCGGGGCCAATCCCGCTCCTCCCGAGCATCCCCCGGGACCAATCCCCGCACGGAGCCCCGCTCCTCCCGAGCATCCCCCGGGACCAATCCCGCTCCTCCCGAGCATCCCCCGGGACCAATCCCTGCACGGAGCCCCGCTCCTCCCGAGCATCCCCCGGGACCAATCCCCGCACGGAGCCCCGCTCCTCCCGAGCATCCCCCGGGGCCAATCCCGCTCCGCCAGAGCATCCCCCGGGGCCAATCCCGCTCTTCCCGAGCATCCCCCGGGGCCAATCCCGCTCTTCCCGAGCATCCCCCGGGGCCAATCCCGCTCCTCCCGAGCATCCCCCGGGACCAATCCCCGCACGGAGCCCCGCTCCTCCCGAGCATCCCCCGGGACCAATCCCGCTCCTCCCGAGCATCCCCCTGGGCCAAGGCTGCTCCGCCGACACCACTGGTACCAGAAGAAACACATCGGAGAAGCGTATGGGGAGGGGGTGGGGGGTGTTAAGCCAGGATATTTATATCCTGTCAGATGCAGTTTTTCTAAGGAAGTTTCCCTTTGTATGTTAGAGGGTAAACAATGAAACCATGATCAACCCCTTTGTAGTCGCATAGTCATGTGGGAATGAAACAAATTCAATTATTAAATAATTACTCTATAAAATGTTACAGTTATCGAGGATGCAGAGGTTTTAAAGGAATCTCAACTTTGCTGCTGTAGTACCCATTTTCTCCTTCAATCAAATACTCCAGCCTCCCAGATCATATTCTGGCAATCATTTTAATAAAGCTGGGACTGGGAGAGACAGTGAAAAATATGGCACAAACATCTCCTCAATTGCAAGCAGACTCTCAGTATGATATGTATGGAAAAAGTGACACAAACCAAAAAAATGTAAAGGGAGTGGGGGGTGCGTATATGCATACATGTACCATATATATATATATGTAAACCACACAGAATTAAATATATCATATTTTAAAAGCAGAAACATCTCATTTGAGCCTGAAACTAGGCATGTAATGCATTGTTCCACCACAAAACCAGGAGCTCACCCACACTCTTGGTGGGCAATGAATTCACCAGCCTTTACAAGCAGGATTGTACCACCTCTGTGGAGAAACCTAGTGCACTGAGCAAAATTAGCACAGGTTTTGACGCAAAAACTAGAAATATAAGTCAAGCAACCTCCAGAATTCCACTGTCTATGACCCCTTTGTCAGGCTCATAGACTGCTGTGCTTCATAGAAATGTTCGAATAAAAGTAATTTTAAAAATGTGCCCTTAGGACACTACTAGGACAGTGAAAATTCATAGTGAACAGTCTCTGTAAATGAACTGCAGTGTTAAATAGCAGGGATGTCATTTTATATCTACTAGGGTCAAATGTGGAAATAAAACTCACAGAAAGGAGCCAAATGAATTTGCCCTCATTCTCTTGCATCAATGTTTATCGGCCCACACACAGATGCTGTGGGCACGATCCAGTCCTGTAAGTCCAAGATCTAGCAGGAAATATTGCCAGCAGTACTTATCAATGAATCACCTGGTGAATGACCAAACTTGTTAATGAAATCTGGTTATTTTCCTAATTATTGTTTTCCGCCCTTTTTTCCCCCCTTCATTAAAATGTAACCAAAGAGTTTTATAGTGTAATCCACTTGCAGATTCTGAGCATTGGCTTCAGTTTTTGTGGTTTGCTCCTTCCTTGCTAAACAGCTAAAATGACCCAGCTGTTAGTCTAAACCCAGGGAACTGGTAGCCTGGGGGCAGCCAAGAACATGTGCCAGCCATTCAGAGGAGAACTTGATTCTCCCCAAATGGATTTCATTGTCTTTGCCTCCTTATCAGCCCAGATACAGAGAGTTCCCTATGTCACAGCTGATGCAGGCTGGTGATCATAAATGTGAGCTATAGCCTGCTTGGCCATCACACACACCCAGGAATATACTGGTGGACTTGGGGGAAAAAAAAAAAAAAAAAAAAAAAAAAACACAAACCAGAAAAGAGGATTTGCAAGACCAAAAAGTTCAGCTACAGAGTGACTTCATGTACCCACAGCTGTGAGAATGCCAAGGACACATCAGGCACAGCAGTGATAATGGCACAGGGGTGCACAGCCAGGAGATGCTATAGGATAGTCTTGGCACTTCCTGGGGGAGGTCCAGTCTCTCTGCAGAGCCCTGGTTTATTATTGTTCACCCAGTGCAAGAAGGCTGGTCCCTATATGGATAAAATGAGTTCACCATAGGCATTGCTTTGGGTGATTAGTGTTGTCCCCAAAAGGCATCAAACTGTGTTTCAGCAGAGCCATGCTCCATTTTTTTCCTCTAGATTCTTTTCACAGGCCAAGGATGTGTGTTGAGAAGAGGAAACTTCAGCAAGAGAAAAAACAACCCCCTACCCATCCTGCTATCCTTTGTAACTCAAAAAGCTTCAGTAAGAAAACAACAAAAAGAAAAGCCTGATCATGGTGTGGAAATCTGGTGGAGCAGAGAAAGAATCAAAGATTTTAAGCCACTCAGATATTAAAATGTGAGTTGCATTTACAAATTCTAGAAAAGGGAAAGTGCAACAGTTCATGCAGCTATAAATTATGCTACCTTCTAATGAAAATAAAAAAGAAATGCTTAATAATGATAGTCATTCAGAGTCATTCAGAGCAATTTTGGCCAAAGCTGTGAAGCCTGTGTGGGCTGCACTGTTTCTGGTGGCATATAGCTAATTTTCTGTCAGATATTGTATAGAATTACAAAGTTGGTTATTATTCCAGACTTTACTGTGTTCTGTTCCTTCTATACAGATACTGCAAGGGTGAAGGAGGGTCAATTTGGGTTAGACATAAGGAGGATTTTAGGAAGGGTGAACACTGGCACTGCTTGCCCAGAAAGGTGGTGGATGCTCCATCCCTGAAAACACTGAAGGTCAGGTTGGAGGGCTCTGAGCAACCTGGCTGAGATAAATATGCCCCTGCTCATTGCAGCAGGGTTGCACAATATGACCTTTAAAAGTCCTGCCCAACCCAAAGCATTCTATAATTCTATGACTACTCATGATATTTACATATTTCTGAACCTAATGTAAATACTAACCGAGTCAAGCTACACAGTTGCATGTTAGAGATGTCATAAAAAAATCAATCCATCATAACTACCTGAAAGACTTTCACTGGAGATTATTTCCATATGTTTGGAAGGGAAAGGGAAAGTTTACTTTGAGTAGAAGGAGTTTGTTTCAGCTCTAAGCAAAATGTATAAAAGCAGCCAAATACTACAGGTATTGTGAGTTCTGTACATCTGAGTGTCAACGAAATGCTGGACCAAGAGATCTTGCTGCACTTTCCCATCACCGAGCATGAGATTTTTTTTTCTAGGAGATCCTGTGAAATTGCAAGGCAAGCTCATAGGATAAGGTCCTTTTGCAGTGCTAGAATTGCTCTGTGACAGCAAAGACTCAACTGTGCAGGTGACTCCTAACCCTCCGTGGATGAGCCCACAATTATTTCGGCAAATACCTCTCAGATTTCCTTTCGGGCTCGCTGCACACCATCCTGGATTTCATGAAAGTTGGCCTTCCAACTCGCTCATCTCTCGTTTGCTTTGTAGGTTAAGTGGAATGACAGACCCAGACTAATAAAACAGAAGAACAACGTGGGAGCTATTGAGAAAGAGAAGAGGAACTGAGGTGACCACACAGTCCTGGAATGCGTTACCAGCCCAAATATTAGAAATTCATTATTCAAGTTGTGCCACAAAGCTCAGCTTAAGTGTTATCTTCTTCCACAGCTGTTTGAGCCTAAAGGCTCTCCTTTCCTTCCCCAACCACGAGGATATTTACCTGTGGGACAGAGACAGTGGTTGGTATCCACAGAGGTAAAAATGCTTTTTTTTCCCTTTTACTTTCCCACACCTAGCCCAACAGCAGTCTGTGAGAAGATACAAGGGATTAAAAGGATTCCAGAAGCTTTATCCAGAATGCCAGAACACCCATAAAGATTCCGTATGAATGCAATAAATAACAGATCACCAGCAGAGGTACATCCCAAAGCTGGGAGACCACCCGGTTGTAGCAGAACCCATGATCCTCACCCATAGGTGGGAAACTCAGAACAGCACTGGAGAATACTGCACAGAGCTCCTAAAGCAGCACTCAGAGTCCCTTGACCCTGCAACACATCTGTAAAAATCAGATCTGTGATCTCCTGCCAACCTGCAGCAATGGGAAGCCAAAGACAACTCACCTCAGGATGCAGCAAACCCAGGGCAGCACAACACATGGAGAGGGAATGATGGGGAAATTGGGTGCTGAAAGACCAGTCCAACTTGGAGGACATCAGAACACAGAAGGGAAACAAATGGGTAGGAGTTCTTTGAGCCTATCAACTACCAGTCAATGTTTCTACTCAACAGAAAGGGAAAAATGTTTTTTTAAGATAAAGACTGTAAGAATGAGGATGTTTGAACTGCATCACAGAAGGGGAAGCAGGAGGAACAACTCAATCCAGGATACCTACCCAAACCTCCTACTGAGAAATCTGAAAGACAGTAAAATCTCACCCTGCTTTCTGGCCCACACCATGAGACACTGTCGTGTTTAATATTCGAATGCATCTTCAGCTGAAGCTGTGGGTGTCCAGCTTTTGCCAGGCCACAGCTGCCAAAGTTCACATACACGATACTATTTCTTGGGTTTATAAACAGCTTCAATTCCAGTCATGCATGAGAGCCAGGGCTGTCCAGACAGGAATGCTCAAGACCCCTCTGGGACACTGAGACATCCAAAAAGAGCAGTTCTCAGTAATCTGAGCCCTGGCAAGATGCTAAAGCAACTCTTTACATCCTAACATGGGAGCCCAGAGCTTCTGAAGAAAGAAGACAAATGTCCCATATAGGTATAGAGGACTTCTGAAACTTTTAACCATAACACCTGAGGAAAGAAAGAGAAACTAAACATGCATGAGTCTTTGAAAGTACAGACACACAGAATCATCATATAAATCTCACACTTTTGCTAAAATGCACAGCTATCACTTTTAACTAATGCCTTCTCCTGGAGAAGCCTCACCTGAGGGCAGGACTGCTGCAGTGTGGAATGGGGACAGGACCTGCCCCAGGGGACATAAACAGGCAGTGGCACAATGTGAAGAGGGTGAGGAACCCAATCCCTGTCCACCGCTCTGTTGAGGTTGAAGCTGGAAAAGCTATTGTTTCACACTACCAAAACAAATTCAGACACTTATAGGAGAAATCATGAAAGAAAATGCATCAGGTCCTGCTTCTGTCAGCAGAAACTCTGTGTGTGTGTGTGTGTGTGTGTGTGTGTGTGTGTACATGTACCTGTGTACTCAGGAAGCATCTTCATCAGGAACAGACTTGGGTGTGGGCCTCTGATCCAGGTGAAGAACATTCAGTGCTACCTTCAGGATGCTGCCTTAGCAATGATTTCATTCTGCAAGTGGATGTGGCAGGGGGGCCTGCCAAATGAAAGATCAGCTCTGGGAAGGCCCTGTGCAGCCATACCCATGGGAGCTGTGTCTGCCAGCTTCAATCCTTTAATTTTCATTGCCGACTCTTCAGCTGCTATAATTAGAGCAATTTTAATTGTCAACTACAATTTATGGAAGTGTAGGATAAGAGCCTTTCCACAGAGAAGTGTATCCAGTCTATCTCTGGTAACCAGATGTTGTCAAGCAAGAGGAAGAGTGGGAAGGTTAGAAAGACAAGGCACAGCAACATTGAACCTGTGCTGCCTGAGATTATTTGTGCATCATTAGCCATGGTGCAAACCAGGAGCCTTCTGTTAAGAAGTTAATACTTTACAGGTATACCTCAGCTCTCACACACACACACACACACAGAAGTTAATACTTTACAGGTAAACCTCAGCTCACACACCCACACACCTACACCCACACACACCCCCCGGAGAGCCATGGGATTTTTGCAGGGAAGAGTGAAGGTGTCACCTTTTTTTTTCTTTTTTTTTATTTTTTTTTAAAAAAAAAAAAAAAAAAAAAAAAAATTTGGTCAGAATATATTTTTTTCCTGGAAGAGCCCACAGAAATTTAGTGGGATTTTTTCTTGCTACCAAACCCAGATGTTTTAAAGATTAAATTCTTGGCTTTATATTTGTAAGATAAATCTCATAAAGGAAGGAAAAAGAACACATTGTGGTTCTTAACCCACAGCCTAAGGCAGCCCTGAGCCTGGGTCATTATCAGTTATTATGCAGTGAAATAGGTGTCCACAAAGGAGATGGTGCCAAAAAAACCCATCTTTGAGCATCTCTCTCCTCCTTCCCATCCCTCAAATCCAAAAGCTTTGTGTTTGTGTACCATGACTGCCATCACATCAGATAAATCCATACCTACCTACTAGTAGATGTGATGAAGAACAACTTGATTATTTGTTTTCTTTCTCTATTTGAGAAGTCTCCAGGTTCGCATTCACCCAATTATTTTTTATTTTAGATTGTCAGATCCACACACCACCTATTCCTCCACTTCAAATGTTTTAGAAATCTCCAATGCTGCTCTTCCTACAAAATCCTTTACGATTTTTCTGCAAAGTGCAGAATAGTTTCTTTAATCATCACACTGGTTTAGGACATTTTGTCCTTTCTGAATAAGTGGTCTCACACCTCTGAGTCATCAGGGCTAGAGGCTGAAGATGCTGGCTCTGATTCCTCAATGTGCAACACTGAAAGGAGCCAATGCATCCAGTTTTAAAGTCCTTGCTGCAAAAATGACTCAGGCACTGAGGAATCTCAGCCTGGTTGAAGGGAGTTGAAAGGACTTAGGATCCCATGGTCTCTGTCCTTATATCTATGCTAAAAAAGTATTTCAAGAAATTTTTCAAAACTTATGCCTAAAATTCCAGCTATATTCAATTATTTTTCTTTCATCACAAGCCCATCACCTGTGCAGTTTTGCCCTAATAAAAAAACCCTGTTGATATTTTTTTTAAGAACTCAGTAACTGCTTGTAGTTTCAAACAGTACTAGGGGATGCAGAACCTGAGATCTGCCTTCTGAAAAGCCTTTGAGACCTGCCTGACTTTCCTATATTATCTCCTCTGCCTTTCTCCCTGGAACAATATCATATCTAACCCAGAGGGTCAACCCTCTTCTTTCTCAGTGGAAGATCTTTCTCGGTCCATAGTTCCTCCTACATATGAAGAGTGACAAGTCTCCAGGGAGAGCACAGAGCTTTGCACAATGTGCACAGCGACCTGCCTGGTGCTACCACTCCATGGATGTCTCTGCAGAGTCAGAAAGATCTTTATTACTGCTGTGATTATGCCAGCAAAACCGTGGATGATGAGGTGGGGCAGTGTCAGAGCTTTATCAAGACTCATCTGTCATGACTCTCATGACTTAACTAAAATATCTCGTGAGCAGGGTGGCCCTGCCAGCTAAATATTCACAATATCCCAAAATAATTGCAATATTTCTTGTTTCTCTATACAGCACCCTTATTCAGACCAAACTAAGCCTTCTCTGCTTCCAAAAGTCCTTTAAATACTACATAGGCTAAGACTCCCTCCCAGATGCTCTTCCCACCCCCCTCACTGATCCATGCTGTACACTTTTTTCATCCCTATTTCCCCACTCCCTTGCATATGACAAACAGAAATCTGCTTTTCATTGGCCAACCAATCCCTCATCACATGGGCATGGAGAGGGTCCAGAGAAAGCCAGTTCATTACTGGGGAGAAGTTATCCCCACTCAGTGGTTTCTAAGCACAGCCTCGCAAGCTCCAACCCCATGGGTGTGTCCAGGAGGTGACAGAGCCCCTGAATGCTCCAAGGAGCAGCTTCACCTGCTCTGTTCAAGGGAGAGCCTGAGCTACAACAGTTGAGACCCAGGAGATTTTTTTTAGGCAATTTTTTAGGCTGTTTTGAACACTTTTTAGATACTTTTTAGACCAAACGTGCTGCTAGCAGTATCTGGATTGCACTCACTTGCCTTCCCTCTCAGCGAGCGCATGTGCCTGCATGCACTCACACGGATTGTCATGCCACAGCAGGTCTTTTGCAAAAATTTTTGATACCAAGGGAACTCAGGACAACCACTGCACAACTTAGAAAGCTCACACACATCTGCTCTAGTGACAGTGTTTGGGGGGTGGGGGGCACCTCCCCCTGTTTGATTTTTTCCTGCTGAACAAAAATGATCTGCGGTAAGAACCAGCTTCCCGCAGGAGCGCAAGAGGTGCTGTTGGTTTGTTGTCAGTTTTGCGGTGTGTTTTATTTTACAGAAGAGGCTGCTGTTATCAGCATCCACGCTGGGCTTATCTCGGTGCCATCTGCTGTCGCACAGGTGTTCCTGGTCTGCCGCTTTCCTGGTTTAAAGTGTCGCTGTATCCCACAAAACACGAGCCGGCCCCTGATGGGCAGCGCTGCCACGCAAAACCCCCTGTGCAGAGCAGTGGATATCACCCAGCTCCGAGCACATGGATGCCCAGACACAGTTTACACGTGTAACTCCGGGAACACCCCGCCTCAAGCTGGGTGGCCCAAAAGGGGCTCTAACATCCCACTCAGCGCCAGGGTCCCCAAGGCTCCCCGAGCCCCGAGTGCAGCGCTGGCTCCGGGGGTGGGGACAAGGCACCGCTCACCCCCGAGGACAGGCGCTGTCCTCCCGCCGGACCCCACCGCTTCCCACGGCTGCCCCCAGTCCAGCCCTCTCTCCCCGGAATTCCACCCAAGCTCCGGGTACGCACCGGGGAAAGTAGAGCGAAACTACGGCACCTTTGGGGAATGAGAGGATTCCCCGGACCGGTTTTCCCAAAGAGGAGAGGGAGGAAAGCGGCTGCTGCTGCTGCTTGGAGCAGCAGCTCCAAGAGGTCGGGACGGGGATCGAACCCTCCTCCCTCGCCGGCCCCGAGGCAGCGGCGGGAGCGGCTCCACCTGCGGGAGCGGCCGGCGGCACCTCCGGGACCCGGTGCCGGTGCCGGTCCCGTTCCCGTTCCCATTCCAATCACGGCTTCGCCCGCCCCGGCACCGGCACCGGGACTGCCTCGGTCCCGGCACTCCTGGGCTCCGCTGCCCGTCGGGAACCTGCCCTTTCCCCTCCATCCCGGTCCCCTGATAGCCTCAGCCGAGCTGCTCCAGGCAGCAGTGGGGGATCTCCTCATCCTTCTTTTGCTCCCTGGCACAAAGAGTAACAATACAAAGGAAAAAAAGAAAATAAACGAAAAAACAACAGAGTTTTCTGTGCTGATCCACCTGGATGCTGAGAAGAGCTCAACTGAGACACCTCTGCCTCTCTCCTCTCCTCTCCTCTCCTCTCCTCTCCTCTCCTCTCCTCTCCTCTCCTCTCCTCTCCTCTCCTCTCCTCTCCTCTCCTCTCCTCTCCTCTCCCGTGCCCACCTTCCCTCATGCACCGCACTCGGCTCTCCCAGCCCACCCTGCAATAAACCCAAGTGTGTTTGCAGAAGACAGGTCTCCCCGGCAGTTTCCAAACTCACCTGCAAAATGCTGCTTGCTGCTAGAATCCAGGGCAAAAGCCACCTCATCCCTGGAAGCCGGGATTAAATACATTTGATTGAACCCAGATTTAGAGCCGTTTTGAACAAAAACACCGCTTCGTGGAATGCAGAGCAATCCTGAACTGGCAACCTAGCCTAGGCACTCTGCCTTTTTCTCTTGGCTCTTTGGGGATTTTATTAAAGACAGATCTGACGTCACGGTGAAGGACAAGCCCTGCATTTTTCCTCTGGAGAAACTTTTCCTGCCTTCACTTCTTCATTTTTGTGTGTGGTGTTGTCCCACCTCCTGCATTTCAGTGCATCGCCGTGAGCCAAAGGGCTCTTAAAGGGAAAGCTGCAGCGCCGGGGTCCAACACGCTGCGATCTCAGCACAGCTCCGAAAGGCTCAGGGCTCATCCCTCCTGTTGCTGAAGGCGTTCAGACTCTTGCAATGTAGCTAGTACAGCAAGAAACGTTTGATCTGGCTTTACTGGTCGCAATCAGTGACACGACACGTATACAATTATTCACAGATGTCTGATTTATTTGATTTTTTAAAGGAGTGACTTCATTTGAAGAGCAAAAGGATATTTGTACTCTGCACACCCTGTGGGAAGCAGTCTGACGACTCCTTTGGGACTCCCCTCTTTACAGAGCAACCCTAGACCACACGATCCCCTGCCATGCTGCACATGATTTCATGATTTCATGTTTTCCTTCCATGATTTCAGTGTTTAGGAGTGTATCAGCCTTGGTGCAGTTACACTTCTATCCTGAGCTAGCAGTGGGCACGACAAACATTGTCCAGGTACATGGGAGTGCAAACCCCACCCTGAACCCAAAACTCACCCCAAACTCTCTGACCACCTGTATCCCTGCTAATGTATGCCCTGATTTTAGCTGAGAAACGTCTGATGTATTTTTCTTCTTTTACTTAGGCATAGGTGTATGCTTTTCCCCAGCCATTCTAAATCTGAATTTGAAAGAATTTAAAGTCTCTTTCATCCTTAAACTGAAATAGAATATAATAAGGAAAATGAGTGCTAGGAAAGGGAAGGAAAACCCTGTTAAACAGCTTCACAGGTCTTAAATGTAAGAGTTTATTTATGGGCTGAAATAAGCATCAAGGTAAATTTAGAATTTCTTCTTGATGTGACAGGCTGGGCAGTAACAGGTGGGTGAATCACTCTGGTGGCCAAACTAGAACCGAGATGTTTCCTTAACTTCTGCTCAACTTTTGCTACCATCTGGAACTCAGGTGGGCTGGATTGGGTTGGGAGGAGCCACTCCCACCCCCTCACCCTAAGCAGCCATCCAACACAAGAAGGACATGGAGCTGTTGGAATGAGTCCAGAGGAGGCCACTAAGATGATCAGGGGGATAGGGTACCTCGCCTGTGAGGAAGGGCAGTGAGAGTTCAAGTTATTCAGCCTGGAGAAGAGAAGGCACCAAGAAGACCCTTTAGCACTTTCCGGTACAGAAAAGGGCTCCAAGATAGCAGGGGAGGGTTCTTTGGCCTTCATGTAGTGACTGGACAAGGAGAAATATCTTTATGCTGAAAGAGGCTAGATTTAGATTAGTTATTGGGAAGAAATCCTTCCCTGTGAGAATTGTGAGAGACTGGAACAAGTTCTCCTAAGAAACTGTGAAGTGCTCAAGATCAGGACCTCTGGTCTTGGGTGGGGCTCTGAGCAATCTGGTCTAGTTGTACGTGCCCACAGAAGGGGGATTGGAACCAGGAGATCTTTAAAATCCCTTCCTACCCGAACTATTCTATGATTCTATCCCAGCCCTCCTGGGTATCTGGTGCTGTGTGGGGTTTGCTCCTCAGACTTGGCACAGCCAGATGCTCAAGGCTAGAGCTGACACTGGGTGGGGTGGGGTGGGGTGGGTGGGAAATCTGCTCTTGCCGCTTCTGGTCACACAACAGCTTCTCCCTTCATGCTGGGTGACATGGCATGGGCAGTTTAATGGTTTCACACCAGCTGGACCAGGGAGCTCTAAAAGATCAGTTTGTGTGACAGTCTGGACAGACAGCTGCTCTGGAAGATGATTCAAACAGAATTAAATGTAAACTAAAGGAAGTTCCACAAGCTGCCTTCCTCCTCCAGCACCTTCACCCCTACCACAGCCTCTTCCCAGGACTCACAGCCCTGAAGACCAGGACCAGGATTGTGTCAGGTTCTTCCAGAAATATATTTATTCTTCCTCCTCTATATCATCTCCATTTTTCCTCACTTCCTCCTCTGTTTGTTCATTCCAGCTTTTTCTATTTCAATATTTCTCTCTCACCCTGCTGTCACCAGCACATCCTTCCTTGTCCAGTGTTGATATTCTGCTGGGGAATGTGGAACAAACCCTGCTATCTTGGTGTCACCCAGGTGGTGATCTTCTGCACCTGGATATTACTGAGTGCCAGACTTTGGGCTCCAAACCTCTAAGACTTTAGCACAGAGTAAAAGGCTCAGATGTAAATCTGACAGCTAATATTTCATACCAATTGTGATTGCTGGCTTGGAGATGAAGGAGCCATGATAGCAGGTCTAGAGAAAATGACTTTCCAAATGAAGGAGGAACAAGAGTTCAAAGCTCCTGTGATATCAGACTACAACATCAAGGGAAAGAGCACTTTAGAAATGACATAAAAATGGCATTTTATTGGTTTTGGATTTTTCACAAAAAACTTTTGGCTATCTCCCTCTCTTTGACTATTTCCTCAACATATTTCATTGCCTCAGTGAATTCCTTAGTAAAATCTGTGGTCAAGTGTGTCAGCAAGGATGAAGTCAGAGATGTGGACATCTGGCTGTTTGAAGCTCCACAGCCCACCTCAGCTGGCTTGTGAGTTTGTCATGAACTTAAGAGTGATCGTAAACCAGGAATTCTCTTTTAGCTTGGACGAGACAGGGGTCAAGCACTGGGCCTGCAGCCCCAGGGCAGGGGTGCTGAGACATCCAGGTGCTTGAGCAGCCTTTCTGGTAGTGATTCCTGTGTGGATACGGCACACTGGGACACTTACAGGTGTGTCTGTGTGTAATGTTATTTCATTAAATCCCAGATTACAGGGACATTTTGGC
Source organism: Hirundo rustica (assembly GCF_015227805.2). NCBI lineage: Eukaryota > Metazoa > Chordata > Aves > Passeriformes > Hirundinidae > Hirundo > Hirundo rustica. The sequence goes on from NC_053450.1 coordinate 7,402,791, forward strand.
TCTTGTTGAACTCTTTGATAGTAGCAGCCCAAACCTGGGCTTCTATGAGTTCTCAGGTCTTTCTAAGGATGACAATGCTAAAAGAGATCACTGCAGTCCTGTCTCACAGGATCCACAAGATCCTGGGGGGTCTTGTGCTGACCCCAGTAAGTGAAAGCTCTAAAGACACTTCTCTGTCTAGTTCAAAGACTTGAATTTAAGATCTTCAAATGTTGGAAAATCCACTTCATGTTTTGATGAGTTCAGTTACTTCACTATTAAATATTTGTGCCATATTTCAGTCTGAGTTTGCTGGTTTCATCTTTCTGCCAATGTCTGCTTGGCTGATGAGAATTCAGCATCTTCTTCCAACATATAAATATGCAAAAGTTCCATAAATCACTGCTGACTCTTTAATAAAACAAGGAAGCCTCATTGCTTTTAATTCCCCATGTCAAAGTTGCTTTTTGGCAACTTGAATGTAATAATTTTATGACTTTTATCTCTTTCCCTTTCCCTTTCCATGGACATTATATCTGCAAATGCCACTATCCATCACTCTACAGCCATCAACAGTGAACAGGAAATAGACAGCATGTCCCAGCTCAAGCTAGCTCTGATCCTCTCAGGCTAATGCTTTAATATCCCTTCTTCCTCAACACATCCCTTATGCCTCTAGGCCACATAAACAGGTTTCTCAATTTGACTTAATTTTACAGTCTTCTTAGAACAAATGAACTGGGAACTAGATTGATGTATTTTATGCTCTTTGATTTGTCTCACACTTTTACTGAAGGCTGTAGGAAGCCAAAGAATACAGGGAGTATTAAGAACAGAAAGAGAGCTCAGGGAGGATGGGTACTGTTTTCTCTTGGAAATGCATGGCAGGAATAGCTCCTTGCCTGTAGCAGATTTCCTTTGTAAATAAGTGATATCAGAGTCTACCTAAAAGTCCAAGGGAAAGAAAGGAAAAAAAACCAAAACCAAAACCAAATACAAATACAAAAAAAACCCCCAACAACAAACAAACAAACAAACAAACAAAATAACAAAATAACAACCACCCAAAACCAACCACACAAAACACCTTGGACTTTCCTGACTCATAAAAGGTAAAGGTAATGAAAGAGGTAAACTCATGAACCTGATTTTTAAATGAGCCAAACCGCTAGTTGTTTTAGTTTCCTATCAGGGTGGTCTTTCTTCTGCTTTTCTCTGTGATGAAGGTGACATCCCTTTCAATCAGCAGAAAGGCTGGGGTACTGGAATGGAAAGGGAGGTGGAGAAGTCAAATTGCAGTGTCAATTATTGCTATTGTTACTGACACTACTTAGGTGATAGGAAGGAGAGTTACATCAGCCTGGGCCTTTGAAATATCGAAGAAGCTTTACAAACAAGAGTATGAAAACATCTGTTTTAGCTGACTCTTGATAATATCAAGCATCTGAACTCTCAGCCAGCCCCACTTCAGCATAGGGGAATATCTCATTTTCAGAGCTGCTGGCCTTTGCAGATGAGACTTCACATTTAAGTGAAAGAAGCTGCAATATCACAGGAAGACTCACTCTTTTTCTGTCTAGAGTCTTTCCAAAGAAGAAGATGGACAGGAATCACACTGTGGATAGAGAACCAAACACTCATTTGCTCCTGTTCAGCCTTGTGTCCCCCTGATGCAGTGATGCAGAAGGTACCAGGAGCTAAAGTGGTAAATCCAGCACTGAATTCCCTCAGTCCTTTAGAAAATGCCAGATGAAGGGATTTACCTTGGAATGTTGCTCAGCCCAGGTTTCCATTACTGAGAGCATATGCACCGTGCTGTGTGGCGTGAACTCCTTATGCCAGAATATTTGTGAGACTGATCAGACACCCAGCTGCTAAACAGAAAATCAGCTGGTTCAGGTAAACCAGCCTGCGTGTCAGCACTCCAGGACCAACTGGTCATTTCTCCAAAGAGCTGGATTAAATCAGCTCCACTGATTTAGTTGAGGCAGCAGCCAAGTCTGAAAAATGGAACATTCAATATTTAATTCATTCATGCAGCCAAAACAATTTATTCCCACCATTTGAGCAGGACTGTTGCCTTTGAGAAGGCATGACTGTGGTTTCATTCCCCATAAATAAAGCCAGATTTATTAGGACAGGTCTTCAGCTGGTGTCAATCTGTGTGACTCCTTTGATTTCAGCAGTACTAATCTAGCTGAAAGCATCTGAGCTGTTCCACTGTGAGCAAAAATGTACAGGCACCAATGACAGTAGCTAAGAAAAAAAAAATCATTAAAATACTGTTTTCTGTAGTTTCCAATATAAAAGATTATAGAAATTTATATCAATTTTATAATCCATTAGATTGTCAGTTACTGATGACAGCAACATTGTATTTTCTTCATTGTATTTTCTTCATTGCCCTCAATAGCAGTGACCTCACTACTGTGTTCATCCATTCTTAAATTCTCACAACTTCTTGATGGACATTTATGTGGGCAAAACACATGCTCTGATGGTTTTGAACCACTACCAGACATTTGTTAGAAAAACAACCATACCCTAGAGTATCCAGTGTTTTTCCTGAGTAATTGTCTGTTCTAATATCTGCCTACAAACTCCCACGAATTGCTTAATTAAAGCTTTTAAATGGAACTTGCAATAAAAATTAATAACAATAATTTTAAAAATCAAACACAAAGCCATCACATGAGATACTAAGCTCTAAAAGTAATTAATGACCAAAATGAACAGGTGATAAAGAATGAGAAAACTGTCAGAAATAGTAACAAACTCTTAATAATTCCTTGCTGTAGAAAAGCAGTCTTCTGGAAATAAATATTTACATAATATTTACTAACCATTAAAAGAAGCTGGCTTAATAATACATATTGAGTCTGAGCCTCAGCTGGTTTAAGTATGAAGTACTTGGAGTTGCATTGATTTTCGGCATTCATGGGTGCAATGTATTATTCATAAATATTAGTTCAACTATTTGAGCAAATGCAGGATGTGCAAGGGAGGAATTAATCTTTGGGCTTGCCTCCTGCAGATGTTTTTCTTAATGTCCATTAAAAGAGAGGAAAATATATTGGCTAACAAACTATGAAAGGATGAAGAATCCTAACAAATATTGCACACATTCCTGAAATGGCACAGCTTGTTCCCTTGGTAGGTTTGTCAGCTTCATGTCATGGTCTCCTGGACAAGTAATTTCATTACATGCTCCAAAAATGATGCTACCTACTGCAGATAATGTCCACATGCTGACAATTCTGTTCTCTGGATCACTGACCACAGAGCTGCAAAATTATACATTAATCTGGCCCTTGTTTAATTTCTGCTAGTGCTGCAATATTACGCAGCCTCTGGGATGGAGTTGGCTACATGAGGAGGGAAATCTCCTCTGTTCTCCAGGAAATTCTATTCTAGGGAAGACTACAGCCAGATTTGAACTTTTCAGCCACACACTGAGGTCCTCCAGCACAGTAGATATGTCTGTGAATTTCTAAGATTGGGTTCGATTACACATCTATTCCACTGGGAAAAAACCCAGCCAAACAAGCCCATGAAATTGCCTTAAATGTACAAGAAGTAAATGAAGTCTATAAAAGAGAAGCATCTCCTGTCTGAGATGGCCTTGTTTTTGTCAGAAAATAGGCCTGCTCTTCTAGCCTAAGTGTTGTTTTTAAAATATTTTTTAATAAATGCAGACAAATAATACTATTTTCCTATTAAAGAAATAATAATGAAACCTTGTGAGATGTTTAGAGAAGTTATGAAAAAATTCCTAAGAGATCAAACCAGTTTGAAACATGAAATATTTGAGGACCAAATATTTTTCCTCTATGGCCCAAGTATCCAAATTCTTCATTTTAACTCTGGTAACATTTTATTCAAATTTTCCTGTGGTATTTGGTTAGTAAACGTTTCACCTTCAACAGAGCTGCTTTCAGTCTGTGTTTCCTGGGGAAATAGAGCTTATGCAATCATTCTGTACGTGTTCATGTCTGTTTGTCTGTGTGCCTTTGCAGTAATTTTTGAGCTTTTTGGGCAAACCCAAGCCAAATTTTGTCAGAAAGATGGGTATCTCACTGATGACGGCATCCCTGCACTTTGTGAAAGGAGGCACCGAGGAAGATAAGAGAGGCCACTGGAGTATCACTTTTGGGAAAAGTGAGGTGTTTATTCACACACTATTAGAGCCAGACAAGCCACACAGCTGAGACCTGTCAGACTGCAGGAAAACAGCTTCAGCTGGAGTTTGCAGTCAGCCACCAGACAAACCTGTGGGGAAAGAGGCTTTTATTGATGTAATGCTCACAAAAATACTGCTACTTTAGGCACACATGTTCACATGCTCTCAAATTCTCATATTTTTATTTTTTATTTCTTGCAAGCAGAACTTCACACTTCCTCTTCTCCCACCCCATGCCAATATTTGTTCTTAATTTGATCTTGGTTATAAAAGCAAAAGAGTTGAAAACAAAGGTATCCATTTTCACACTACCACCTTAGAAGAAAAATATTCAGTCCATTCCAAATTCCTGCCTGGATGCTTTCAAAGTATAACGATACGGTCACTTTCCAGTAGATATAGAGCGGTTCTCTCTAAAGAAGATTAATAAATTGAAGGTCTGATGATATGAGCTCTTTTAGACCTCACCAGAAGGAGGTCTAAAATGAGCACATTCAGAATATGCACATTTTTATTACCATGGATAATTGTATTTGAAGCATTTAAAAATATGACAATGAAGATAATAAACTGCTTTTCCATGCCCTGGAAGGTGCTCATCACAATGTCTGCTAGCATTCAATGTCAGTTGTACAAAATTGGGAGCATTATGGCTTTGTTTCCTAATTTCATTTGGACACTGTTGCCAGCACAACAATCCCAATGCAAAGAAAGGAACCAGGGCACAGGAGGTGATGTACCACACCTGGAGTGCCAGAGCAGAATCACTGCCCTAAGCTCTGATCTTCGTGATCAGTCCTACTTTTTTTCCATCCTTGCCTAGTGTGATAAAGCTTTCCACTCTCTCCTGGTCTGAGGGCACCACACACAGTGATTGCTGTTTCCCTCTGGACTTATTTTTCCTTCCTCTTCTCCTGTCACCCTTTTGGTGCAGAAGACAAGATGTAGACTTGCATTCGACCTCAGGGAAAAGGAGATCAGGCTGGATGAAAGCACTGACACATGCTCAGGGAAAAGGTTGATGCAGTTGATGTCTACCTTGATCCAGCAATGTTTTTCTTCTTCATCAAGTGAAAAAAGGTTTTCCTGGGTTCTGGCAGTACTTCTTTCCCTTTAATATGGCTTTGGTCCATCTCCCTTTAATCTCACCTGAACTTTTGTGTCCCTGAGGAATGGCTGGGCTTCACGTGTTCAGCTAGGACAGGCTTCCAAAAAGAAATTTGGACAAGGAAGATGTACTTTGGACACTATGTGAGACCTCAGAGGGGATCCACAACACCGTGCTTCTTAGGCTGCTTTAGTTTATCCCTGGGTTTAAGCATAAGGAAAATATACAGAGGGAAAAGCCTGTAGTTCTCATATTGAGCAAAAATTGTGGCCAGCATGGTGTCTGGTGTCTGTTTGTTTGTTTTCCCCAGGAAAACCACCCTTTTCTTTACACAGTGGGTACTGTTTTCTTCATCTTCTGTCACCTCCCAAAGGCAATTCAGGTAGAAAAACATCTGACCAATTTGAGGCTTAAAGAAGTTGCTGGGATTACAAGTAAGGTCACCAAGTTAGGAGACCTTTCATGTGTTAAAAACCTCTTGGCATTATTTATTCATTATGTGCTGGGTCAGGGTTCTTGAAATGTGCCCGGGGAAAGTGTCCACACAGATGATGGAGAGGCCTGGCTTCCATCAGGGTACCAGTGATGGAGCACAGCTCCTGGCAAGGGACCTCCTCAGCTGGGAGCCATCACATCAGCCTCCCCCCTGCCTCAGGACTCAGATTGTTTCGGAGCAGGGAATGATGCAGGCTGAGAGCAGGGCCAAGGTCCTGAGCCCCTAGTGAGCTGACTCCAGAGACAAACAGGAAAAATGGGAGGGAGAGGGAGGCAAGGGAATACATCTGAGTACACAGTCAGAGGGCTAGGAAAGACTAAAGGATTCCTCTCGTGTCTCCCCTGCCCCAAGGCACAGCTTGCATTAACTAAACTCTTACTGACAGATGTTTGTCTAACCTTGTCTGTCTGCACAGCTCCTTCCCTCTGCAGTGACCTGTTTCAGGACTTTCCTCTCCTCAGAGAGTTACGTCCTATCTCTACCTGAAATGTCTCTTGCTGCAGAGTAGGTTCACTGCTTCATGGGCACTTTGGGAAAAAAAAAATTCTTTTCTTTGATCTTCATTGCAGAATTTCATGAGTTTAAAGACAACAAACATATATCCACTGCAGCCTTCTGTCTTTTCCTTTGAGGTGCCCCAAACAGAGGCTGGGGCACGGGGACTGGACAGAGGATTGCTCTCCATTTTTCCTAGAGCTCATTTCCCACTTCCTTCTTCATTACCTTGACTATTTCTGCAGGAAGGCACCTATTTCCACTGTAGTGGTTGCTCCCTCTGAGATCAATGACTACTAAACCAAAACAGGCCTCACCTGCACAGCTCAACCCTGTTCACATCTGGAAGAACCAGTCTGGTCACCACTGCAGTAGAAGAAGGAAGATGTCTGCAACAACACTTAAATCTGCTGGGATAAAATGGTTGTCAAAAGCAACAAAATCTCAGCATCAGCAGCCATCCTCAGATCTGCCCTGGCAGGATGAGTAACTGCAGGACTTTACTTCTCCCCATCTCTGTACTTCCCTGTGCTGGATTTCATAATAAATATGAATCCTGTTAATGCATCTTTGGAGAAAATAATTGTCAGTGTGATTGATACAGCTGAGGAGCCCGAGGCACCTCCATGCCTGTTGTTGTGCTGCATGCCTTTATGAAATAATTATTTCATAGGATCTCCATGGGATCTATTATTTTTAAACCTAGGCTTGCATTATCAGCTAATGTCGCCCCTATGCGCTGCTGTTCAAGACAGAAAGGTTTTGAGAGACTCCAGGCTACATTCCAAAGCCCCACTCTAGCTTTTCGTCCAGACAAGAGGGCAGCACAGAGAACCCCTGCTGAGGAAACCTCTCCTACCAGATAGCCACCCACACTACAGGATAGAACAAGGGTTAGATTCCCAATTCACTTGAGCAAATTTCATGTGAAATAGTGGAAAAATCCTTCCTACATTCAGGGTGAAATCACACCACAGCAACTTCATCCTCTTCTACAGTACATACTCTGTCTCCCATACCTTTAAGATCTGTCATGTCTGATGTTCTTTTAATCATGATTTGATTTTCAGAGTGTTCCAAAATGGTCTGTTCTACTTGTTTCAATGTTTTTTCCTAGGTGTTGACAGTATGAAGATTGGTTGATAATTCCCAAGCTCTTCCCTTACCTTCAGAACATCAGACCTATATCTGACCTTTTCTCTCCCTCCTAGGTCTCACATATCCTTCAAGAGAGTGGCTCTCCAGTTTTGCAATTTGAACCAAAACAAAAAAAAAAAAAATTTCTGTGTTTTTAATGAAATCCCTTAGACTGCCTTTTGCCTGCTCTCAGTCGAATTTCTCCTCCCCTCTCACTGGTATTACAATGTTAGTTATAGGCTCATTGCAGTTTTAGTGAAGGCTGAAAGGTGAAAGGCATTAACCACTTCAGCCCTCCAGGCATTATCAGCTTTTCTTCCTCACCAAGTGAAGGACCAGCTTCTTCCTTCATCTTTGTCCTTCTGCTGAAATATTAATAAGAAGCTCTTTGCTATCTTTCACATCCCTTGCTAGTTTTGTTTCATTTTGTGCTTTGGCCTTCATGATTTTGTCCCTACATGTTCCAGCAATTTTTTATAGGCATCTTTAGTAAACTGATCTAGTTTCCACTTCTCACAGGTCCTTATAAAGCATTTGTTTGATGCCTGGAATTGCCAGTCCATACCAGTGTAGGCTGTGATTAACCTCCAGGCTGGAAACTGAGGGAAACCAGGATCCTCTACCAAATCATTTCCACCAGGATGAGGTTGCTAAGAAGAAATATTCTAGGATCATCTTTTCTGTGAGCAAAGAGAAACCTCAGTATTGCATTGGATTGAGAAGCAGGTGCCTAACAAAGAGTTGTGCCATCAAATGGCAGAAGGTGTCAACCCTCTGTATTCAATTATAGATGTCTCTTTTTTACACTCTTCTTAGAAACTGAGGCATGAGGATTTTGAAGAGCAGTGGGATATTCAGTGGTCTCAAACTCACATCCCTATGCATGAATCCTCTCCCACGTTTTCTTAAAATTTTGCTCTTTCGCTCTAGAAAACCTCAGAATGGAAACACACCCTCACCAACAACCCCAAATTTGGCACTTCTTGTGTCATCTCCCCTGGGAGCTGCAAGTACTTGCTGAGGGATAGCTGTTTCCACTGTGCGTTCCTGTGGAAGAGTGTGGCGAAGAAAGTGCTTGAGTAAATTATCTGCTGTTTGAATCATTGCCATGAATGATAAAACAGATGTTTCTTATGCATGAACTTTTCATGATCTTGAGCTGCAGGCTGGCGGGATAATCAAATATTATTACAGCATGGAACAAGGAGTTGTAATGGGTATATGAATCCCAAATCTAGCTCCCGATGATATAGTTTTTTCCACAGCTTATCCCTTAAACCACACACGTGCTAGTTCTTGCACATCCAGCAGCATTTTCTGTACCAATTCTTAGCCAGAAGTGAGACTTTTGGCAAATTATTTGGAAAACTCCATCAAATGTATATTCCTGCTTCCTCAGCTAATGCTAAGCTCAGTGCCCTTCAATGTGCTCGAAGTCTCTGGAGGTTCTTGGGCATGATTTCTTCTGTTGCCTTGTCCCAGATGAGAATGTCTATTCTTACACCTACCATTAGCATGCCCTGGGCTTTGCAGGAGAAAATGCATCAAAACCTTTTGCAGTGCCGCAGGGACACAAAGCAGCTATAAAGAAAGCTAAAGCAGTTAATTGCTCTGTTTCCCCAAAGCAGCATAAAGGAGTTGTAGCTCCCTGGAGAATCCAGCATTTAAAGAGTAGTTTCTGTTCTATGAAGGGCACAACTCCTAAAATCATAGACATAATTCTCAAAGGGATTTTAGATCACACAGTCCAACTTTTCCCACTGAGGTGGGCCCAAGGTTAGAGGCAGGTTACAGCTGATGATGTTTGCTTGCATCTCTTTATGAACAGAAGTAGTTTATACAATATGTGTCTGGAGAGAGCTTTGTGCCTGCCCATGCGGGATGGCTGAGCTCTCAGAAGGGATTTGCATACCAAATCCTCAGCCTACTCTTTCTGTGCATTTTTCATACCTACTGTAGAGCACCTGACAGGAACCAGTACTGGACACAGCAGCAGAACTCCCTTCTTCCAGTAGCCACTGGCACTTGAACCTAGACTCAAACTTGTCACCGTATGGAAGATTGTGACCCTGCATTTGGGATCCAGGCCAAGCCTTCCTCCAGCTGCACTGCTGGCAGGCAGCAGTGCCCCTTTGAGATCTGCCTTTCCAGTGAGCCTGAGTACATGTAGCAGAGCTGAATATTCCTGACATTCTGCACATGTTCATCTGAGGTCAGCTCTGGATTATGGGACTGCACCATTCTCTTCTCATAAACAGGAAAAAAAAGAGGAGCTTTTGTATAAATGGCTCTCATCTTTAGCAATTCCTTGCAGCACCTCCTCACACTCACCCTACTAATCATGAGGTTAAGGAAATACAGTTTGAAAGATGTGGTAATGACTTGGAACCCAGCACAAGCAGTAAAAAATTGTACTGCTTTAGGAAATATTGTCATTATCTCATAAATACAGCATATCTGCATAGTCTCTGTCTTAGCACATATGGACCATGGAGAGGAAATTATATTACATCATCACATTATCATGTGAGGTTGGCCAGCATTTTGGGAGCTGATCCTTAATTCCAGGATCAGATGAGAACAAAAAGGAGAAAGAAACTAGTGAGAGGTAGAGCTATATCAAGGTAGAATGTTCAAATTTTTAAAATAAATTTTCATCTGAGACAGTTTTACAGTGGCAGAGATATAAACCCATCTTCCCCCAATTTGGTCAATGTTTCCATGGAATGAAGTTCTTTGTGTGCAGTTTATTCATGTGTTGAAATCATTTGCTTGGTGTGGCTGAGTCCCTCCATGCCGGGCGGGTGTGGGCCCCTGGCTGGCTCAGATCTGCTCAGCGGCCAAAGCGTTTTTGGTCCGGGTTTGCAAGCAGGTTATCTTTACCTGCTGGACTCGGCTTCTCAGCAGCAGCTGGTCCAAATTGTGTTGTGACTGCGGCGGTAGATAAAAGGATGGCTCTTGGCTAAGCAGGTTTAAAGATGGTTTATTCAGGCCCGAGCGGCGGGAGCTCCGCAGCTCGTCCAAACTGCCAGCCAGAGAGACTCTTTGAATTTCCCACCCCGAACTTATAAGCAGGGGAGGATTTTGGGGAGGTAACAACAGGACAGCAAATCAGGGAATTCAGGGGGTAACAGGGGGTGTCCACTTCCAAGCTCTTGACCACTGACAAAAGGGGAAAAGGGGATTCCCCCGGGTACCAGCCTATCACTCGACGCCTCTCCTGGGACTTTCCCGAGCCCGGAGAGGGGTCCCGAGGTGACAGACAGGATGCCCCAGAGCAGGGGGGAGAGGGGATTGACAATGATAGGTGGGGGGTGGGATGATTGACATGAAACAACTTGTTATACAGAAAACTCAAAGGGGAGGAACCGTTACAGAACTAGGGGCACAGTGGAATGAACCATAACATAAAACTTCTTCTAAAAACTTGATAAAACAATTCTTGCACTGCCACAGCTTTGTTGTGTCCTAAAGCAGCAGAGACATCTATTTTCCTTTACCATATGAAATAAGAGTGCTTGAAACACAGGCCAGAGCAATGCATTCAGTTTGGCCCTGTATGATACTCATCAAACCCTCAGCAACAGGGAAGACCTAAAGGATGAATAAAAGTGTATTTGTAACATCTGCCATGGTAGGAGGCTCACCTGAGCTGTCTGCTCTGCAGTCACAGGCAGCTGAGCCAGTGGAGTTCATGGGTTAGATTATCCACCCACACAGGTGTGTACTTCTGAAGGTGAGCCATCCCCTCAGCCCCACATTACTGCTTGGTTGTCCATGGAATCACAGTCATAGAATCATAGAATGGTTTGGGTTGGAAGGCACCTCAAAGATCATCGAGTTCCATCCCCTCTGCTGTGGGCAGGGACATCTTCCACCAGTCCAGGTGGCTCAAAGGTTGGCCACACAGGGAACCTGCATTAGCTTGGTCATGTACAGAGATGTGACCTTTGTGACCTATTTGATGTGACTTATTTGACCTCAGAACTACTCACTGACTTCTGCAGGAATCTGCAGAAGTCACCCTTCCATGGAACTGAATGGTTTGGGGGTTTGGATTTGTTTTCCATGAGGAAGTTTGCTATGTGGTGGAAAGGACTCACTGATGGATATGCAATGACAGATACATACAAGGGAGTCTGAGCTAGCAGCCAGGTTTGACATGTTTAGTTTCTAACAATATATGAAGAAAAATAGGTTAAAAAGTACAGCGAAAATTTGGGCAACTCATATATCCTGCTTCATAACCCTTTGTTAAAAACCAAGATATGCCTACACATATTAATGAAGTGGGCTCTGAAATCTCTGTACAGTAATATGTAGATATGCCTTATGCATTACCTGCTCAGACCAGGGACATTTTTATGGGATTTAAGATCACCTCTCTTGCATCCTGTGAATCAAAGGTCACAGACTATCACCCAGTTGCCTGCAATGAGACCATGCTAAAAGATTATCTTGAAAAGCCTCCAGCCAGGGCTGGAAAAAGCAGGAGACTGAGCAGCCACCACTCCTCTTGGTGACTTGTTTTAGCAATCTAATCAGTCTGCTTTTGCAGAGACTGGTAGATCTTGCCTTGACCCTCAGCTTGTCTCATGTTAACTGATAGTTTTTGTATTCTGCACAACTTCTCTTGGTGTTTTCTCCATGCCTCCAAGAAGCATCTCACTCTTCTTACCTAGTAACTTACAGAAGCCAATTTTTCTAATAACTTGCTTATTTCATTGTGAGATATTTTCCTGCTGCCCCATTGTTTCGTTTGGGTTTTTTTCTATGGCTTTTCTCTGCTTCCTCTCCCATTTTTCAGCATCCCTTTAAAAACAGAGTTTTCAGGCCAAGGCGTAGTACTCCAGTACACACTGCTGCTACAAAACCAGGTAGAAATCACATCTCTTCTCTTGCTCACTTTCCTCCCCTGATGATCACAAAAAATGATGTAATTTATCCCAGCATCATTCTTAAGGTTCAAATTCATCTGTGCATCCAATATCATTTCAGGTCTGCTTTGGTCTGTGCTTCTAGGATTCAGCTGGCACCTTTATTCACTCACATGTAATTTGAACAGCCTTAATTTACAAAATGTTTCATCATCTCTTTATTATTGCCTAAGCAAAGGAAAAAAATAGCAATCTGACAAGATTTATGTCATTAGGAAGATCAAGTTTCAACCCCAAAACTGCTGAAAAAAACTTGGGTTTGGACCAATCTCTGTGAAATCCACTAAGAGATCTATTGCTTGATATAATGTACTCACTCGAAAAAGTAAATAAATTGATAACTGACAGTTAAGTAGTTCTTTAGTCCATTAATATTTGTGCTTCAGTGTTGTACAGGGCACATTTTATTGTAGTTTATTTAGAAAATTATGTGGTACTAAAATCCTAAAATATCTAGAGTATGTTCAAGCTATGTGTCTCCTTATTCAATTTACTGCCATATACAAAATATATTTTTGTTAAATAAGAGTCATTTTCATATTAACATGTCATTAACAGTCATTAATTGCATAAGCCTTAAGCTTTATTGTTGATTTATGAACATGTCTCTTTTTAATACAAACAGCTCATTGGCTTTAAGCCTATCTTCGCATTTTCTTGTTTTGTCTTCAACAAACATTGCCAGAAAATTAACATTTTTCCAGTAATTTGTAGTTTCCCCAGTATTGTGAGATAAAAAGGGAACATCAGGGAACCAGACACGACATCAGCTTCACTTTAAGATGCCTGAGTCAAAGTTATCCAGACCTGCTGTTGTTGCTTGCTCTCTGAACCCCTGGAGGCTCAGAAGGTAGTTTGTCATCTGCATGTGATCTCAGTGTATCACCCTTCCTGATCCCAAACACAGACAGGATGCACGCTACCTCCATTGTTACTGGCATCTGAGTTATTCCTGATATACTTAAAAACCCCCTTCTCCTTCTTGCCTTTGCCCTTTTAACTCTGGGGAGGGTCCAACTTCTCTTATCAACCATGTAATCAGAGAGAAATCCCAAAACATATTCCCAACCTTTTCATTTGTAATATTGCTTCATTTTTTAATTGTTTGTACTTCCTGCTTTTACTTGCCAATTGTACTTCTAACTAAAGCTGGCGTGTTTCGGTGTGTTTGTTTGTTTGTTTGTTTGGTTTTTGTTTTGTTTTGTTTTGTTTTAATTTTCTGATGGTTTGACACTTCTTTTATCAATGAAGTCCAACTGTTACCCTTGATGACTCTTGTTTTTCTTTTAGTGCATTATTAGTTGTGATACTTGAGTTTATGGGTGTGGCTTGCCTCCCTCATGGAGCCCCAGCTCCGTTCTCACCCTGGCTAGCTCGAGAGACAAACCACAGTTGGGAGGTTCTTTCCTCAGGGTCCCAAAATCCAGGAGTGACCGAGAACCTTTCCCTTAGGGGAGAGAGAGTCCCCATCGATGGCAAAGGAAGGCCTGCCCTTGATCCGAGTGTCAAACCAGGGCTTTATTCAGTCTTTTTTCTGTGGTCCTGCCCCAGCCCAGGTCAGGAGCTCCTTCACACTCCCCAAATCAAGAGATTCTGGCTGCGTGTTGCTTCGGTTTATATCCAAGGAAAGGGCTAAAAGCAGGGACAAGCCAATACCCAATCAGGGATAAGGTGGGAGTGGAACAAGGTTGGATTACATTCCAGGAAGGGAACAATGTGGGATATGGGCAGGGACAAACTTTGGGATAGTACATTTTCCAGGGGAACAGGGGGGTACAGAAGAAACCATTACAAAACCCAATATAAAAATGAAATGCAATATGAAACCAAATAATACACAGCAACATATGGGTAAACCTCACTGTTTCTATTTCTGCTCTTAGAAATGCTGAACAAGTAATAAAAAGAGTTTGAAACTTCAGGAGGAGACTCTTAGCATACCGACACATAGAGCATCCAAAAATAATGATTAAAAAATACAAATCATTTCAAGCAAACTATTGGTGATTTTGTTAAAGCATCTACCAGAAGGCATCAGAGCAGTGCACAGGGTATTGGTTTGATTATTGGGATAATTTAGCCACTGGGTGATCTCTGACACCACCTGGTTGTGTGACCACTTCCAACTTTTTCTCTGCATTTGCCCTTTGAAAATGAACAGATTACATTAAATAAAATGTATAATAAATATCTATGTTTAAGAAGAGTTCAGTGAAGACTTCAGACACAATCATAAATCTGATGTTTTTAACTGTTGAAGACTTAACTAGCAACAAAAAATTTTTCATCTGCATATTTCCCCTTGTTTGTTTGCTTTTTTAATATGCAGTTTCCCAGGGTTTTTTTTTTTGTTTTGTTTTTTGTTTTTACTGAAGGAAGAAAGCAGCTTTCTTTTCATACACTGCTGTTTGTTTGCTTGGTTTTCTAATATGCTGCTCCCATGGACTTCTTTTTTTGTGGCAAGGGAAGAATCCCACAATGTTTTTGCATCGTTCTCCACTCTCAGCAGCAGCAGCACAGCTCGAGCTCCAGAGCAGAGACAGAGCTGCTCTGAAGCCTTTGCAGGAAACCTCTGAGCCTCAGCCTGCAGGTGTTGAGCAGTGCTGTGCTGTTGAGCCTGATGTGGTGGGCACAGGTGAGTTTACACAGAGATCGTGTCTCTTTTTGCCTTGTGCTTTTATGTCTCTGTACCCCTGTCAGTGAGGTTTTACTGACAAGGGGCCGTGCTGTGTAAAACACGAGTATATGTGGCCACACATTCCCCTTCCAGCCTTGTTAACAGGCTCACAGAATTTGCTTGAGAATCACCTGTGACAGAAAAATGCTGGTTTTATTATTAAAGTGCTGCTCAGGTGAATACATCTGGAATTCCACACAATAAAAGAAAAAGGCAAACCTCTTAACCCTAGCCTTCCTTGCAGTGAAACTTTTAAGGCCAGCAGACAGAAAAGCTGTTCTTGCATTTCTCAGAAAGATTAGAATAGTAAAGGAAGTCTGACAAATGTCTCTATAACTCTCCCTGTGCTATGACAAGTTATGTTAAATATTTGTGTTGCTCAAATCTTATGCTGCATGTTGTGATCCACCAGCTGTGAAGGCAGTGCAGGAGACACAGGGAGCAGAGGAAGCTACTGAAATCTGTGGAGGATTTCTTTGCAGATGATGGGATTACTCCTGGCAGGTCATGTTCCTCTCCACAAAGCTATCACTGGCTGATCTTACCAGGGCTTTGTGCCACCAGCTGTGATCTTCTACTCTGGAACACTTTTTAGGAAACAACTAGAAAATGTGATTTCTTTAGTCATTCAAATTAATTACAGGTTGAACATATGTATAGGAAGCTTAAACTCATGGCTGTGTTTCCTTACTGCCCTCAGAAAAAAATTTTAATTGGTCTTGTTCTGAAGATGCTGGAATGTATGTGTTTTATTGGAAATTCTCTTGAAGAGTTGCAAACTAAGTTTTGTGTTTGTCTCTCTTTTGCTGAGGCCACTTACTAGTCTCCCACTTCAGTTCTTGTTTTGATGTTTTTTGCTTGCACAATGCAAAACACGAATGACACCAGCAAGAGACACATGACCTATTGGTTGACCCCAATCTCTGGGTGAGGTACCTGCCTATTTCCACTCTTCCTTAGAGAATACTGGGGAATACATTCCCTCTGTCAGATAACACCACCCAAGATACACCTTCAAGTCCGCTCCCTTGACTATTCACTTTGACTTAATACTGACTGTAACTTGTACTTTGTTTTGGAGTGAACTGTCTCTTCCTGAAAAACAAAACCTGCCGTGAGGCACAGTTCAGCTTAAAGGTCCTTCCCACCAAACAGGACGAGTAAGTTTGCAATGTACGCAGCTCCAACCCTCACAGCGACCCTGCAGCCCTGCGTCCTCCAGCACAAGCACTCCTCCAAGGCAGGTCATGCAGTCAGATGGCCTGCTCCATCAAACACCCCTGGTCCACACAGTGGTCCGCAAGCCGCTCCGAACAGCTGAAGCAGAACTAAAGCAGATCAGTTGGTAAGGATATCTCAGAGGCACAGAGCACCTGATGCCAGGAAAACACCAGTGCCAACTGCCGTGAACTGTGACAACCAGAGAGTGCCATGATTGAATGATGTGGGCACAAGACTTCTGCGCCATTTGGCTCTGGGTGCATATTCACCCTTGACTGGCTATAGTAGTTTAAATAATTTAATATACATGCAGCCTGAAATGTCCTTGCCCATGTGGGAACTGACAGTGGTCAGAAATTAGATTTTAGGCTCCAGGCAGTAGCTCAAAGCCTGTGGGAAAAGCCAAGTACATAACTCTCTCACTTGGGCTTGGTAAATCATAAGAAGGAATGCAAAACAATCCCTGCAGATATCTTCTTCCTGATGCCTGGTGTTTTTCCAAGTTGTTTATGGTAAAGATGTTTACTGAGAGGCATTGGTCTGAAACAACCAATAATATTCATTGTACCAGAACACTGGATAAAAGAGCTTATCTTTCAATAAACCTTTGCTATAATGCCCTCCAAAGAAACTGGATTTCTACATATCATTGAGCCATCCCAAATGGTAACGATATGCCCATGCAACTTATGAAGTCTTCCCATTTGAGCCTTCTGTTAGGCTTAAGAGAGACTTAATATTTTAATTCTTCATAAATTATTCATAGTAAACATTTTAAAAGCTGAAATAACTAAACATGTTTTAATACATGTCTAACCTATATGATCTTTCACTAAGTAACCACCTCCAGTAGTGTAGAATATACCAGTATCCATAAATGGTGAAAGAGCCTGGAATCCCCAACAGCCATCCAAACAACAATAAATTACTGTTATTTTCACAATGTGTAATGAGAATACTATTTGAGATACATCATACTCTTTACACAGTGCAAGAGGCATCCTCTGTTACTTGAATCCTATCATTTCCCTTGGAAAAGGGTCATGGAAATGAAACCCACAAAGTTTATATTTAAATAACATTGTAGGCCTGGCTGCAACCCATGACAGTAGTGAAAATGCTTAATTAAGGTTTCCAGTTTACCCCTAATTCACTCCACATTGCTCAAGTATTACAGCATATGTCTCACGTTGTGCTTACAGTGAGATCCTTCAGGGACTGAAGAGTCCCTCCACACCCAGGCAGTTTGGGTCAATCAGAAAGTATTTTATTACCTCTGAGTGATCTTTAATGTTATTTGAATACCGCAGTTTGGGTATTCAAATAATTCAGCATTCAAATATGGCAATGTTATTAGCAAAGCTGTAAAAGTTTACTGCTTGATTATTTCCTTCTACCACTACAACATGCAAAGATAAAGCACTAAGCAAAGGTCTTAGGAGACAAGACTTTCTTACAAGGTTTCTAGGTGACTTTGAACTACCACTTAGGTCCACATTTAACCCAACTATGATTTGAGGCTACCTACATTGTCAAAGGATGAGAAAGACAAAGGAAGTTTAAAAAGAGCAGAAGCTTTCAGAGAGAAGCTAATTATGCATTAATTAGAATTGTCCAGGCAACTGACCTTCTTTGAAAGTTGCAGGAACTTTGGCCAGCTGTTTTCCTGCTCGAGGATGTTCAGTCCAGGAAGCAAACTAAATAAAAGATATTTGGGCATATGCCTTCAGGCAGCAGATGTTTAACTGGTAGACATTTGGTTTGTGTAATGGGGAGCATTGTAAAAAATATTCCCTAGAGATCAAGAGATGGAGCATCCACAGTAGCTCAGCTGCTCCAGTGGAGTCCTGTAAGTAGGACATGATGTGCACATGATCCTGAAACTCACACAAAGGGTACGCTTTTCCCTCGCCTGTGTGCATCACTTTCATACGGTGATAGCTCAGACCAGTCTAAATTGAAAGAGGGTAAATTTAGATTAGATATTAGGAAGAAACTGTTTACTGTGAGAGTAAAGGGAGGTGAGGCACTGGCACAAGTTGTCCAGAGAAGCTGTGGCTGCCGCAGCCCTGGAGTTCAACACCAGACTGGACAGGGTCTGGTCTAGTGGGAGGTGTCGCTGCCCAAGGCAGAAGGGGTTGGAACAAGAGGTCCTTCTGCTCCCTTCCACCTTAAACTGCTCTATGATTCCATGATGACCAGCCTGACTCTGCCATTGCTCTGGTGAGCAGCACATCCCAAACAAGCACAGGAGAACTGTTGAAGAAGAGCTGAAGCTTTGTTGTTGCTGTTCTTGTTAGTGCCTGGTTCATCTGGCCTTGTCCAAGGTTATAGTTTATCCCCTGACATCCTGCTGCTCATTGTAAATTTTTATTTACTACACAGACTCTTCTTTAAGAGTAACCCAAGTTTACAGCAAATTGAATATCATCCAAATGTGAAATATTTGGATTTATAAAGTTCCTTAGCTGGTATTTAGTTTTTACTGACAATTGTATTTATTTTTACAGAGACAGTGTGTTTTTTTGGTTTGGTTTTTTTTTTTTCCCCATGTCTTGCAACATTAGTAAGAGAGACACAGAGGATTAACCCTTCTACATCCAGACCACAAAAACCCAAAGCACACCCAGCCAAGCTGAAGAGCTGTAGACAGACTACTCATGGGAAAACCACTATACCTGTGAGGCCTCCCAAAACCAAGGTCATCTTTGTACTGAGAGTGCACATTTAGCTAGAAGTTCATGCCCTTAGTGAACCCAGTGTAATAAACTGTTATTATAACCAAGTTATGATATCTTAGTTCTGGCAACTTCCTCAGTGAGTGGCTTTTCCTGCCACAGACCTATTGAGTCTACAAACTAATTTCAATTTCGAGGCTAATTTCCATTTTCAAGGGATGTCTGCATCAAGTGACAACCACATAGCCTGTAGTAACTCAGGTATGATTTCAACTGACTAGGACAAGGAGCAACAGCCCAGAGCTTTAATGAGGATTTGTTTTCTGAGGCAGATAAACCAGCCTACCCCTAGGCCATCAACAGCCTGCTACTAACACCTGAAGGGGTGTGCTGGTTGGCATGGGACAGAACTGGAGTAACTTTGGTGCTGGCAGTTAAACTTTAGGTATGACCATGGCATGATTAGGTCTATTCCCCTATTTTAACACTACAGCCGTAGTCACACAAGTCTGAATCCAGCTTGATGTTCCTAATCCTGATGACTGCCTGCAAGTTAGCTCAGACACTCAAAATTCCAGAGGGTCGTACTTTATTAAGACCTCCTGTTATTTCATGAGGCAGTGTTATTTCATGGCAGTTGAGGCTCCGTTTTTTACAGGACATAAGACAAAGAGAGGTCGGTTTGCCAGGAATGGATGTGTTCATTCTCCCTCCATATATGCATCACAGATGTCTCACAAGACAAAAAGCTAAGGCTGTTCTGCAGCAGCACAGATAATTTATGTTCCCCTTCCACAGCTAACTGTCCTTCCACGACTACAAAATATTTCCTTCTCCTTCCTCCCCCCCCAAAAAACAAACAAAAAAACCCCCACCACACTTGGTAGGGATGCCTGGTGGGATGATGGAATGTCTGTTACACTGAAATAGGGGATTGTGCTGGCTAAATATTTATGTGTGGAGTGTAACTTTTATGTAAGTTGTTATCTTTAAACGTTCAGCATCAGTTCCTCACATAAGATGCCCTCTGTTCCTGCAGAGTGAACACATGACAAAGACTGTGATGCTGAAATATTTTGTGTTCTGGGGTTTAGAATGTCTCTCCTCTTAGGGCAGGATGCAATACGTGATGATTAGGCAGGATGATTAGGAAGTGTTTAACTGGAATGGGAAGGCAGGCAATGTTTTTACTCAACTGAAGACCCATTATAGCTAAAATAACGTTTTGTCCTGAAATGAAATACAGACTTAAGTCCAAAAGTAGAACCTGTGTTGCCAACTTGCAATTCTGAGACAAAACTATGGGGGTTTACTGGAACTAAAGCAACTCATGTCTTCCAAAGTAAAGCACACTCCCAGTCATGGGATGAAAAATCCATCATAGACTGAAACCATGAAAGATCAAATCATCAGATATGATGACAAGGGGAAACATGCAAGGGTCAATCTCTTTTTTAGTAAAAATTTCTCTTTTTTTCTCATTATAAGACTAGCTAAGGGCAAACCTTTTTTATCCTCTTTTTATTTTTTTTATCACTGTTTATAGGGAATAGGATGGAGAGGTTTTATATTTGATTTTATGATTTACTGTTCTTGGATTTGAATTTGGGCAAGTTGTTCATCTGTGACTAATTATATTTGCTTTAATGTCATAAACATGTTTTTCTAGAAGAGATTTTCTGTATTTCTTTTGCCTTCTTTACTATGTAGTGAATATAAATTTTTCCTCAAGAAAACCACTCCAGAATCTCACAGTTCTTGCTACTGAATATTTATTAATCACAAAAATATGCTCAAAAACTAGCATTAAAATTGCCCTTAGCTAAATATCACATATAGCCAGAAAGTAAAAGGAGATATGACTGCAATCTGCATTGTTGTCCATATCCCAAGTGCTGTTCTTTAACAACACAGTATCTTTAATAACACAGTATCTCAGTCGTGGCATGGAGGATGAGCATGTTATTACTGTAAACAGATTCTTTCTCTGCTTGTTCTTCCCCACTAATTCCAGTTCTATCACTGATTCAAAAACTACAGGACAAGGTTAACATTAATATTGCTCCACACTCAGAATTTGGAAGTTTTCATTTCCCTGCCACAGTTTTACACAAATTTGCCTTTTCAACAAAACCATGAGGGTTAGAAATGTACTTTTATTTAAAAGAACCAAGCAAAGCCTTGAAAAATCACATTACCTCAAAACTGTCTTCTGAAGGAAAACAAAAATTATGGGTCTTTTAATGATTTCTAGGTCTATTCTTGCCAATTTTACAGTCTGGTCCTGCCACTCTTGCTAAATACAACACAGGATGGAGATCAAGGCAGAGTTCATCAATCTGGCTACATAAAAGCTAAGATGTCTGAGCTAAGATAATCATCCTGTGTCAACATTCCAGAGTCACCAGAAGAAGACAGGGATTGGGGATTGAGCCAATTTATTTTAAACATCTATTTCAGTATGAGAACAATTTTCCCCCGGGACTGACTGAACAGGGTGTGTAGCTCACCATTTGGAATATAGGCATAACAGATGTATAATCTAATTATTGTAGGTGACCTTAATTATATTCTATATGCCCTCAACAGAGCCTCCACAAGTCATGGAGTGCCTTTCAGCATAAAAATGCTCTGAGAAAATACCAACCTTTGCTAAAGGCCAGAGCAGACACCACACATGAAAGAGTGCTCCAAAATAGCATTGAAGTGGACATAAACAATGTGTGTCCTCTGTGCAAGGACAAATTCCACCATCTCATTCCTATCCTGCTCCTGAACTTTGGATGTTAAGGCCCTCTGGGATCTGATAATGAGGTTAAAATATTTCACTCATGAAATTAGCTCTTATAGCACACATGGTCATCTTAAAAGGTCCAGTGCTGGAGCAGTACTGGAAGGGCAGTAAATCCACGATGGAAACACCTCCAAAAACTGAGGACTGATGCTTTGCCCCGTGCAACTCATTGCTATTTGCAGTACATATACTTGCCAAAATCTTTGGAAAACAGAAACCCATTGAAAATCTTCACCACAATCTCTCTTGGTCTGATGCTGAGGTATAAGTAGAATATGTGCTTTCTTTTCTCATGCCAAGCCACGACAATACTCAGTAATGGGTGCTTCCCATGTTATTCTTGCTGTGGGACAGAGAGAGTCTAGCTCAGAAGCACCATGGCAAAAAGCACAAGCCTAATTGCCTTGAAATTGGGTCTAGAGGGAGCAGTTTCCTGTCTAAACCTGCTGTGCTAATTATAGCCCTGCAAAATGAACATGAACTCTGACCCATGTTTGCAGACATAGCTCGAAGACATCCTTGGCCAGGCTCCAGTGGCAATCTCCTGGCAGTGGGTCCCAGAGCTCATGAATCACCAGGAAAGCAGATGCTCCATGCGCACATTGACAGAGGAGAAAAAAAATGTTGGCTGGACAAAGAGATTATAAACAAAATCTGTAACACAAACAAGGTGGGTGGAAATTCAAGAAGAGTAAAGATGGCAAATGAACCTTGTGAAAGTATATTTGTCTAAGCACAGCCTGGAAAATAAAGATTGTGTTATAATTGATATGAAATTGAAGGGAGTCCAAGTTCAGACTGGTTCTTGTAGACACTTGCTTCATATTTTTCATCATGTCACTGATTCTATGCTTCAGAGCTTAGAAAAGGCTTTGAGGAACAGTGTACCAGGTGCCCTTCTCTCTGAAGTTGAAGATCCTGTAATTCCTCTCTACATGTCTCATATTTTTGCAGGAGCCCTTCCCCCTCCTCTGCATGAAGGATAGTTCAAAGATGTAGACACAGCTACACACTTGACATTCGTATCTTGTAAATGGACATTACCATAAAACTCTAGGTTCTGACAGAAATAAAATGTATGAATAATAACTTTAAAAAGTCATTTAAATGTGTCCAAAGTTTAATTTCCTGGGGGCTTTCCAGCAATGGCAAAGTGAGCTGAGCCTTCTTGGATCTTTGGTAATTATCAGGCATCCTGAAACCATAGTTTACTTGATGATTTAGATCCTATAACTGATATTCTATAATTGACATGTAAATGGAATTGATGTAGTTTAAAATTTTTGAATGCAAAAAATAATATCTTAGAGGGCATAAATGAATGGAGTGTCTGTCAATCCATAAGAAATGTGTCTTTCCACATGGATCAGCAGTGGCATGAAAACTATCCTCAGCAAGTTTTCCTGGAAAGGTTTAGCAGAGAAATAAATCTTTGGACCTGTTCACTAGGACCTTAGGGAGTGGAGGCATTTTTCATAGAATCATACCTTGAGTTGGAAGGGACCCGCAAGGGCCAAAAATGTCCTGGCCCTGCACAGAACATCCTGACAAGCCCAACATGCACCTAAGAACATTGTCCAAACATTCCTTGAATTCTGTCAGGTGTGGGACTGTGACCACTTCCCTGGGGAGCCTCTTCCAGTGCTCAGTCAACCTCTGTGGGAAAAAACTGTTCCTGATATCCAACCTAAACTTCCCCTGACTTTTCTTCAGGCTGTTCCCTGAGTTCTGTCACTGGTCACCAGAGAGAAGAGATCAGTGTCTGCCTCTCTGCTTTCCCTCCTGAGGAAGTTACAGACTGTAATGAGGTCTCCCTCAGTCTCATTCAGGCAGAACAAACCTAGACCTCAGCTGCTCCTCCTATGGCTACCCCTGCAGACCCTTCACCACCTCACAGCCCTTTGGATGCTCTCTAGTAGCTCTATATCCTTCCTGCATTGCTGCACCCAGAACGGCCCACTTCTTAAAAAGGACATTTCTAAACAGGTCAATTAGTCCAGTGCAGTCAGTCACAAATCCCATTTAATTTTCCTTCTAAGCCTGGAAGAAGACATTGTAGCCAAGGCTGCATGATTAGACATTGTTTAAGGACAGTAGGCTTTTCATAAGGAGGGTTTTCAAAAGCATACAATTTCAAAAGTGTTGTTGAGCCTTCTAGCCAAATCTAAAATGCGTAAAGCATGTGTAGGATCATGCTTTATTGATTAATTGATTTCAGACAGAAGTAATGAATGGAACCTCTTAAATAAAATGGAGACCCTAGGCTAAAATTCTTCAATCTTTAGTAAAGAGGGCTGATGATCTTATCTTCAGCCTCAAAAGGGTAATTGTTATTCAGTTCCAGAACTCTCTTCCCTGACAAATCTGAGGACTGTTTATCAATTCACTCAACTAAATACATCTGACAGCAGCACGAGGTTCTGAAGGGCTTTGCAGCCAGGATGGGATTAGTGGTGTCTCGCTTGTTACCAAAGGCAACTGGGTACAGCCATCAACACTGGTGACATGATGACAAGGGGAAATATCCAAGAGTTGACTGCTTTTCTGCTAAAAGTTTCTCTGAACTTGGCTGTGTGAAAAATTGGAGTAAAGGGAACGTTCAGCTTCCAGGTTTCCAGGTTATGTTAGTCAGACTGGAATTAATAACACTTAGAAACAAAATGCCTTCTTGCAAAAATACAAAGTTAACTCTGGTGGAAATTAAAATCTTTTCATTAGTGCAGGCACTGAACATAATTGAGACTACATCTGTTTTTATCACGTGAGAAGCCCACAAAGCATCCAGCATTTTCAGGATTAGGGAACAAAAGGAATATACAGCCATCGGCACAATGGACTTTCCATCACTGCAGACAAGAAACCCATGTTTTCACATCTCAACACGAGAGAAGAAGTGAACACATGCCTTGGAATTATGAAACTGTGGTTGAATTTCCAAGAAATCTTAGCAGCTGTGAGTGAGCCAAATGCCTCAAGCCAGGAATCCTGATGTGAGCACATTGGATGAGGAGAGAGTGTTTGGGATGCCTGTGGCAAGGAAGGTCTTCGGGCTGAGAGAGGTCAGAGGAGCTGCTCAGAGAGCAGGTCAGGCTGCTGTGCTTGTGAGAACAATGTGGAACCAGGGCTCCTCTCAAAGGGACTACAACAGAAAACAGTTAGAGATTAGCTAAAGAAAACAAGAACTCCTTGATACCATACATTCGTAACTGGCTGATGTTTCTGAGCTCTAGGCTAGTCAGGTAATAGAGAATCTTCATTCTGAGGAAGAAACTCAAAAACTGATCTTCAAGAGAAAGCCTGAGTAGGAAATTTATCTTTCAGCTGTGTTTTCTGCAATTCCTTGCACCTTTCTTATCTCCTTGTATGTCTCAGACACTGATACAGCTCAAAGGAAAAATAACTTTTCATATTAAGAAAAAGACTAAGATGAAAAAATCAAATACTGATCAACCTGTCACTTCAAATTTGAATACATTATTCAATATGTATTCAAATCTCTGTCCTCAGCAGAGGGAAGGAAGGGGAAATAGGTAACATTTTGACTGACATGTGCACAGCCCATACAGCAGATGGGACTGTTAGGATTTCATTTTGATAATTCTCCCCAAAAGGGATACAAACTGAACTTTGAAGTCCCCTGCTCACAGGAACCTTTTAAGACCATGTGAGACTCCTCAGGCAAGATTGGTGTGTCTCACAAGAATCCCTTGGTAGCTGCTAATCAGCTGTTAGATTTTTAGGCCATGGAGCACCTGATCCATGAGGTGCATCAGCCCTGGAGGAAGTCCTCAGACTATGCCCTAGGCAGCTCTGTCTGTCATGCAGGGAACCTGCTGAGCTGCAGGCACATCCTCTGCCAGCACCTGTGGCTGGTCATCCCCTTCAAAAGGCTCCAGAAAAAACTTACTCCTGACATTTTGCAAATTATAGGGAAAAAGAATGAGGTGCTATTAGTAATTATTAGAAAATGTAGTTTTTTGTAGTTACTTTTTTTCATTATCTACAGTGGCCACAGCTGTGTTAGTGAATTAAATAAAGCTGGAATGTATCTCTGACCACCTACCCTGATGAATCCTCTCTGCAAGACAGGCAATTTCTCCTATGTTTCCTGGCCCTGGATTGTCACCATCACTTCACATCATCCTCCCTTTCAGAATGATTAGTTCTGAGGGACAATAAATAATATCAGGGAACACAAGAAGAGACAACATAAATATTTTTGGTCAGGGTAAAACATTTCAAATTACTCTGTCAATGAAGATCAGAAAGGATTGAAGTCATCCAGACATTTCGAGTAGTAGTGAAACACCTGGCCCCAGATTAATGGCAGTTTCTTGAGGGATGATGAAATGAGGACCTTTGAGCAGCTTGTGAAAGCAAATGACACAGGGATTCCTGTTTGCTGGACAGACATTTTTCTCAATTAAAGAGATAAAAGAAAGAAACTCACATTTTCTATTTTGCTTTTTGCTCTTTGGAGCTGAATACAGAAAATACTCTTTTATACTCTTGAATATTCAAAAATACTCTAAAATATTCAAATGAATAGGTTGAAGACTGAAAATTTCTGCCTTAGTCTTTGTGGTGGAAGAATGACTGCATCCTCTAGAACAAAATCTCCCCAAACAGCCAAGGCCTTATGGAAGAAGGAACACATTGTCGTATGCTTCCTCTTTTTTCTCTTTTCTGCATTGTGTGCAGCAGTTGGTTCTATCAACACTTCATTTTTCTTCATTGAGAATCAACCTTTTATCCCAAAGGAACCCTGAATGGTAGCCTGAGCCTTTTTAGAGTTTTGAATGTTTGGATTCCTTCAGCAGAGAAGAAAAATTAAACTTCAGCTCTTCATCTGAAGGCTGTGTCTGACTCACTAGCTACTGGATGACAATTTGGAAAGTTTATACTCTCCTGACAGTTTTGGCCATTAATAACTGGGATGATACATGCTTTTTGAGACTGCCAACACCCTCGTCTGTCCAGGCTTTAGTCACGACCCTGTTGATTATTTTTATGTCACTTAACACATCCATTTAATAAAGTTGTTCACAAGAAGATTCTGGAAGGTAATAAGAAAACTCAGCACAGGTCTGTGGAAGGATTTCTGGCTCCATAGCCCTTATGAGCTCACCCCAGTACAGGTGCAGAACCTCCCAGTTCCTTTACTGGGATTTTGCTGTGGATCCATGAATCTCTGTGGCATCTGCAACTTCTGCAGGCATAAGCAAGTAGAGCAGTGTTATCTAGAAGAGTGACAGAGAAACCTGATACTGCTAAATGTTTTTAAAGTTTCCCTTTTAAAGATAAGAGGTCTTTATGCAGCTCTTAGCATCTGCAACTTATTTCTGTATTCATCATATTCGCTGCCTGTCTGCAAGGATTGACCCAGAGCTCTGATAAAAATTAAAGGCCCTCATAAGCCACCGACCCTACATGTTCAGAATGCAGCCAGAAAGAGCAGTGCCAAGTGAAGGCTGCAGCTTCTGGGGCAAAACAAATACATGAGAGGAAATTTGATGGTCTGGCTTGGGAAAGAGGAGATGATGATACAGAAGTGAAAGCTTTCAGAAAGTCATGTTTCTGGGCTGTTAGCTGGGCATTTTAAAATGGTGTAAAGACTTCACAGTCATGGGGACCAATTAACAATGTATCTTAGTAGGGTGACAAAGTACTGTGGGTATGTAGTATGTGTGTATAAAGAAAATGTACTGTCTCCTAACAGAGACTAGCACACTGTTCCTGCCCAAGAATTGCTGAAAATGGTCTGCCTTGGGCTTTTGTTTAAAAAAGTTACTAACAAGTAGCATGGAACATGCCTGTTGCACACTGCACTTGGAGGAAGACTTGGCAAATAGCTAATTATTCAAATCTCCCTATGTAATCACAGCAATATTTCAGTTGTGTCAAGTCTCTGGCTCGTCTCATGATGCACACCTCTGGAAGGAGACTTGCACTGACAGAGGGAGAATTTTTTGTTCAACTGTTCACCCTGCTTAACCCTGGTCCCCCTTGTCCTCCTTCTCCCCAGCACAACCAGCTGATGCTCTGATATCTGCTTTCCTCATTCCCTGAGTGTGGACATCTGTCCCACTCTCATTGTCCCTGCAGATCTCCGGTCCTTCCTGCAAAAAAATCAACACCTGAGTTGATAATCAAAAGTCATGATCTGATATTTGATGCTTTTACCTCTTCTGGTTCTGTCTGCACGGCAGTCCACAGGGTGTTGGAGGGGGTGGGTTGGAATTTTGCCCCAGCTGTTTCTAATTTAGCCATGGACCAGGCTCAGCCCTGCAGCACTCCCCTTTTTTAAGGCTGGGGCTTGGTGGTCTTGCAGTGTCAGCAAGTTTGTTTTGCCCTTCCCTGCCCATTGCTCTCATCAGGGAGGACAGATTTGAAGCCAGAGAAATTTTAGCTGTGGGCTTCAGTGGGAGAAGACCTCAGCTCCATTTGACTTTTGTTTTCTTTCAAAGTACTAAGAACTTCAGGCTGTTTCCAGGGCCAGACACTTTCTTGGCCAGTTGCAGGAAGCGTTCCTGATCTGGCTGCAGTACAAGTGGCCAAAATTTCACTTGGATGAATTGTTCTTGCTGGAAACAACGTCTCCAATATATTAGGCAAAAAAAGGCTTTTCTTTTGATGTCAGCTGTTATGCAGGTTCTTTTATCTCAGCAGACTTTCATTCACGGACCTATTTACTGTGGTGGTTGAGTGAAAATGTTGAGTGGGAATGAAAGATGTTGTGTCTCAGGCAGCACTGCAGTGCAGTTTGAATTTTTTTTTTCCTTTATACTATTACCATTAGATTTTATCTACTATCTCTAAATATTGCTCTTAGGGGCTGTGAATCACCAGCTTTCCACAGAGCTCCATTCCTTTAATCAGCATTAAACTAAGTCCCCAAGCACCTTTTAACATTAAACCCACTATATTGATTTAAATTTTCTTCCTCCCTCTATTTCATTTTTTATTCATCATCGTCATGATATAAACAAAGTAAATCTCAGGAAAAGTGGAAGTAGAATAGGTCACAGTTCCCCACAGCTTCAAGCTTCTACTCATAGCAGGTAAAAAAATTTCTGAGGGTTTGCTGCAGTTAAGGACAGAATCACAGCACAGAAACCAGAATGGGCAGGGACTGTAGTCCTTGCAAAGTGACTCTCGTGGAGAGCAGAGGGATATCTTGCTGGAACTCTGCAGTGCGCCCCTGCTGCTGGCTTTGCAGCAGAGGCTCAGCTTGAAGGTGAGGGAGAAGGGTTGTCTGAAATCAATATAGACAATGAGAAGAAATGGGATAGAGTGGAAATAAATAATTAGGGGTTAAAGGGAAGAGCAAAAGCAGCTGCAGAGGGCAGGAGGAAGCGAGGGCAGGAAAGAGGCTGAGTGCTGGCAAGCTCAGGCTCAGCACCCCAGGGAGGGCTGTGGATATGGACAGCACTTCTTGTCCCGTGTTGGCTCAGGGGCTGTGATGAAACCAAAATCAGTTGGGTAATGTGGATTTCTTGATACACTTCTGTGCTGGCAAAAGCATCACCATTATAGATGAAAAGTGCCCCTTTATTTGGAGTTTCACAAGCAATAGGACTGCTCCTCCACTAGTATAAATTGATTTGTGCAGCAGGACCTGTCTGGAACAACTACCCCAGTTCCAATGTCCTCACAAACAAGACATTTTTCTCACACAAACCTGACCTATGGCAGCATCACGGGCAGGGTAGAAATGTGGTGTCCTCTAATTTACCTCTTCCTGAGGGTAATTTCTTACATTGCTGTACCTTAAAATCTACCTGCCCTTCCACTCCACCCCTATCCTGCAGCTCTCATGAGGCGACAGAAAAAGAGGATTCAAGCAAACGATGAAAGAAACCCTTGTAGATGTGTTTGGGGGCTTACACTGGAACAGCCAGCCTTTCATTGGGGCTGAAATGAACCCACTGTCATCAGCTTTGGGTCACTGACAGGTACACACAAAGGAGAGCATGAGGTCCTCCACCAGAACCAGCCTGGCCAGCTGTGGAGAACTGCATTCAATGGAAAGGAATGAGAATAGTAACAGGAAGGACAAATTTCACCCAAAATAGAAGGTGATGGATTAAAGGTGTATATTAGATTTGTCTGAGCAGATTCCAAGCACTTGATCCCTGGGAATCATACTCAAAGTTTAGTTTTTTAGTCTTCTACCAAGCTTCATTGAGCTCCAGTCTGTCAGACAATGGCCTTACTGAGAGCTAAGTATAGCCCAAGCATGTTATTTTTAACATGCTAAAATATTCAAAAAAAAGTGATAAAAATGGTGTAAATCTGCAGCTGGACTCCAGGGTGGAAGGTTGTGGGGAGGGGGTTGATGAAAAATGTCTTCTCAGAGAGAGTGCTCGTTTTGAAGCACTTGTGGATTCTTGGCAAAGGAATAATCCATTCCCTCATAAACACAGTCACCACTCTGAGTGCCACTGCTCTGAATCAGTGCAGCCTCTGGCTCTGATGACATTTTTGACTTCAACTGAAAGGCAGGCCCATGGCTTTTGAGAGAATGATCACTGCCAAATTCAAGAGCCTGAGCCCTTGTTCAGGCATTTATTACCAGGCATGAAAGGAACAAACTGCCATGTAAGTGATCTGAAGCAAACACGCCTGTCAGAGTTTGCCTTCTCTCCTGCCAGCCAACTGCTGTCTTTGAAAGCAGTCAGGCTTGTGACGGCACTTTTGACTGTGTTGGCTGGGACAGAAACACTTTTTCAGGATGATGTTTTAACAGATATGGGAGCCTGTCTCCTGAGGATGCTTGTCCTTGAGGATTCCCTTGGGTGGGCATGCCGCCCTTGCATCATCATGTCCAAGTGATTCAATCTTCGTTTTGTATCCATAAGTTCTGACAGCCTGGGAGGCTGCAACAAAAACTGTGAAAAAACAGAGCCTTGGAGTCACAGAAACCAGGCTGTCAGGAACAGCTCTGTCTGGTCCTGAAAATCTTATTCTATATCCACATCTTGTAGGAGTTACAGATGATAATGAAGGATAGGACGGCAGGTGTAAGGCTTAGCTCCCAAGGTGCTAAGTTAGGTGCCTAAAAAGCTTTGTGAATTTGGATAAAATGGGGAGAAGACACAGGGTTCTCTTCAGCGCATGGTGGGAAGTGACTGCTTCTTTCTGGGGTGAAAGGAAGAGTCAGCCTGAGGTCCATCCTTCCCTTGTGGTGAACATTGCTGGAAACACCTCTACTGCTTCTGAACAAAGTACTGTTGGTCACCACCCCAGGCTGATCCTGTGAAACAGGATCTGACTTGTCTAACTGCCCTACACCTTTCTCTGCTACAAGGTAGCATTTTGAATGAACAACCATCACTAATTTTTTTTCACTTTAGGCTGATCTGAGACGCTGAATTTAAATGAAGCTGCTTTGGCCTCTTCCTGCGATAAACCAAGCAGTCGGTTGGTTTATCTGAGTTATCTGTGTCATCAAGTCATCTGAGTGATCTTTCACCTTAATGTGGGCTTTACTTCCGAGTTGAATCTCGCAGGTAGCCAGCATCCAGCCATTAACTTTTGATTTGCCACTCCAAAGAGCAGCTATCAATTCACACTTGTATTCTCTGTTTTAGGACACAAGTACTGAGTAAACTCTTCAGAGCCATAATAATTCCTTGCCTTGCCTAGATATCCTGTTTTTGAGGTATCCAGCTAAAATCTTTAAGTTGACATATCTGAGCAACTGTGATTGCATCAAGTCTCTTTGCTCTTGAACTTGGACTCTCATTTCACTTAAGCTGACATGTGTCTGGTTATGTCCCTGCACCGGGCGGGAGCTGACCTCTGGCTAGCTCTGGTCAGCACAGCCACAGAAGTTCCCAGTTCGGATCGGCTTCTCAGCAGCAGCTGGACCAAATAGTGTCGTGACAGCAATGGCAGCAGGAGAAAAGATTGGCTCCCAGCTTTGCAGGTTAAAGATGTTTATTCAGGCTGGGCTGCGGGAAGTCCGCAGCCGGTCCAAACCTCAGGCCAGAGAGGCCAGAGAGAGCAGAGCTGAAGAGAGTTTGAATCTCCCTCCTCCACCTTATATCTGGGAGAGGGGTTCAAGGGAGGTTACAACAAGACAACAAATCAGGGGATTCAGGGGGTAACAAGGTGTGCCCACCCCCAAGCCTTGGACCACTAAAATCCAAAGCGAAAGGAATTCCCCCCAGGGGACCTATCACCTGAAGCCCTCTCCCTGAGATTTCGCAACCTGGGAGGGCTCCTCAAAGTGATAGACAGGCTGCCCTAGAGCAGGGGGGGGGCAGAGGGGATGGACACAGATAGGTGGGGGGTGGGATGATTGACACAAAACACCTTATTATACAGAAAACACAAAAGGGTTACAGATTTGGGGATACAGTGAAATGAACCATAACATAAACTTCTTATAAAAACCTAATAAAACACTTCTTGCATCGCCACACTGACACATGCAGAGGAGATCACTGCTTTCAGTGGTACATATAAAATGCTGCAGTAAACAGATTGTGACTCCTCTCAATTCTTTCCTGAATTTAAAACAGAGATATGTGAGTCCCTTTGGAGGTGTGCTCCTTTCTTTGTGTAAAGCAGTGCTTGTATGCTAATAATGGCCAGGAAAATGCTGGCTGCCCCCGAAAACTGGCCACTGTCTTATTCTCATGAAACAAAAAAAATACCAAGCTTTTTTGATCTGTCTTGTTAAAGATCTCAATCTGAACCAGTAAAGCTAAACAAGAAGCGAAATTCTCCCCTTGTGAGTCAATGAACTGCTGCCAATTGCAATGGTGCTTTTGTCTGTGGCCATCTGCTCATCATGAAAGGGAAAAGGCTCCTGAATGAGCACTGATCATTGCACAGATGCTGGGTGAGGTTTTCAAAGCCATAATGGGAACTGGGCATCCAAATTCCCTACAGGTTAGTGGGATCTGACTTACAGAGTTCCTTAGTCAGCTTTGAAAAACAGCTGAAATATTTAAAAATATCCAGTCCCATCTGACTTCGATCAGAGGCCCAGAAGATACTATCAGTTAGATTGACTTGTGCTCACCAGTCTGTAAAGTGATTGTGCAAGAAGCAGGAAAGATAAACTCCTGAGGCATTGCCTCTCATGCCATGATAACAGAATATTTGAGGAATAACAGGAAGGAAACACAGAAAGGAAAAGGAGGTCTCCTTAAAACAAGAAAATAATAGCTTTTGTAATGATGCAAAATCTGTGCTATGAAACACAGCATTCTCCAAACCCAGTCATACACCAGCTTCTCAAAGAGTGAGTAAATTTATCAGGAATCCTGATGTAAAACTGTCTTAATTGTCCTTGAGGGCAAATGAGCTCTCAGCTGAAGTTCACTGAGTTTTAGCCAAGGCCTGAATGAAAGGGCCTTCCCTGGGCAGCTGGAAAACTAGAAGGAACAAACTTCATCATGACCAAAGGCCGTGCTAGAGGACTCACATCTGGAGGGGCAGGAAGCAGCAACCACTCAGCTTTGGGCCAGATCAACCTCATATAAAAGAGCAAAAATAGTAAAAGTTGAAAGCCCTGGCTATCACACTTCCGATTAATCAAATTCTCTCACACCTGAAACATATAAAATCCCAGCCAGGCTGGTGTCTGTGTTTCAAAGACCAAATGGAAACCATGTGGAAGATCTTTGGCTTTATTTATTTATTTAGCCTCACATAGGGGGAACAGTGGTCCATAAATATATAATTAATACTATATAAGCCACTGCTATAGAGTGTAGGTGGAGCAAGTTAGAGAGAATGTGAGTATTTATGTGGATATTAGTCATAACATTGACTATGATGCTGCTGTGGTGAAAGACTGAGTCCTTAATTTTAGCCAAGGGAATTATATGATGTGGGTAATAGCAGGATGACTACTATGATGTTCCAGCTCTATGTGTCAAGTACTTATGAAAACAATCAATGTTCCAGCATTGCCATTTAGTCAGTTGTTTTCTTTCCAACTCTGCATGGTAAAATATTTCTAATACTCCACATTTTTACTCTGTTGCCTAATATCTCCTTTGTGAAAGAATCACACAAAATGCTGTAGGTCGGATATTAAAGTATTAAAAGCAACACATACAGAAAGGTTCTGATGGCTTGTCTTTCAAAAAGTTCAGATTAAATAACTTAAATGGCATTAACTTGACTTGTCTGTATGTGTGCTCATAGGAAGTTTTAAAGATTTTAAAGCTTCACTTAAAAAAAATATATATATATAGCCATTTCCAGTAGGAAGGAGGAAAGCATGGCTTTAGTCGTTGTGCTTCTGTGCATTGCTCCAGTACCAGGTCACTGCAGTCTTTGGTATTTCAGTTTAAAACACAATGACCTAAACAGTCTGGGAATGTATTTTTCTTACTAGGAATTATATGTGGGAGCAGACTTGGCCTCTCAGTATCACTAAGGCTAAAGTTTCCTGACCTCTGTCAGTCAGTCCTCATGTGTGCTTTTCAAATTAAATCTCCTGTTGGATTTGACCAGAATATTTCTAACAGAATGGTTTCCCATAAGGGAGAAGAGTAAAGTCAGGAAGGTGATGAGACTCACAGCCAAAAAAGAATGAATCACTTGTACTGATGCAAAAGTTGTCTCAGAATTCAAAGATGTTTGAGTTTAAGGATACGGGATGGAATATGTGGGAAAATGGGAAAATGTGGAATTACAGGAACACAAGGGATCACGAGACTTCCTTTATCTGTGCCTTGACATTTTGTGCAATTTAAAGCATGGAGATTGAGCAGGACTAGCATAAGAGGAGAGTGCAGAGAACTGGAGACGAATATATTCATGCTTTTTTAAAGGAGGAAACCAACACTGGGCTCTAGAAAAGGAGCTTCTAGGAAACCTGGAGAGAGACAGAACAGTCTAAAGAGATGCATACACTGTAACAGGGCATGTGGGGGGCAGTCAGTCATGAAATAACAATGCTTACAAAAACGCCATACTTGAAGAGTCTCTTTTACCAAATTGGCAGTTGAGCTGGATATCTCAGAGGGGGTGACTGAAAAGCCCAGTCAGACCTGCCTATCAGCCAGTCCTACCATATGGCCAAGACTGTAATTAGGAGCCTACAAGGCTAAGTTGTTGCATTCCTTGCTCAAAATGAAAACTTTTTCTCAAATTCCTGACACATCTCTCTGAGCTCAAGGTGGAGCTGAATAGTGAGTGGGAAAATATTATATATTTGACTTTTATTAGCGTGAGACAATACTGAATCCTTTTAAACCTGTCCTCTGTTTACCAGTTCCACAGGCAGCAGAACAATACTGGAGTTGCTGTGACCAACAATTAGCTCTCAAATAGGGCAAAATTCGGCCCAGTCTTGCCCAAGGAATCAGAGCTACTTTATCCATAGTTACTGCAAAGAAAGAATTCTCTGTTGAGATACATATTTAAAATCCAGACTTTTTTTAAAGCTCTTAAATTGTTTTGGTTCATTTATTTTTGTTTGTTTGTTTGTTTTTCCTTTACCAGTTACCTAGTTTAGGTATAACTAATGATGGAGCACCCTTTAAAAGAGTAAAGATAGAGTTTGAGTTCTCTATCTTTACTCTTTTATATTTAGCCAGTTAACAAGCTTCTTGATTCTTCCAATCTTTTTACTGTTTATTGAACAGGATGTAGGTATAAGAACTAGGAATGTTACAGTTTTTCTTCTATCTTGGTAAAACCCTTGGAAACCTTTGTTTTACTAAATTATTTCAGCACTGCACAAGAAATTTTTGTCCTATTGTGCAACCTTGACTTTACTTTTTGTGAGGTCTTGTGGACATGTGTGTGATATACTGTCAACTGAAGGTTATCTGTTGACAAACGAGCCAAGCAATAAATTACAACCTAATCCAAAATACCTTCAGAGCCATTAGAGGTTTGTCATGATTTTCCTTATGCTTCCAAAACTATCGTGTATTTCACCTTCTTCTTTAAAAAGAGAGATGTTCCAATGATGGCATGATCTAAGATTTAATTAACATATTCTTTGCATTATCTCTTCCATGTACTCTGCCTTATCCAAAGTCTTGCACATAATTTCACAGGGGATCATGAATATAGCACGTGCATGACTTCATGTGAACACACTCAATGCATACTCAATTCCCTTCTCAAATTGTTCTTCCTTCTCATTTTAGAGTTCTTTAGTTTTCTGCAATGCCAAACCAAGCTCTCTCTCCTATCAGCAGCTTGTGATAGGATGAGTAAAAAAAAAAGGACAAGATAGATATAACATTTAACAAATCAGAGCTTCATCAATAAATGGGTTTGGAGTGTTTTAATGTATGTCCTTTTCTGGCTGGTGGTATTAGAATATGCTGACATTTGTGTAGTTTCAAGAAATACAGACCAAGTGTATTTATTTTGGTTTTGCAGTTTTTATTGATACTTTTGTTTTTCCAAATTACGGTCTCTTTTGACTTAAAACAATAGTTGTAGTTCTTATTTTGCTCCATATTCATCAATTTTCTTGAAAACTACTTTATTGAAAGATCTACTGTACTTGTTGGGAAAGTTAACTAAAGGAAGTGTTGTTTGTCTGGTGTGAGATGGTTGTGTGGATGCACAATTTTGTGACAAAGCCACCCCACAGCCCTGTGATCCCCTATCTGCTGTAAGCCACCTCATCCCCCAGGGACTGGCTCTCCAGGGAGGCAATCTCACTTGGAGTTTCACCAGAGCTG
Source organism: Hirundo rustica (assembly GCF_015227805.2). NCBI lineage: Eukaryota > Metazoa > Chordata > Aves > Passeriformes > Hirundinidae > Hirundo > Hirundo rustica. The sequence continues at coordinate 7,439,168 of NC_053450.1, forward strand.
TTTTCTGAAGATGGTTCTTCACCGCTTGCACTTCCTGAAAAGACAATACGATAAAAATTAAAATAGATGTCATATCCCAGAGGCATCAAGCTAAAAGGTATGCATTTTGTCAATCACACTTAAAAGCCTTTTATGCAGCTATAAATGTTCAGGAAACTGTTTTCCTCAGTTTGCAATCCATTTGAAAAATGCTTTAGAGTAATGGCAGATCACCTCATGGTAATTAAGTATTGTCCTTCAAATAACTGCCATTGGAATACATAATGGCTTTTTCTCCACTCATGTAAGACTTTATTTTTCTATTATCTCCTGAAAATTCTCTGCCAGGTAGGACGTGTGGGCAACATTAATTTTTTGTCTGTAATACAAAAAGCCCCAAGCACCCACCTCCAACAGATCTTCTGTTATCTTTTACCTTCTATGATTTCAGTCTTCAACCCTATCACAGTGATGCAGTTGCCTCAACACCACCAAGTTATGTCAAGAAAGTGTACTGAGGGTGTTTATTTAAAGTCTCATAGCCAGACTGCTCTCATTGCTGCATAATGTCCCTCATACTAAAGGAATGTTTTCTATTTGAGATTTCCAAAAAGAAGGTGTGACTAGAAAGGATAAAAGTTGAATGCTAACCACAACATTCCTGATTCAGTTTTGAGTCAAGTCTAAACTCTGAACACTCTTACTTTGTTTGGACTCTGGCTACTCATGGCATCCCAGAGCTCATGGAGAAGGCTCCAGCTTTTCTACCTGTTGGATTTCCTACAGCTAAAGTCCAATCTGGCTAACTTGGGCATGGAAAATATGCCTAAAAGTCAAAATTTAGGCACATGAGTTGGGCAGACAAGATTTCACTGTGAGACACTGAAGATATCTCTGTCTCCCCAGCAGAAAGACTGCTTACAGAGGCACTTACTTTAGGAGGATTGGTTCTTTTTAGACACCAACTAGAGGAGTAAGAGATGTAGACTGGATCCAACTCCACCTGTTTGGGATGCAGTGTGAGGCCCCTTATAAAGGGATTAACTGCTGGACTCACAGCCCACCACACTATGTAAGGGGAATGTTAGCATTCAGACATCTGTCTGAATATACATAAACATTCTGGAACTCCTGTTTTTAACTGAATTTATAACTGAATTTCAAGTTATTAACACATTCCCTGGAAAAAGCCATCCACAGCTCTTTTTTTCCACAGTTGCCACTTTTCTTGTTTCTCATTTTGATGTTTCCCATGGAAACCGTCATCATTCAAAATATAAAGCATGTCTTTGAAATGCAACCATGGGAACTCCAAACCTCTTCAAGCACCATCACTTTCATAATTACCCAAGAAAAATGCTCCCCAAAATGTCAACTTTACAAACTGGTCTCAAACAAAACTTCAAGAAGTTTTTAAGTTTCAAGAACTGCAATGAAACACATTCCAAGTTCCCTCCATAGTTTGTAATGGCACTGCCAGCAAACATTATGACGAATCATTGCATTCATTACATATATTTTTTTAAATTATCTTCAAATACAACAACATACATTCCAATTATGTGCCAGGGACAAATGATACATTGTGTCATTAAATATTTTGGTCTGGTCACAAAATGAAACACCAACTTGGACAAAATTTTTTACTAACTGGAAAGAAAATTACAGGTAACAGTTAAGATAAATAACAGCTTCTAGATCCAGCAGTGAATAACCTAAACGACATCTCAGATTCTTAATATGAGCAGTTTTATTCCAGAAGCTGAAATTTATGAGATTAGCTTAAACCACAGCAAGGAATACCTCAGTTTTCTGTTGGACGGAGATATTGAGCTTTGAGCCTTTAGTCATCCCTAATTTGACATTTCCAAGTCAAGACATTTCCCATGGCAGTATACAAACGATCAAGAAAAATATTAAAATGCCAGTTCCAGTTATATTTTATGACCATTAGTTTGTCCAATTCTTCTTCATTTTATTGAAATATATTAGGAATTTTTTTGCTTATAGATTCCAGATAGTATATGAAGCTGGAAAAATATTGATTCCAAGGAAAAGATGAGATGAACAAAACAGGATTAATCACAGCTGGTTGAGATTGCATCATACTAGATCCTGTATATCTTTGTACTTAGATATGAAGACTGGAATGTTTAATGATCTGTGCTTCTCACTGGCACACTTGTAAATTCCATCTACTTGGCATGAGGCCACAAATTGCAACCCACAACAACAATCTAAGAACACTATCATGAACATATATAATTTTTGAAAGGCAGAAAAGTGTTAGATTGGATCTCAGGGTAGCTGACAGACAAATAGATCTCCCTCAGGAAGGAATACAAGGTACAACATCCAAAAGTGCTCTGCAGCATTGTTCTCTCAAATCTGGTGTTCAGCATATGCCAAGGTCCCACAGGACAGTTGGACAGCACACCAGGAAGAGAGGCTGGAGCACTCAGGGAACAATAGAGGTGCAGTGCTTCATTTCTGAAGGGAGGTACAGCAAACTACCTCGGGTGCAAGGACACACATCAACAAGATAACAACATGATGCATAGGGATTAAATTCCTGCAGAATCTAATTTCTGGGAGCAATGCAAGTGATAAACTTGTACTGGTGAAATGACCCTGCTTTGGCATGAATTTCAGCCAAACATCCTCTCAAAAATAAATTGAAGGTGTTCAACCATCACCATCTGAGTTTCATGCAATCTTTCAAACTGAACTGATGAATACTATGAATCTCTTTTCATAAGGACCTGGGCTCAGATTGTTACCAAGAGACTCACAGGATGCCTCTCTAAGTTGCCATCCCAGGCTAAGGGGTCTGCAGCAGAAAAGGCTTTAATGTGATGTCTATTTAAATAGTATGAGAAATTTTAGTATTCAAGAGAGCAGATTAAAATTATTATCAAAGCAAAGTGTCAAGCCAACATTGCTGTGAGATGGAATTCATCAGAAATCAGCTGTGTAAATGCAATACCATGGTGCTGAGGCCAAGCAAATACTGGCTTAAAGAGCCAGCTGGGTGTACTCAGTTCTGCTTGAAGATTAACATGTACTTTTGACGTGTACTTTTTAAACCATTTCTTGACAATCCATACTCCATAAATTTCACACTTTATGGCTTATTTTCAAAGATTTTACGCAACTTTGTGAACTCTTCAAGTGTGTTTTTATCTCCTTCCCTGTATTTTTATGTTTAACATTCAAGTATTTGGTTTTGGCCATGGACAAGAGCAGGATATTGAGCTAGACAGATCATTGGACTAACCCATACATGAATTTTGTGTTCTTTTGCCAGTTTGGATAGTTTTAAATCTTGTCTAAGTCAAAAACAATATGCCTTGGTACATATTTTCCCAGTTTTGGGGGGATTTTCCATAGATGCTAGGAGTAGTCTCTGTCCGTGGTGCTTGGTCAGCAGTCATTCCACCGGAGGTGTTACTTTCAGCCCAGTCTGGCATTACATGGCCACAGTGATGTGAGATGAGGTCCAAAAAGATCTAGAAGTTATTGCCAGGACTGCTTAAACATCAGAATAAAGCTTTGAAAATTAGCAATTTCTCAATCAGCACAAAGCCATTGGAGAGATCAAAGTATCCCCTCTGAACGTGAAAGACGTTGCGGGATACGAGGAAACTGACAAAAAGGCTGACAACAAAATCTTGACTCCACTTCGGAAGAAAGACCATGAGTAAAGATTGAGGCTGTCTATTGAATGAGAGAATTGGTGCTCTGTGTTTCCATCAGAACCACCAGCTTGATTGTTCTGAGACATTTTAGTTTTGTGTCACTCAAACATCAGCCTCAGCCCATTTGAGGTCTTGTGTCAGGCACAGATAGCCTGGATAGCTTGGTGTCTTGGAAAGCACATTTTGTTCTCAGAAATTCAACAGCCCCCAAAGCAGAGAGAGCCTGAACTGTGTTCACTGTGAAGATGAATCTTTAGGACATAAAAAACACATGCAAACTTGCAGGCCTCCAAGAACAATTCAAAACATCTCTGCCTGCCAAAAAGGGATGGTTCTGTTTGCCTTGCTTGAGGCTATCCATATTTATTTACAAGATACACAGATATGAAGGGGAGATTATTTACTAGAATAAATTCAGGACAGGCAGCAGATTGCAGTCTAAGCAGAGTTGAGTCTAAGCAGTAAGAAAAAATTGAAGGGCTCTCATAGCTGCATTGAAATTTGTGGCAAATATAAAAGGAGACATGCAAGGGGCATAATCACCACAGCTACAGAAGTTGAAGAAACTAATCTAGTGAAAAGTCATAGCATGCAGGAACCATAATAAGATAGAAAGCCTCAGCTGCAACTTTACAGTGGATGGAAATGATTTGTGCTCCTCCTAAGCCATAGGAGTCTCAACATTCTCATGTTAGGTGCTTCCAGTGGGCAAAAGAGGCCTTCCAGTTTACCCAGAGCAAGGTCTCTATATGGCTTTGACACACCTTCTATCATCATAACAACAAGATTTCTCTAGCTAGTTAAACTCTAGAACAATTAAACTTTATTACACATTATCTGCTATAAAGTAAATTTGTTTAGTGTTACATTCTTAACTATATACCCTGGACATTGCAAGATGTTTAATTTGCAAAAAGTGCTTTTCCACAGTGACGTAACAGCACTACAGTCAGACAAGAACAATTAGCAGAGAATTTAGGGTTTATTTAATGTCAGAAAACACTCTTCTCACCTGTGGATGCTTTCAGCCTTCTGATATAATCAGACCAAAAGGAACAGTCTGCTTTTTTCAGTCCTTTAAGAGTTGGCAAAGAAAGAGTGAATTCCTTGTAGTTATCACCATCATCACTTGACAGGTACATAGGCCAGGCAGGCATCACCCCCAACATTCTTCTCGAGAAACTGTGGAGGTAGTTTGGATTTCTAAGGGAATGGGAGACATCATTAGAAAAGAATGACATGAACAGTAAAATGGTAAGATTGACTAGGTCAGAGAAATGTGTATCCAGTCTCTCTGACCAGCGGGGTTCAAATTCAGTCCAGATTGGTGAATCATTCACAGAGCCTCATCTGACAGTAATTTTTTAGTCTGGCTCACTTCCTAAGGAACAGGTACACAGAACCTGTATAGACAGGCTTATGAACAGCCTCAATAGCTCTCAATCCCAGTCCAACCCAAGATATTGTAAAAAGCACAGTAAGTCACTGTCCCCACCCTTCCCACACTAAGTTTCCAGAGGTATTCCTCATTCTCAAGCATGGCCACAGCACAGTAGCACAGAACGATGCACAGGGTAGTTGGTAAAGCGTGCACTGTCTTCTTGTGCTTTCCCTTTTCTTACGGGAAAAAGAGAACTCTTAGCCAAGAAGTTTCAGAATTAGAGCCCTAGAACTAAGGTCTGGAGACAACACCAAGATCTTTGAAGCCTGTATGTACTTTAGTATAATTTGCAGCTGGTCAATGGAGATAAAATGTCTATTCCTCCTAGCTAAGTCCCACACAATAAAACTTTGGTGGCTGCTCTGCTTGGGAACTTGCCCATGACTTTCCAACAGTGTGGACCAAATCCCACTGTAGGCTTACAAACGGTAGAGGAAATGGAGAATTGATACGTGAGGGCAGGGTCTGGACTGACTACACTCCCTCTACTTCTCACCATCTCCCCAGTCACAGCAATTCTTAAATATCCCACACTTACCCAGAGTTTATAAAATTAGAGATATACTGCATAACTTTCAACGAAAGGCCCTTTTCTTCCTCAGTATATAGTACTTCGTACTTCGGGTAAAAGGGTAGACCAAATGCATACTGAACATCCAGGAGGAACTCCTGACCTGAGCTAAACACAATATTTATAGAAAGATAATTAAAAACATCATTTATTTATTTGTGGAAGAAAGGAAAATAAATTAGTTCAGAGAATAAAGAAAAGTTGTAAATAATTAATGACCATTAATTAGAGTGTGATGAGCTGTGGGACTTTTTCGATCCAAAACATAAAAGAACAAGCAATAACAAGGAGAATTTTCCATTATATTAGTGCAGGGTCTTTAACATTTGTTACAAAAGGAAAACCGTGGAAGGCATTAGGGCACATTTTCTAAATTAATTGTGTGTGTAAGAGAGAGTGATAGAGGGAGAAAGTCACTTGGCTATTCCTTAAATGCCTCTTAAGTTTTGGACAGATTTTCACTAAAATTAAATTGAGAAAGTGGAAGCAAGTGGTGACATGGATTCTGGCAGCCACAACGGAAGGTTAATTATGGCTTATTTCACAGACTTGGAATAAAATTCTGACCTTTCTTAGCAGCAAATGGAGTTTTTCCATTTACTGCATTGTGGCCAGGATTCTGGATAAGAAAAGATGTAACAGGAGATGTTTATGAAGATTTCTCTTAAACATAGTCTTAATCTAATTTCTCTGTTGGCTGGATGGTTTCGGTTCATACACTCTGTTCTCCCCAAGTTTTATATGGCAGAGAAGTCAAAACAGCTTGAGATAATCACCTAGATCAGATTTAAGAAAGAACAACTGCTGTGTAGTTCCACGTAATACTTATAACTTATTGTAAAGAACATTTCAACAATTCAGAGATGAGACTGGCCAGGTAAGACTTGCAGGACCTAATTGCAAAGGTTACACACCTCAATATTGTCAAGTCCTGCAGAAAAACAGAAGCCAACTTCTACTAATAAAATTATAGCTAAACTATGTTCTACACATAGCTTTGAACCACAGTTCAGGAGGAGGTATTTCTGGCCTGGTCCAATTGCATTTTCCATATCCCCACATTTGGACAAAGGACTTATTGACTTGGTTTAATGCTGCATGAGGGCAGACAGCATCAGGGGACCTGGGACAAGGAACAGATGTCTGTGAGGCAAGAACAAAAAAATCCCAGATCCACTCAAAAAGATTTCATCTGCAGTGGCATTTGTCAAAAGGTAGCACAGCTGAAACTATTTTCTCTTTGGACATGAAATGCAGCAGCACTGGTACGACCCTGATACTGCCTCCAATGGAACGAAGAGTGTTCCACCACCATTATGGGCAGGTGGTCTAAAAGCAAGATGACTGCTTTACATTTTATGAGTGGTGGCACCAAAGCCTCTATTTTGAAAAGCACAAAGCCCTCTAAATGAAATACATCTTGGGTTGTGTTTTCCCTAGTCTTATCATAATACCTCAGTAATACTTTGCATCTGGAAAGTGAATTATTCACAGATTATTCACCAAAAAAATGTAGAACTGAAACAACATTAAAGCATATTTTTCTTCCCCAAATATTTACAGAAGGATTAAGCAAGATCATAGTTTAATAATTTTGCCTTAAAAATAATTTTCTTGGCCCAGTACCTAACAGCAATTTCTAGTGTCAGTATTGCAGCAAAGGTACAATATACTTAAAAGAGGCAATTTTCTTGGCAAAGAAGATTCACTTTTGATTAGATTAGAGGACATGAAATTAGTTGATGTGCAATGAAGAGACAAATGTACTCATTTAGGGACTGCATAGCAGAGGTGAACTTAGCTGTGAAGCTAAAACAAGTAAGCTGGGCCTGAAGGTTTCCCCCCCAAATGAGATTTTTGTTCTTAGCCCTCATGTTTTTAGAGGTGAAAACTATTATGGTCACTGCCCAGACTAAAACATCAGCAATCTCATAAACAGAATTTATTTGATTTGAAATTATCTATATGGCTGTACTTGGTTTGATACAGACACATAAAGTGGTACAAAACCCTATGATTTCACAGGCTGCTTTCAATATTTCTGGTTGATGAGAAAAAAAACATGAGGATGAGAAAAAACCCGCTCAGCTTAAGAGGGAAAAGAGACACATATATAAATACACAGAAGAGCAGGAAAGACAACTGGGAAACATCTAGATGGCAGCTGGATGGAAAATATCAGGAGAATATTTCTGTCTCCTTCCTCAAACTCTGATCACAGAATCATAAAATCACGATAATAGAATCACAGATTCATAGAATCATAAAATCACAGAATGATTTGGTTCAGAAGGCACCAGAGGGAAGTGCAAAATGCCCAGAAATATCCAAACAAGCATTCTGGAGTCTTGTAGGAGCTCTGAGCATACTTAAGGTAACACCAGGTAGTGACACTTTTCACTAGAACAAAAGTGGAGTGAGAGAAAGAGAGACAAGAATTTATAGCTTTGCTGCTGTACACTGCCAGCTCTGAAGGGAGGTTTTTATTTCCTGAGCTGCTCCAAACTGCACTCCCAGGATACCAAGGATGTGCTCAACAGCAGCAGCTCTAAATGGGGATATGGGGGCCCCACAAGTGTTGGACTTCAGAGGACAATTTGACAAAAGGGAAGACTGCAGAGACAAGGGCAAAAGGGGTTTTTAAGGAGACCAAAGAGCAACTTCCTCTACAGCAGTCCCTTTTCAAGGAACAAATCTGTTATTTTAAAGACAGCAGTGAATGTAATTATGTGTAAGGAGGAAGTCTTGGCTATGATGACTTTACAGGAGTAGTACTTTGTGCAAAGGTGGCTCTTCAGATCTCCTCTGTATAGCTTTGCTTTTTAAGATGTCAATATTTTTAAAAACAGATTCACAGCTTATTTTATTTGGCAGACCAGTAAATTAAGCCATGGAAAAAATAGAAACCAGATCCTATAACTTTGTTCACACTAAAATAAGTTCTCCATGGGCAATTCTTGCTTCATTTCAGATGAAGGTGCTACTGGAGTCCAGTTTACAGAAAAATAGATGGTAAAATCAGAAACTCTGTGACATTCATAATCAATGATTTAACAGCAGACCCTCAAATATCATTTGCTGGGAATTTTTATTATCCAGTGCCAAGCCATTTAGTTGGGAAGGTATAGGTTCTGAGAAATTTTTCCTTAAACCTAGATGGATTTTCCATTTAAATTTCCGAGTACAAAAGACAGAAAGAGATTACTCAGCCATCAGATACTCCACTTCTTTCTCTATAGAGCTGTGGCTACTTTCACACACACAAAGGACAGTTTCAACAAGAAAGAGTAAAAGATGAGAAGATCAGAATTCAGAACAAAACCACTCCAGTTAGGGTTGATTTGGTTTAAAATCTGGTTCCAAATCAAACAGAGCATAGATATCAGCCCCCATGTCCAAGAGCTGAAGTTATCATTTTAATCACAAGTTTTTTGAACAGAAAAAAACCCCCAAACCCCAAGCCAGATCAACAGCTAACAAATAAAAACAGACACAAACCCCCCAAACCAAACCCTCACCATCACCACCCCAATTCAGAAATCCTCACAATTTTGTTTGCAAAATAGAATTGTCAGTACTGGCAATCCATAACCAGGGTAGTCAGAACAGAATAATACCATCTGGCACACTACCATGCTATGTTAGGACTGAATGCACAATTCAGAGCTGGGGCTACAGGGACCTCACAGTGCAATCTACAGCAAATTAGGACATAGACCTAATTTTGAACCTTGTCCTTGTTCTAGGTTTGGCTAATTATTTCATACTGGAAACTCATTTTGATGATTAATGACTTACTCTAGCCTAATATTTCTCCTTTTCCTTTCATGTAAAAATAGTCCTTACTCTCTGTTCCAACTAATATCAATTAATCTCAAAGCATTTTGAGTCACAGCTTCTATTCTTAGTTGCCTTAATGTAGTTTCCCCTTCTTTTTTAAACCTCCACACACAGACAGAAGCCAACATAAATTAGCTCAAAATTCTAATGATATCCTATATGATACCAAAACATTGAACTTCCCACTGCCATTTAATCATTCAAATTGTAAAATAGAAAGATAAATAGCTAGAGTTCAGCCAGAATTACCAGTGATTATCTGAGAAATGCAGAAGAAATACTGTACTCAAACTCATGTCAGCCACCAAATAAAGAAGATGTTGGCAATCTGTGACAGATTGGTGAGATAAGAAAACCATTTATCCTTCAATGTAAACTTTTGTGAGAATAACTACTCATTCTAACAATTCTGTGAAAGATTTAGTGTTAGAGAAGAGATCACGGCTTTGAGTTCCCAGCCTCACAATCAAGGCCCTGTTCAGTATCCCATTGGCAAGGACATACCAAGTAAACACACCACCTCTTCAGTGTCACTGGACTTAACTGAGGACAGGTTATTTACATGCTGAGTGAGTTGAACAGCACAGGTGAAACCCAGATTCATTGGTTGCTCATAAATCTCCTGTTAATTTGAGTTAAAATAGTATTACCTAACAACTCTGTCCCAGGAGAAGATATGATTTACATAAAATGTGCCACTGCCTGTGCGCTCTTGTGCTCCCATTCTGTGTTTATTTTCAGTAAAAGGATTTAACCTTATTTTTTGTAAGAATTATTGGAAATATTAAATGTGCTTATTTGCACTCATCTGCATTATCTTCACATTGATACTAGCAGATTTTTCCAGAGTATATTTGCATATCCAGTATCCTGAACAGCCATTGTCTCATCCATGTCATGGGAGAGGAGCAGCCTACCAATGCTGCACTTTGCCTGAACTGAAATGTTAATTTGTATGCCAAGCAAAAATTATTTTAAAAGTTATATCCAGTCATACATTTTATGAAAGGAAGTGGTATGTGATTGCAGTGAGAAAAGAATAATCAAAGGATAGCTGGATATTTATAGAAATTCAGTGAGCCAATATGAAGCCTGGTGTGACCTCTGCAGTTCTAGGGGTGCATTTGGCTTGCTGTGTCTCCTCTCATTATGAACTCCTGCCAAACAAATGAGGGAAAGGATGTGAAAAACAGATGAACATTTTGCTTTCTTCTTTTCAGGAAAATCAGGACATATGGAAAAAGCTTAACTACTAACAGGATTAACTGCCAAGTTTATCCACCTTTGTACCAAAAAAGCCCTATAGATACATGTGACTTCTAGAGTTTGCTATATCTTTTCCACTTGAATTACTCCCAATACACACAGTGTTCCACTTTGTGTTATAGCTGTGCCAATTAAAGAAAATAAAACTGAAATAGCAGATACTAAATTCAAGAGTCTGAAAGCTCACACTAATTGAAAAAAAAAATCAGAGATCTTAAGGCAAGAAGAAAGAAAGCACTTTTATCAACTAGTCAGAACTCTTAAAGAATATAGATTACACAAATCTGTCAGGGAATTACTGTATTTAAGATCTAGTAATAGGCATGCTGACACTTGATTGGACTTCTGCAAGGCAGAAATTCATGTGTTTGTTCAGTATGGTCACTCTTAAACTGAATGAGTGGATGAACTTCCAGAAAAAGGTGATGTGTACGCCTAAAGACCCCAGAGCAGCAAGGAAAGCCTGGTGCTCAATATGCATCGACTTTGTGCTTATCGTGTAGATTACATTTGATGGGAACTGCCAGTGCAGCACATGCAGCTCCAAAATTGCTTTGTCCTTTCTTGAGTCTTTCAGCTGAATTTTGGTTAATTTAAAGATGTTTTCTGCTTTTTCTGAGCTGGCTACTTTGCCTTTGTATATTTATTGCTAATTTACAAGATCTGGAAAATCTACTGAATTACAAAGACCTCTAAACTACTTCACAAGAAAAAAACAAACTGTCCAGACCCCAAGCCTTTAGAAGCAGAGAAACTTTGCAAAGAGTTGAGAATGGCATGATGTGGCTGTATCAGTGGAACAGTGTTTTCAGAGCTGCAGCTGGCACAAAGCAGTGGAATGAGAGGCACTTCCAAAACCACTTTTAGGAGATGACTGGGAGTAGAGACTGGGATATAGAGCACAATGGCAAGCAGTTGTTGCAGCGAGTGGATATAGCTACCCAAGGCAATTGTGGTGCTTGTCGAGCTATGGAGAAACATGCATTTTGTCACCTCCCCACTGGTAATTTATTTGCCTTCTGGTTTTAGATATTTTATTTGAAGCCCAGAGGCAACTTCCTGTCTGCCTGTACAGCACCCAGTTTAGACTGTGTTCTCCAGCCTGTGGGGTGTTGGTACTCATGGACTAACAGCTACAGACAGGAGGAGAGCATCAAGTAGACAGCAAGTGGAGGATGGATTAAAGGACAGGGAGATGATATAATTGTTGTGAAATTAAAAGAGTAGACAAATCTCCTCTAATTAAAGAGATATTAAGTATAGCCAGAATTCCTGAAGCATCCATAATAAATAGAAACCAAGAATACTTCACATAGCTGAATGGGTTTATACATAAACATTCTTTGTTTTATCAGTCAGGAGTTCTCGCCTTCAGTTACAGGAATCTTAAGAAGTGTCACCGAAACCCAGCAAACTATGTGAGCCTTGGCACACAGTAGACTTTTAACAACTCACACCAACATACACCAGAGTGCACAGTTAGAAGGTAAAGACAGCCCCAACCAAAATGACTCAAAAAAGACAGCAGCTCATTAACCTTGGGTGAATCTGTCCCATGCAAAATTAAGAGAAGTTTTTACGATAATTACTAGGGTCTTATTAGTGACTAGATGATAAAGCCTCATTAAGTCTCAGTTTAGACAGCTCCAATGACAATAATGATTGTTTGTCATCCTGCTTCAGCTGATGATCAACCCCCCTCAATAGCCAGGGCATTGATTTTTAACCACAATCTTTTAAGAAAGAAAATCTGGCACCACAATGTGACTTGGAAACTGTGAAGCAGTGCTTCAATATAATATGCAAAAATCACCCAGAAACCTCTTGAAGGGTTAATAAGGCAAATCTTTGTATAGTTAATAATATTATCCTTGTCAAAACATACTTCTCCTATCACACATTTTTTTACCATACCTAAAGCTATCCTCCAGTTCTTCCCACTAATCCTAGGCAGTGCTGAGCAGTCACATTCTTCCTGCATTGTTTAGAATAAATGTTTACTCCAAAGCCCAAGTGTTCTCAAAGAGAGAGTGAGAAAATGGCAGCTGGGTCATGTATATATTTTTACCACAGATTATTAATGTGGGAGTTGGCTCCTCATTCAGATGGGAGCTGAAGACTTAAGCAGACACTGTGTAATGCCAAGTTCAGGAGAATGCTACCACGTGGAAGGGGATATTATTTTGCTCTCTGCAAGAGCCATTCATCTATAGAGAAGCTGTCATTTCATTGTTTTATGTGATTTTCCACATATGTCATAGACATCAACTTAGAGCAGGCTTTTTAACCATACCCCTGCAGGGTATGGTTATGCATACTTGAATGTGCATGTATACATTTTAGAAACATCCAGCTGAGAGACAAACTTTGGCTAATTGACTTTTACTGGCAAAAATTCCTCCTTGTTTAATAATTTTTGTCTACTTTCCATCATTGTGGTTGTCTGTCTTTACTGACTGACTTCTCCTTCCCTCTTGTTTATCTTGCTGTTAGTTATTAAGTGAAACAAGAGGAAATAGCAGTATTTTTTTCACCCCTGCATTTTAACTCTCTTTTCGGTTATGCATTTTGGTATACATATAAAGTAGGAGAGACGTAACAAAGTAGAAATTGAAGAATGTGTTGCTATGCAGTGCCTTATCTAACTAGTGAATGGCTATTTCCATTCAGACAGAATTTTTTTTCCAAGAGTAAATAAATAGTCTTCCACTGTTGAAGTTTATGAACTCTTTCCAATACTCCTGTGAAGTAGACATTAGCAATTATTATAAAAAAAATGAAATCATATATAATTATATCATCATCACCTTTATGATACAGATTGCAAACACAAAGAGAGAAAGTCCATCTACTGTGTAAACTGACTTCTTAGGAACAATTTAGACACCAGAGTAAAAAAACCTCAGTATTTTATCTTTTATGTTACCCTATGGACATAACACTATAAAAATGCCCATTTTTACAAGTGAAGGTATATATCTCAGCAAACTGGTTGGGAAATCATTCTACCAAAAGCCTATGGGTGATCAGGAATGTCTAATGAGTTTTTCCTCCAGCTACAAAGCATAAGGAGGATCTGATTTAGTGTATACACTCACAGAATAATCCTATACATGACTACCATGTGCAAATCATACTTTGGCCACTGCCTTCATTAACACAAAGAAATGGCTGTAGCATGTTTCTTCTATTCAGGTCTTTAATAGGATGTTTTCAGGGTTCAATTCTCACTTCTGCTCAGCAAATTCACACCCCCAAGTCCTGCCTTCCAGCCTAAGCTGCAGGTTATTTGTGAGAGTTTATGTCTCTGCTCCTCCTCCTAGGAGTCATGGTTTTCAAAGAAGAGTTGGAGAACTGTCAGGACTCAGTTCCAGTGGTTACAGAACTCCCTTGGAAGTTGAAGACATGGTTGCCAGATCTTTCCCTAAGGTAAATTATACTTTCTACTTGAAGGCTGTCTCATGGATATCATTGGTTTTAGTCTGGTAAGATAAACTGCTGATAATATTCCCAAGAACTGTTTTGTTGGGTCCAGATTCTTGGTGGTTTCCCATTTTCAGGAGTTAAACCCACTCACCCATGCCAAGCTCCTTCCCTCAACATAACACCCACAGCATGAGGGAGGCTGCAACACACCTACACTGGAGGGCGGAATGCTCTAGGGAGGGTGGCATGGCAAAAGGGGGATGAAGAATAAAGAAAGATTCATTTAGGAATGAATGAATGAATAAGAATATTTAAACAAAATACCTGCAGTGTATTCAGCAGAGGACCTAGTGTGGGGTTCCTTGGGAAAAGGAGGGTATCAGTTCATAAATAGCCAAGCTATAGTGTCAAATGAGATTCCCCCATACACAGACAAGCTGAATTCTGAACTTCTGTTAAAGTGCTTGCTTTTCAACCTAAACAGCATTTATTTTAACAGCACTTTAAGGATAAATAAAGATGAAAGGAGTAAGAATGTCATGCAGCATACTAAGTTGGGCCATTTCTCCTTGCAAGTGGCATAAGGTAATTGAGCCTCTGCCTCGCACACCTGCAAGTTTCAGACAGCATTCTGGCTTTGTTTGTTCTTTTAAAGAGGATTATGATAAAGCAAACCAATAACTTTTGCACTAAAGTTAGAGTAATTAGCCTAGAACACCACTGTCAACATAAATATGATTAAAATATGTAGTTACATGCTATGTAAACTATTGCTGCACGGAAGAGCGTGAGGAGAGCTAAATAACATGAGCACAAGGGAAATCTTAAATAGGGCTTGATAGCAGAGAATTCTTATCAATCCAAAATCACTGCCTCAAAACCAGTGAGTCTAAGCTGTATAAGTACTATTTAATCCACCGACAAATAAGATCTAATCGTAGATGGCTGGGTCGCTATCATTCTCTAGAGCAAGAGAAAACTTGCTAGCTCATTTGAGAACACATCTTTTCTTTTTGTGCGGCTGGATTTTTGGCATACCATAGCTCAGCCCTGCTTGGAGCCTTGTAAAAATCACTTATCTTGGCCTATCAGTAGCCAAATGGAACACTGTGAACATTCCCGCTGGAGCTGCCAGAGAAATAACGGCTCCCTGAGGATTACCTTCTCAGTTAAAAAGAAAGCAAGCCTGTGTTACCACAGCATAATGGCCTTCATCTGTAACCTAGATCTGGGCTGGCTTCTTTCAAATGCTTTTCCATTATGCTATCAGAAAGGGAGAAAACCCATGCAGTTTGCAGGGAACTTCACAGGATCAAATGGTGCCAGTAGGAACCCAGCACCCCTCCCCTGAGCCCTTCTGGAGGAAGCCTGAGAACAAGGTAAAGGTCTCAAAAAGCTTTCCTGGAGAGTGGTGAGGGGCAGTCCAGGGGGCAGGCTCCTCATAAGGAAACAGCATGAGGATAAGCATCCCTGTGTGCTTTCGTGTCCTGGTCTGTGGATTCAGGGAACAGAAAAGGTGACTGTCACTGCAGTTTCCCGTCACTCAGGCTCTGAGAGCAGGAGCTACTCTGCTGAGTCACAGGGCAGCCCAAAGTGCTCACCACTGCCTGCAGACATCAGCACCTTTTCCTGACTTCTGCAAAGGGCTGGGTCTAAAATAAAGCCAGGGAAGGCCACCTTAAAGGCCTCTGCCTACAGGATTGTTCTGTGCCCAACAAGACATTACATCTCCCACAGCCACTTAGTCCTTTCTGCCTAAAATATAATACAGCTTGTCCTGCTGAAAATCTTTCAAGTAAGCTAATAAAATGAAGGATGACACAGAGCCTGAGTCTACCAATGCTTGTGTGTGAAAATATTTTTCTTCCCATAAGAGTCTGTCAGCAGAACACGAGTCAGAGTGCAGGAGCAGGAAGGAATAAATCCCTGAGCTCATCCACACTGAAGGCCAGTGAGTGCAACTAGGGTACAACTACACTGACCTCAAAAAAGGGCAGTGTTGAATTAATGTTGAGTAATTAGAAAATGATACTCCATTTATCTTGAGAGCCGTAGACTCCTGATGACTTGGAATACATTCTGACTCTTTGTGGGAGGTTTATCAGATGCAGAGTGGGAATCTGAAAGGCTAACTTTGGAACTGGTGAAGGTAGATAATTTGGAAAGGGGAAACTCAATTTAGACAACTAATAGGAAGTGCTTCAGTTCAGAAAAAGCATTCCTGCATAGTTAAAGAATTTCTTAGAGAGAGTTAAAGAGTTAAAAAATTTATTATATAATCCCTCCTTTGCTCGTCTGAACTCTGTATTTGACAATACCTACATCTATTCATTTATTCCACAGCATGCCCAAACAGTCAGCCCTGGTTTTGCAAACTCTAAATCCAAGAAACATAATAAAATCCATCTCCTTACCTGCTCTGTGAGGAGCTCTCAGGTACGTGGTACATGAAGACATTTCCTTGAGAGGCAGCAGCCCAGTGACTCGCCATGTTTATGATGGGACATGTGATAAACTGGTCACTGATAAAAAAGGAGGAGCAGAGAACAGACAGAACAGTTGCGTAAAGGAAAAAAGGGAAGAATCTCCACAAGCAACAGAACTCTCTCTGTCTCGATAGTTTTATTTTCCAAACCAGCTCATATCTCTGTCTTCAAATCGACTGAAGGAAACCACATTCACCCTCTACAAGATTAGTACTACGTAGAATTCACTAGAAGTGCTGTTTTATGGAGTGCTGAACAATGATAGTAAACCAACCATATCTGACACACAAGAAATATCCTGGGAAAAAAACAAAACAAAACAAAACAAAACAAAACAAACAAACAAAAAAACCCAAACCAACCAAACAAAAAAAACCCAAAAACCACAAACAAAAAAACCCCAAACAAACAAAACAAATAAACAAAAACCCCCAAACAAACAAACACCACCAAAAAAAAAAAAACAAAAACCAAAACAATCCCACTTGAGTCTAGTTTTTAAGGGCTCATGCTTATAATAGTTTAAAGTTCTTTCTGGTACCACTAGGTTGTGATGGCATCTAATATATTTCCTGAGTTAAGGATCAATAATATAATTTCTGAATTTGTATCTGTGTGATTTCTTGGGTAGAGTTTCCAGAACTGAAAATGGTAAGAGACCACATTTGAAGATAACCTGCAGAGCTCATCAATATGGAATTCCTGGTGCAATGTGTTTGGGAGAGAAAGATTAACCGACAAGAGTGCAATGAGGAAGTCAAGTGATCACTTTACCACCAGGTCTAAAAGGTACAAGTGAAGCAAATGCATCCAAACCTTCCCACCTTCCTTTGCCCCAAGAAGGGGGGCTGGAAGGTGAGGTGAGCAGAGGACGGAAGAAGCACGAGCAGTTCAAGAGGGGCAGACAGAAGAGAGGAGACCTAACTGCAATATATCTCACTGTGATTCCTCAAGGCAATGTTATATACACGTGTATCACCACGCCCCATTCTTCCTGTGCCTGAGGACTCAGCACAAGCTTTGGGCGTTTATATACCTTTACCTAGATGGGTGCACACAAACATATCTGCTGAGGAAGTGGGAGATTTCAATTCTCAGTTCAGTGAATCTGAAAGAGCAGCTTCTCCTTCAGACTTGGTAGGTTAAAAAAAAAAAAAAAAAAAAAAAAAAAAAAAAAAGACTGGTGCAAGAACGAAAAGCATCAGAGAAGCATAAAAACACATTACTATTTTTAACTGGTAGGGTTATGAAAGGCACTGTTTGGGTAGCTATCTTGGTTCAGCAGAGTTTATTTTAAGCTCATCTGTGAGACCACAAGCTTTGGGCTCACTGACCACAGGGCTCTTTGACAGTTATGGTTGACAACACCCAAATGAAACAAAAATTATTGCTCTTCACATGCCTACCAGCATGGGGCTTTACAGGAGCATATGGTCTTTGAAAACTAGGGAGTCTGGGGAGAGCAACAGCTGTCATGAAATGCTTTGAGATACATTTCACCATTTAAAATGGAATCTCTGCTAGTGGTATGGGGGGGAGAAAAGTCAGCTATTCTGAGGAAGTAGAAAAAAACCCTAAATACATAGTAACTGCAAAAATGAAACAGCTGTCTCTATCAGGCATGGAATACCAGAGTTTAAAAAAAAAAAAAAAAAAAAAATTAACTCATTTTACACTTGCAAAAAATACCAGAAAATTGCAGCTAAAACAAATTTAAAAGCAGAATTATTTTAAACCCACAAAATATACACAATATATATCATTTATAACAACCATTTATGTTGCTTTATCACATTTTGTAATCCTGTTAAAACTTTAGCAGTTAATTTTTTACATAAAACTTTTCTTGGCTTACACATCTATGCTGGTAGTAAGGTTTTTGTTAAAGAGAAACAAAACTAAGGAGAAAAAAAACAAAACCAAACCAACCAACCAAACATCAAGAAACCCAGAACCAATCCCCTGTTTTCTTCACCATGTATGTGATGCTGATATAGGCAACACACTCTGTACCTAATGTTTCACCTCACTTTCTGCTGTAGCTGGAGTGATTCCCAAAGTATTTGATGCAGAGTATTATCATCAGATGCCCTGGTCTCACTACTCATCCCTTTGCTTGGCTATTCACTTCTTTCCTTAGCCAAGGTATTTTCCTCATATCGTAAAGGAGCAGGCAATCCCTACACCCAGGAACCTGCTGAGCCTGAGGAGCTGTTGGTGTATCCCATTCCTGCTGGAAATGTGTGGTGTGCCAGCCCTTGTGGCTTTGCAAAAGTCAATGTTTGCACCATACTGAGCCCTGGGCTGAATGCCAGTGATCAAATGTGACAGCCCTGTGTTACAACAGATCCTTATAGAGGGATCTCTGGATGGGAAGAATGGCTAAAATACAAGTCCTACAGTGGTTTATTATGGCTTAAAACCTCACTGATATAAAGAATTTCCCCCCAGGGGTAACAGTGGGGATGGAAGGACACTGAAGGCAAGTTCTGGCTTTGATATCCATTAACCACAGTGCTCCTACATGTTCTGCAGGCAGTGGCCCCAGATGTCCTGGTGATGGGAGGCCCATCCCTGGGACAGACTACAAAGGAGGACAAATGTGGCAAGATGTGTGAGTTGATAAATGGCACAAAGCTCAGCCCACAACCCTCTGGCTTGTTTCCTTCACGATCTCAGTGCACCAGGACACCTGGACCACCCAGAAACAACTGTCCACTTTTTGAATCAGATGTTTCCAAGAGAATCTTGGCTCCTGTTCATCGCCTGCTCCCTAAGGCTCTCCCAGAGAAATGTTCTACAGCTCTGATGGAAGAATAAAAGGAAAATCCTGTCTCTGAGGTGTTGTTGAGAGGCTCACAGTGGGACAGAAAACACTGCGAGCACAGATACCAGGAGCCTTTAGCTATGATGTCTCAGTTCAGAATAGAGGTGCAACATCTTGGACAGGCCCACTAGGATTCAAGTCACCAGTTTATAAGCCACATCACATTAGAAAAAGTACAGAGTTTTCACAATGATTCTGCTCATAAAGCAGAGACAGGAATAGGGAAACAGTTTTTTGATTCATTTCCGGAAAATCCGTTTCATTTAAACATTTGGTCCCTGATTTTGCTCAGAGGCAGAAAACAGGAAGTTTTCAACTTCCTCCTCCCAAATGTCCATGCAAAGTTTCAATGCAAAGGATGGGAGTGCATTTACTGGAGGTAAGTTGCTCATCCCTCTGCTGACATGCATGAGGTGCTGGAGCCTGTCCAGAGCAGGGCAGTGGAGTGGGGAAGGTTGTGGAGCACAAGTCTGATGAGAAGCAGCTGAAGGAGCTGGGGGTTTTTAGCCTGGAGAAAAAAAGGCTCAGGGGGAACTTTATTGCTCTTTACAACTGCCTGAAAGGAAGTTGTAGCGAGGTGAGGATTAGTTTCCTCTCCAAAGTAACAAGCAAGATGAAATGGCTTCAAGTCATGCCTGATATTGTGAATAAATGCATGCAGGTTTCATAACTAAAAAAAAAAAAAAAAAAAAAAAGGAATTGCTGAAATCCAAGATTACAAATTTGACCACCAAGAGAAGGTATTTGACTGTATAATTAGGGGACTGGGGATACAAGGCATTAATTCTACTGTCACAGGGATGAGACGACTCAAGGAACTGTTGATGCACAGTGTGCAAGCAACCCAGACATCTATGACATGAAAATGCAAAAAGAAGCATTAGTAGACTGAACTCAATATCCGGTTCTAGAAAGACATGTCAAACTGTTCACAAGGCATAATCAGTTCAATTTCTGTTTACCAATGACACTGGAAACCTCACAGAAAATAAAATCATATTCCCCATTTTTTGTTCATCTGCATAAGAATTTCTCAAGTTTTTCAGAATATAAATGCACACTTTAGATAAGAAAAACAAACCTTGCTCAACTCCAATCACACAGTTGTACTAAGATGACTTTCTTACCGGGTGGCGTTTTCCAACGCCCTGGAAAAGGATGAATAATCATCAGTTGAGTGTTCCAGGGAGTAATACCACGTAGCTGCATCTTCAATGAATGAGTTGGACTCTTCTCCTCCTAGGGAATTTTGCAGAGCCTGATAAAAGGCGGTTTTGCTGTTGGCTCTTCCTTGACTTTCTTCAAATTTCTGAGAAAAAAGTGCATATATGGAATTCAGAAACAAAACCAAAATATAAATTTTTTAGTGGAACAATGTGGGATCAGATCTCCCTCTGCTGGAATAAGTCCTCTCTGCTGTGATCTCTGATTCCTAGGGGATTGAGTAGGGGGCAATCCCACATTTGCTTTCCCAAAACTGTCACCAGTGAGAAATACTGGCTTCCTCTGGACACACTGTAGTACAGAAACCCTGGTCTAGTATGTCCAAGTCACAGGTACCAAGTTGTGCCAATGGATCTCTAATAGTACAGAAATCGTGCTGGCTCTCACTAAAGGGGTTCCCAGAAACAGTCCTCCACTGCATGTGTGTCCAGTGCTGTCTTTCTGATAATCTCCATGAAGGAAAACTAGAGCGGAGAGAGGGAGTTTTTGTTCTTCTCTGAAAATTCCAGAAAGCAAATATGTTTTATAGGCCATTGCATGGCTATGACACTCTGCCTTTTCTGGGAACACCTACAAAGGAACACGGCTGCTCCAAGTTCTGTGTTTAGGTCCCTTCTTTAATAATATTTGCCTCAGATCTGGAAGAAAAATTCCAATCCTCCAAAACCCAATGCAGGGAACAGCCATGATCTTCAAACTTCATAACCCTTAGGGCCTTTCAGAGAAACCAACAGGGAAATGCCCTTTTTCCTGAGATCTATGCTCTGAAACCTTTCCTAAAGGAAATGTTCCCAGAGCAAAGGGCCCATGTCACAGAGACCACCTTCTATACCAAACAGTGTATCCAAACATATTTTTACCAAAGCTAAAGACGGCTGGAATTTTTCAACATATCTTTCTTTGAGGAAGTTTTTTTCATGCTATCAATTGAAACTTTTCACTTTTTCAAAAAATATTTCAATTTCAGAAACAAAACAACTTCATGAAAAAACAATCTACCCTGAACTCTCCTGTGCATCGAGTCCTTTCTAAGGAGGGCACTATACAGGTGCATATTGGTTGAAACTTGGATGAGAACTCCAGAGAAAAAGATCTAACAAACCACTTCTATTATTTTGGGCAGTCAGTCTGATGCAAACTAGGCCAGTGTCTGCCCAATTTAGTTACTGTAGATGCTTTACTTAATATATTATTTTGATGGCCCACAGCTGGTTTTCATCATGCTGCTAGAAGGTCTTTCCACAGCCCTATACAGAAAGAACAGATGGAGTAATAACTTTTCAGTAGATCCACAGAAATGAAAGATGGAAAATAAGTTCCCATGTGCTGAGGCTGAGGTTTGTCCTTAGTATTCTAACACTCTGTGCAGTTTGAATAAGTGACTTTAAGGGATTTGAAAACTCTACCAAGTATCCCAAGGTCCAAGAAGATCTCAGAAATTTTCCTTGTATTTTTAATAGATTCTTCTTTTGCTGGATTTTGGCACACGCAATGTGAAAGAGTCATGTGGTGCCAGCTTTAGCAATACAGCTGCACTTCGGAAAAGATGGGGAGCTCACCCCTGACACATCACTTCCTGTCCACAAATGCCACACAGCACTCTTGCCTGCAAAATCATTCAGCTTAAACCCAGCAAGGACATGCATATTCTTCTGCAGGAAATTATCACTGAAGACCTGACTGCAAATTCATTGAATTCAAAAGCAGTTTTTCCATCACAGCTTCGGCGCACATCAGGTCAGGTTCCTACTAACCAGCATAAGTATTGCTTTGTTAAGAATCTCTCATTTGAAGACTGGGTTTAGCAGTTGTGGGTAAGAAAAGATATTTTTCCACAGCAAGCAAAGTCCAATCTCTTGTGTATAAATCAACGCATACAAGCTACTTTCATGAAGTGCTTTCATTTTGTTGGCTTTTTAAAAGAGATTTGCTAACTTGTTCTACTCTTGTCATGGATACTTAAATCAGAGAGAAACAAAGTCAAAAACACCTTAGGGGAATGATTATGTAACCTAGGAACTGATCCATCACTGTCTCATCAATAGTCAAGTATCAAATAAAGGTCATCAATGGTCAAGTATCAAATAAAGGTTATGGTTGAAAAACCACAGAGAAGATGGATCATCATATACCAACATATGGTTAAGGTGACAAACTCCCTGCCAAATGTTTTTGTAAATGCCAAAAACTGTTGAAAATGAAGTCTCATGAAGGAGTTTTTTATTAAAAAAACCAAAACAAAGCAAACAAACAACCAACCCCCCCACCAAAATAATTTATTATTTTTAGTAATTATGATATTAGTTATTATTATAGTTATTGCAGTAAATATTGTATTAGTTATTATATTAATTATTATTATAGTTATTAAATATAGAAAGATCAGTTCAGGATAGAAAGTCCCTGGGCTGTAAAGTGCTAGAGGTTTGGGGCGCTTTTACCAGAAGTATCAGATTTGCTTACCCTATTTTTACAAACAGGCTCCTTTAACCACTACTGAAAACAACAGTTTGTGCTGAACAGCCCTTTGATCTGACTCAGTGTGGTAGGCCTTAGATATTTAATGTCAGAAGTCAAGGAGAAGAGGTAAAAGGCTGGCTTGGCTGGACACGGATCTTCTCTTGGAAATAAAACAAGAAAAGGAAGGTGTATGACCAAGCAAGGTCAGGTAACATGGGAAGAATACAGAAATGCTGCTTGCCACTGCAGGGAGAGAATTCATTTGGCCAAAGCTCAAGTGGAGGTGAAGCTGCCAGAAATGGGAGGAGCAATAAGAAGTTTTTTTCAAATATATTAATGAAAAAAGGCAGTGTAGAAATAACATTGACCCTTTCCAGAACAAAGATGGTCACTTCCCCCACAGGGACATGGACCAGGCAGAGATGTTCAATATATTATTTGCCTCAGTCTTCAACATTGATGATGGACCATGCGGGTCTCAGAACCCTGAGCTGGAAAACCATGACTGTGAGAATGATAACTCCCAGTCAGTTCTGAAACTGTGGGGGATCTGCTGCTCCAGCTGGATCCCCACAAATCTACAGGCCTGATGGGATTCAGCTGAAAATCCTCAATGAGCTGGCTCATGTCATTCCAAAGCCTCTCTCGATGATTTTTGAGCAGTCTTGTGAATCAATGCCTATGTATGGGTTTCTGTGGTCTTCAAAATGCTCCCAAAACTCTGCAATTTTCAGAGTTTTCTCAGCAATAATTTACAGTATTGTGGGGCCCTCAAGACGTGTTGACTCAGATGAAAGACGGCTCAACAGGCAGAGATGGATGATAAACAGAACTAGCATTTGTAAGATGGTAAGAATTTTCATCCCTCAAACAGCAGTAAAATAGCACAACCTGAAACAATTTCTCAAGCATTGCTTTGGCTATAGTATAATTTAAACATCTGACTTAAACATGATAGCCAAAATCAAAGCAATGTTCAAAATAAAATTAATTAAACATTAAAAAGACAAAATATTTAAACTTTTCAGAAACTGATTCAACTGATTTTCCATGTCCAACATAAGTTCCCATTAGAAAATATATGACCAAGGAACAATTTTCAAATCACAGGAGATACAACAGCTGCTACCAGATTAATAGAAACAGCTGCACATCATGTAAAATAATTTACATTTTGCTTAGCTTTAAAGAGGCATTTGGAATTGGCCTCAGAGTTATAGTGGGGTTTTCTAAGAAAGTATTTAAGAAATTAATTAAAGGCAGCAGGTGCACCCCATTCTACTCTTCTGATGATTCAAAAACATCATAAACATTGCCTAAATAATGAGTTAAATACTGTTTACTGTTCTTGTTGCTGCAGGACAATTTGTGGAACACATGACTGAAACCAGCCCAGAGTTTTACTTAGAAGGAATTGGAGTAGTAGGTAGACCAAATATTTACACCTTCCAAAGGGAAAAACGTACTTTTCCGATAAACTGAAACAGTGATAATGCTAACAGTATATGTACAGAACTTGGGTCTTAAATGGCTTTTGACAAATACTGTCACAAAAGATGGTGAAAGATCTAACACCATTCAGCAGAATCTTCCAAGAATTCTAACTAGTTTTGATATGAAGAGTTCAGCCCATTCTCCTCACTGATTGCATTTAGGGAGAAACTTCTCCCCTGATAAATATACACATATCTACCACACGTTGTATACTGCTGAATACATTTTTCCATAAAGAAATTTACTGACTGTAATAAAGTGCAGGATGATAGTTCTGTTCTGCACAGATCCATTCACTTATATGAGGTAAATAAACTAGATTTCTATCTAAATAAACTAAATAAACTAGATTTCTATCTACCCATTCTCCTATGTCCTGGATTTGGGTTCTGCATCCAACTAGATTGTACTAAGGAGGGAAAGAAAAAGAAACCAAACACATGAAATACAACCTCAGTTTTTCAACTAAATCCTTGCAATGTGGAGACTACATAGTAGGCACTTAACACGAGGAGGATACAGACTGGGCTATACTAACCTCCATGCATACACAGATAAGCACAGACATAGAGCAGCATGAGTGAGTCCATAAATTTAATGCCATTAGGTCTTCCCACCTGAGCATCACATATAGGAGGGGGATAAAATTTTGCCCAGTAGGGAACTGAAATCAACATTCTTATTGTTTTCTGCTCAGCTGCCCTTATCTATGCTCAAAACTAATATTCCCTGAAGGTCTGCCATGGGGATGGCAGTGAATGGGTTCAGGCTTAACCACTCCATATGTCACATAATAGTGCATTATGGTTCCACTTGCCATTCCCTTAACAAACTCTGCTTTGTTTCTCAATTGCAACCTTGTGATGGCTGCACTGTGGATGAGTAGGAAGTGCTCCAGGAAGTGATGAATCTGTCTCAGTCCACATGAATAAGCATGTCAATGAATGCCATAAAATGGTCATTTCATGGGCATACTCTCTGCTGCAAACATCACTGAGAGACCTCAGCCTTTAATTGTAAGCAAATGGCACATAAATATTTTGCTAGCACATAAGTGGTACCTTCTGTCTTTCTGTTTCATTTTTAATAGCAAAGACCTTAATAGGCACAAGCACTATGTTGCAGTGGGAGTAGGGAGACACCCAGTGCAACACAAGGCCAGTAAGATCCCACAGAACAACATGGTGCCAACTGGATTTTCCACCTTCTGGTCTGATTGCAGTCTAGAGGTTTCACTCTCACTTCTGTATGAAGAGTGCAAAGAATTCATAACACTTGCATGCAACTTCAGTCTAAGGTGATAAGATTTGCACCATGTCTCAAGCTTGCTTACATCCAAATGGTTAAAAATGTCTCCTTACCATTGACAGGATCAGTACTAAGAGAAATCTTGGATTAACAGAGCAAGTCCTTGACTGACTTGCCCAGCACAGTTATTCCCAGGAACTGGTGGAGCAAGTCAGTAGGGGTTAAATGTTTTTCCCCATCATTTTTCGCACTGTCTACACTGAAATCAGCCATCCTAAAGATGGAAATTAGGACTTTGCCAATTCCATATGCTGGCCAAAGCACCTTTTAGCTGTGTTTGTCTACTGAAATGCATGCATGGATCTTCTCTCTGCAGAGCAGGAACACAGCCATAGGTGAATTTTCACCCCAGGGAGGTTTGGTTCCCTCTTTTTAAAACAGATTAAATACTTTGGGTGTAGCCAAAAGTAGTTATGCC
This sequence comes from Hirundo rustica, assembly GCF_015227805.2. Lineage (NCBI taxonomy): Eukaryota > Metazoa > Chordata > Aves > Passeriformes > Hirundinidae > Hirundo > Hirundo rustica. The sequence continues at coordinate 7,465,606 of NC_053450.1, forward strand.
TTGGTTCCCCAAGTTCAGTTCAGTGCCCTGTCCACCAGCTAGCCTTCTCGCACTCCTTAGTGTACCAGTAAAACCAGCTTTGGCTATTCCTAGAGAGGTGCAAGTGAGATTTACCTCAAAGGAACCCTTAAAATTAATAAGGTAGATGACTGGGATACAGTGTGGACTGTCTCAAATCCTTCTACACGGTCTGTTGTGGGGAAAGGACATTTAGCACAGGTTAAAGATCTCTTACGACATTTATGACAGAGGAAATGGGGCACGGACTTCCAAGTAACAACCACCATCTGCACTAGTTTTTGTCACTGTAGCTAAATATGTCTGTGGCTTATTCAGGACTTCATCATCAGACTGGCTGCAACCACACATGGTCATAGCTAGCACACAGAAATACTGCTGAGGACCTGGAGAATGTATGTTCTTAAGTAGCTCAGTGACGGAAGGAGCATTACAGTTTTCCAGCAATTAATACTCTGTGTCAACCAAGGAGAAATCAGGTAACTTCAACTTTGCAGCAGGTCTTTAAGAAAACAATCCAGACAGGAATACAGATTGGTCAAAGCATTCATATTCCGCCAAGTCCTAAAAACTTTAAGCCACAGGAAAATAGAAATAGAGGAAAATGTGCATTAAAAATAATCATCAGTAGATATGACCCTTTCTTTTGGTAAGTTGCACCAACTTACTGAGTTCCCTTCCAATCTTATTTTCTGCAAGCCTTTCAATAAAAAAAAGATATTTCAGATTTTATTTTTGAGCAGGCAACACTTTTCTACTGAACTCGCAGTTGCAAGTGTTTTCTTCTTTTCATTTCAATCTGACAGCGCTGGGATGTAGCATTTGTGCCCTTCATCAACACCATGTTTTGTTGCAAAAATTTTAATACAACATGGAATTTCACCTCAAATTTGCAGACAACTGTCGTAAGCAGAAACAGTGGTAAAGGAAAGAATTTCACTTCCTAGTCTTCATCACAGGACTTGTAATGAGGCCACTGAGGTTTATTCCCCTCTCACAGGGTCTGGATCATTATCTACAGGCCTCCAGCATCACACAATATCTTCTGCGCCTTTATCCTATGACTTTCTCTTGAAATTCATTCCAAAAGAGAAAAAGACATGAAAAAAGAGCAGGAAAGTTCTGATAGAGAGTAAACAGGTAATATGAACTTAATTCAGGTGGGCCATTAAATTGGTCTGTATGCTATTGGCTACAGCAAAGAGAAGCTGGGACTGACATTTCTCTGCCTTCTAAGAGGTGAAATCCATAGAGTTATTGCAAGATGGCAACAGACAATACAGCATGGACACAATTCTTTTTGTTTCCACCAGTTTCTGTGTGGAAACCTTAGACCACACATCAGGCCACTGCTGCTCTTTGTTACAGCTAGTCCATACTCAGAATCACCTTTAAAAGAATATTTACTTCTAGGAGACAACAGAGGAAAAGGTTGCCAAAAAATCCTCAAAATGCTGACTTAATCCTGCTGCACAGTGAAGAAATGTATAATTAAGTTGCTTTCTTCTTTATGAGATACTACTGAGATGGAAAGATAAATAGTATTTTAAAGACAGTAGAACATAAATGCTAAATCCCTTCTTTTGTATCTTTTTGTATCTCCCACAGAAATATTAATCAACATATATTATTATGCCATTAGTCATCCTGACCAAGACTGGCTGGAGAAGGACAATGCATTTGCATATTTCTATGGAGCATAACTTGTAGAAATCAAACAGCATCTCTCCAGGCTGCATATGATTATCCCCGACACTGTAATCACAGTGATACCATCAGTTCATTAACAGTGAGTGTCTTCCTACCTTAATTGCCTTGGCTCTGCTGATGAGACCATCTTGTTGAGCACTTCCAATGAGTAGATCTACCTTCTGAAGCTGAGGGCGCTGCAGGGCTTTAGCCAAAGGTTCCCGGATGTAAATTCCATCCATCACTGGACCCCAGTACTGAAATGGGCCACTTACAGCTAGCAGCTATGTTGGGGAAAAAAAAAAAAAAAAAAGTTCATTTTGTGCAGTTAGTTCAGCTTACCCTTTAAATTCTATTTTATTTATGCTTAATTCAACTGATCTGATTTCCTTCAAGTGAACAAGAGACCAGGTAACATAAGTACAAACTCATCATTGGTAGGAAACAATGATTTTGCTGACAGTCTCAGTAAGTGAAACAAACTGAAGAGGCCAAGAGAAACGATGGTCTTATAGTCACAAAAATGTTGTTTTAAACAAGGGATCGAGTCCATGCTGGTCCTCATTGGAAAATTTATTGCTGGTAGGTGTTTTAATTTGTAGGTAAAGGATCCATCTCTAGAATTATTTATACTGCAGCTTTCACAAGCCTCCCATTTCAAATACAGAACACTGACATCTATCCTGCTTAATTTTCTGCATAAGTTCTGTTATTAAAGCTACAGACATTTGACTCTCCTCTAGAGTAACATCCAGAGGCAGACAAGAGGGAAGTGAAAGAAGGCAAAAAAAAAAAAAAGTAGATTTATTTCAGAAGACACGATTAAAGCAGTGTAAAAGGAATTTAGTCTAAAGGAGAATCAAAGCGTGAGTATTCATAGCTCAGAGCTGGATGCCATGGACAAAAACTTCCCTCCACCAAAAATAGTCTAGTTCCTCTTTCACAAGGATTCAGACTAAATTATTTTTTAAGCTTTCTCACAGCTTTGTGTGAATGGAAACTTTTTGACTTCTTGCCAATGGCATATGCTTTGCTATGTTGTACCTTAGTTTGAGCATCATTGAGGACACGAGCAGGCAACTGGCGAAGGCAGGCTACAATTTCCTCACTGGTGGATGAAGGGCATCCCACATCTTCAGCCAGGGCTGCTGCTTGGGTCTGTGCTCTCCTTGTAGTAATTATGGATGCTGGAGAAAAAGCTGAGCCTCCCTAGGAAATAACCCCACAATATCAGTCAACATATGTTGTCAGAACACCTGGTTCCCTGGTGCAGGTAAAATAAATGAGAAGAAAAATCTGTCCACCTGCAGAACATAAAACCGTGGCTTTTAAATTAAAATAAGTGAAGTCTAAAGATCAAAGCAAACGGGTGAAGGATCAGTTCGGCTGTTTCCAGCCCTGCCACAGTTATTTTGGAAAAGCTGTAAGTGTCTATAGTATGTCTATAACCAAATCACAAATCTTTCTGAAAACTTCAATGGAAGGAGAAACACTGAGACAGGAGTGGATATAAAGAGGGTGCTGTGGGGCACATGAGGGAATGGAGAGCCCATCTTGCAAGAGGAGACTAAATGGAGTTTTATCATAGCTGTGATAAACAAGGACTGAGAGCAGGCATGATGTCCATAAAGAAGAGCTATTTCTGCCTTGGGACCATGCTGGTACAAGGACAAATGGACACTAAGTATTCACATTGAGTGTAAATCAACTTTGGCTAGAAACCAAAGACAGGGAGCACAGGGAGCAGTGAAGGACTGGAAGTGCTATGAACTGAAGAAGTAGGAACAAAAGAGTAAAGGAAACTGCAGAAGATTAACCAGAGCATGAAGATCAAAACCAGAGCACAGGCTACAGTCCAGGCTCTACCCCAGACTCTTCATGTTCTCCCTGCAGCTGTGCCAACATAGAAAATGCTCTTAACAAGAAAGGATGGCACAACATTTTTGAGTAAATATGAAAACTATTTGTTGAAATGTAGATAAATTAGCTTAAATCTGATAAGATCTGACCTAGAACAGAAAGGCTGGAATAGCTCTAAAATGGTTCAAATGACTAATTTCCAAACATGTGCATCAGTTTACTGATAATAGCTGCTAAGATTAGCTTCTGTCCTCTGAAAACCCCCACAACCTAGATGCATGATATGAAAGACCCTGATCTATTGAACTGATTAACTTCTTACTGAATTAGCTCAAAGCAAAACTACAAGTCTTGAAAAGCAAGTTAAAAGGAAACAGAAAACAAACAGCAAATTCTTAAATTGAAATTGTCTCAAACATCTGAGTCAGAAGAACTCTGTGAAGCCCTGGCCAGCACCCAGGACATTTTTTATATTTCAAACAAGCAGAGCCATTGATACTAATGGGATACCGTTGCTCACAACTGGAGAAATTGGTTTCCAAAAACAGTCAGAAAGAGGTTATTATTTGGGTGTAGAGACAGTCTTTTTAGTTCAATTCATGCAGAATTTCCAGTGCAACCACCCTCCTGAAAGGTCTCTCTTCTTTTTTAACTGATCTGGAAAACAAGCACTGCTATTAGCTTAATGATTGAGATGAAGATGGCTGCTGATAAGCAAAGGAAAAGCCTAATTTTTTAATCTGGGCCACTGTAAGAGCCATCTTGAGTTTTAAGAGAGTGGAAGTATTAAAGAAGAAGAAATAAACACCACTTGGTCTTATTCCTCACTTCAGCACTCAGTTTAGATGAGGTGAGCAATGGGCTTTATCCTCTCAGGGAATTTGCAGTGGCCTATTTTGTATATGTAAGGCACGATATTTGCCAGCTGCTGACTAGGTGCACTGACTCAGCTGGTCATGAGAGAGAAAGAAAAATATCTCTGATGAGAGTATCTTGTCTGTGGGTGGGTTCCCAGTACACTGAATGAGAACCATGCATTTTAACTTGGCCTTTGGAAGAGCATGGTCATCAGAGCTACAATGAGTGAGACTAGAGAAGGGATAATACACCATGTCAGCTTCCCTCAGAAGAGGAGCTTCCTTGCATTTCATGTGGAGTAAGGAATTATGAGCCCCTCAATATAGCAGAAAAATTAAATCCAGGACTGCACAATATTTACCCATTAATCTGGCAAACATATTCTTCCACATCAGATCTGAACATGCTCTGCAAGCTTTATCAAGTATCCAGTACTGCCAAATGGCATTCATTTAAAACAAAGCAAAACAAAATCATAAAAAATTAAAGGGCTTCAGTTTCCCGAACTCCAAAAGTTTCACAAATTTTGAAAGTGTCAGTTTCTGTGGAAATTCTGAAGTTGCCCTATTAAAAGGCCAAGTTTGGTAGGGAAGGAGTACTGAAACCAGATGATATATGGAATCAAAAAATTCACTGGGACCAAGCAAAACATCCTCATGTGTGCTTGATTTTGAACAGGTTTCCTCTCAGAGATTTTAAAAGCCGTGCAAAGTTCCCCTGTCTCAGATATCTACAGCCTGAAAGACTGCCCTGAGATCTGGTACCGAGTAAAACAAAGGCACAAAAGGTTCTGCATAAAAGTGTCCCTGAAGTTCTCTACTGCAGGGGCAGAACTAAAAGCCTGGGCAGGCAAATCTTCACATCACAGCATGGGATGTGTATTGGCTGGCAGCAGATACAGTCAAAGTTTGATGAGTAAAACAAAACCCCCAAACTTCTGCAAATACATTTCTGCGGGGAGGAGAGCTCAATGGAGCCTCAGTCTGGCTGTGGATATTTTCTCCTCTTTCTGTGAGTGGTTACAACAGGTTTATTTGCTCTTTATTCTGGACTTCTTTTTCCATTTTCTGTGCTAATGGCCACTTCCTCAGTTTGGCTTTTTGGTACCACCCATATTCAGAAAGCAAGTGTTGCATCTGGGGTTTGAAAGAGACCAAATCTTTGGGGTTTGACAGAGATGTGGTATCCACTACTTTTAATCATGTTTAATTTTTACTAGGACTGGAAGCAGGGGATAGAGAAACATGAGGCATCATACAAAGAGTATTTGTGTTTCCTTCCCAGGTGCATCCAAAATACGTTCCAGGCTTTAGAAACACGGCTCCTCTTAGGGCAGAAGTTATGCAAGCAAAACTGTACCAGTTCTCTATTTTACAAATTCACATCAAAATTCAGGGTCACTTATTTGCCAGTGAAAACCCCTTCAGGAACCAAAAAGTGAGAACAGAAGCTGGCATTGCCCAGAACTATTTTTCTTTCTTTTTTGAGTCTGCAGTTTTCACATTAAACAGAAATCTTCCCTAAACACTGAATCCACATTACAGGTAGGGTCAGGACACAGAGAATAACAGAGCTACAATTAGCAATTCCCTCTTTTCCTATAAAATTATAGTTTATTCGTGTGATTATTCTCAGCAACCAGTAATGGGGGCCTTGTGTACTTTAACAAATAGGACTACTTAGGCAGACGTAGAAATAGTGGAGGGCCTGTTTATTTCCATTACATGGCACCCATATTACCATCAACATGACAGAATCGTGAATCAGAAAACCAAAAAATTATGAGATCAGCTTAAGAATAACAAACAGTGTTCTTTTTGTTAGTCCTCTGTTTTTTCATTCTCCAGGAATCCCCCTTTATCTATGAACACAAGAACTTAAAAATTCACTTTTAAAACTAACATGTGAACTCTTCAGATGTTCCAGCAGAGTTGTTTTTTGCAAGTGAACCCCTAAAAAATGACATATACAATAAAATTTTAGTCATTAGCCACCTTGTCATCACTGGGGAATCACTTAGAAGGGATTTACAGGGAACTGAAGCCACACATACTTCTTGTTTTAGCTGTCCTTATAGATGATCCCACAACAAGGGGAAAGAGGAAGACAGAGGAAGTTCCATTGATATTTTTGACATCGACCCAGTCGAAAGTGTTCAAAAGTGCTAAGAAGAAGCAGTTGCAGCTGTGTTACACAATCCACTACAGCATTGTTACACTGCTCTCCAAAATTCCTAGGAATAGGAGGAACTTTACAGTATTGAGCAATGGCACCTACTGCAACAAGTGATGGCATTGAAAATGGGAGGCAAAGCCTTCGGTACTATATAGTTCAGGGACCAGGAGCATTGTCAGCATTTCTTAATTTCACTTTTCAGTATTAGAGGTTCAGCTACACAGTAGAAATTCAGATACCATTAAATGTTGCTGAAATGTACTGATGAACCAGTATGGTGTGAAGGTGAATCCTCACTTTGTTATCAGGCTGTGACCAGCTGAGCTGGGGCCGGTGCCTCTTGCAAATTTTTCTTTTGGGACGTCATAGCTCAACAGACTTTCATTTATGCCATTCTGGCCATCCCAAACCTTCCTCTACAAACTCTTGTTCCTGTTCTGATAAAAAAGAATATATGGACCGCTGTTTGGTTTGTGTCACCCTGTTTTGGTAGTGAGGGAGTCTAAATGAAATAATTGCAGTGTTGCGAGGAAGAGTGAGAGTGGAAAATCCCAGATGGTCATAATCATGCTTTACTTCTTATTATCCTCCTCTGTTTAATTGGTAATAAATTAAACTAATTAAAATAAATTAGTTTAATTTCTCTGTCTGTGATGGTAACCAGTGGGTGATCTCTTCCTGTACTTATCATGACCCATGAGAATTTCTTTTTATTTTCTCTCCCCTTCCAGCTGAGGAGGGCAGTGACAGAGTAGGTTTAGTGGGCATCTGGTGTCCAGCCAGAGTCAACCCACCTCACTGTACTCTGTATCTCTGTCTCACAACATATGTGGAAAAGACAATTGCCATATAAGCTGCAGTGCTGAATGTCTTTTGATTCCTCATTTGGTTTTGAAGCTCACATCTGCAAATTTTTTCAAAAATTATTCAGAACACATCTAATGATTAGAAACTTCACTGGAACTAGATTTTATCACCCACACTCTGCAAACCCAAACACAGCTTCCTCTCCTCACATCACAACCTCTTGTTTTTTTCCAAACTGACTTGAAAATGGAATTCTTTCTTCAGCCACATTGTCTCCTCAGCACACAAACTCTCTGCAAGTGAATGAAGTTCCTCTGATGGCTGCAACCAAAGCAGGCTTTCTGTGTGCCCTGAACCAGGCTATAGGCAATGCAAACAGCAATTACAGTAACACCACCCAAAAATGAGATCAAAAGACATCTAATGCAAACAGTCAGACCAAAGAAATGTCCTGAGAATTCTACTTTCCCAAAAGAGCCAGCTGTACAGCAATATTTTATTTGTTAAAAATAGGCACTCTCCAGGCTCAGATGCACACAGTTCCCAGCAAGAAGTATCTGTCAGACCATCTGGTTTGACCTCCGGGATAGCCAGGGCTCTTCCATTTCCTGACTGCTGAGCTCAAGTGCTTCCTATCACTTAAAACACGGCTTGTGTTTGACTAAAGCCTGATATTGCATGAAGCAGTTAAGCTGTGCTCAGAGACACAGTGAAATGGATACTGCAGCCTTCTCCTTGGAAGCTTCTGCCTAAGGATAATCACTCCATGGACAGGCAACAGAACCTTACTTCTGTTTGAGGGTGTCTTCAGTTTCTTTTAATGCCAGATTAGACACTGTTAAAATCCTGGTTTTTCTCCTTGCAAAAATAAGCAAGCGGTAACTAAGCGACCACTGACTCACTTTCCCAATGAATTTAGGAGATAATTCTTTAACAGACTAGATTTAAAATATTTTCAGAAGTTGTTTCAATTTGGACCATATTTGCTTCTTTCTTGCAGGGTTGTTTTCCAGTGTCCTCCACTGTTTTTCCTTAGATACCCAATTCCACGTAGTGACAAGTGCTTAAAAGACACCAGGATTGCAGGGCTCTATGTGATTACATTAATGTCATTTTTCCAGGCTTTCATGAAATGTGGCTTCAAGAGCGCGGAGAAGTAGAAAGCCTTGGGGAACAGCTCAGGGAGTCTCTGTCACAGCTAAGAAGATATTTGGCAGACACCTGGCAAACACCAGCACAGGGAGTGGAACAGGGAATGAGCAGGTCAGCCCAACAATGGAAGGGGAGACTGAGAAAGAAACATTCTTCCCTCCATAATTGTCTACTAGACTGTATTTTCCATATAAATATGGGAGGAAGGCAAGGGTTCTCTCTCTTATATCAAAAATAACATTTGGAAGAAGGAAGATTTCTCTTTCATAAGTCAGCATTTGCAAACCCCTCTTTCCTGACATCAGAGGCAGCCTTGCAAGGACAATGTCAAGTGACTAACAGAGTGCCTGTGTCAGGTTAGTGACCTGAATAACAGGATATGAATATTTCTAAGATGACATATAAAGCCCCACTTAATTAATACAAACACTTTCTTCCATTCAGATGTAAACCCTACCTTATCAATTATCCTGTTTGAAACAAGGTATTATCTAAAAGCACCAAAAGGGTAAATCAGTTCTCATCATTGCCTAAGAGCAGACAGCCACCAGCAACAGGCAGAAATGACACGGAAATGGAGAATTCTATCTACCACTCTCCACTGCAAACTCATCTGTTCCTCTATAAGCATGGCAAAAAGTATCTGAGATTTACTGTGTTTCCAGCAGGTCATGTTCTATCAACCAAGTCCGACCTCTCCTTAAGTGTGACCAATCTCTTCTGCTCAGTCTGAGACCTGTCCCAGTCCCAAGTGCATCTTAGGATGTAACTTCACTCCTTGTAAAGGCACAAAGGCTGTCAGAGGCAGCCTAAGGCTGAGCACGGGGAGAAGGATTGGGAAAAGGCTCTGCCTCTGCCTATTCCCACATGCAGACATCCCCTAACCCATGATATCTGAGTAATTCCAGAGACACTGTTCATCAATTCAGTCAATGCCATTAATGGGCATGCATGTCACATCCTTGTGATTTGAAGAAAGCAAGAAGGTCCTAATAATCAAAATATAACTGTCCAGGGTAACCATGGAGCTGTGCTATAGACTGATTAGCTTATCAAGCTCCCTCGTGCTTTCCTGTCTCTTCAAACTGAGAACTGCTGGTACAGCCCATCAAAGAGAAAGAATATTCTCCTGAAATTACCAAATTACCAATTTTTGGCACAGCTTTGGGGATTTGTTCAGTGTTTCCTGGTTTCAATAACAGTTACAAAACAGCTCCCCACATAAGTATCTACTTGGAGCTACTCTGGTGTGAAGTAGGAAGTCTGCTTGGGCTTGTTGGATTATTTTGGTTTTTTGGGGGGTTGTCAAGGTTTTTGGGTTTTTTGTTTGCTTGTTTGTTTTGTTGTTGTTGTTGTTGTTTTGGTTTTTTTTTAAATCTTCCCTTTCTATGTTAGGGATATGAGTTTTTCAGATCCCATCTTGATTATAAAAGCAAAGGGCAAACCTTAATAAATCCCTTCATCCCTTCGACTTCTACATTCATATCCACAGCACAATATTCCTCCGTGCCTTTAGTCAGGTTATTTAACAGGCCAGTATCTTGGTTCCTCCATCTCAGACACCAAGATGAGGAAGGTCCTGAGGCTTCTACACTTTTTCCAACTAATGTGAAAATGGGCTCCACAGACTGGCTTTCAATCCATATTTCTTCATTGCTGATCTTAAGCCTCAATTATTTGCAGACAGAGATGTTTCGGGGTAAAGAGTGAAGCATAAAGCAGAGGCTGCATTCCCATTCAGACTCAGTAAGAGAGAAAAAAATGTTTTGTGCCTCTTCCTGTCTGTCAGAAGAAAAATAGCAAAAACGCATAAAAGAAAACAGTTGGGGAATGAGCATTACTGGATAAATAAATTTGGAAGAAAAAAAAAAAAAACAACCAAAAACAACAACCCTTTTTGTGTAAGTAATAGAAACTGGGTTATTTCCCTCATTTTTTTATATCTGCTAAAACCAGCCCTGATGCAATACATTGAAAACCTCCCTATTTTTCTCAGCCCATAGATAATATGTGCCTTCAGTAGTGACTTGCAACAGGAACCTCATCTGTTGCAAACACTTTGAGCCTTCCTTATTTCTCAGAGAGGAAGTATGTGGCCTGTTTGGCAAATGCTGCTCTACATGACAGCGTGAACTTCACAACACACTCATTCGACCGGCTGCTCCTCGACTTGATCAGCTAAACCTTGCTGGCAGCATGAGAGCAGTACTATGACTACGGCTTTTTTCAGAAATACTGCAACCTGGAATGCCATGCCTAGCATTTAAAGGTAATCACTGCTGTGATATATTTTACATTATCTGCGTACGAGACCAAATGTTTCAATTTTATTTATATACAAGGGTATTCTATTTCATTAACAATGACAGTATTCAGACCGTGGATTTCAAGTGCCACCAAAGGCAGAAATAGAAGATCTTGCCTTGATCCTTTTCATAAGGAGTGGTACTAAAGATAGACAGGACAAGGAGTATTTCTACTGAAACCTAAGAGTAAGATAGATGCTCAGGACCTTATGCTAAAGCAAACTGCATTTCACTATAAGCAAAATATGAGCCCACAGATTAGGGGGCTTTTTATTTAAAGTGTTAGAAGTGTGGATAGTGTGGTATTTTTGTGTTGTTTCATGTTTGCATGTGTCTGTGAATTACTTTGATGAGAGTATTATGTTATTCTTTCTAAGTGCAAAGGTACGGCTGCCAGAAAGCTGAAAGGATGTTCATTGACGAATAATAAATTAAGGGAAATTCACCAAAATATGATACAGTTTCTGAAATCTAATTTGTTTTGCTTTTTTCTTTGCCCAAAAGAAAAATAACAGGATGCCAGTGCTTTCATTTTCAAGCTAAATGAAATTCAGACATTACCTGTGAACTTTATTGAGAATTAAATTATAAGACCTTGGCAACACAGATGTGAATATCAGGAAACAAAAATAAAATATGGTATAGCATCTCCGGAATGATAAATGTTCTAATTCTACTAGTCTATGGTATTCCTTGTAGGAGGGCTTTATTCATGTGCTTATCTTGCCTTTTTATTCCCCTTATTACTTTAATTTCTTTATATTAACTAATTCTCAACCATATTAAATATAACTTTGAAAAAGTTCCCATCAAGTAGCAAAATTTCTCATGTTCCATGCTATTTAACTGCTGCAGAAACATGTTTTCTCAAAGAAATTCTGCAAAAGGAAGTTATTGCTATATGTGCTGCACACAGGAACAGAAGGGGAAAATTGTACCACAGGTTTTGGGGGCCACACAATGTAGGTCAGTGGGATTCCAGTCTTGACAGGTGAAGGATTTTTACCTGCTGAGAGTTCTGATAAATAGGACACAAAGCAGGACTGGGACTGTGGATATTTCCTCATGTTTCTTTTGGCAGCAAAGATCCCTCAGTCCTAATAGCTGTGTGTGCAAACAGCCACGTGACTGCCTTTCCTTGGACACTAAGTGCACAAGTAGAAAGGGGAGAGGAGGAAAGACCAATGCCTGGAACACTACAAATGTGATCTTAACAGTTAAAATCAAATTTCCCTGCAAGCCTGAGGAGTTGGCTGGTGAGCAGGAGAGCTGCAGGTAGATTTTGGTTCCCAGCAGTTCCTCTGAGCTGAACCGCAGCTGCACTCCATACAGGGTTTGGGGTAGATTAGACACAGTGAGTTTAGAGTCTATAATTTCTCTTTAATTCTTCCTACATCACCCTCAGTGAATTATTTTCTTTGGATCTGGTACAGTTATATGCTTCTGTGATGGAAAGATGACACTTCTACTTGTATCCCAAACTCTGTCTTCAAGTTTAGATATAAGGAACAAAGTTTTTACAATGAGGGGAGTGAAACACGGGTTGCCCAGAGAGGTGTTAGATGCCCCATCCTTGTAAACATTCAAATCCAGGTTGGACAGGGCTCTGAGCAACATGATTCAATTGCAAATGTCCCTGTCCATGGAGGGGGGGTTGGACTAGGTGGCCTTTAAATGTCCCTTCCAACCCAAATTGTTATATGATTCAATAAGGTCAAGTGAAATGCAGCAGCTGGAGCAAATTTGCTATTTCAGAAGATTATAATCTATAAAACTGTTACTGCTCTTCTATTGATTTAAATGAAAAGAATTGGTTCATGAGACCTTTAAAGCTTCCAGTAAGTCTAGTTTTGCAGAGTGTCTCAAAATTTCAGAAAACCACACAAGAATTTGTCATGCGGCAATGGAATGGATTTGTATTGTGCCGACAATAACTCAACAGAAGCACAAGCCACTGAAGCCATCAACTTCTATCCTTAAGAGTAAAGCACTCTTTTGTTTTAGCAATCTGACTAATTTGTACATTCTTACTCTAGAAACAGTGATATGCCATTGCTGGCAAACAAGTAGAAGCAATTTTTGCCTGCTCTATTTCAAACAAAACTTCCATGTCCCATCTTCCTGAAGTTTAAGTCATACCTCAGAGCATTCACTCCACCACCTTTGGCTGGACTATAGGAACCATTACTCTGCCCATGTGACAAGTGTCTTTAGTAGTAAAACCTAGTCTCATGTCTCATTTTCCTTTTAGTCACTGTGGTTAAGTGAATTAACAGCAAGAGTCAGAGCTTTTCATTTTTTTATTTTTACTGAGCACTTCTTGAACTCTCTGTCCCTTTCATGACTTCATGCTACCAATGGCAGTGACAGTAAAAGAGCATGGAAAATACAATGAGAAGCAGCAAATTGCCACGTTGACGATGGTAAAGCCCAAGACGTCACTGCCCTTCACTGTACTGAAAGTACTTTATAACGTCTGCATTTTCCACAAGTCAGATCCTTCCACATCTACGGCAGCATCATGGAGCTGCACGTTGTGCCCTGATGACTTCAGAGGTGCTTTGAGAACAATGCCTGGTATGACAGAAGGCAACAGGCTGTGATCTGCAAAAATACAAAGTAGGAACTTGCCTGTTGTCCAGTACTTAAAACCTCTGAACTTGACTGAGGTTTAATGGCAAATGACGTATAAGCAACCCTACAGAAACACCTCAGGTATTTCTAAAGCAGAATTTAGAGTTTAGATCGTTAAACACCATCTAGAAAAACATGCCTTGGTGAAAAAGTGCCTTGGTGAAATGTGCCATGTTTTGACAAAGATTGAAAGCCTGAGGTAAAATTTTCAGAAGTCTTTCCACCACACACAAATACTACGTATCACTTTCCAAAGAGACTCAGGCACACCTGAAATTAGGAGTAGGAAAAAGGCCTCTGGTCACAAGCCTGACACTTGTAGGATGACTTGCTCTCCTGGCCCTCAAATAACAAAACCAGCATTAAGTAAGTGGTACTTAGAGGTAGGACTCTTATTTTTACTTTTTTTCAGACTTTGGGACACAAAATTCAAGCAATTCTCATCTAAATATCAATCGTACGCGTCAAAATTATAGATGGAAATAAGATGTTCATGCTATGTCATTCTTGCCATCTATCTGGAATACACAACATTTTGGTAACGGCATCTTAGATTCTATACACTGAGCAAGATTTGAGCTTCTCTTTTAAATTACTGCCAAAATGCATCTACCAGAGCATAGAGCTCAGCAGAGGTTATCAGTCCAGGTATTTATCTCACTCTCCTGGCTGACATTTTCCACCCTGTTGAGCTCTCTACTGCTGTGCCCAGGAAATTTTTCTGGCTAATATGGAGATGAGCCATAAACATCCATAATATCTGTAGCCAAAATACTGGCTGCACTACTCCTGTGGGTTTATTTCTTGTTCTTTTATGGGATACAAGTAAGAAAAATGTTCAAGAAATTAAAATTGGGTCTTGCAGAAAAATACTCATAATTAGATTAGAAAATTATGATCTTAAAAGCAGTCATTGCCTGACAAAGTGAATTCTGGCTTCAGGTTTAGAAATTTAGTACATTTACACGGAAAAAGAGTTTTTTTGGTGGTTTTTTTTTTGTTTTGTTTTGTTTTGGTTTTTTGTTTTGTTTTGTTTTTGTTCTTTTGTTTTCTATTAAGAGACCTTTTTTTAAAAAAAAAATGAATACCTAAGTAGTTTATTTAAATTTAAGCGTGCTGTTTTATTCAGCTTCTAGACTTCTCCTATCAGGCAACACATTTTTGTTCTTGTGAAAGTAGGTTTCAGATGCTTGTCAGAAAGACACTGGCACAGCTGCACTCTCCAGATGTGCCACAAGCCAGTTTTGAGTGCATAAAGCGAAGGGGTAATGTGCCACTTGGCCAGTGAAACAGAGAATTCTAGCAAAGAACCTTTGGAAACAGCACTAAGAAGCTTGGAAAGCAGATGACGTGGAGTCAAACTGTGCACTACCATCTGTTCTAGCACTGAGCTCCTCGCATTTGAGAAGGGATGATTTTTCTTTCCTTTGAATGGCATTTTATTCTGTAGGATGTCTTCCAAAACGGTCTGTAAGATGTTAAAAATTTATGGTATTAATCAACATACTGAAATTCTGCCAATGCCAATCTTATTCCAAAAGACAATTAGTAAAAAAGTCTTGCTGATGTCAGCGGTTCTACTTCTCAAGATGAACATTTCTCCACCTGACCCTCATCACGCTCTGGCCTGTGTCACTGAAGAGCAGCACACCTAAGTCAGTAATCATCTTTGAAATACTTAAGCTAGAAAGGGCCACAAGATGCAGAAGAGTCACACAATGCTGCTAGAGCTCCTGTTAATATTTTCACAAGGCAACAGGCAGAAATATATTTTTAAAAAATAATTACCCATCAGCTGGTGGTGTTATTTTGCTTTAATGTACAGTTTTTAAATAGATACAGTTTTTGTCTTCTGCCTCTGAAAAGATAACATAGCATGATACATCTTCCACATTCAAAATATTTACCTCTCTGTCCTCTGTCAGAGAGAACTAGGATGGCTGCAGAAAAGCTGTGAGAAGGAACACAATAGTCTGATACTGTTTCTTATGAATCCACCAAAACTTTTTAAGGTATCTGAAGAATCTGCACTGCTGGATTTATGCAGGAGGTTTGAGATCAAACTTTTTTTTTTTTAGGCAAGGTGTTAAAAAAAAAATTAGAAAATCCCAGATTTTCTGAAGGCACAGTTACACCAGAAAAAAGCCCAAACCTACCAAGCTGTGTTCTTTCTGTTCAGTAGTAAACCAACATAATATGCACACAGTGCTGAAAAATAGGGACATCAGTCTATTTAGATCCTTTGTAGCCTCAGAACCCCAAATGCTGAAAAAATATTTTGTATATGAAATGCCCATATGGGCACAGCTCTGCTGTTACTTCCTATTGTGCTGAGGTACTGGTAATGGAAACTTTTACTACATCATGTTCTGAGCAACTTCCCTAGCTGTGGTTTTCTGCTATTCCCCTGATAAAAGCACAAAAGTGGTGAGAGTTTAGCAAGTATGTAAAACTCTTGCATGAATTTGACACCAGAGTTCTCAAAAGCAAAACTGTACAAAATTGGAGACACCCAAACTAGGTCATTTCTCATCTGTTAGCTCAGCAGGTGTTACTGTGATGTTTAATTTCAATGTCTGCTTTGATTTAGTTCTGAAGAGCTTTGACAGAAATAAAGAGCACAATGGGAAATACTGTGAAAACTCCAAGAGCATCTGAGGAGACAAACATGCCCAGCCAAACGGGTAAGCACTCATTTCATTCCTTTCAAGAGAAAAAGATGTTCTCTGTATATGATAGACTCAGCCATGTGTGTTTCTTCACCCGCCTGACAAGAGCAGGCAAGTGCATGGCTGCTGGGGGAGAAGGAGGGCATCCACCAGACTGTGCTTATATTTAGCTGTGTTTTAGCTCGTTTTCCAAGAAGCAGTTTAATTAAAAACCCTGAATGTTAAATGCATTATTTCCTAGTGCTCCTTAAAAGATGTTCCTTCCAAATCAGAAAGCACTGAAATGCTATTTCAGAAACCAAGAATGCTGTGTTTTGACATAATTGCATGTAATATTTTAT
This sequence comes from Hirundo rustica, assembly GCF_015227805.2. Classification (NCBI taxonomy): domain Eukaryota; kingdom Metazoa; phylum Chordata; class Aves; order Passeriformes; family Hirundinidae; genus Hirundo; species Hirundo rustica. The sequence goes on from NC_053450.1 coordinate 7,482,115, forward strand.
ACAAATTTATTCTTGAAATTTGGGGTTCCTTCATTTAAGGTTAAAAGTTTCAATGATGTACTGCATCAAACCTCATGTCCATCTACTGTCAGATAATTGAATTAACAGTAGCACACAGCCAACCTGTCACCAGATTTATCCATAAAGGTTATAGAGGAATACAAATTTCACAGGGCATGCTGCCAAATAAGAATATAACAAATCTACCCGCTGCATCCACACATGAATGAATCAGGTTGCAGATCCCTCCCTGCCATCTCTGCGGGCTGGTAGTGGTCAAGCATTGGAGGGGGAAAGGAGGAGGGATTTGGTGATCAGCTACTACAAACTGTGGGGGGAGAACCACTAGAGCCTCAGCACTCAAGGTGCACTAATAACAGGCAGCTGGCACAAGAGCTACAATAAATCACTCCCCAAAGGTGAAGAGGAGAAAGCAGTTTTGATTATTTCCTTTGGGTTTGGGGTGGGGTTTGTAGGGGTTTTTTTTGTTTGATTGGGGATTTTTGTTGTTGTTGTTGTTGTTGTGTTGGGATTTCCATGAAAGATTTTCTAATTGGACTGCTCATTATTATAAGAGAAGGGATTCAGCCTGGTTCCATTTTTGCTGCAAGGAAACCCAGCCCTGCTCTCAGTATGGTTAGGAACTCACTGAGATGGGCAGCCTTGCAGCCCTACGTCCTAACATAACAGAGGCCAAAAACTACTCAGCATATTGCTATTTTTTTTTTTTTTTCTGGTGAAGGAGAGAGCCTTATGCTGATATTCCCAACAACTGCTGACACATATACCACATATAAACACCAAAACAGAGACATGCACTCACTCAAAGCAGGGCCTTGCTGACCAGCAGGCCATGGCTGTAACCAAGTCCTGCACATGCTAAAAGTCAGGATTTAGCAGGGCTAAAAACAACTCCAACCCTTTCTGTGATGGAAATACCCCTAAAAGATAACTCTGCAAAGATTGATAGCACACTGGTTACACGGGAAAAATATCTATTTAGGAATTCAGGACTCAATCTACTTGAACTTTCCTACACATCTACACATCTACATCTACAAAGGAGTTGTTAGTCCTACCTGACCTCCTGCTACCACCTGGGGAGAGAACAAACCTCCTGTAGTTGCAGTGGCACCTGTCAAGGCTATAGGGATGTTTAAGACACTCTCACAGCTGAAATTGTACCAGATACCCACATTTAATCACCCAAAGGCAGGGGGGTTGTCACAAAAATAATCAGTGATGGAACACTTCTCCTATGAGAAAAGGTTGAGAGAGCTGGGGTTATTCAGCCTGGAGAAGAGATGGCTCCAGGGAGATCTTATTGCAGTTCTCAATACTCAAAGAGGGCTTATAAGAAAGATGGGATGAACTTTTTAGTAGGGCTTGTTGTGATGCAGCAAAGAATAATGGTTTTAAGCTAAGACAGGGTAGATTTAGATTAGATATAAGGAAGAAATTTTTTATGATGGGGCTGTTGCAACATTGGATCAGGTTGCCCAGAGAGGTGGTAGATGCCCCATCTCTAGGAACTTTCAAGGTCAGGGTGTTTGGGGCTCTAAGTAGCTTGATCCAGTTGACGATGACCCCAGCCTTTCAGAGGGATGGAGTAAGATGACCTCTAAAGGTCCCTTCAAACTCAAACTATCCCATGATTCTAGGATTTATCGGCCTGAATAGCTCCTTGGATCCATCCATCTCTTAGTCTGGGTCACCTTTCATAAATGGCTTAGATGCTTCTAATGAAAGTTGGGAATACAAACATCAGTCCTGTCATCCAAATCCAATGAAAAAAGACTTCTAAAAATGAACCTGGTACCAAAGGGTGTGTTGGGGCTCATCTAGAGAGTTTGTATCTGTTTGCCTTAAAGAACAGATCAAACTCCACATCACCTCACAAAACACAGAAGATTTCCACCAGGCCAGGAACAGACTTGATTACTGAGGTGGAAGATACAATCCATGAACTTTCAATAGTTGAAATAGTTATTAGGAAAAGTAGGTTTGACACTGGCCCATTTCAGTGAGACGGAATAAAATGAAAGACTGAAACAGAAGGGAAAGAATGAAAGGAAAGAGGGGAAGAAAACAACAAAACAACAAAAAGGGGGAAGAAAATAGGTAACTGCAGTCCGCAGACTTGCAGTCTGCAGTGTTCATCACACCCCTATGACTCCCTTGTGCTGCCTGAAATGGGCACTGAAAGCAAAACCTTGTGCTTTCCTCACCACCAGTGTGCCAGTCTTGGCCCTGAGAAGGGGAACAGTGTATAAGCTGTATCTCCCAAGGAGACATTTGGACCCCAAAGATAATTGCACCCCAACTGCCCACACACTGCACAGGCATTCCTGGCACAACCCGGGGACTTATGACAGAGTAAGCAGAGCAGCAAGGGGTCATCAAGGGTTGTGAGCCCCTCTCTGTCCTCCTTTGGGACTCTGAATCAAGGGTTAATCCTTTTGGGCCGCACCTGCACAGCTCTCAGTTCCCAAGCTGGCTGGTTTAGATCTAGCTTGGGTGCCAAAGTGTGACTCTGCAGCCACACCTTGTGGTGCTGCAGTTTCCCAGACACACACGAGTGCTCTCCTTTCCCCCCCCCCCGGTGCACCCCATGCCATAAATCATAATATTTCTACTGGCCAGTAAAGCTGGATGATGCATGGAGCTGAACTCCAAACAGTTCATTCCCACTCCAGACATGGACCACGTCAGTGCACAGCACAGCGGATTTTGGGAGGGCGATGAGCTGGATCTGGATGCTCTGCCTATGCTCTTCCTACTCTCTAACAATGCTTCATAGTCCATTCCTAATTAATAATTTGAAGGATACAATTCTCAGTCTCACACTTTGCAAGACATGTGGGTGTGAGGACATCTAAAATTAGCACGCATTTCACATTAATTTCTTACTCCTAAAAAACCACCCAGAACTAACACCTGATGCAGTGGAAATGATTGTGCTTTGATCTTTCCACTCTAACTTTTGAGTTGTTCCATTTCAGATGTAACCCACATTTGCACTGTGGAGGAGAGTTTGTGTTAGATAAACTCAGGCAAATATTTTTTCTTTTACATCTTGAAAGTGTGGGGAGCTCATCAGATCAGATCTATCAGAGCACCATGAAATTTAGGTGTGGAGAAAGTGTGTAATTTGTTTAGTTCCTGTTTCCAGGCTTTTGTGTTTGTAAGGAGCTGGTATGGGTTCTGTGAAATGTTGTACAGCGTGGTGGGGTATTTTGCATGACCAAAAAACCCAGTGAGGTTTGACTTAAACACCAATCAAAACGAAGTGAAGGAGGAGGGGGTTCACTCCTTTCCTTACACTTTAATATAACTATGTAGTTTAAGAGGAAACATTTGCATGGATGTGGAAGATAACACTCTGACATGTTCCTTCCTTTTCAGAACTACAAATAGCCATGCAAAATTGAAAGAAAAATGAATAGAAATACGAAAGTGTAAGCAGAGTAACACAGGTCTTGGTAGAGTAGACAAAAAGTCTCCATAATGAAATGCAAATGACCGACCAGTGTACAAGGAAGGAGAGCAGAAAAGCACTTGCTTTCCACTCTTTTACCATGGAAGCAGAAAATTTATAAATAAATAGCATTTTTTTTTTTAAAGCATTGCTAAAGGCATTGTCCTTAAGCTAAAAAACATTTATATTCAATGTATAATTACATGATGTTTTATAACCTGCAATGAGAAATTAAGTGATGGCACTTTATCCTCATTTTGTTATTTTAAAAATGCACCTTCTGGCCTGTATTTCTTTGAGTAGTCCTGGATAAGGATTTTGTTTTGTTAAAAAAGACTCAATGCCAATTCTTAGGTGTTATTAGATTCAGGTACTACATAGCTTCATAGACAGGAAGGTGCCACTAGAATTTCTGTGCAGAACAAGGAAGCCATCAAAGGCTTAGCACAGATTTTCTTCAACAGGGTTGAACTAAGTGTTTAATAAATTTTGTTAGACTAATCACAGTGATTGACCTACTGGACTAGTCCTGTTTAATTCAGTGACACTAATCAACTAAGAAAAATCATGGCAATGCCAATAGTAAGCACACTCTCAAAATAATCATAGAATGATTTAGATTGGAATGGATCTTGAAGATCATCTAATAGCATTCTCACTGCCATGGGCAGGGATGCCAGCCACTAGATCAAGTTTCTCAGACCCCATCCAACCTGGCCTTGAACACTTCCAGGGATGGAGCATCCACAACTTCTCTGGGTAGCCTGTTGTGTTTCTTTTCTTCATGGTTCCTTCAGCCTTTTACCATTACCTCTGTGAGTTGTTTCTAAGGCCCTGAGACACATAGCTAAAACACAGAGCAATAATTCAGGGTGTTGCGCCTGTTTCCCTCAAAAATTGTCTTCCTTAAAGAGAAGTTGGCAACAAATCTATATTAAATGAAAAAAACCTAACGAGGTACAGATGTTTCTATCTCTCTATCTAATTCCTTTCTTTCCTACCCTGAATTCACACCCATTTTTGCACATGTTGGGCAGCAGAGAGTGGGAAGTATGGACATCAAAACACCTCTGCAAATGTAGTGCTAGATGGTGCTCCTAAGGATCAGGGTGCTGATCCTGCTGGAGACAGAGGGAAGCTCTGTCTCCCTGTGAGATCATGGAGGGTACTGAGATGTGCAGAGGGAAGGAACTGATTCCAGGAGAAACACAGGCAGTGTATGGCACGATCCCTTTTGCCAGGACTTGTGACAAAGAACTCAAAACACCCAGCATGGCATATTTCTGAATCTCCCAGCTGCCAGCATTTACTGGGCACCACAGATTCCAGTAGGATGAGGATGAGGAACATTTCATATTTGAAAGTCTCAGTCTTGTGTAAGTCCTTCAAAAACCCAGAAGATTCAGCATGTCTTACACGGGGTTTAAGTCCCAGATTCACCCCAGATGATGTAAAAGGGATCAAAACATACCTTCTCATATCTTTGTTGACCTCTGCTCTGCAAACTGCCATTGTACAATGGTTTCAACTTAAACACCCCTGTGCCTGTTTTCTTTCTCTGAAGCTCTGGTAGAGTCTCTAAGCAATGGTGAGAACAAAGTGCAGTGGCTGACCAGCCAGCTCCTTTAGTAAGCGGTGTAAATGGGGAATAACGGCCACACTCTCATTGACCTTGATCTAAACTAATTTCATACCACTGAAAAGCATCAGTGGTGTAAAAATATGGAACAATTCAACATGCATCTTCCTTTTCTTAAATATAATGCTACAAAACTGTAGCTGGAGGCAATTAGAGACAGTGGCATTAATCAAACTGGGTTTCTTCCTAATACTATAAACAATTACTGATTTTTTTAGTTTCAAACTGAGTATGTCCTTTAAATATGGTAATTGCTAGAAAAAATGGTCTAAATTTAGTTGCTTACAACTAATCACATGACTTTTTTTCATTTCTAGTCTCTTCACAGTCCTCTTATAAATCTATGGGCTCTTCTTTAGCTCCTTATGTTTATTAAGTGACATTTCAGCGAATTTTTTTTTTTCCCATTTGGCCTACTACATAAAATCTATCATACTTAAGGAAAAATCCATTTTTTTCTCAGAGCTCTACCTTTGTTCTAAGTGACCTTTTCTTTCTTCTTTTACAGGTCAGGAGAGTGACTTCCTTGCTGTTCTCTATGACTACCCTTCAGCAGACATAAGCCAACCTATATTTCATGTAGGGGAAAAACTACGTGTGCTATCAGAGTAAGTTGATCAATTTATTTTTAAATTAGGTTTTGCTACAACTGAAGCAAAGCTCTGTTTTAAGCACTTGGCCCAAGCTAGATGCAGTTCAGCATAATGAACTGAGTTTGGAATTTCCAAGGAAGGATGCTTAGCCATAGTGTAAATTTCCATGTAGTTTAAGGATTTGGGATTACAGATTGTCCTTTGATCCATAGATTTCTCTTAGGTTTCTCATGACGGATTTGGACTCCATTCTAAACTAAAATAAGACACAGAACAATTCTGCTTTGAATAATGATTGTGAGAAAGTATTCCCCAAATGTAATGGAAAACAGAGTACGTTTGAAACATATAAAAAAGGAAAATCATTCTGAATTTCTTTATGTCAAATGTGTCTGTAATTTTCTCTCTTACCCTTTTTAATCTAACAACTCCATTATGATTAAGTCTTAGAATTTTGTCCCCATTTAAGCAAATGTAAAAAAGATAAAATAAAATGTGCATGTGTGTGGGGGGGGTGATATTTCTTTTTCTATTTTTTAATTGATTCTGCATTTTCTTAGTGAGGAAAAAAAAAAGGCAGATTTCTCAGCCAGTTCCACTCAAATAATTTAAGAGTAGGCTTAAGAGCAGTAGTTCAGACTGACTTTAACCATAGTGCAATATTGCCAGACACAAGAATGAGCACACGTACAGAAAAATGGAAGCCAGCAGCCCTGTTGTTCTTCTAGGCACAGCTTCTATCAGCACACAGTGACCTCCTGGAAGTTATTTGGCCCCACAGTCACTCTTTGCACTGCTCAAAATGAAATGAAAGATTTTGGTTTTGCAGCTGGTTGAGCAGATCGATTCAATGGGAGACCAGACACATTGATAGCAGAGGAATCCTTGGAGGAATTCTAAAATAATTTTTAAAAATTCTCAACCAGATAGTTAAATGGCTGGAGGAGAGAAGTACTCAAGAGAACCATCACAGATGGCTGATGAATTCTCAGACTCTTCTCCAGGCCACCATGACCTGCAGTGGCCTTTGTCAGTCACAAGTCACAGGCCTTAGTGGACCTTTGGTCTGACCCAGAATGGCTGCACTTCTGTTCTGCTGACACAGTGCTTTCTCTGCCTCCCTGAACCTAAGGGTCCCAAGACTCAGACAATACCACCAGATAAATTATTTGCTGCTGGAGGGCTCCTCTAAACCAGGGGGATTCTTCTCTGCTAGCTTCTAGTAGTATAAACCTTGCTGCAGTTTACAGAACATACAAGACATGGTACAAAAACTGCTTTAGCTTGGAAATTCCAGCTTAAAGCTCCTCTCTCAGATTCCATCAGCTACAGGCCCTCACACCACCACAGGACTGCCTATGCCCATATCAATGGGAATTATATGTGTGGCATATTATATGCATACCTGTACTGCAAAGTGTAATCTACTGCAAGAACAACTCCTAAAAGAATAGGCTTTGGCAGCAGAAGTTTCTGACATGTTTGTCTGCTGTGCAGTGATCAAGGGCTTCTCCTGATGGATAAATTAGATCCAAAACAAGCCTTGGTGGGAACTTTCCTTTTTTTACTTTGAATCATGAGCTTGTTCACAGAGGACAAGACAGTCCAACGCTCTATGCAAATCACACTGTCCTGGTGAAGGGCTTATTCTCCCCTACTGGGGTATGTGCTGATGTCAGTAGGAATTGTTTCCCTGCAGCCTCTTCCTGCTCATAAGCTGTAAATCTTTTCCAAAAACATTCAAAGAAGTAAAATACAACAAAAAAGAAGAGTAGCATTGCATGACCAGAGCACAAACGACAAGGAGTCCCCACAGAGTAGTCAGCATAAGCGGCAGCATGTAGTGCTTTTGTAACAGCAGCTTTTCAGGCTTTTACCAAAGTAATGATGCATGATGGCAATCAGCCCCACCAGTCCTGCCAGGAACAGGACATATGGAACCTCCATAGGAAATGCAACTCCTCACAGATATTTGTGACTGCTCTGCATTGGCAGAACCACTGGCACAGTTTTTCACTCTCCACACTGGTCAGGTACCTGTCATTACCAGATGAACTGCCTTTGGCTAGCAGTAGTCAAACCAAATGTCCTCCAAGATTCTCCCGGATCTACACAATTTCTGTAGCTCCTGCTCCAGGACAGCTGTGCTGCTCAAGAGGGATTTTTCAGCATTAGTAATATTAAAGTTTGGAGGGGAGAGATGACAAATCTCTCAATTTTTGTGTTTTTTCTTATTGCAATTCTTGGATCTGTCTAGGAGAATTCTGGGGGGGAAAAAAAGGGACCAAAACAGCCTAAAATTCATCTGGAAAACCAAACCCAAAACTTCTGGGTCCCTGAAATTTCCTGCTCTGAGCAGTAGATACTTCCCTTTTTCCCTCAGCACAGACATTCTGGACCATGGTCCCAGCAGCTATAACTCGTGACATTTAACTTAAGTGATCTCAACACCGGGACTCTGATCTGCGGTCTAGACATTATTTTGGGAGCATTTATATGAACATCCACAAAAGCAGCATTCAAACACAAGACAGTTATTTGGATTCAAACTCTTAAAGTGAAGGTGCAGAGAACCCATCAGTTATAAGCATCCTTGCACCACGACTAAAGCTCTGCAGCATCCCTGTGAAAATTCTTGGTACCCTGTATTTCTGAAGGCATTCAAGAGTCAAAGCCACAATTCAGTATCACAGCAATAACTTAAGATATATTGGGGAAAATGAATAAGTCTGCAGCTTCAGCTACAAGGTCTATTTTATTGGAGTCTGGTCTGCAACTCATGGAAGACAAGGAAAAGAGCCACAAACCAGGTTCTGTTGGACTGACAGCCTGTTCCCAAGCAGACAGGCTCCATTTCCCAGGAACCTCTACCCTGGTGTAAGAGGGCTGTCCAGACACAGCACACTCAGCTGTAAACTGAATATCTTGGACACCAATACAAGTCTAGCTGTGGGAAGGCAGAGCACAGCATGGTTTAACCACTGAGTATTTATCCTTCTTCTTTCAACTACAGAAAAATATTTTTTTACTTACGTAGTTTAAATGGAACAAATGTAGCTTATTTCTATGTCCAAATTCAATTCTCAAGTAGGTTTAGAAATGGAACTACTCTAAATGAAACCAAATAGGGTTCCATAGTTTCAGGAGCACACACAGAAGGTTGCAGGCTAACCTGTATATCTTCACTAACTTCCAAGGGATGAGAAGCTCTGAAAATGCATCTGAAAATATCCCTTCTCTTGCTTTCACACAGTGAAGGAGGCTGGTGGAGAGTCCATTCCCTTACAACAGGTCGAGAAAACTATATTCCAGGCAAATATGTTGCAAAGGTTTATCATGGGTAAGTAAATGCATTTCCATAGCCTTTCAACACCACATTTTTACATATTGTCCTCTGATTACTCAGAGTCATCGTCCAAATAATGCCAACAGTGACTCGACAGACAGAAAATTTATTTACTGACAGTCGAAAATACATATTTTGAAAACTGAGAACCTCAAATGCACATATAAATTTAGACTAAGTGAAAATGAAAATTCTTCTTTTAAATGCTACAAAGAGCCAAAACCACCTTAAATTGCATAAAAGATATTTAATATACATCTGTTGCATGAACTGATTTCTAATTCTAAAGACATTGATAAAGAGAGCCTATTTAGAATGTATTTTTAATATTTATATAGAGCAAAATTTTAGCTAGGTTTGCTCATGGAAAACAGGCCAAAAAGAACAAATAGAAATGCTAATAAGTCGTTGAAGAATGTAAACTTTCTCACTGGAAGAACAAAGGAAATTTCAGACATTTCTTGTTGCCATAGACACCACTCAGGAAAAAAAAAAACCCAAAACAACAAACCATTAAAGCACACGCTTAAAAGTTTTCTGGCAAATGTTTTAATACCTGTTTAATTTTAAGGATATGAACTGTGAATGTCACTGTGAACTATGCAAGTGCTTAAATCTTAACATGCTTTTACATCCTCCTGAAACAACGATGCTTTCCCAAAGGCAGGGCACAGATGTGGGGTAATGGAAGCTACTGTCTGAAACTTCAATGTCAGCAGACTGGATCAAACAGATGAGAACAACTTTAAGATAGAATGCAAGTAACTCTAGGACAGCTGAGCAAGCCCAGATGCATGGTGAGACACTGGCTGTGGCAAAACACGGCAGTGCACCAAGTTACGGCGAAAATTTGTAGGAGTAATTCCACTTTCCCTTATCCACAAAGCCCATTAACTTAAATGGTTGGACCGTTCCCTAGAAGAATCAAAATAACTAACTTATTTGGGGTTTATTTATGATACAATTTGAGGTTAACAAAAGTGGTTTAAATGAAAAAGAGATATTTAACTAATGCCATAGATGTCATCAATATAGCACAGAAATCTGACCCCAGCAATACAGATCAAAGCAGCCCAAAAAGTTTTGCTTTCCCTAATAAGTCCAAATCTTATTACTCTTCTCTTAACCTCAGAAAGGCTAATGGAATTCAAAACCAGCAAAATTTTCTCCATAAACTGGGGAAATATGCCTGAACATAGTTGAGAGAACAACTATAGAAAGCCACAGTGTTATTTTTGCAGGCACTTTTCCTGGCTAATGCAGCACTTTCACAGCCACATGCTGCTCACTGTTTCACTGATGTCCAAATTTCAGAATTTGTTTTTTCCTGCTTCACAGTTGGTTATTTGAAGGGCTGGGAAGAGAAAAAGCAGAGGAGCTTCTACAGCTACCCAACACCAAGGTTGGCTCCTTCATGATCAGAGAGAGTGAAACTAGGAAAGGTGAGACAATACAGATTTTTTTTTTTTTTTCCCTCTTGATCTCAGGCACTAACAGTTTTACAGCTCTTTAATTCACCCCCTTGTCCTGCTTCATATAGATCAGTCCAAAACCAGAAAAGATATATAATGGGAAGGCAAAGGCACCCAGTGCAATGTGCCAGCCTTTACCAGTCACCTACTGGAAACAGGGTTGTTGATGGCCATGGAAAGTTCCGCAGGCATCAGCACAAACAAGGCACAGTTGTTTAAACACTATTATTTACTTTGGTTGCATGCAAATCTTATGAGGCAGTGGGACTTTCAATGAAGGGAAAGTCACAGCTTTGCCTTAGTCCACAAAAGATTGATTCAAGAAGTTGTAAAATGCACGCCAATGTACTGGGGGTGGCAGAGAAGTGTGTTTACTATATAAGGGAGGGAGGTATTTTATTTATTTTTAAAAATGACTGGCCTTCAATTTTATTTTCTTTCTTTTGCTACTTGGGAACTATACTGTACCAATTTTATACTTTTATTTTCTTCAATGGGGACATAGAATCATAGAATGTCCTGAGTCGGAAGGGACCCACAGGGATTACTGAGTCCCAGTCCTGGCCCTGCACAGGACCACTCCAAGAATCTCACCATGTGCCTGAGAGCATTGTCCAAACCCTTAATGAACTCTGTCAGGTTTGGTGCTGTGACCACTTCCCTGGGGAGCCTGTTTCAGTGCCCAACCACCCTCTGGTTGGGAACCTTTTCCTGATATCCATCCTGACTGTTCCAGATATCCAACCTAAACCTTCACTGACACAACTTCAGGCCATTCCCTCAGGTCCTGTCGCTGGTCACCAGAGACAAGAGATTAATGTCTGCCCCTCTGCTTCCCCTCATGAGGGAGCTGAACACTGCAGTAAGGTCTCCCCTCAGTCTGCTCTTCTCCAGGCTGAACAAATCTCCCATGTGCATTGTGCTGTCTTCCTTTTCTGAAGCACCGGAACACATTCTATCATGATACTGCAGATAAAAGGGAATAATACTGTTATCATAGGTTCTGAATTCTTGCATACCACAGGCCAATTACTTTCTTAATATCTGTACTAAATTCAAATAAATTTAGGATTGATATTCAGTCCTTGCCAGTAAATGTTCCAGCACACTTCTAAACAAAGAAACAGAAAAATCCAAATGGCCATTTCCTGCCATGACTGCATTATCAGGTCTCAGCTACCACATTACCCAAAGCTCACTAAATCAGAATACCAGCCTGTGAGTCTGATCTCTTTATGCAGTGAAAGGCAAACAACTTCTGTAAAGGCCCACTTCCTTTACACCATTTCAAAAGATCTCATGCCAGCAATGATAAAGGAAAAGCACACCAGAAAGTCAACCAAAATCTCGGGTCATGTTGTACCCTTTATTATATTTATGTGTATATATAAAGTAGTATATAAGATGGTCACTAGGTTTTTTCAGCTCTTTCTGAGATGTTTTGAGTCATGGCACCATATCTTACAGATACTCTATTCTGCCAGAGATACCCAAGCATAACTGCAGCCCTACTTTGGTGTAATTAGCTGTTCTCTCTCTCCAGGGTTATATTCCTTGTCAGTGAGGCACAGGCAAGTGAAACATTACAGGATCTTCCGCCTCCCGAATAACTGGTATTACATCTCTCCACGGCAAACCTTCCAGTGCCTTGAAGACCTTGTCAATCACTACTCAGGTAAAAATAAGTGCAGAAAAAAACGTATTTTCCACTGGCAAATGTAAAAACTATCTATCAAAAGTCCAAAACAATAAGTTTTGCCTATGTCCAAGACTTGTAAATTCTGCCACAGAACAAGCAATGGAAAAAGTTTTGGTTAATATATATATTTTTTTTATCCTAAATAAAAAATATGCTGCCCTTAACAGTATAACTGAAATCAATACGAGGATTCAGCTAAATAAGGCCAGATGGGTTCTGTCTGTATTGATGGTTTGCATGATTTTGTGCAGGATATTGTATAGCCAATAACATTGAGTCAAACACCAGGGTCTAGCGGTTCCCTAGAGAACTTCCAAATGCAGTTTGGAAGTCAGCACAGGTCAGGGATGACCATCCCCTCTCAGAGCACACCTAAAGTCAAAGTGTGAGCATACAAAAATGTTCAGCTGTACAGAAGCCATATACCCACGGTTCTGGGTTCCAGAGACAGATTGCAACACCTGGCTGACTCTGTTTGCCAACATGAAGATGCTGCCATTCATCTCTTTGCCATTTAGGCAGGCAGATAGCTTCAGGGCATGCAACACCAGGTTCTCTATTCACGTTTCCTTAAAGAACCACTACAGCACACAACCTTATCTGCAGCAGGAAATTTTCAGAAAGTTGTAAGCATCTTCCCTATCATTTTAGAAGAAGCATATGGCAGGAATTTATCAGCAGTACTTATATCAAGAGGGTCAAGCTGTTAGCTCAATTGCCAAGTCAGCTGTCACTGTTATTAATATCAGTCCAGTGCATGACACCTTTTTCAATAGATTTATGGCAATTTAACCTGTGTCAGAAAAGTAACTTGACAAATGACATAATTAAGTGGCTGCAGTTACTATGCATCATGAGAACATTCTAAAATCAGGAAGGAAATTGCAAAAAACGAATTGCCTAAAAAGTTACAAGAGAACAATAGGTTCTGTGCTTTAACAGGCAATGGGTACTCTGTAATTTTAAAAGTGTGAAATTACCATACTGAAGTATTTCACAGGTAAAAGAAGAAGTGTGTGATGGCCAAAGAGTACACTGATAAACTGAGGAGAAAAGTCATTCACATTCAAAACAAGCAAATGAAATTTTCAAGTCCAATGATATAAAGAGAGGAGAAAGAATTTGGACAGCTGATGTATATATATATGTATTTACAGGTTAGCTAGTTGACACCTTTCACCTCTTAGAAAGAAGGAAACAATTGAAGCCTAAAATCTGGGCTGGGGCAGAACCCAAAACTTGTAACAATTAACATTTTTATTTGGGTTATAGGCGTAAGAGGAGGCATAGTTAGATTTAGGTGCCCTCCTTCCCCCACTATGAGAAGATACAGAATCTCACCCTGAAATAAGACTCAGAGTCATAGAACAGCATCACTTAGCCATGATGTTCTCTACTTGGGCAGAAGAATATCTGTGATATTCCTAGCAAGAAGAGAGTAGAGCAAGAATAGAGTAGAGCACAGAAACATTGATGAAGGTAACATGTGAACCTTGATTCATTCTAAAGTCATGTTCCACAGAAGAGTAGGTATGCACACAATCCAATCTGATCTTTTTTACACTCTGTTTGCATGGCTGAGACAATAGGAAGCAAAGCAGAACTCACTGAGAGCTCAGAAAAACTGGGTTTTATGACAGACCAGAGTTTCTGCTCTGTCATAAAATTCCTTCTAGTCTTTGAGCAAGTCACTTTGTCTTTCTGTGTCTCAGTTCCTCACATGTACTGTATGAAATATACCCAGTGAAAATTAAAAGGCAAAGGTATAAGGAAAGGAAAAAAATTAAGCCTCTGTTACTGTGTTCTTGCTGATAACACACAATTTTTGACTGCTGCTGCTGAGTCCAAAATTGTTTATTTGAACATGCACTAGGGAAAGAAAACAGTAAGCAAAGATTAACTGCCTGTGTATTCATCTTCCTGTTCAGAAGTTGCTGATGGTCTCTGCTGTGTCCTTACGACACCTTGTCTCACCCAGTGCACTAACAACAACACCATGATGAATCCAGTTCCTCCTGTGGTGATGCGGAATAAAAATTTCAACTGGAGAAACATTCACAGGTACCACATACAACACAGGCTGCCAGAAACAACAGGGGTGTTTCCCAGTCTATATACTTGTACTTGCAACACAGAAGACATAGCTATTTATTTCCTTCTCCTGAAAGCAGTTTTTAAACTTGGAAAATCTGACACCAAGCTAACCCATGAAAACTGAATGCCCAGCCTACTAATTGATAATCTAGGTTTAACTTTGAAAGAAAGTTAAACCTAGGTTAGTTAGTTAGTTAGCATTCAATCATTTCTCCTATCCAGCTACCCATGTGTTCAGTCCCTTTGGGACTCCTGAGTCCTTTTAGCACGGAGCAGGAGTAGGAGCTGTCACAAAGCCCAGTGACATCCACCAGTGCTCGTCCATCCCCACGGATGTGCCACATCCCCACTGTGGCTCACAGGTGAACTGTGGCAGGCAGAAGTGGCTCCCCCTTTTCCACACACCCAGGAAGCAGCACAAGGTGCAATGAACACGTTGTCCAAGAATAAACCTTCCTGTTGTGTCTCTCTCAACACACAGCCCAATTCAGGAGATTTCTAATATCACAACTGCCACAAGAGAAAGTAGGTCAGGTTTCAGAAGCTGGGGAAACAACCACCCTCAGAAACAAAAGCACCTTTTACTTTTGAGGTGTAAATTTCCCTCCAGTACTCTTTCTTCACAAAACATTCATGTGCTTATGAAGGCAAGAAACTTTTGTGCAGTATTGAGGCCATTTTTCCTACAGATTAAAAAGAGAATATAGATGATACTTCCTTTTCGAGTGCCAAAAAAAATTTATGTATTACTGCTGTACTTTTTTTTTTTTTAGAAATGCTAAGTGACAGAAATGCTTGGTGATTTATGAGGCAGAAATGTCTTTATGCAACAAAAATAACATTATTAGGTTTAACAACTGTTTATATTATCCCAAGAGGCTCTGTTCAAGTAGCTAAAATGGTAACAAAATTTTGCTCTTTTAAAGGCTGGAGGTGACTGAAGATACCAAAAGCACCTTGGCAGCAATGGATGACTCTTGCCTCAGCTATGGCCTGAGGGAAAGCATCGCTTCCTACCTCTCCCTAACTGAGGATGACAACACTTCCTTTGCAAGTGCCAGAAAGAAGAAATCCCAATCTCTCATATACACAGGGAGCAAATATAAGAGTGCCCTCCACTCGCCACCTACGTACTATGACGACTAAATATAAGACAAACAGGAAAAACCCGAAAACTGATGAGTTAGAAGGGAAACCAGAGCATCCTGTGGTCCTGCTGTCCTTCTGCATCTGAGAAATACAATCAGCTAAGCTGGTGACCAAACACCAGCAGTGCTTCTGCATTTCCTCTTCTGAATGTTAACCAGAGCCCTTCTCAAGGCTGCTATCTCAGCCACGAAATATGCTGGGATTGTCCCCAGTGCACCAGAACTGGTTCACAAGCAGGATAAACTGAGATAAACTCTAAGACAAAAGCCAAGTGGTGCAGGTGACTCTTCAGCAGGGGTGATGCCCAGCACTGTACAGAGGTGACTGCATAGGGAAGGACTAACTGCAGCTCAGGAATTTAATTTAAGTCTTACTCTGGTATTCTCATCAAGGCTGAAAACCTTCATTACAGAAACTATCTACACTGAAAAAAAGGAGCATTTTTCTTCTCAAAATAGACTTATCCATTATCGTCGAGAATGGGTCAGAAAGACATCAATAACCCCAGAAAGTATCGAACATCCAGCATCCAAGAAACACCTGATTATAGTGACTCCATACTTTTAGAAGAAAAAAATTAAAATCACTGACTTTACAAGTAGGATTTCATTCCCTTGCTAGCAATGGCCTGCATTGTCATAAAATAGTTACGTAATTAAGAACAGGCATAATTCACTGAGAAAAGCGGGTCCTGCTTATACCTGAGATAGGAGTTCAGGCATATCCAAGCATGTAACTCAGCTGCTCACAGTAAAGCAGATAAAAGGTTTAATTAAACAAAGGGGTGTTTAATTAAAAAGTAAGATGTGATGATATTGTGCCTAACTGCAAAGGTTGGCTTGCAAAGGTATGACCTTTTATGTGTACAGGAAGATATTTTAACTTTGACTTCTGAAGTCAGCCACATATTTATGTATAATATTTATATTAATAGCAGCTTTTAAAATAATTAAACTAAGGGAACAAATCAGTAACAGTGGATGTTAGAGATTTTTCCTAATTTCTTGCCTGATGAGAGTTATGTCAAATAGCAATTACAGCTTCCATCAAACCACTTAAGGATTAGAGGGTTTTCTGAAATTTCATTTATTTTTCACAGGCATGTACCATTTTCTAAGTGATAAAAGAACAAGTAGCATTTTCCTTCAAACCTGCTTGTGATTGCTTTCCAAACCGAGCAATCACTCTTTTCTGAGTGTGTAAAATACTGCAACCTGAGATATGCTCTCAAGCTGAGATAGTTTCAATCCAATATTCTCTTGTACCTTTTTGCACAGATTTGAATGATGAAGGTTTTGAGAAATAGAGAATTGGAGAGGTTATATATATATTTAATATCTAAACACCTCTTAGGACAAACCTATGTGCTTTTTAGATCTTGTATCAGGTCATTTGCACTAGCAAGAAAGGTTGAGAGATCAAAATATTTCACAGCCTGTTTAAACATATTTCAGGACTTAAAAGAATGAATGTAATTTGGGTGGTAAACATTGAACTCCAAAAAGCAAAACACACTCAGGAACTCTAAGCATTTGTATAATCTAATTACTGTTACTGATAATCAATATGTTACAGTGACCGCATTTTATTCTTGAAATGTATATGGAGATCATTTGAGATTTCTAAGTCATGACTTGTATTTATTCATTAAAATAATATTCAGTAGTTACTTTGTGTTGCTTTTAGAAAATGGAAAACCTGGTGTGCAACTAGTATAAGACCGAGCCTTGCAATGCCAGTGCCAGAAGATACCTTGGATGGAAGATGACAGAAGAATCCCAGAGCCCACACAATTGGCAGCACTCAGACACACTCTATGAGAAGAGGATAAGATGTTCTGACATTGACAAGTTCAACAACAAATTCAGTGTGGAAAGGGCCCCCAGGCATCCTCTGATCCAACCCTTCCCTGTTCCACCAGGGCAACCTTGAGCCATTTGCCCAGGACCATGTCCAGATGGCTTTGGGATATCTCCAGGGATGGAGACTCCACAACCTCCCTGGGTGACCTATGCAGACACTGTCATCCTCACTGTAATGACATGACAAAGTGACAAAAATTAATTAAATGTGCCATAGAAATGGCTGGATTTCACAGATGGTTATGGGGAAATTCTGTGAGGTCTGGCCATTTTTACAATTAAGTGAAAGACTTTATCGGGGACCTTTTGGGAAACATGAGCTTGCAAGGGATGACAGCCCCCAAGTGATTTTGTACAAATCTGAAATTTCCTATGAAATGGTATCAGAAGTATAAAATTTGAGTATGGATGTAGCAAAACTGGTATAATGAAAAAAGTAACCAAGAGAGGTGGTTGGTTTGTTTGAGAGGGAATGAGACTGGTAAAGGGAGAGAAAAAGGAGATGGGAAAAGAGGGAAGAAAGGGGGATCTAAAGAGTAGCTAATTACCAGGAACAGGGATATTTAGGGTCCATGTCAGAGAGCCCTGCACCTGATTGAAGTAGAAGAGCAACAAACCTTCTCTTTCCACTATTGTCTGATCTGCTTCTATGGCCAGGAGGGACCTAGTGTTTTCCCTTGCACTAGGTGGAAAAGACTGGAATCTGCCCTTGACACCCACCAGGAATGCCTGAAGAGGACAACTAACACAGATGCCCTCTGCAGCCTCCTGTAATCCATACCACTGATCCAGTCATCTACATCAAAATTGCACTGGTAAATTAATTGAGTGATCAAAATATGAAGTCAAATGCCAGGCTAATGCTCATAAACCATTTAAAACAAGACCATAATCACTGATACCACTTATTTCTAATCATACCACTGAAAGATGAAATAAATTCTAAAATGTCCCCATGATAGCTTTGCACTGATTTTGTTCTATCTGTTTGCAGATTTGTTCCAAACAAAAGCTCTTCAAGGGCAGACACAGGAAACTCAAAAGCATTTTGCTATTTCAGGTGCACATTTTCTAGTTAAGGAAGTTTCATGCATCACTCCTCTCTGTATGCTCAGGAACAGCATGGTTTTATCATTCATAACAAACACAGAAACAAGGACCACAAAGCTGACTTCTGCAGAAGACCTCTATTGCTCCACTGAGGGATTTTCCCTCAGGAAATGTATATCTGATATATATTCTCGGTTTCATGATTCTAGTCTGTGTGCACCTCCTTTCTTACAGAAAAATCAAAAGTACTCAGTGATTTTGGAGCCTTTAAACAAAAACAAGACCCATCCCTTTACAGGAGATGCAAGTGAAAAACCAACTTTGGCAGCATTAAAAAAAAACAAAAAAAGAAAATAAAAGAGAGCAATTATATTTTTAAGCTACAAGCTACTGCTATTGTTGCTTGCTTTTCATCTTGTCAGTATATTTCACAAGAACACTAAATCCACTGTGAGGTCGTCCAGATAAAAAATTAACACTACTCTGAAATCGGAAATTAACACTACTCCAAACGCAGTGGAGATGCTGCTTTTGCCAAGACAGTGGTCTGCACTTTTTCAGGAAAAAAAAATTACATAAACACTAGAAAAGTGGGAAGAATTGGTGCATCTGTCTTCTCATTGCACTTGCCACTATCTCCCATTATTCACTGTTCTCCTGTAGGAGAAAGAATGAGTTTAAACTTTTTTTTTTAAAGAAAATATATAATGTGGAACTACTCTCCAGAAGCAGCAATAAGCAAAGAGATCCTTGCATTTCCCTTCCCTAAGTGGCTCAGCTGTTAAACTGCACTGTGTCCTGTCAGAGTTTTCACAGGGCTCCATCTTCAGCCACGTCAGTAAAGAGTTTGTGACTCCAAAGTAGGAGGGAACTGAGAGAAAAGAACTCTGGGTCTTCTAGCAAATTGAATTCTATGTCAAGAGCTGACTAAAAATCTAGCAACTGAGTGAGGAATTATCTGATAATGACACAAAAAAATTGATTAATGAGCAGCAATTTCCAGAAACTTCTCTTGCCTTCCCCACTAGAAAACTTCTCTTGCTTTCCCCACTATGCAATTAAAATAAACTTGAGCCACAGGGATGCAAAAGGCAAGTTATGTTTCCTGAAGCAAGGGCACAGTGAAGAACAATTAGGTACTGAATTAAGATGTCATTATTTCCAAGGCAACATTTTATTTAATTGGGCCCTCAGGTTCCTGAACCAAGAATTCTATCCCACTGCTCACTGTTCCAAGGCAACACTGCTAGCAGACCTCATTTTGTCCAAGTACCATTTCTGCTGGATATATAAACCTCCTCAGGTGATTAAGCCTCATTTCAGAGCACACTGAGCTTATCTGAGGCTGTGAAGATAAATGTCAATATTGATGCTGACAAAACTGATCTCAGAGTCCTGAGAGACAACACAGGAAAGGCGGTGAGGACATGGATCAATTGGAGTGACTGAAAAAATGGTCTAAGCTGACAGGAAACAAACCAATTTTTATCCTCTGAAACTTGTTTTTTCTTTTAAATTAAATCTGTCATAAGATCCGATAAAAAGACTGGATATTTTAACGTGTGGGAGTTTGGCTCATCAGTTTCAGGGTCTAAAAGCTCCTGACCAACAATTGTATTTATGGAACGGAAACTAAGCTGTTGTACCTACAGGTTACGAAACAAGGTTATTTATACAATACGCAAAAAACCACAGTGACGAAAACTGGATTCTTACTATGAGTAAATCAAACACCAAAGTGCATCTCTTGTACATCCTGGTGAAGCATCCAGATCCAGGAGATTACTGTCACAGGTGAGATGAAAAATAACTACAGCAATAACAGCCCAGTCAAGGTATGGATGAAATAAAACCAGCACCCACACACTGCAGCATTCTCATCTCTGTAGTAACATCCTTTCACAATGCAGGTGAAGCGGAAGCAGGAATGGAACTTACCATCAACAACAGCCTCCTGAAGAGGTCTGTACCCGCTGTCTCTGTGAGCAGGTGAACGCTGGTGACATCGGCCCCGCCGCGCTCGGCTCCCAGAGAAACGCGGCCGGGATCGCCCCCGAAGCTGGCAATGTTCTGTTGCACCCACCTCAAAGCTGCCAGCTGATCCCAAAGGCCAGCGTTTCCACTTGCCTCAGCAGATCCTGGTGAAGGAAACAAAATATGGCTGAAAAGAAAACTATAAACATCCAAGTTTGGTGTAAATGTTACATTTTTTGCAGTTCTCACAGCCAAAATTTGACAAAACTGACACCAGAGTTTAAAAGTCCGGTTCCTTCCAAGGTAACCACTTTACACAGGGACTCTATTTCAGTTGTACCACTCCACAGGGCAGCCCTGTAGGTGCTGCTTTGTCCCTGTGATAGAAAAATAACACTTGAACTTCTAAGCTTAATTAGGACACATCATGGCAGGAGATGAAGTCAGGCTTAAGTATCCATACATTTAGCTATAAGATTCTTTTTCTACATAAGTAGCTTGATTTTAAAATTAATTAAGAACAAATAAACAAAAAAGTGTGTTTGCCAAGCTCTCAAGTTGGAAGAGATCTATAAGAATTACTGTTTCCCTGGAATACACCTGATTGTATGTTTCCTTCCTACATATCTCTTACACTTGCCCTGCCCAACCAAACATTAAAAATCACAACATCTTGAATTTCTTTACATTCTTCCAGATATTATTTTAAAATTTATAATATTTCTGTCTATATTGTTTGAGATTGTCCTATGTCTCTCCAACAGAAATCATATACATATGATTATGTCCGGTTGCGTCCCCGCTCCGGGTGGGAGCTAACCCCCAGCTAGCTCGGGTCAACACAGACACAAAGTTTCCAGTTCGTTTTGGCTTCTCGGCTTGGCAGCTGGACTCAAAGGTGACAGTCAATAGCAGCAGAAGAGAAAAGGCTGGCTCTCAGCTTAGCAGGTTAAAGGATGTTTATTAGCAGAGATCTCCAAGCTCCGAGGCGAGCGGCTCGGAGCTTCCAGGCTGAGAACCCCGCGGCTGAGAGATTCTAGGTGGAGAACCCAGCGGCTGAGAGCCTTTGCTCCTCCCTCCCACCCCCTATAAGCGGGGGAGGGTCCCAGGGAGGATACAAAAAAGACCACAAATCAGGGGTTTCAGGGGGTAACAAGGTGTGCCCACCCCCAAGCTTCAGACCACTAAAATCCAGAGCTAAAGGAATTTCCCCCAGGCTACCTATCACATGAAGCCCTCTCACGGAGATTTCACAATCCAGGAGGGACCCTGGGAGTGATAGGCAAGCTGCCCCAGAGAGGGGGGTTGGGGCAGAGGGGATGTTACATGTCATGTGAGGTATGGGATGATTGACACAAAACACCTTATTATACAGACAACACAAAAGGGATACAGAATTGGGGATACAGTGAAACGAACAATAACATAAACTTCTTACAAAAATCTAATAAAACAGTTCTGCACCACCACATATGATCAATAATTTATACATAATATCAATATTTTAGTAAACATAAAAACAAGCAAATATTTAATCATGTGCTTCCCATGCCTAAATATGATCACCTGCCTTTCAACACCAGAAAGTGGTAACCTGATACTTTGACTAATAAGGAACTAATGCTGAACGTATCTAATGATGCAACCATGTAGGTAAGCTTGATTTTATGTCAACAAAAGCAAAAGCAGAAATAAGTAATTCCTCCATGGTTTGTAAAACAGGAATAGAAAATGATTATTCACTGTCTACTTATTTTTAATCCACAATGAGCCATTCATTTTCAAAGCTTTAAAATTCTTCACATTTAAAACTTGGAAGAAAAAAAACCCCACAGGATAAAACGGAAAAGCCATGAATAGAGAAACAGCTGAAACTATTTGTTTCTTCCATTGCCAAGACCAAACAGTACAAGTTTAAAATAAGGGTAGGTTCAGAAACTAGTAAATTAAAATTAACAGAGTGGAATAAAAAGATGCCACTTTGTGGACAGGTCTTGGGCAAAGAGCAGTTAAACTGTACATCCTTTACACTGCTGTAGTGATTTACTGAGGTATCAAACACGCCAGTTTACACAGCAGAATAAATATAGAGGAGAACAGGTTAATGGTAACCTTGCAGGGCTTAGAGATATCCACACTACAACAGACATTGTTAGGAACAGCCTTTCAGTAGGGCAGACAAAAACTGAATGGCCCAAAAAACTATAACCCATAGCTGTTGTTTCAGTCCAACCCACACCAGTGAAGCAACGGAGGAAATATCTTCCCTACTTAGTTTTTTGGTTTCATGATTTGTTGGGTTTTTTTACTTTTAGTTTGTTCTGCACACCATGACCAGCTCCCAGAGTTCTCAATCCAGCAATAAACCTAGTCTTTAAAAAGGAAATCTCATTTTAAGGGTTTGCTCCATCCCCACTGAGACCACTTCAATGGAATCACTCAGGTTGGAAGAGACCCTTAAGATCACTGAGCCCAACTGTTAACCCTGTACTGCCAAGTTCATCACTAAACCATGTCCCCAAGTGCCACATCTACTTTTTAAAAAATATTTCCAGGGATGGTGACTCCATCACTGTCCTGGGCAGCCTGTTCCCATGTTCACCCCTTTGGTGAAGAAATTTTTATGTGAAGATCCATGTAAGTGTCCTAGCCACACAATCTGCCTTGCTTTCACTATACTAAATGAAAAGACCTAAGAGGGAAATATAACCAGTTCCTTTTTCCCTGGCAAAAACCACAACTGGGTTGTGAAATGTACCAAACTGGAGAACACGTGCATGCATGGACATTCATAGGAGTTAGACTGAACGAAACATGTCTGCCAGGAACCTTTTCCACTGTCTTTCTGTAGGAAAAGACCACATTCCTGAGGACCACAGGAAGCTGAAAAAAAAACAGAGTCCTCATGTGCTTCCTTCTGTTATTACTACCAGAAGAAGAACAATAGTACTAAATTATAGCATGAAAATCATTCTGGTTTATATGACTTCATGGAATCTTTCAAGAATAAAACCTAAAAACAAGGCTGTCTTCTCCACACTCTTGTCATCCATATCACAAGCAATTCACCTTAATTTTTCTGGACACAAAGCAAGAAGTGAAGACACTAGTAAGAATGTGCACCACTTTTTGCAACAATAATGGGTGATAGCAAATTAAATTAAACATCCTTTATGCTTAGAAGAAAAAGATCTCTTCCCCTTTTTGCCAAAGCCTTGCCATTGAAAGACCAGAACAACTGCAGAACTAACAAAAACTCCATCCAAACAAAAGGAAATCTGTTTTCATTAACTTTCAATTCCCTAAAAATCCATTTAATGCCTTCCATTCTAATTTTGCAATTTGTAACAAGTCAGCACTTTTCTTAGTTGGACAATTAATATTATTCACAAGTTTATTTCTAACTGCAGGGCCTTCTGACAGTCCTGCTGCAAAGCCCTAAGGGTGAACTCCCGCCCTCTTCAAATCCAATGGCAAAAGTTCCAAAGGACGAGGTACAGAAGATCGGAATGATACTGGTTAATGATTTAAATAATCACCCATTTGTTGTCACAGCACCAAGCCTGACAGAGTTCAATATAAGACTGTGTTTGGACAACATTCCCAGGCATATGGTGGGATTCCTGGGGCATCCTGTGCAGGGCCAAGAGCTGGACTTCAATGATTCTTGTGAATTCTTTTCAACTTAAGACATTTCGTGAGTCTGGGACGGTATGATTTTCCCAACTACACACCATGGGCTTCCCAAAGAGGAAGAGGACAAGAAAGACTAAGCTTTTCCCTGATCACAGTATAGAGGAGCAGGAGAAGTTCCCCAAAAGTCTCTGTGTGTCATGAACCACCTCTGTATGAGGGTTTGCAGGAATGTGTGCCAACCATGCACACCAAGGCCATATATTGACATTTTGGGACATGCAGGCAGGATCCTGTGAAACAAGGTATTGAATAATTTTCCTGATCCCTAAATTATGCATCATCATATAAATACTGCTGCACCATATTCAGCCCAACCAGCATTTCCACTTAAGAAGAAACCTAGACAAGGTTCACTGGGCTGAAGGAGAGTGGTGGGTAACGTGCAGGCAGTGCTGGGTACTGGACCTAGACAAAATGAAATTATGGTATAACTTTCATTGGGTTTGCACTGATAAAAACAGTGATTTTTTTTTTTTTTTTCTCCAGGTAGACCCATAACCAAATTCTTATCTAAGTAAGTAAGGATCTTGTAGTGACAGCTCTCTATTTACAGAATGAAAGAGACTTTGCTGTGAGTGATCTTTGAACAAAACAGTAAAGAGAGAAGGGAAAAAATAACCAACAACTGCAGCTATAACCTCAAACTAGGAAAAATCCACCCAACATCACTAGCAGTGAACACTCAAAAGGATCATGAGGCAAAGTATGTAGGTCAGATATTGCAAACACGGTAAATATGACATCCTGAGAGTTATAAACGTATTAAAACGCACCACTAAAGAGACCAAGGACTGAAAGAGACAGAGCTCCACTTGCAGCTGTTGCATTATCTCTCAATGGCCCTTTACCTTAAGTTTTCCTTCCCCAGGCTGAAGTGAAAGATGTAGAGACAAAAGTGTTCCCTACTTGCTTAAAAAGGCAAGGCTAAAAAAAGGCAAAATGAAAAAACAAACAAACAAAGAAACAAACAAACAAACAACACCAGAAACAAACAAACAAACAAAACAAACAAACAAAACCCCAGTCCCCAAGACCAGATGGCACTATCCCAAAGATTTAGGGAGATGGAATGTGTGTTTTCATACTTCTTTAACAAGACAAAATCCTGTTTGTAATGGGAATTTGTAGAATTTTTAATGGCAATTGGTATTAGGAGGCAATAGGAGAGCAAAAATCCTTTACACTGGAACATGGGGAAGGGTTGCAACACAGAACATACAAATGTTCAGTCATATCCAGGCCAGTACAGATTCAGATTAAATGTGGCAAGTCCTTCAGAGAAGTCAGGCTAAATTGTTAAGGAACCGATCAACTACCTTTGTGCCATACTTTCCATCCTCTCACTTTCCATCCTTCTTACCATGAACCTGCAGTTATCTGTCTCTGCCTCTTCCCCACTCTGACATGAGCACAAGAGAGCAAAATTCCATGGATGGAACAGGGTGGAAGTTGGAATCATTAAAAACTCTACCCACAGTGGTAGACCACTGGAGTTTGCAGGAATTTTGATATTAACCTATCTTCATATGTGTCTGCAAAACTTAATATCCAGAATCTCATCTGCAAGCAGAGCAGATGCTTGCAGATGAGCCAGTGCTTTGATATAGATATTGAGTTTGGTTTGTTGCTGTCCCTGTTCCCCCAGCCTCTCCCTTTTCTCCTCAGATCAAGTCTCCATTATTTTTTGGCCATTTTCCCCCCCAAAAAATTTAAAAAAAAAAAACTGTGAAAGATATAGGTTACTCAAGTTAAAAAAAAACCAAACTTGTGTCTTGGGTTGCAATGCAAGTTGTAACCAAAAGCATGCATTCTATTACCATCTGTTGAAACCGTGTTGGGGAGGTGTTTTTCTTTATCTCTTCCATGACCCAATCCGCATAACTCTGGGGAGGAGGGGGAAGGTGTCTTCTGTTAATGGGCCATTAAGGCTCACTGCATGACTGATAACATTACATCATCCCACTGTGAGATGCTCCACCCAGTGGGAGGAGCCAAGCATTCCTACTTGGATAAAATCTGAGATTCAGAACATCAGGACAGCCTTTTCCACTGGCTTTCCCAGAGGAAGACCAGACCCAGGTCACCACCACTGGACCTTCAGAGGAAAACTACACCCTTCTACAGGATCATCTCTACTCCAACAAAACCACGTCTGTTTCTCCAGGAGGACTTGACTGGACTGCTACCAACAACCTGACCAACAAGGTGTCAGGTTGTATTCTGACTCTGTCAGTGCTTTCTTTTTTTATCTGTACTACTACATTTTTATTTTTAATATTCCTAATAAAGAACTGTTATTCCTATTCCCATATCTTTGCCTGAAAGCCCCTTAATTTCAAAATGATAATGATTTGGAGAGAGGGGGGTTTACATTTGCCATTCCAAATGGAGGATCTGGCTTTCCCTGGCAGACACTTGTCTTTCCAAACCAAGACAATTGAAAAAATAAAAATCAGAAAAAGAAGGATTACAGAATGCATAGTTGTGTTTACTCTGAAAATCCATGACTTACCAGTGCTCAGGAAGCCAAAGACACCGACCCGGTAGTTTGCTGTCACGACGACGACGTTACCGATGGCGGCCAGGTATGATCCATCCAGGGTTGTCTTCCCCTCCTCAGTATTGTAACTCCCTCCATTGTGGAAGAACAGCAACACTGACATGTTTTTGACCTGCCATGACACCGACCAGATTAGTATTCCTGTTGCCAACTGCTTTGGTAGGTCACTGATGTGAACACAAGCAGCTTCCTCATGAACATTACCTAAAACATTTATAGCTCTTTAAGAGTGTCCATAAAGAGGAATATCTACCTATTTGTCTCGAATTTAAAGGGTGTTGTCCACAATTGTCCACAAATTGTCTGCATTCACCTGTATATCATAAAGAGGGCACTATCTTCAGTACAAAGTAGATCTAACAGCACCACTGCATTCCACCAGCCAAAATCTTCTCTAGGCCAGCTCCTGCTGCCTTGGCCACTGAGCATGTGGTGCACTTGTCTTTGCTAGAGCACATCTGCTTTACACAAACATGCAGGAAAAGTTCAAACAAGTAGGAAACAGGAGAAGGAAAAGGCCTCTTGGGTTGCTCCGTCTCAAGTAAGACTAACTCATAGCTGTGCACAGCTGCTTCCTGCTCTCAAGTCTTCAGCACTCAAAACTGTCTAGTATCCAAATGTCCCTTGATATTGATAATACTCTATGCTCCTTCAGTCCCCATGGAAATTCTCCCCTACCAGATACAAAGAGGGATCCTGCAGAGAGGAATTTTCCTCTGCAGAGGAGAGACTCACATCCCACAAAGTACCGATGGACTCTGCTCCAACAGAGCCCAACCTGCGCCCCTGTTAACACTCCTGGCAGAGCCACCTCATTTTACACAGAAACAGAAGCTTTTTCCCAAAGCAGCACCAGGTATGGACCCTCTCTGCACACACAGCCAGGCTGCTGCTGCATAAACAGGAAAAAGGCAGAACAGCCCCAGGACACTTCAGCACCTACCAGCAGGTTATAGACACACAAAAGAAACATCCTTCAGTGAACATAAGGGGAGAGATTTGTTCGGTTTTTTCCTTTTTTTGTTTTTTTTCTTTCCTGTAGCAGCATCAAAGTACATCTGGGGTTGGTTTTTCCTGCACCTAAAGGGCAATGGGCTCTGTTGCTGTTATTTTCTGGATAGAGCTTAGATAAACACAGCAGTCCCATCTGTTCTGGAAAATAGTATCTCCAGTAAAAACACAAATGGCTGTATGGGAAAAGCAGCAGAGCAGTGATGGCAGCAGCATCCTGCAAAATTAGCAGGCAAACCACCCTCAAGTGTCCTTAATTTGCACACAATTGTGTGCACTCCTCACTTATCTCTCTGATGAATCAGTTCAGGGACTTCTTGTGAACAGTGTTGCCAAGAAAACACAAGACATTACAAGCACTGACACAGTTGTTTTTGCTCATGAACTTCTCTTGAATTGAAACTGCCTAACTTGCAGTGCCTCGTCCCTAGTTCCCACATCTGCACTGCATGCAACACAGAGAGAGATGGGGGTGAAGAAAAAAATGAAATCATCTGTTTTCACATGGAAATTCTTTCTGAAATACAACAACATCAAGTTGTGTCAGCTTGAATGGTCTTAACAATCATATTGAGCCTGCTCCATCTCCTCAGCTTAGCATGGTTAAGCCTGAGGCTCATACTAAACACTTCCCACACATCCACAGTCTCTATAGCACCATGACCTCCAGCTGCCCTGTAAATTGCATATTACATTATTCCAAGTGACTTCACACAATAAAAAGCTTAAGAAGGGCAAAAATGGGAAGTAAAATTTGGAAATGGTAAACCAAAGCCATTTACAACAGCTGCAACAGATATGGAGTAATTCAAGGGAAGATTTATCACTGGGACTGTGCATAGAGCCAAGTGTCTGGATTCCCATTTCTTTTTCTGCACCAAGCAATGGGAAGCCCAGCAGCTCCATCATGGTCTCATGGACTGCAGGGGCTTAGGTCCTATATGCAAATCCTAATGGAGTAATGAAGTTCAGCAGCCACGAGGATAAGTCAGCTGCAAGTCTGAGAAGCTTCATAATATTCATAAGCGTTGTCTCCATCAAGGAATGACAGAATGGTTAACCTTGGAAGGGAACACTGTTGGGGCCATCTGGTCAAACCTCCCTGCTCATCCTTCTGTAAAGCAGTTGATGAGCTACTTGACAGGGATAGATCTAAACTTGACCAAGACAGGCAACCTTCAGTGCTTTCACTACTGTACAATACTGCTCTGTAAAGAATTGAGTGCAATAGGGATGATGCACTAAGGATGGGAATACGCAGGAAATGGAGTAAGAAGAGAGAGGGTTTCTGTTCCTCTTCAATGGAGATTTTTAAGCCTTGATCTTCCAATTGAACCATTTCTAAATACAGGCAAAGCACAGCTTTGCTGAGCTAGTGTGACAGGTGGTGATGATTATAGGTGGAAAAAAGTCAGAAGCACCAGTTTAACTGTGGTACACTTATGGAAGCAAAATGATGTCATTCACCTTCTTCACTGCTTGACACTTTGAGGGTCCTTTAGGGACAGGCAGCAGTCCCTGCACTGTGCTCTTTCTGAGGCTCAAAATGCTCCTGAATGATCTCTGCATTCACTGCTCTCTGGCACATTTTATATTCCATGTTTACTAGCTAATTTAACTTTCCACAGGCTGAAAATATATAACTATATCTCTGCATGTGAGTAAAAAATAGAGCTTGCCACAAAAAGAGACAGGAAAATGTAATGCCTTCTGTTTCCAGTTACTTCTTCAAAACCAGAAATTTTGGTTCTCTCCTGAACTAGACTTGTGCTTGTGAAACCGATTTTCTTGACTGGACCTACTTCTACCTTACATGTCTACAAAAGACAGGAGAGATTCAGTACACAGGACTGACAAGGAGAAGAGACAAGCCTAT
This sequence comes from Hirundo rustica, assembly GCF_015227805.2. Classification (NCBI taxonomy): domain Eukaryota; kingdom Metazoa; phylum Chordata; class Aves; order Passeriformes; family Hirundinidae; genus Hirundo; species Hirundo rustica. The sequence goes on from NC_053450.1 coordinate 7,511,614, forward strand.
TTAGTCTGGTGGAAAATACAATGCTCTCAAATAAACTATCTTGAAAGCAGCTCTTCAGCATAGATGGCAAACTGCCTGGGACAGTGACCTGATGTTTTCAATAAGTGGTGACTGCACTCAAGGCAAAATGACAGCCTCATGCTGCAGGGAGAAGTCAGACTGCTGATCTCTCTGATCATTAAAATGGGCCTGCAAGGGATTCTCCGTGCTGCTGTCAGGTTACTAAACCAGCTCTTTCCAGACCTGCAGTATGACAGACTCATACATTTCTATTACAGCTACCATCACCTTCTGAAAATTGCCAGTACTGTGGAAAGAAAAAGTTCCTGTCTCTGGGCCCACTCTTCAATGGGATTCACATGTTACTCAGCATTGTCATCCCCAGCCCGCCAGGGGCTGGCCAATCATTATAGCTTGGCTTCAACTTGCAGCTTTCTTTTATATCTGTTCAGAATGAGAAAATCAAGAACTTTCAAATGACAATTCCTCATATTGTACCAGTGGCCCAGTCACTTTTGAAACATTTATTTTTAAGCTCTGTGAGCTGACTACAAATCTAGCATTGCTTGCCACTCTCATTTCCCAACAGACCTCCCACAGATGTCAACAGGGGAACAGTAAAGGTGAGGGTGAAAAAAAATATATCAGCAGCTCTCTGTCTGCTGGTAAATGTTTATGTACTGTATTGCATTATTGTCTCCTGGACAGATGGTCTGCTTGCAGGAACACTGACAGCTCTGTCCTTAATTTCTCCTCCTTTGCTGCCACCTTCTTCTCATGTTTTGTTTCCCTCTCTGTCTCTCTCCTCTTTCTAGCTTTTTAGTATGCTGTCCTCCTAGTCACCCCACACTGCTCCCACAAAGCCTGTAGGGAATACTCTTGTACCAGTGAACACACCAGAGTGCCTAATTTAACTTTGCAGCCTTTGTGAATAACACAGAAAAACAGCCATTCATGCCAGTTAAAAGCACTTTGGAAAGAGACAATACTCAGCTACAAAAAAATTCGATTTTAATTACATCTCTTACTTACAGTGGTGGCAGGAACAAAGATGTGCAGATACAGACAGTCTTCACTGACAGACTGTGATGGGGCCTCTCCATCTCCTGGCTGCCAACATGCTGCCCTAGAGACACGGATGGAGAAAGTTACAATAAAAAGGAGAAAGTTACAATAAAAAGGAGAAAGTTACAATAAAAAAGGCTTGTACTCTTCTACCACTGCTGCTACTTCTTGGATTTTGATGCATTATGTTAATAAAATCATTAAATTGATCTCATTTAAAACTGTGCCCACCTCTTATGTGGGTTCGTATACATACACATAATGCATTGCATTTGTGTGCTTAGAACCCCTCCTCAGAAGCACTGCCTTATTTCAAAAAGCTTAAAACTTGAAAATTTGCTTTCAAAAATGCCACACTTCACATAAACGACACAAAATTAGCACCAGCTGCACAGGCACAATCTCCCCTGCACACCTACAAAATTCACTCTTGCTCAAATGCTAATTATTTATTTGAATTTCTAATAATCTGTGGGCTACATACATTTTGATATATTTCCTAGTGATCTGTGGGCTACATTTCATTGTGTTTTTAATTTCTAATGGTCTGTGGGAAAATTTGATAACTTCAAAATTTTAATGCATTATTAAAATCTCTTTTTTCTATGCATCCTAGAAGACCATTAACACTGTCAATTAATGTTAAAAGTACCCTTCCAATAGGAATTCAGCAGCCGACCATGTAGAGAAAATTATTTTCTGGTCATCATCTAAATGAGATTCATCTGCTCAAGCATATGAAGCTTGAATCAAGTGGATGATTTTTGCTGTCCAGTGATAACCTATTTTGAAGCCAGTTCCTTCTATTTCACAGCCTTATCCATTCCACACAATGAGTTATGGAAAAAACTCACAATTTATTAGTGAAGAAGCCAAAAGAGGCTTCAGAAAATATAGTAATAGCTCAGAGAATTAGTTCTAAATTATCATTTTTAATGCCCTTGTAAAATTTTGTCCTAAAGGTGCAAAGCAATTATTAGAAAACTGCAAGGAAAAGGACCAGACATAATTGAATTCTACCTTTTTTTTTTTTTTTTTTCTTTCCCATAACGGAGAGACTCCTAGGATGGTGATGTCCCTCGACAACTTTCACTGACATAGTGAAGCACATCATCTCCAAAACAATAAACTGCTAAAGCCATTTTTAGCAGAAAAAATACAAATTCCTAGGTATGACACCTGCCAGGACAACAGGCATACACTATTGATCATACAGCTTTCCACAGGGCACCAGGGACCATCATCTGTGATCACAGCTTCTTTTCTCCAGTTCCCAGGAGAAAGACTGCCACCTGCTGAAGCAAGTCCACAGCTCTTCCAGGAGCTGGAGACTCCAATAGATGGCTGGCGGTTTTGGTTGGTGTGGTGGTGCAAAAGATTGATTTGTTATGTTTTTGCTGATTATATAAGGGTTTTCTGTAAATTTTATATGAGATTTCATGATGGTATGTTCCATTGTATCCCCCTGTTCCTTGTAATAGTTCCTTCCCCAATGAGTTGTTATGTAAGAGTTCGTTTCTTGTCAATCATCCCTCTCCCTCACCTGCCCCTGTCAATCCTCTCCCTCTCCCCTTGGACGCCCTGTCCATCACCTCGGAGCCCTTCCCTGGCTTCTGGAAAGATCCAGGGAGGGCGTCGAGTGATTGGCAGGCGCTTGAGAAATCCCCCACCTCCTTCTTGTGATTGGATCCCTGTTCCAAGGTTAACACCCCCTGTTACACCCCTTTGCTCCCTCATTGGCTGACCCGTTGTCACCACCCCTAGTTCCGCCCCCGTTCAAAAGTTGTTGCACAGCTCTGCTCGGGGCTCTCTCTGGACAGCGGCTGACCGAGGCGGAGCTCCTCGTCGGACTCCCCTCCAATAAACTATCCTGTTACCCTGTCAGAGAGAGCCGACTCTTTATCTGCCACCGTGGTCGTACCTTCATCGAAGCCCTGTCGCTGGTGTGGGGAGCCAAGGCCCCACAGGGAGGAGGTGGCTTGCCCAGCCTGCCACCCCGTCCTCACCACGCGTTAGCCGCAGTGTGTGCTGAGCTAGCTTGTGAGCTGCGCCAACCAAGCACAAAGGGCACTGCGACAGCGCGGGTTGGTTTGGGTTGGGTTTTAAAAGTTTTTTTTAGTCTTTTATCAAGTCCAAGTAAATAAAAAAGTATTTCCCTTCCATCAGTAATGGCACTGTGCTAATGTGAATTGCTTGTATATAAATATTTAGCAACATCAATATAGAATATACAGAATCCTAAAAAAACCAATAGTTTCTATAAATAAAGTGAGATCTTTCCAATCCCCCAAGTGTAAACTCAAATAATTGGGGTTTTTAACCTTAAATGAATAATAGAAGATAATGGCCAAATTCTTCATTGGACTAAACAAGCACTGTGGATTCAAAAGACAGGAACAGTTTTACAAAGGTTCCCAAATTGTTTTGAAAATCTCAGCCAGGCTGCTCATTGAAACCCCAGGTCCTCAAGGGAAGATCACAGAGGCAGTTGGGTCCAGCTAAGCCCTACAAGACACTACACTCTGTGTCTCAGACACCAAGAGCTGGTGCTGTGTGTGCCAAACTAACACCACTGTCCACCTGAAGAAACAAAAAGTCACACCCCACCAGATCCCTGCAATGTACTTGGGCTGTGGCTCCACACCTCCACAGCTCAGGTGCATTCATAAGGATGGGATCACCAAAGGCCAAATGCACTTTCAACTCTCCAAGTATTTGCCTTGCAATAGATTTTGGGCAGAAGAGATCAATTTCCTGAGCCCTTCAGCCTGATCTCTTGGACACCACTAGGCAAAGAATTTCTATATGAGGCCCACAGCTTCTGGCTACATCAGGGTTTAAGTGCCTCTCTTGGATTAAATGTGTACAAATGTATGACTCAGCAGGATCAGAACATATTTGTATAAATATGATAAATACCTGTATAAATACTATTCACAATGCAAATAGACTGACAGCAGGCAGCTGGTGAGGACTTATGCAGAGATTCAAGGCAATGGAGTGTACAGGAATTTGTCTTTTCTCTTGAGGTGTTTGCATGCTTCAACATACAGACGGAGAAATTATTCCCTTTGCTAATCAAAGTCTCAGACTTGCATCTATCTGTACTCTGTAGGTTGCTTTGCAAGAAAGGACATGAATATTGTTGTCATCACTCCAGCAGCTTCCACACCCCTGGCTGGACAAGCAGTCCTGCAGTGACCATGGAGGTTCTTACCGAGCCACTGTGGCATTCCAGGTCTCCACCCAAGCAAAGGGCTCTGGGGGGCTGAAGCGCCTCTGTCCAAGGGGAGGGGCAGCGTAAGGGATCCCCAGGAACTGGCTGATGCTTCTCCACTCTGAGCCAACCTGGATCACCTGGGATTTGCCCATCAGATATCCGTGGGATGGGATGTACACTGCTGGGGTTGAATCCGATTCAGAAATGGGCAGGAGCATATCTATCAGAGAGGGAGAAGAGGAAAAAGAATTTGATTTTTTCAAATTAGGACCATTTCAGAAATGAAAATTAGCCCAATTTCCCAGAGTTTTAAGTTGTTAAGTGCCCGGTTCTTTAAATGAAACATGGATCAATTTACTGTTTACCAGTACTGTTTTCCTATAAAATAGTTCATTAAAACACAGCTAAGTGACACCTCCTGCTAAATTGTTTTCCCCTAAAACAATTTATTTGATAGGCAGGAGCAAAATTCAAAGTCATAGGACTAAAACCAAACCTGTAATGAACAATAAACACACAAGTCCACTTTTATGTCTCAGTTTGTGATTTTGTTTTACTTGGCAATGATAAACTGCTTTTTCTCTCATTGATTTTCAACCTAGAAAGTTCTCATTGACTTCACAGAATTTCAGTGAAAAGGAAAATTTTCTTCCCTTCCCCCTTATTGTTACCTGGGTTCTAATTACATTTAATAAATCAGATAACCAGCTTTACATAAAAAGAAAGCAGTCACTTTAAAAATCAAGGGGAAAAACCCAACAAAACTAATGCTTTCAAATAAGTATGTAACCAAACAACAGAATTTTTACTTATCTATGCAACTTCTTTTTCTCTGAAATAATTTTCACTTCTTTAAAATATTATTTCATCCTGTTTAGGGAGCAGGGACATCTGGTCTTTCTGTTTTCTCTAGAGATTGTCCTTAATACTTTCAATTGACAGTGGCTTTTCAACACTCCTAGTGTAATTCTCCAAGCTTAAAAGGAAGAACATATCAAAGCATCTTCTGCATATGAAAAGCTAAGAACTGGACTTACATTACTGTTGTTTGGTTTTACTATTCTGCACTTTCAAATATCTTTCACAAACTAGACTTCCTCTCTTATGCCTGCTTCAACACCAGAGGGTAACACCACGATTTCATACATTTTTAAAACAGTAAAACAGTATTTGGAGACATTTTTCCCATCCTCTTGGCTGTAACTCATCTGAAACAGCCATGGACAAGCGTCTAGGAGACATCCATATTGCTTTATGAGGTGAGGAATTCCTCAGTCCTCCATTCACAAGAATTGTGCACAGGCCACGACAGCTGAGGTCCTTCCTCCACAGCTCTACCCTGTTCTTACCTTGTCTCCTATAGATATAGGTAGCAGGTTCTTTGAGTAAAACCCAGCAGCTGTGCCCTTGCAGGCCATGTGTGCACATCTGTGTATCAGGGTAGAAAATGCACCTTATGGCTGAAGGCTGGATTTCCAGTGTAACCACTGTACATGACTGGTTCTTTGAACAAGCTGTAAGGTGAAGCATGAAGAAAAAGAGCAGGTAAAAATGTGTTTTCACAGTATTTTTCATGACAATGTTACCCGGTTCTTTAAAAGAAAGGTTTTACAACAGGTGAAGCAACAAAGACATGATGCAATTCAGAGTAATTCAATGTCCTCAAATGCCCAGAACATCTCCCAAAATAGCCAGAGGACAGAAGGTTATACTGGCTTTAAAACGGAATAATGCAACAAAAGAACTATTATCACAGGTTTTAGAAGGAGAAACACATCATCTAGTAAAGTTCTGATAACCTCATTTGAATTCCAACAGTTCCCAGTGAGTGAATGGGAACTTACCCTTATTTCTACCACTCTGTGGCATTGAGGACTTCTCAGTCATGCGAAATTAAAGGACTCCTGTCTGTCTAGTCAGGCTGTAGATTAAAGCAATTCTCTTTGCTGTTACTACAGCTCAGTCCCTGCTTCCTTCTAGCTCTCAGTTAACCCCCTCTCACACACCACTGCCACAGGTGGCTTTGGGTAATGGCAGGTGGGTTTAGACAATGGCAGTGGTTCTTTAGAAAAACAAGACATCACTGCTTTAATTATTTGCTATAATATTCTCCCAGTGCCTGGAGAAGAGATCTCTGTGCCCAAGAGGTGTCAAAATTACCCAATTACAGTACGGCGTTTTATATCTATTGCATCTCTCTTGAGCTGAACTACTTCAGACCCCCTCCCTCAGATCAGGAAACACTGGGATAGTCTTTAAAAACAAGTAAAATCAATGTATCTATGTCAGAAACGGGAAAGCTGTTCTTGGTTTTCAGGCTCACAGGCAGTATTTCCTATAAAGCCGTGAATCACCGTTTCTTACCAGATAGACAAAAATCTCTGGCAGTGGAGAAGTCATTGGATATGTCTCTGCTAACATGCACAACTTCAAAGTTTGAGATGGATGAATCCATGAGAACAGATGACACATTTAAAGGTCGCCATGCATCCACATACTCTGTAAAATGAAGCAATAAAAAAATAATATGACTAAAAGGAGCAGTAAAAATTTCAGAGGAAATTTTTTCAGGAAACTAATATAGAGTTAAAAGCATTGGGGAGCTCCTCAATGAACAAGTGTCATCTTTGCATCAGCTGAGAATAAATTAAATATTCAAAGGCCTTTGATTGACTTGAAGGTCCAATCCCATGTTCACAGGTGAGCTATTAATTGGTTTACAATGGAATTTAGTCAAGAAATAGGCAAATCCAGATCAGCTTTATCCAGGTTTGAGGGTCAATCCAACTGATTTAAATAAAAGGTTTCTGAACAGCCCTAATTACGTTAAAGGGCATGGGTTATATATAATGCTTGTACACAAGTTTCTGAACAGGTACAACCACTAACTTCTTGGAAAGTAAGTGGAGGTTAATTTGATCATTTTAATTTGATTTGATGGACAGAATTATATTAAATTCTATTTATAGTTTTAATGTCATGTAATTTCTACATAATTAAGATTTCACTTGATTTCACAGAAATATATATACACAAATATGTGCATATGTATAAATATAATCATGTGTATTACATATATGTATATTCCCATGTATACATTTAACCTCCATGCACTTGCATGATCACGCATGTACACATATGTACTAACTCTGGTATTCCTCAAGAACTGTCCTTCTGTCTCAAACTACATTTAAAAAAAATACCACAAACATTCTTTGCTCATACACAAACAGATTAAAATGTCTGAGAACTCTCAATTTTGCACAGAGAAGACAAAAAAAAAGAAGGTTTGGGACAGAATGGGCCTTTAATTATTTTAGTACCTTTCAGAGATTCAGTATGTTTTAAAAGCAAGAGGCCCTGCTGTGGCCACTGAGTCCTAAACAGTACGTCTGTGCTGCCCTCCCCATGTAATTGTAGGGTGAGGACAGAGCAGAGTCAGCTGTTCCTTTGCTATTCCTGGTGAGCAGGTCCTGCCCTTGAGTTCATTGACCCACACAGATGAAAAAGTCATGACCTGTCCTTTCACCAAACATTTCTTTCATTCTACTGAGAAATCAGTGACTGGCAAAGATGGCCAAAGTTTCCTTTCTCCCCCTCTCACAGAAAGACAGTTTGACCACAGCACTCAACATCAGACCTGAGACTGAGGTCTGGGGTCCATTTAATCAACTTGGAAGTCTGGTGTTGACACACTTGTCCAGTTGATGAAAACCCAAGATACAAAACACACCACAGACAAGGCTGGTTGAATCCTTCCTTGAGCAAATAGGCAGGGAACAGCAGTGACTAAATTTGATTTCATAACAATTGTATCATTCATGACAGCACAGAGTAACTGCCACATTTCAGGATTCTACAATGACGCAAAAAGTCTTTTCTTTTGCAGGGTAAATCCTTTCCTAGGAAGTGAAAACCTCAAACATGAGTTACCTCATGAAGCACAAGCTGAAAAAAAGCTGATGTGCTACCACCATTACCAAGGCTGTTACATTAGGGATTGTTTCCTTTGCCATCCCCCTTGCTGAAGAAAGCATCTGATGGAGTGATGAACTAACCTGTATTCCATGGAACTTCGCAAAGTTCAGATTTTAAACTAGAGGCAAGAAGGCAAGATTGGGCTCCATGGGTCCTTTACAATCAAAATCATTCCACTCCTCTTATAGTTGTGAGCAACTTTTCTAAGAGTGAGAGGCTGAAAGTCTCCAGCTAAGTAGAAATGAAGGTTATTTTGCTGTTGCACTGTTTTATGTTAACACCACAAGCTTACTTGAGTCACAGAGAAGCAAAGTCATCATCAGTGCTACATTCAGAGGGAATCTGAATTTGGAGCAGTGACCCTGCAGTCACAGCTCGACTTGTATAACACACTCACTGCTGTGGGTTTTTTCTTACCTTTAAGAACTGACTATTCAATTATTTTAGAGGAACAGAGTGATTTTAGTCATGTGGAAATGACTATTTTTCATATTGTCAGTGGTTTATCTTTTTTAGAAACATCCACTATGAGTTGTTGCATGACATATGTTAGAAAACTTCAGCCTCTGTATCTAGGGTGAGAGTTTGTGGCACTTATTTAGAAAGATACTTAAAAATATACATCAATTTTAAGTGATGGAGAATTAACCATTACATCATCTCCAGAGATTTTCTGCCTGCATTACTAGATCCCCCAGGTCTTTCTTTTCCAGATTGAATCTTACCAATTTAAGTTTTCAGTCTGTGGTTTGAGGTTTTTATTTTCTGAAGAACAAAAAAAAAGATTTCTTTTATCAATATGACTCAAAGTTTGTTTTTACCTAAGAGCAACATTGCCATCCTGTGCTGTCTACAGTATCAACAGCTGAGGTCCTGTTACTGGAACAAGCAAAATCTCTCTAGGTTCAAACACAAAGCTTCAAATTACCAGCTGTGGTTCCTTCAAAACAGAGCCTTGTGTGGATTTAGCAAAAAAGTCCGGGTGCACCAGTGGTTTTGGAAGATATTTCCCCAGACTCTCCTTCCACAGCTTCCCTGATTCACCAAGTGACTTCGGGACAGTCTCATCATCCTCATTTGCCTCCACTTCCCACAGGCCAAACATTTAGATGGATCCTTGCTCTCTCAGGAAAAGAAATTCAAAATTGATCCACAAAAACAAAATAAACTTTTCAGATTTACACCTCTGACACTTGAAATTTGCCTCCTATACCTATTTCACAAGATAAATTTTCTACTTCTACACTAGAAATTTATTTTATCCCTTTATGTGGGACAGAGTCAAGCCAGGAGCATGCCTTGTATATATATATATATACATATGAGGCACACTGGGCACTTTGCAGCCCGTGCTAGGCATGGAAGAGTGACCACTCATGGTGCAAACATCCACAGCTCATACATTCCTATCTAAACTGATTATTCATCGCTCTAAATCTCACAGAAGTGACCCTTGCCACCTCTCAAATGGGAGGTTTTTTGGGCTGGGTTGGGGTTTAGGTTGGTTTTTTTTTAGTTTTCATTCTCCATCCTGGATGAAGGATTCATGATCTCAGGTCAGATTTAAATGCTGAGACTCTCAGGGTTATTTCCTTTTCCCTTTTTCTGCCCAGCTGACCCCAGATGCAGAGAGATGAAGAAATGTTAATGCTTATTTTAACAACAGAGCAAAACTCTTTAAGCCAAAGCCGTGCATGGCACCACTATGGACATTGACAGCCAGCAGTGAGCTGCTAAAGATACTTGGGATATTAGTTGGTTCTTGCCTTCTCCTGAAAGCAGATCCAGCATTGCCACAGCCATGCACACCCACTTCAATCCATGAACAAAACACAACTTTCCATGGCTGATTGAAACTTGCCTCATCTGGAAACTGCTCTCACATGGCAGAGCTACAGACTGGCTCTGTGCTACTGGCAATGCACAGTGCACCTGATGGGCTGGAAGATGTTTCTGATTTATATATAGGTTAAGTGCTGACCTTCCAACCCACATTTTGGCAAAGGCCTTCATTGGATAATTGCAGCCCTCTGAATCCAGCCATCCCTCTAACTCTTATTGCAAAATTATAGATGTCCCATGCAGAGAGCCTCCCTCTTCCAGATGTTCTTGTTTGGGTAGGCAAGGTTTAAGACTGGATTTGCACAAAGACTCACGCAGGCCTTACTCTGTTCCCACTCCAGTCACAAGATCACAAGACTGGAATAGATTTCCTGGAGACACAGAGTTCAGCCTCCCACTTTCACAGGCAATGAGATTATAAAAACCTTGTCACAAAGTCAACAAAAGTTTCATCACTGATTTCAGTGGAAGAAAAGAGGCATCAATTATGCGTTTGCTGCAAATTTAACACTCGATATAAGGAAACAGAGATACAGAAGTGCATTAAAACAACAAGTTAAATTTAAAAGAAAACTTGTGAAGTTGAGGAGGTCAACAGGAAGTTAAGGAGGTAAATAAATCAGACCTCTGGGTTCAGTATGCCTGATTTATGTTTGAAAGACAAATTCTGATCTTAATTCTGAAATTTGTGAGCCATACTTAATACCCCCGACTCAAACCCAAAACATGCTAACAGACTGAACTCAGAGCTTTATATTCCTAGTTTTCAAAGGTTTTCTTCAACAGACTGCTAACCTGTCTGTATATCAACAATCTTCAAAGCCAACAAATCATCAACTCAGAGTGGACCTGCAGAAAACGTAATCTTCCTAAAATATAACTACTTCTCATTTTTGTTGATCCGCTGAGATTTGTATAATTCAAAATGAGTGATTTTATTTAAACTGCTGCATAATAACTGTAATTAAAACACCTCAGACAAGTCTCAAAAATAACAACTGTGTATTTCTGGCCTTTAGCAGGGAGCAATCTTGTTATGCTCCTGTTAAATACAAGCTTTCTTTCTCCTCTGGGGGTGCCAATTATAGCAAATGATATAGTAAGCAGATATTAAAAATATACTAGGTATTTATCCAGGTTTAAAATAAGATGATCTCAAAAGGATAAAATCCTTATATTTACAAACAATAAAAATCAACCTTAAGACCAAAGATTGAGTAATTCCATGTCAGAGATCAAATTTGCTGTGTGGGAGCACGGTAAATCAGTTCCCAAAAATGGATAAAACAAGGCTGTCTTTGTTTCACACCAAGGATGTCTCTGACAAATACTCAACACTGTGGGAAAACAGGAAGATAAATGATACTATTAATCACCAAAGTCAGATACATCAGCACTTGTGCTACCATCAGCAACTCTCCTGAGAATGGAAATACCCCATGTACAGACACAGACTGGTGGGAAATTTAACCCCATGTTGGAATATCCTGTAGCCACTGCTCTGCTCAGTCCTGCCTCAAGGGAATGGCTATAAATCATTAGGGGATCATAGGAGGCAGGAACAGGAAGGGTCTAACAGATCATCACATCCACATGCCTTGGTGGTTTCTCAATTAATTACTCGATTTGCATGGAGTGGGAACAGAATCCACATGATCTGTTTTTAATCCACAGGGCCATGCAGGAACCACCCTGTAAGGGCCACTGCCTCCCAACACCTGCCAAATCTAAGATAGATGGGCATGTTCTAGTTAGAACTGAAGACAAAAATATTCATTGAAGTTTAGATAATTACTGTATAAAATTAATAAATCTTGTAACAAAGTCAAAAGTCATCAGGGTTGCTCCTCCCACACATGCAGGAGTATTTGCAGGTTCTCCCATCTGCTTTAAGCACAATTATTCCTTCTATAAATTCGCATAATATGTCTCATGGATTGTTTTGCTTCTTTCAGACTAATTTGCAGACATATAAAAATTTCCAAAACTTAAACCCTTGTGCATAAACTGTTTGAATAACAGTGTTGCATGTTTGGAAAATAACAATAAAAAATTATATCATTAAAAAAAAAAAAATCTTATCTCCCCTAGCTTACATCTGGCTGCAGGAAATTCCATCTCAATCCTAGTTATGAGACCTTGCTGTTTTCTCTTTATAAGACAGTCCACTATATTCACACAACAGAGCAGAGTCGTTATTTAAATACCAGCCTAAGTAAACCAAGACTGCAAGATGACATATGAGCATTTTCAGTACGGGCAGTCTTAAAATAACATCTGTTCTCCCATTGTTAAAGGTCACAGATCATACCTAAAACTCCCCACAGATGGTTCCATACTCAGAGTCATCACAACCTTCTACAGGGGAAAAAAAAATGCTCCAAACGCAACAACTTGAATTTCCCCAGTGAGTTCAGGCTATCAGTTTTTCAAGCACCACTTCTCAGATCACAGTAACCATGTGGAAATCACAACAGACCAGCAGAAGCACGCTCTGCTCCACGCAATCGATGTATAGAACTAAATGGAAGTATTCATTCAGTTAAAGATGAAAACCATACATTCAGTTAAATACACCAGAGCCTGGAGATGAGATGACTTGGAGACTTTAGCCTTGTAGCAGAAAGGCTTTTGCAAGCAGGCAAAACTTGCTGAAGCAACAACAAATCAATGAGAATTCAGGTAAAATACATTGTGCAGTTCACCTCCCTCCTGCTAGAGAGTAGTGGGCTACAGGTACTACAGAGCACTAATTCCCCTTTTTCACAGTCTAATGGGGAATCTATTGAATGTTAGAAACACACAGAAATGTTGTTTGTAGGGGCAATAATTTGGGAAAAGCCCACTGGAGCCTCAGGCTTTTGAGAGAAATCACAAGGCTGCAATGGGTTGCTGGATGAACATTCTGGTACAAGACAAAGAACAGGAAGAACCATGACCCTCTCCTTTTGCTGTGTCTCTCCCAGGATTGGCCTTACATAGGGAAAGGTATTTTCTTGCATCTCCCTAGTGGCTGCAGGCTGCTCTATGACAAGACATGAAAAGAAGTTGCTCCTGAAAATTATTACTGTCATCACAGATTCAAAGGTCTAGGCATTTCATGGTGATTACTGCTGCTGAACTTCTTCAAAAGCCCAGACCAGGCAACAGAAGGAAAATAAATATCTCCCCCATGACCTTCAAAGGTGGAGAGTGGCCTCAGAATGACATTAACCAGCTCCCTCTGCATTTCTGGATTTGTATGTCCAGCTTGGTCCCTGACCTGATCCTCCTTCTCTAAGGCTAAAACTTCCTGGCTGCACTCCTCCCCCAGTCTGAAGGTCCTGAAGGCTGGACTTGCCAGGAAAGACTGAGGTGAAGAAGGCACCTTGTCCTTTTCCATCTCCTTTGTCATCAGGTCTCCTGCCCCATTTTCCCTATCCTTCCTTTTGCTATCCATTTTCTTGGAAAAAAGCTTCCTGATGAGATCTTTCTGTTATTTTATGGTCCCACAAAGCCTCTACCCTCTCTGTTGAGAAGAATGAGTAAAACAGGCAAAGCATCTACTTCCCTCCAGACTGAAAATAAGTCTGCTCATCTGGGTTTCCTCACAAAACATTGGGGCTTCAAACACCACAGATTCTGAATGGAGCAGCATCCTGACTGCAAATGGGAGGAAGCTGGGCACTCTGTCCTGAGTATTGCAAACTGGCTGACTAGGAGATGAGGCAGTCAGTGTATTAACTTTCACTTAAATGTAGGCCTTAATAAAGCTCCAGTTAACTCAGGCTCTAGATTGGACATAATGTTAACATCACGATTTTGCAGAGCCTTCTGGCAAAGTATGCAAATTTAAGTATTTTTCTGATCTTCCAATGGAAAAATTTATACTTTTTTAGATGTAGAGATATGCTCTGCATTCACACACACACATATATCTATTCATGGCAGTGCCCTTTAAATAGTGATATTTTCTCACACTCACCATCTGGCTACCACAGAGCAGCAACAGTAATTTTTTATTCTCATGTACAAGCATTGCCACAGCATATAAAATTCAGTAAATGCTCGCCCAACTCTAAAACTTCTAAAATTCTACAACAGTTTTCTATAGCACATGCTAATACAACATGCAATCATAAAGTGTTTGGAAACAATGTTTTTGAAAATTTTCTAAAACCTCTGACAACACAGGCCAGATAACAGTCTGACCTAAATAACCAGTCTGGTACTTTTACTATCAAAATGAAGCAGAACATAAGGACAGATGGTGTCCAGTTGCATTTTGAATGTGTTGCTCTGTATTGCTCCAGTGGTGTCAGAGCCACAAAGTGTCCCGGAAACCGGCGCTGATTTGACTTCCAGCCTTGTTGTGCTCTGGAATTATGTGACTTCTTCTAATCATTGTCAGTCCCCAGGGTAATCACTCTAACCCACTCTTCCTGCATCCTTGTGGGAAGCTCTGCCTCCTTGGGTTGTTAACCAGATCTCTGCAAACTAGAGACGTCCCTAGTTGCTTTTGGAAAGATGGCCTGGAAATGAGTGTGATAGATCAGGGTTGTTGCAAAAGATGAGCACCTCACTTGCTGGGGCTGCTGCTCTGGGCAGCCTCTTAGAGCTGAAGGCAAACAGCAAAAAGACTTAATTTCCTGATTTTCTTAAGTGCTGCTTAGGTCACCCTTTTCCTAGATTTAAGCAAGCAAGAAAAACATAAAAGGAAAATGACAAAATTACTACCAAGCTTCACTGTGGGAGGAAGAAAGCTATAGTGAAGTTGTTTTCCACTTTCCATGGGAAAAACAGTTTGCAAAGGAGTTGATCTGCCCAACCTACACACCAGGCCTATCCCACCACCTCCTCAAAGTGTTTTGCACAAAAATTTTCTGCTTACCTAGAAAGATAGGAGTTTTCCTTCTATTGCATTAAAATGATCATTTAAAAAGCACAAATTCTACTAAAAAATAGACCAAACTTGATCATGACTGGTGGTTATAGGTATGACGAAAAGACAGGTCATAATAAATTCTGAACTGAGTATTGAAAATTCTTTGCAAATATCAAGCCTCCTGCATGCTCAGTTGCATATGGTTTATAGAAAGACAGATTAAATCAGTTTAAATATTTGTTCAGACCAAACAGAAAATCAAAGGCAGAGATGGAAGTGACTTCTAAATTTCAGTATAACTGGAGGGTTAAACTGAGTTTTCTAATAGCCAGTCCACGCTCTTCCTTTCTGTTACACACAGCATTTCACAGCTATGCAGTGTATTTCTGGAAAGGACACTTCAGGGAAGCCTGTAGCTGCTGACAATTTGCATATATATTTAGGGGGCAGTAGGCACAAAACCCTGAAGGACAGCAGTTAAGTTTCATTTACTAAGAAGATCCACCCACTTTAAAAATAATGTATGTGAGTACCGTAAGATTCATAGTATCTGGAAAAGTGATACATCCATGCTCATAAATAAAATTTTTCATCAGTCCTGGCAAATGTTTTCTCTCAGTGACCTCATGTGGCAATGAGTGTGAGAAATCAAGTCAGCATTGCGGACATGATAGTTCTTTCATTTAAATGATACTAAATTAATGGAAATGAGTAAACACCTATGTGAGTAACCTCATGGGGAACATTTTCATTATAGCATTATCTTTCAGCAATATCTTTTTTTTTTTTTTTTTTTTTTTTTTGGTTGGGGTTGGTGGTGATGGTTTGTTTGGTTTTGGTTTTTTCCAATCCATAAATATACTTACCACTTTCCAGTCTGAGAGGTAAACTAACAGGTGGACACAGGTTGGGAATGGTGCTCTTCAAGTCAGCTAAAAGCAGAAAAAACCCCAACACAATTGAAAACAATAATACTTAAAGGCATAAAAATGCAATTGATACTCAGTATTTCTAGCATTACTTCTCAGATCTGGATGTTGCATCTTCTCCCCACAAACACCAAAAGCAAGGATGCAAGGCTGCTTTGTTACCTAATCAAGACAAACTTGTACATGAAACCAGATTTCTCTAAATTTCTGTATTTATAAAGATTTCTACAAACGCTTTTTGAGATGCAGTTATGAACAACTCATTTCAGTATTTCTACAGTTTTTTCTATGCCCCTCTCTGTATTCAGGTTTCTGCACAAGGAGAGACATGAGATTCTCTCTGCTTCCAGCAAACTGGAATTTCTCAGAAATATGAATTATAAACAAGGCATTTTCCAGCACAATGTTTTCCAAATTGAAGTTCAAATAAGAATTCATCATACACAAAACTTCATATTCATTTCCATACAAAAACCTTCTCATTTGCTAATACTTCCCATAAATATTTTGTAATCACAAATAATAAAAATTAAGTTTCCCCTGTGCATCCATATTTTGTAAAACACTTTGGCTAGTCAAATCAGTTATAACTTCTCCACTAAGACATAAAAAATTACTATCCCTACTGAAGATGAAGACAGATTCAATTTTCTTTTAACTTCTTCCAGTATGTATTACCCATGCACGTAACCAATTGATGTCTACAAACTCAGAGGTTTTCCCATTCACAGCAGTGAAGGACTGGCCTATCCAAAACTCTTTGAAATACTACTCTAAGTCTCCTTCTGACTGAGCTTCAGCTCTGACTACACAAAATCACATTGCTCATGAGCAGAGCTGTGCAGCAAACAGCTCACACATCAACTTAGCCAGAGACAGAAGTCTCTTCCTCAAACAAGACTGTGGAATACAGCCAAAGACCCTGTATCATGCTAACATCCCACTGCCTACAGTAA
This sequence comes from Hirundo rustica, assembly GCF_015227805.2. NCBI lineage: Eukaryota > Metazoa > Chordata > Aves > Passeriformes > Hirundinidae > Hirundo > Hirundo rustica. The sequence continues at coordinate 7,528,468 of NC_053450.1, forward strand.
ATCACTCCTTCAGATTTTACTCATTTTCGTCTTCAGCCTCAGAACCTTTTTGTTTCTTTTCCTGGTTACCCAGACCTTCAACACACCAGCACAACCGATACAAATTTTTTTCTGTAAATATCTCCATTTGCATAAACATCTGTGCCTTGCTGTGTGTTACGGTCAAAACACATCTGTAGCTCCCTCGATGCATAAGGAAATGTCACTGTCTCTCTTAACATTCCCTACTTTGCATACACCCCAGGCTCCTCTTCATCATCCCTCTGTCTGTCATGTGAGAAAAAGCCTTTATTTTTTGTTGGTTCTTTGCCAACAAGGGGAAAACTATCCTAAGAAATGGAAGTTTATCTACACCTCTGCTGTCACCTCTTCGCTCCACCTTTCTTCTCTTCTTCACTCTTACCCCTGTCTGCATCTCAACTCCTGCTGCCATTAGGATGCTGCCATTGCTTTATCAGGGTGTTGTTCCCTTCCTCTCAGTGCTAGACCCTCAGCCCACCCCTTCCCAGCTTCCATAATGCTTCCATGCTGTCCCTACCCTTTAACAAGGGCTGCCCCACAAGAGGGCATGGATGGTTCTGTGCGCACAGGGACGGTGCAAGACTTGAAAAGCTCAACAATGAGCTCATATTTCAGACACTTAGAGCGTGAATGAAGGTATTATTTATCAACACTGTAAAATACAAGGTATTGCCACAAAATCTGATCCATCTCTACACAGCTTTGACTGGAGTATCCTTCTATCAGATTCCCTGGACAGTATATATCCATGCTTTGTGTTCCCCCGGTCCTCTCAGCTATCAGCCCTTCTCCACTCTGCAAGAACTAAGGAAAGCAGAAATATAAGCAGAAAAAAGTATTTCTCTAGATTGGACATAACATTAACTTCACAATTTCACAGAACTTTCTGGAAAAGTATATAAATTTAAGTATTTTTCTGATCTTTCAATGGAAAATTTTGTATTTTTATTATTTATATTTTTATATTCAAAAATTTTCCCTGATTCAGTCAGCATCACCAGACCTGCCCATGGGGACTGTCTGCTCTGGAGTCGTGTCTGTGTGACCAAGGAACCGGCTGTCCTCCCTTAATGGGAGACAAACTCAGGTGGACAATTGTTTTCCTTATTCTTTCAGTTATGTGAAATCAGAGCTTAACAAAGTAGAGCTAGACCTGCCCAAAAGGAGTGTGACAAATGGCAAAACTCATTTAAAGTTTTCAATAAAGCAAGGAAGATTTTGTTTGTCCAAGGAAAACAAAATCCATCTTGACTAGGAGTGGGTTTGATTCCTCCCAAGAAAACAATGCAGTATCTCGTAACTGCTCTTCTCTTTAAACTCTTACTACTCAAAAAATACAGGTCCACTTTGGAATTTGGTCTTGGTCATTTCTTTACCAAAACAACCAAAAGTGAATTTTAAATTTTGCAGCAAACCCCAACCTTTTGAGTTTATGCGTCCACATGGATTACAAAACCATAAGCCCAAGAGGGAGAAACAAAGAATGATTTCCTGGCCAGGACTGCACAGTGAGGCAAAATTTATTTGAATTGTGACACTGGCCACAAGTTTCCAATAGGATCTAAAAAATTAAATTCTACATTTTTGAGGTATTGCTATTCCTTTTCTATTAAAATGGATATTAAATTGCCCCTTTCTTTCCTTTGCACGTACTTGTTTGCCTTGTCTATTTGTGGTCCTTTCAAATGGGTCCTACATCTGGAAGCTGGAATTTTTATACACTGAAACAAAGTAATAAACTTCAATGTGCAGAAACCCATTAGAAAGGTCATGTGCCCTGCATCACTTACCAGGCTTTTCATACCAGCCAAATGGGTGTACTTTGATTTCAGCATCTGGTGAACTGCAGTTTGAAATGTGCCAAGCACTTCTTGTTTCCTCAGCACACATCTGGATTCCAAGGCTGTTCAGAGTCACACACACAATCTTTCCACCTGTCAAGGATGCACATGGTTATAGAAACAAGGAGGAAAATTCTCCTTTTCTAGATAGTGTTGTGAGGGAAAAGAGCACAGCATGGTTCCCCTGAGTGTTAAATCAAATTACACTGACTTAGAAATCAAAGGAAGGAAATACTTGAAATGAGCCAAGTGACTGAAACTAGTGCTGAAAAATCCCATTGAATTCATTGTGAGGCAAGGTGAGTACCACCATTAAAATCCATTATAATTCAAACTCACAGATAATTTCACTGAGCATAGGTCAGGACTCTGAGTAAGCAGCCCTTTCATATTAATGTAATTAAAAATATGCATGTATGTTGAAACATATCCCCTACTTACATCAAGACAAAAATTCTTTCAAAGCTCTAATGTAAATAATTTTTTCCTGAAAAATATGGAGGGTTTGAAACACAGTTTCATTGAAGATTTCAGTTCATGAGAAAATCACTACTGAAACTTCTCTTGACTATATGAGTGCCAAGACTGGATGTCTGAAATGTCATAGATATTAAATATTAATCAGATAAACTAAAAATGTGTCCATTTTGCATGTCGTGTGCCTCAATTATTTTTTTTTTTATAATTTATTTTAGAAGTATTTAAAGAAACTCAAAGTTATATTTAGTTAAGACTTCAAATTTCATATGATCATAAGGAGGTATGAAAACTGTCAACTACTTTTTATTTGTGCATTAATTCTTATCTAAACTACTAAGCTAATCATTTCTGACCAAGTAAAAATTTTGTCTACTCAACAAAAAAGGGAATTAAAAATATGTATTTCTGAAGTGTTTCAAATTCCAAAACGCATTATAAAAACATCCTAATGACCTCAGGGAGAGCTGATTAGCACACAACTCCACCAAAAACAAAGATACACATTTCAGTGACCTAAATCTGAATTTGTAGTAACATATTAAAATCTGTTTCATTGTCTTTGAGCTGGGTGGCGTGCAATTTTAAACACCAACTGAAGACTTTCTTCCTCAAGCAGAATACTAAAATTTGAGTGCAAAGAAGGTCAGACAACCAAGAAAGCCAAAAGACCAAATGGCCCCAGAGTATCCACAGACATTATGTGCTTGCATGCACCTAATTTCAGCAATATTTAGGTTTCAGAGTCCTTTAGGCTTTAAAAAATGAAACAACAGTAAAGGGGAAAAAGTTGCTAAAAGAAGTCAAGCAACACTTTTGAAGAGAGGTTGATGAATGGGAAAAAACTGGAGTTCTATCAGTTTGAAATTTATGCTGTTGGAACTGCAGTCTCTTAAGGACTCATGAAGTTTTCTTAATAATTTCTGAAATGTGGAATGTGTCATTAGGCTGAACTCCTAGAAATGGTTATGGTTACTCGAAAAGGTGCTGAAGAGAGCTGCATGAGATCTGAAAGGGCTTTTAAAGTGCGCTTCAGAACAAAAGAAGGGAAAAAATTGGATAATGAAGAAAGACTGAAGTTATTTTAAAAATAAAAACAGGTGGGGAATACCTGACAGCTGGGAGTCATTAAAAAAGCCAAATCCTGTGCAACAGGGATCAGCATCACACCAACGCTCACACTCAAAAAACCTAACAAAGTAAAAACATTATCCATGGTATCATTAGACATATTAGGCACTGAGAACATGTAGAGATGCCTTTCACAGTAAGGCTGAAGATCCAGTATATATACACACTTCCATACGTTTTCAATATGTAGATGAAATTATGCTTATTAGTATACACCTACCAGACTACATCTATTAATTTCAATGATTATTTTGATATCTGCACTAAAAATATCAGCGTAAAATGATTTGGTGTACCATTGCTAAGAGATTTAACTGGTAAACTAGTAATTAGTAGTATTTTAAGTAACAATTTTTGTGTCTATAATTAATAATTATATAGATTATTATTTTCAACTAAATTACAAATCTCCTTTAAACCACATGTTATCTTTTTCTTCATTAAATACTCTCAAACAATGCAATTCTTGGATCAATACTTCTGATTTCCTTTATCTGCTTAACATGGCCTTGAAATTCCAGACATGGTTAAAATTCCAGAGAAAACAAAGGAACATTCATGTCCTACCCATCTGAAACAGCTTTTCTGCTCATGTCAGTCTTATTCCTCACTGAGATTTCTGTTACTTTCTGAAATGGTACACGTGTATAGAAGCTCTTCACAGAACTTTTAAGAGTGACTGAAAGAAAAAAGAAAAACAAAATTGGAAAAAATCAGTTAAACTTTGTTGTACACAAATACTGGTCAAGTAATCAAATGGCTGGGGTCCAGTCTGCGCCTTTATTCTGAGCTCTGGTTGATTAAAAGATAAGTTTTATGCTACCATACCACAGCAAAATTTTGATTGTTGAGCCTGAAGATGAATAAAAATTCACCAAGTAAAGGCTCGGAAAGCTTAAATAACATCACCAAGGAAAGACTTCCAGCCAGGCCTTTTGTTTCTGAGACCTGTATTGAGGTTACGTCTTCCACAAGGCCCTAAACTGGGATACAGCTCCAGACTGGAACACTCCAGTGTGCTCATGTATTAATCAGCCCATGCTGCCCTTTGGGCTCCCCAAAATGACATGATTGAATAGCTCAGTTCAGTGGACATTTGTCACAGCAAAATTACATGTTCCTGTACAGTGAAAACAGACTTCCTTTCATGTGCCCTATGAGAAAAACATTGAATTTCCCAAGTATTCAAAGAGGAAAGGTTAAAAGTCACATCTATAGCTCTGCATTTTCTAAAAAAAAAAAAAAAAAAAAAAAAAAAAATTACACTCATTTAGCTAATTTTAATGGTAGATTGTGACATTACAACATTACAATGATATTCCTATTTCACCCATATTTTAAAAAGGGCTAAAAACTGATATACAAATTTGAGATCCACTTAGCCTCTCTGACTTGAGAATGGCTGAGGTGGACAGGATGAAATGCATGGTTAATATCTTTCCATTCTGAACTGAAAATGCAAAACCATAGCCTGGACAGCCTGACCTGCCTTTGCACCATCACATCCCAAGACTCACTTATACACGCAGACCTTTCATCTCAGGATCAAGAGCCAAAACACTGGCTAGCATTACCAGAGTTAGAGCAGATATATATCCAAATACCAAAACTTGCCTCTTCTATGGTACAGTGTCTGTGGTTGCCAGGGTAGCACAGTTGCACAGTTTCCTGGTATTTGGTCGATGCTGCTGTCACAAATCTGTGCCTCTGGGTAGAGGGTACAGACAAAGTATTTGTCTGTGGCATTTTGCAGATCTGCCATTCGACAAAACTCTTCCTCTTGGGCACAACCTAGGAAACAAAGTCATGGACAGTTACACGCACGAGGGTCCCTTTCCCTCTCTGCTCCTCTCCATGTTTTCAGAGCAAAGCAATCCATCAGCAAACAAAAGTGAGAATTTCAATATTATCCTACTGACCATGCAAATTAATTAATTTAATTAATTAAAAATGCAAGAGAAAGATTCTAGCTTTAGTGGCACTGAAGAGCAGGTTTACCTGGAGAGCACAGTAAAGGAGTTACAGCACAGCTAACTGGGAAGATAAACTCCCCTGCTGTGACAAGCATTACTCCAGTGTATTGCTCTCTATTTAGTATTTTAATGCATTAAGATCTCTTTTTTTTTTTTTTTTTTTTTTGTAAATCTGACATACAAATTGTATAATCATAAGAGAACTCTGCATCAGTTATGATCTCTAACAAATACAAAGGAAAATAATCTCTACAATGTCTAAATAAGTTTTTATAAAATATATTTCTGAAGCATTCAAGTATCACATAAAATTAAACACACCTGTCCTAGAACCAACTGTTCAAGACATTTGCTTGTAGCAGTTTGTTCTGAAGTTTTTCCCAGGGTAAGAATGCACCTTCAAAAAGGATCAAAGCTGTCAAACCCATTTCTTAATTCTTATGGCAATGGCTCCTGCAAACATGTGTGCCAATGCTTAATTTTAAACAGGAATAGCTCTACTGACCTCTTACAGTGATCTTTGTGCACTGTCTAGCACTCTTAGTTCTGACTTCCTGGTAGAGCTAAAAACTCTTCTCCGTTTACTGCATTAAAATGTAATTTATCATTAACTCCAATTGTCTGCATTTTACCTTCTTTTATCGCTATGCCATCTCTCTGTTTGGAGTGGAACACTCCAAGAAGAGCAGGGCATTGCCCAAGCTGTACCTTTGACTTCTCTTGCCCATGACAGGGCACCCTGATGGTGAATTATGGGATCCTTTCTGCCACAGCAGGCAAAGACTGTAAAGGAGAAACAGGTGGCCCCATTGGAAATTTCCATGAAAATTTTAGGAGTTGTCTACAAAAAAACCCTCAAAGTTTCTACTCATCATTATTATAACACCTATTAAAAGACTTTAGTTAGTTATTATTTCCTAGAGAATAAGAGTCTCATGATTTCTTACGCGTGAGACACCAAAGCAGAGCTTCCTCAGCTGAGTACTTCTGCCTGAAGACCCAATACTGCTGGTAAGGGAGAGAATAGTTCTGGTCATTTTGTATCTGGCTGTTGTCCATTAGGTAGAAAAGATCCTTTGTGGAATCTGAGACACAAACAAACAAATAATCCCATACACAAAAAAAATTAACTATGATCTGGAATTAATTATATTTATTTATATATAAAATTCTGCCTTTCACAGCTGCAATCATTTTGTAGGGCTAGAATACACCAAAGCCTGCTTTTAATAACAGAATTGTCCACCCACAGTGACTCTCCTGTAGGCACTGCAAAAAATAGCACTGCCAGACTATTTCCAACATCCAAAAACTAGATGAAAATTTCTGCTCCTAGAAATTAGAGGGTTTTCTCTACTCTGTCATGCAACACAGTATCCTAACAATGAAGTATGAGGATTCAGAGGATGTTTACAATTCCTTAATTGATGTAGTTTTGTTAATTCAAAATACAGCAGTTTCCTTATAATCCCTTGAGAAGCTTTTACACCTCTGAGTCTTAAAAATTTTCTTGACAAGTATAATACCTATTTCAGTCATTTAATCTCATTTATCTGAATTTATATTCCCACAGACCATATTAAATAACTCGTTTCTGTCATATCCCTGTGACCTTTAGACATGTATGCAATGATTCATACTCCTGAGCTCCCTCTGAAACAATCAATCAATCACAGGTATTTTCTTGTTTCCAAATTTCTCCCCTTAAATAAGGGACCAGTATTAAAAGAAATGGACACTCTTCACTGATCTCTTATAAATTTCTTCATAAACACTTTCTTATTTATCAAATGTCTCATCCCCAGTTCCAACATTGTGAGACATTGTATTACTTAATCTTACATCCAGTGAAATAATCAGACAATAATGAAAACAAGGAGAAGTAAAGACATGCTGATGATTGATGCTGAAGTGCTGAAGAACCTACTGACACAGTGAAAATGCACTGAATTTTCTGTCATAAACTAGAAAAGATATATTACCCTGTGTTTTACAAATGATTATCAAGTCATAATAGCTCTGTAGAAATTTCCCCAGATGTACTCATGACTTCCTAAAAAAGGTAATCTATAATTCCTGTTACCTCTCAAGTCATAACTTCACCTTTCAGTTTCTCTTAAACAGCTGGTGTCAAGACGAATATTTAGGGATGGAGGTAAAAATCTGCATTCCTTGCATAACTGCAGGTTCTAATGATATCATCAGCTCCAGCAAGGTAAATGAAGAACCCTAAGGGCTGCACTCATGCTTTGGCAGGTAAATGCAAGATAATTTCAACCACCACAGTAAGGGCATTTTTTTCTCTGTCTTTTTAAGTCTAGACTTTAAATATCCCTACCTGTATGGGAGCTCTGCTAGGTAAATGGGCATTTTTAGTTTTTTAATTAGTTTAGTTTACTTTATTTTCTAATTCTATGAGCAAAATCAGCAATTCACTTCCTTTCAGGATTTTTCACATATTAAATCATGTGCTCAGACATTCATCAAGACTCCTCAGCAAAGATTATAATTCATTAAAAATGAATCAAGGTGCTCTCAGCAAATTCCACTGCTCACTTTCTCTTAGGATTATGATGCTGAAGACCTAAATAAACTCCAGTAACTTCCTACAAATTATTTTGGACCTATACATTACTTCATATAATGAAGAGCAAACCCTGGAATAACAAAGGAGCTAAGAGAAGTCCACAGGTCCCTCACTGTCACCATGCATGGAAGATTGCATGGTTCTTGTGATCGCAGTTTCATCCTGGGTTTCTCTACAGCCTGTATTTACAATCATACTGTCAGTAGCAGTAAAGATGCCCAGGTATCCAGGCCAGTGATTTCATTCCTGGGTTTATGTGATTTTTTTTCTCAGCCAAATCATATTTCTTGTGCCTCTTCAGCTCAGTAAGTCTGAAGGAACAAGTTTCACATTGAGCATTTTAACATTTTCATTTCCAGCCTGCCCTGGCAAGGCAAGAATCATAAAGCCAGGCTTATATTTTGAACATCTTTCTCAAAACCCGTATCAGACATCCTACTTCAGAGAAATCCCCTGGCCTTTACAATACCTATACCATAATGAATACATATTTAATATCTTCTGGTTAAATTCTGCACCCCCTCTCTGCTCTCTTCTGTTGCCTGCTCTGTCTGCTATTGCTCTAATACCTGATAACATGAGATCATCCTTTGTCTTCAAAGCAGCAGCCTCACACAAAGAGGTTTTCATCCGGGTGACCATATCAGAGTCTGCAATGAAACAGGAATCAAGAGCAAAGTAATTCCCTTTATCTTTCTTTCATAAGACAAGACAATCCTCAGAACAAATATATGAAGTGCACCACTTTGGTAGTTCCTCCAAATGTTGAATCAAGGATGAGTAAAACCATCTCTGTATAACTCTAGGGAGCACCTAAACCAAGATGCATTGTTTGGATGACAAAAGTCAATGCCATAACCTCAGTCACTTTGTATTCAGCATCAGCATTCTGAAGGCTTTGTGCACCTACAAAACTTTATTACAAATCATTTGTGCAGGTCCTGCCATGTACATGGTGAGATTCAGAAAGAAAAAAAAATAAAAAATACAGCTATTCTTCTAATAAACATAACCCATGTAATTAGACATAACGTGCCAAATCATTATGGTACATGGACACTGATGGGACAAAGGCAGATGTCTTCATGACATCTTTTTCAAGAGTATTAAAAGTTATAAATTATGTTCTCAGACACAAGAATTTACTCAAATTTCATGAAACTGGCAGTCTGGCAGTAGAAGAATTACTCCAGATTACATATCCCTGCCAAAACAGACTTCTGAGTTGTGTCTTGATTTGGATAACATGAAATGAAGTGACAGTGACATTTCCACTATAGAACAGACATCTGCCACACTCTAGAGCTCATTTTACGTTTTTGTAAAAAATTCTGTGAGATAACTTACCTCTCCACAGGTAAATTTCCTGAAAGGTAGTGAAATTCCTTTCTGCCTCTTCCATCAGCTGAGAAGCTAATAAAGAAAAAAAATGTTAGAACAGCTGTTTAAACTAACTATATTTTTTAAATGCTCAGTCACATAGAAAACTCATCACTAAACTATGCATCACCTTCATTACAATATAAAAGTCTAAGGAAGAAGGTCCCAGATGTCACAGGGCTAATCTGGGTCCAAACTTTACTCAGTTTCCTATCATTACTTTCACTGTGTACGTCTGGGCATCTCCCTTTTAATCTTTGCTCCAGACTTCACCTTTCTTTCAGATTATTGGCTTGGATCTGCCTGAATTAAATGCTGCAAGTATTACAGAGTGACACATTAAACACAGTGTCAACTTTCACTAATGTTCATGTAGCCAAATGTGAGAAGTTCATCTGTCTAGCTATGCATCCAGTCAGATAATTCTTTCTCTTGTGATATGGATTTACTTGAAAAGAGCATTGGAGTACAAGAGCAAGCTGGTGAATAAGACAGAGTCTGTACAACAATTAAAGAGAACTAATGTAAATTGAGGTAATTCACTGACATACTTCCACTGAACACTTGTCCTCCCAGGGTGAAGGAAAACCTCTTCTCCGTCTCATCATAGCTCACACTATCACACATCCTACCCATGGCTGAGTTTGCTGCTGGACTCCAGCCTTTGGCATTGCAGATCAGCACGTCTGGGGAGCTCAGCAAACTGCACAGGATGGTACCTAGAGCAGGAAAAGACACAGCTGCATCACTCCACTAGTGCTTTGCACCTACCCAAGCCCTCCAATACTTCCTCTAAGTGCTGACTGAACCTGTGTCACTGAGAGAGATTTCCTTCAGTATTGCTACCAAAAAAAACCCCAAAACCCACCCAAATAAGTAAATTAGAATCATATGTTCAAATTTGAGTGCTAAGGTTAGCTACTCACACCCAATAAACATTTGTAGCCTGATTTTCAGAGATTTCAGGTACAAACTATTATCACCTAATAAAATATTACTATTATCTGATAATGTTCTCAGCACTTCACAGCACCACAGAGACACATCCAATCCTTTGATGGTCTTACAATCACAGGTTCTGAACCAAAAACCCAGCAATTTTATAATTTTACTGCAATGGTTTCCTGAACTGGTGCCTGATTTCAGTCATCCCAGGCCCGAGTCTCTCCCAGCACTGTGATGTGCGTTGGGGGACCAGAGTGTTTAAAGGCCACATGTTCTGGCATCAATCTGTTACCGTAACTTCTAGACAATACTCAGCTCTTGCTTTGCACTTGGTGTCACAGATCAGGCATTTCTAAGGTTTTACAATGCCCTCTCTAGTTTGTTTCTATGGACTGGGTACACAAGATATTGAATATGCTACCTTTTCCTTCTTTTTTTCTTTCTTTTTAAGCAAAATGCCAGTCCAAGTAATGCATCTACCTGTAGAAGTGATCCAAATAGTTGCCCCAACCAAAAAGATACTCATTTTCTATGCTCACAAGCAGAGAGAACCCAAAATTTGATGCTAAATATATAGAGAAATCAACTTTACAAAATCATGTAGAATACTATGATTAAAAAAAAAAAAAAAAAAAAAAAAAAAAAAAACAGAGAATAATTTTCTGGAAATATTTTCTTGACAACTTTCACAGATAATTTGTGACCTTTTTTCACAGATTTTCTAAAATCTAGGATCAGTTTCCACTCCAAACTGGAGAAGTGCTTGTCACATTGCAGCCGCTAGCACATGCCTAGATTTCACAGAATCATAGACTATCCTGAGTTGGAAGAGACCCCCAAGATCATCAAGTCCAACTCCTGGCTGCTGATAGAGCTTGTCTTTAAATCCTTGAGGCATGTTATCTAAAACTTCCTATTTCCTACAAGAAATGCATCTCCAAGGGGAAAGTCAATACCATGTGACCTTGAAACTAAACTACAAAAAGTAATCACTGGCATAGAAGTGCTTGAACTTGTTGGCAAAAATCTGGCTGTACCAAATCCCACCCCTGCCAGATTCCATCCATCCATCATTTTAGCATTTCTGCATGCAATAATATAACACAATTCTGTTCAGCATCTGTTTTTATTCCTGCTCTTAAAAGGAAACTGATTTTCATTTACACCACAACAACTGTGTCTGGAGGCACCTTCTTAGTTCCTGCATCACCTGAAAGGCACCAGCTTCTGACAAGCAAGCTGGGCTATGTATGGAGAGAGGTGTTTTCAGAACAATTTATCTCGTGCAGGTGGAGATGTCACACACACACGGGATAGGCTGAGTTGGAAGAGACTCACAAGGATCACTGAGTCCCATTTCTGGCCCTGCACAGGACAGCCCCAAGAGTCATATCACGTTCCCAAAAGCATTGCCCAAACACTGCTGGAACTCTGTCAGGCTTATCCCTTCAAAATATCCATTTTGCTCCAAGAGCAGGTTGCTACCTCAGGTCTTTGCTGCTCCAGACCAAGGCCTGGGCATTACTCAAACCTTCACAAGACCAAACAGATGTCAGTGATGCAGAGCCAGGCTGCTCACAGAGGTATGATGCAAAGATGGCTGTACCATGTCCAACAATGACTTTCACTCATCTAGCACTGGTTCCCCACTGCAGAACTCTTTCCTGTGCAGCCAGGCAATACCTCCATCCAGCAGGAGCTGGCTCAGGATGAATCCATCACAGCAGGAGTCCCGGCTGCACTCCTGTCTGCAGAGCAGCTTAGCATCAGTCTGGGATGTGCTGGCTGCTGGGAGCACCATGGAGCGGTACACACCGGACAGCACGTTCTGGAAGCCAGTCCTCTCAAAGGCCTTGAGTCCAGAGGAGGTGAATTCCTGTCCTGGAGAGACAGAAAGGGAAAGGAGCTCAAGGGGAGCTCAAGGAACGGTTTTGAATTGCCTGCAGACTGGAGCTGGTTGAAAGTTTTATGGCCAAGTCTCAGTTTTAAAAGTCCTTTTCTGGACTTTGAGTTTCAGAAGCAGGACAAGATCATCAAATGATGTGCTGCCATTATTCCTGAGTAGCTGGTTGTAATGAACTGCCAGCAAAGAGCTCCTCAACTGATATGTGCAATAAGGTTGGTAATAGACCAACTTCAAGCACTCAGTTACACTGTTAGTAACTCTCAGATAAAAATGAAACAAATTTACCTAATTTAAAAAGTAAAATGTGTAATTTGGCCAGCATTACTGCATCTGCAATTAAGGCTTTCGCTAACTAGGAGGGCATGATTCATAGAATTTTGGATCTAGAAGACTAGAATCGATCTGGTATTAAGATTATACCAATCACAACAAGCTCAGTGAACTTGATTTATTTTCAGGTGAGACTTAGCTCTTTTATTTTTATTAATATTAATAAATAGTGACTCAGAGATACGGATAGAAGTGCAAAGAACATGGTAAGAGCAGAGAGCTTTGACTCAAACCTTGCAGCATTTGGTTATCTTGTTTCCAGTTTGGTATGACACTTAAAGCTGGACACACAATGGATGTGGCGCTATCAGCCACACTCAAGCCATGAACAAATACATTAGAAAATAAATAAAAATTGTCTCATGCATTCATTAGTTCAGCTGAAATGTTTTGAGATTCATGGAAAGCAGTTTACTTCTTGGGTAGTATACTGGTAAAACAATTCACAATCAAAAGCAAAGTAAACTTATATTATGTACAGGCTGGTCATTAATAATGCCTTAAGTATTCAAATAAGAAATTGCTCAGTAAAGAGAAGTAATAACAGAATGGGAAAATATATTGGATAGATTTTGAGTTTTTATGGGACTAATTGCTGGCAAAAATAATCAAAATTACTTCCAAAGTATTTCTAATTTCTAGGGAATAAGATATGAAAGAAAGATTTGCTGAAGCTTCTGGACTGTCACTAAATGTTGAGCTCTTTAAGGTATTGTGTCTTATTAAACAAAGATGCTCCCCACATTTAGTCATGAACTTTTGTTGAGTCCAGGGCATGTGGAAAATCCCTCGAACTGCCCTGGGGGTTCCAAGACCCTGGCTGGGACCCCAGGAAAGCATTGCCTTTGACCTTAGTCCATGGGAAAAAACTTCCAACATTTAGAGATTGATTAAAAGCAACAAAGACTTGAAATAAATAGTACTTTAGTTTGTCACAGGGTGAAAATTTGTAATTTTGGGTTTTTAGTATGGAGATAGATGAGAGCAAGATGGAGGATTTTGGGTGGTGTCTCATCTTCTTCTTCTTCTACTCTGTTTTCTGCTGCAACAGTGGCACAAAAACATTGGTAGAATGGGTTTGATGCAGAAATTGCGTGTTCTAAAATAGGTAGCAATTATTGGCTCAAAACTGTAAATATAGTACATTTTAAGAGTTAATTGGACTAGAAACCTTTAAAAGACCTTGGAATTCTCTGGCTGGGGTTCTTGCCAGCTGTGTTTTCCATCGTGCTAAGCCAGGTGTTAGCGGTGTGTGGACCTTGAGATACAAAACTGAATAAACATCTCTAAAGACCAAAAAGCTGCAAGTTCCATCCATCTTTTAACCCTGGTACAGGACTTTGTGTGAGAGAAAACTCTCGACTCTCACATCCATCATCCCTGGGTGGGCACCCATCGGCCAAACTACAACCAAGACACCACCAAAAGACCTTCAAAAGCAAAGTACTGGGACTCTCTCTCTCTGAAACTCAAGCAAAAATATAGGAAGACCTCTGGAGGTGCTAAACTCAGGAATCCGAGGCAGAATGAGATGAGGACCTAGGGCCCAGGGAATCGTCTGCCATGACCTGCTGGCCAGCAAATGGAACAGACCGGAATGGACCTGAGGGCATCAGAGACCTATAGAATAGGTCAGGGTAAGCAGTCAGATATAGAAACATGGGGGGATCCCTTTCACAAACACAGTCAGACACTTTTTCTGCTCTGGAAAATTTAATTTTGGCCCATCCAGTCGCAGTTTCCAGACAGGAATTGGAGTCCTTGTTAATCTGAGTCCATAATTTATACCCAGATACTGAGACTCAGGATTTGTTTAAGCCATATTTATGGCAGGATGTAAATAGGCAGTTATATCACCGTGCCACCCTCAGAGATAAGGGGACACTCAAGCTTTTATCTGCAGGTCGAGTATTACTCGAGATAATGTCCCAAAGAATCCCAGAAAATCTTCCAATGCTGCAGGACACGATGCGGGGGGTCAGCTGCCCTTCCACCTTCTGGCGCTGAGCCAAGGTAAGTGCCCACTCCCACTGCTCTGCTTAGGGACGGTTTTATCCCGGCAGAAGCAGGGGAGACCACTCACCAAGGGGCTCAAACAGAATTAGAGTAATCCCCATCTCCAGCTCCTGGGAAATTGAAATTACTTATACATCCTTTACATCAAGAAGAATGGAACATAACATTCTTTGATGCTTGTCCCACCTGCGCCTTCACAGACGCCCCGGGAGAAGGGGTCTGGGGAAACGGGGTCAATCGGAACGGATCTCCCAACTCCACCTTCCTCCCCTCTCCAATCTCTACCTCAGGGGCGGTCCCAGACGCCTCAACCTACCCCGAGACACACAGTCCCTCAATCTACATCACTGGCGCCCCTCCATCCACCAGGGGCGGGTCCGGAGCCGCGGCTCGGGAGCTCTGTACCACCCTCTTCCGAACCCTGGGTCACAGAGGAGGCGGCGGAGGGGGAGCGGGGTGAGGGCAGCGGCTGCGCCCGAGGGGGCAGAGCCACCGCCCGGGGGGACAGCGGCAGCAGAGGAGGTGGGGCTGGGACAGTCAGCGCAGGGAGAGGCAGAGGAGGTGGGGCTGGGACAGTCAGGCCAGGGAGAGGCAGCGAAGGCGGGGCTGGGACAGTCAGGCCAGGGAGAGGCAGCGAAGGCGGGGCTGGCAGAGCGAGCGCTGGGAGAGTCAGCACAGGGGGCGGCAGTGAAGGCGGGGCTGGCAGAGCAAGGGCTGGGAGAGGCAGCGAAGGCGGGGCTGGCAGAACAAGCGCAAGGGGCGGCAGGGAAGGCGGGGCTGGTAGAGCAAGGGCTGGGAGAGGCAGCGAAGGCGGGGCTGGCAGAGCGAGCGCTGGGAGAGTCAGCACAGGGACGGCAGTGAAGGCGGGGCTGGCAGAACAAGCGCAAGGGGCGGCACTGAAGGCGGGGCTGGCAGAACAAGCGCAAGGGGCGGCAGGGAAGGCGGGGCTGGCAGAGCAAGGGCTGGGAGAGGCAGCGACGGCGGGGCTGGCAGAGCAAGGGCAAGGGGCGGCACTGAAGGCAGGGCTGGCAGAGCAAGGGCTGGGAGAGGCAGCGAAGGCGAGACTGGCAGAACAAGGGCAAGGGGCGGCAGTGAAGGCAGGGCTGGCAGAACAAGGGCTGGGAGAGGCAGCGAAGGCGGGGCTGGCAGAGCAAGGGCTGGGAGAGGCAGCGAAGGCGGGGCTGGCAGAGCAAGCGCAAGGGGCGGCAGTGAAGGCGGGGCTGGCAGAACAAGCTCAAGGGGCGGCAGCGAAGGCGGGGCTGGCAGAACAAGCGCAAGGGGCGGCAGTGAAGGCGGGGCTGGCAGAGCAAGGGCTGGCAGACGCAGCGAAGGCGGGGCGGTTCCAAACCGAGCTCAGCCGTGCAGGGGTTGGGCCGATGGAGGAGGAGCGGGACCGCGCCGTGCAGAGACCTGCGGGATTCACGGAAGATGCTGGTTTGACCGATGCTGGCACGGGGCCAGGAGGGGCGAGAAGGGGGCAGGAACAGGGCGGAGGTTTCCCTCTGGGCGCCTCCCTCTCACGGCAAGCGGCGCCTCACCCGTCCCCTCCCATCAGCAGCGAAGCATCGCCGGCTGCGCTGATTCCCAGCGTTCGCGGGAAGCAGCGAGCGGACTCAAAGCTGCTTTCAGAAACAACAGCCAGGGCGGGGAATTCTTTTCAAAAACACCAGACAGTTTCAACTGCGACTGCGGAAATTCCGATTCCATTCCGCTCGGAGCGAAGCTTCGATCCACCGCAACAGATCGATCTAGCGCCAGCGCACCTAGCGACAGAACAGCACGACTGCAGCAGTTTTACCCTACGATTTACAAAAAAATACTTCAATTCAGAACAATCTCCAAAGCAATTTAACACCGCAGAACAAGGATTCTTGCCAATTTCTGAGGAACACAGAGCTCAAAATATTCCTTTTTCAGAACAGCAGCAGACATATATTGCTGATGAAAACATCAGAATTACAGCTTTATAAGGTATTCCTGTATCATCTCAAGCCTCATCTCATTTCTGGACCACAGCAACTGGTGCTTCAGCTCCTTGCGTGTCTGGCCCAAGGCTCTGGTTTCCAGAAAAAACAGAGCAAAAACCCAGTTCCTCGAGTCATCCACAGTCCTTTACATTTTCCAAAGACTTTATGAGGCAATTTTTCCTTCAGTTAAAAGACTGCCCTTTGGAATTCTACCCACATCTGGCAGTATACTTTCCTCAGTTACCCCTTCCCATACAAGGTGGCCTCTCCCTTCCCACATCCCCCGTACATACCCTCTACGTGTCTATGCCGAGGTTACCTGCTGCATCCACAGCAGTTTCAGCCACCGTTTCCCCTGGGTGTGCTCCAGATGAACTGTACCTCCCCATGCCTCAAACAGGAGGGGGAGATGCTGGAGTCAGGGCTCGTGGAAAATCCCTTGAATTGCCCTGGGGGGTCCGAGACCCTGGCTGGGACCCGAGGAAAGCACTGCCTTTGACCTTAGTCCACGGGAAAAACTTCAACACTTAGAGATGAATTAAAAGCAACAAAGATTTGAAATAAATAGTACTTTAGTTTGTCAGAGGGTGAAAATTTGTAGTTTGGGGGTTTTAGTATGGAGATAGATGAGAGCAAGATGGAGGATTCTGGGTGGTGTCTCATCTTCTTCTTCTACTCCATTTTCTGCTGTGACGGTGGCACAGAGCATTGGTAGAATGGGTTTGATGCAGAAATTGTGTGTTTAAAATAGGTAGTGATTATTGGCACAAAACTGTAAATATAGTGTGTTTTAAGAGTTAATTGGACTAGAAACCTTTAAAAGACCTTGGAATTCTCTGGCTGGGATTCTTGCCAGCTGTGTTTTCCATCGTGCCAAGCCAGGTGTTAGCGGTGTGCGGACCTTCAGATAAGAAACTGAATAAACATCTCAACCAAAAAGCTGCAAGTTCCATCCATCTTTTAACCCTGCTACAGGACTTTGTGTGAGAGAAAACTCTGGACTCTCACAATCCTCTACAGAAGTAACTACCAGCTTGGACACAGAGTCAGATTTAGGTGAGTGATTCACATCTGATACCTCTCTTCAAATAGACCATCAGTGCATCCCCCTCTGGGTTCGTGACACGAAGCAAGCAGCGGAGGCCACTGATGCTAGTGGCAGCAGGGTTCCCCAAGACACCTTGCACCTGAGACAGAAAACAGGCAAGCAAAATAAATACAACCTACTGGATCTCCTCCTCTAAAATACATTTTCTTTATTTAGAAACTCATGGGGGAAATGAGCAACACAAAGGTTATCACAGCACAACTCCATGTGGAAATTTTTTCTTCTTTCTCCTACAGACAGTTTTTACACTATCAAACTGAGATCTCAGCTCCTTGTTACCACATTGCTGTTTAAAGCAGTGAATTGGAAAACAGTGCAGTGATAAAGAGAACACAGTTCAAACCCTGGGATAGAGGAAGGGACTCAGAAAGTGTGATTGTTTCAAGTCACCTGATTAATAACATGGCTACTTTTAGTTTGGACTGTCCAGATTAACCCTCTTTTTAAATCAACCTGATATCCTATCTGAATGTGCTCAGCATGTTTTAAGGACAACAGTGCTGTGTGATGTTTCAATCAAACACTGAGATACTCAGATATCATTTTTGGAAACATCTGGGTGTAACTTCTTTACCAGCTTGCAGGGATTATTACTGCCATAGGGAAGAGGAATGTCCAAGGGGTCAGGTAGCAGTCTGCCTTTCTTCTGTGATCTTGTCTTACACTGAACACACAGCACTATGATAAACATGTAGTTTTAAATATAACCATACTTACCAATCCAGAGGTGGTGCAGTTGAAGTTGGCTTCAGCAGCGCTGTATAATTCACAGAGCACTCCAGTACTAGCAGGAGTTACAGTCACAAAGCCACAGGCGTCTTCTCTCTCACAGCCTGAACAACAGGAAAGAAATCTTAGGTTTCCTAGCACTTCACATGCAAAATGGTTGCTACAAATTCCACTGCTTGCTGCCACTTAGGTAGATTTCCATATGTCTATCAGACATGAATTTAATTAGCCAAATGAATTTTAATACTCAACTATTTTAGTAGAGAGTTAAGGATTTTAAATTGAATTAAATTCATGCAGAAAGTTGTTCATCACCTGATGATACAAACAGCTGAGACAGGTCTGACCACACAGCCAAATATATAATGTCTGCTGGATAATTTTGCCCAAGGCAGGACTCTCATGAGCCACTTTTCCAGCACCTCACATCTGCTGATACAGTAACCCCAGGGCAAAGAGGTTGTGACAAATATCCCAGTGATAGCAAAGAGGGAAACATCAAATTCTTCAGTCATGCTGGCTGTCCCCACAGCAATCCCCTGGCCACTGTAAGGGAGAAACAGCTATCCCCTCCAGAATTAGGAGTGGTTGAAGATCCTTCTGCCCTTACACATTCACCATTAACTTACTCCCAGCCCTGCTCCTAAGCCAGGTGAAACACTCTCCAAATCTATAGTATAAAATCAACCAGTTTAGATCAAAACTAAATGCAAGCTGAACTATCTGACCTTACAGGGACTCAGGGAAAGATTAACCCTTATCCTTCAATGAGAAGTTCAGCAGTAATATTTTGTAGTTGTGCTGCCGTTTACATAACTTATAAAGAAAATAACAGCTGTGAGAGAGATGGAATCAGACTGGTTGGCAATGGGGCATGATTTCCTCCCCAGGGTTGTTCTCAGGCTCTCTCAGTTCAGTGCCTTGCTTTTGAAGGTCTCAGTTTTCAGGGGAAGGTACAAGAAACCTTACAGTATACAGCCAGGATGAGCTTGTGCAGGAAAATCATTCTAGTAATAAAAGGCTTCACATATTCACTCAGCATGAGAGGTGATTGCTCCAACTAGACTGTGGCATGTTACACAAAGCCACTGATTTGTCAGAATTTTGGTATGAACTTTACAAACAGTACATCTGTGTTATTACTGCCAGAGAGTTTTTACTTTAAACATATCCCTCTGCCCCTTTCACAGCCTGAGCGTTGGGAGACACAAGGTGAGACTGACTCAAAGCACCCTGAAAGCCGTGTGGTGATTCCTCTGGGTTTTAGATGATTCTGAACCAACTTACGCCAGATGCAATATAGTATATAAACTGCAAGACTTGGCAAATGAATATCTCTGAACTCCTTATAATACTCTTCTGACATAAGCAAGGATGATTATTCCTATTTTATGTGCCAATCGGGTAATTTGTGAAGAGGTACAAGCTTGCTTTTCATATGTCCTGAACACCTAATCCTTCTTTTGTCTGCACCTCTGCACAGTCTGATGAATGTTTCCTGGTTTAAATCTCAGTTCTCATTCGTATTGCAAACTACATTAACTGGCTTTAAAGTCAGATGACTTGTCTGAAGTAGTCTGTAAAGTCAGAAGACTTCTTTCTGAAAGAAACATCAATCTCTTCCCTGAACCAAGGCCACCAAAAGTTGTAAATATCTTGCAGTGAATTGGTGCTGAACTGCAGAACATACGGTTCATCCAGGAATTTAACTACAAACTCATGATATGAAAATATTATTTTCCACAATTGTTAGTGTCATCTCTACAGCTTTTCTCAGTTTTCTCACCTGAAATGCACTGAAAATATGTACTTTGCAGGTCTCCCCCAAATGACTGAGACTGAAGAATCTGAGCTTCTGATTCATAAATCAGGTTGGAGGCAGGAACTCTTTCAAATTTTCTGAGCACTAAAAGAAAAGACAACAAAAAACCCCCACCAAGTAGTATTACCAGTCCCCATGCTTCAAACAAAGACTTTAGGTAGAAATTAAGCTTGAAGAATTCTGTGGGGAGAGAGGTATGCTCATTATATGATGTACCATAACCTCACAGATAATGAAGGAGACAGCTGGTGTGAGGGTAGAATTTCTGCTTTGAAATAAAAAGTGTCACAAAATGTTTTAAAAAACAGTTATCCAGGAGTGGGCTGGGATTTTACTTTCCAGTGAGGCTTCTCTTCCAGCAGCAGACCTGCCATCTCTCATTACTTGTTCATGGCATTGAACCAACTATTGAGTCAAAGGGGGAACTTTCTACAAATCAGTCACAGAAACAAGAGCCAGCTCCAACAGCACTTGCTTAGCCAGGAAATCCAGAAACACAGCAGCCTGACCTCCACTGACTTCAGGCCCAAGGCTATATCCAAGGTCCTACATGGTGCTTTATTATCCTCCATTCACTTTACTGACTTTTATCTGCTCCCTCTGCCCTGGATCTGCTCACCTGTGTGTGAAGAGTGTAACAAGCAGCACTGTTCACACACTGGGAAAAGCTCATGGGGTCTAGAGATGCAAACCCCAAAGGTCACTAAAGAGGGTGGGGAATCTGCTCCAGGCTCCAGAGGGTCTGGCCCTGTCTGTCCCCTAGGGAGGACACACGGTGCCACCTCCACCCTGCTGAGGATGCTCCTATCTGTATGACCAAGGGGTGCCCAGAGGTTGATGCACCAGGAGGTTTGAGTGAGCACAGCACACTATCCCTGCTCATGGCAGGGTGTTGAAACTAGAGGATCTTTAACATCCCTTCCAAGGCAAGCCATTCTGTGGTTAAGAGAAGGACGTGGTGACTTAGCATCATCCCTTGGTGACCAAACTTCTCTAAAGGCCCCAGGTGAAGGCAAACCTCGGGCTCCTTGCAGCCAACACCAGGCCTAGACCTAAGAGAGGGAAAAGCAGGAGCTCTGGTGTGATCCCAGCTGTGGGAGATGTCTGCACATGGAAGAGCTGGAAGCTCAGCTCCTCTTTCCCCTGGGCTCATGGGCACAGCAGTCTGGCCAGAGGATCACAGCCCTCTCTCCCTGAAATGTCTGGATAAACCACAAAATAACAGTCAGAAATAAGTTCTTAAAATAATCATTTGTACCCTTACAGCTGAAGGGTCAGGGCTGAATCAGAAGCAAATGTCCACTGCTGTCAGGGCTGAGCCAGCAGGTGCTTTTGATAAAACCATCATTTCTGCTTAGGAAAAAATCCTCATGGGTTTGTCAAATGCTTAGCACAAGAAAATCCTTGCATTCCAGTTAGGATGGGGACAAGGAAGAAATATGGTGCAAGCAGAAGTGAAAGTTTTTTCCTTCCTAGAAATACAGGGCACAGAAATACAAGCATTAGCTAATTTCTGCGTGAGACTGAATCCCTTCTGCATCTGCAGCTTGCACTGATGCCTGGTTAAAAGCTGCCCTCATTTCTATTCCAATATTTAAATTTTAAAAATTACGCTCTTAGATGTTTTTATTTTCTTCTGACTTTTCCCCCTAATTCTGGCTTCATCCCACCTCTCTGTTTTCAAGAGAAAATATTTTTTCTCTATTTTTCTCCCATATTATTGAATACAATATTATTAAATATCATATTGAATACAATAATATAGGAGAAAAGTAGAGAGAAGATAGAGTGTCATGAAACAGTAAACTGAAAACATTGAAAAATAATAGAAAAATTGCCTTTTTAAAATTCTTGAATTTTGTTTTATAGTACAAAGAAAGATTTAAAAAATTGCAGTCATAAAATCATTTCACAGGCTTAGTACAGAGCAGAAATTCTCTACATCACTTATTACTAGAGCAAAGCTCTAGGTCTTTCTGCTGCTGTAATTACAGAATCATAGATTGGAATAAGTTGGAAAGGACCTTCAAGATCAGCGAGTCCCAATCTCCATATAATAAATGTTGAGTAATATATGTTAAGTGGCCTAAAATATAACAAGAGAGAGAACAATAATAACAAGCAATGGTTGTTACAGCTTATTCCTCTGCATTGATACAAGGCAATTCTTCTTCTGTCTGAAGACTCAAAAACCAAAGACCAGCTGGGTTTTGGTGACCCTTCCCAACTGCCTGCCTCTTGTCAAAGCAATATCAGTCTTCAGCCCCTACTGTCTCACTGTGTGCTGAATTCAACTAAGGGAAATAGCACAGGCAGGAGAAAAAGCAAAAGTAGAGATAAACGGTTTCACTTCACATTATGCTTTCAGGAAATGAAGAATGGTCTTTAAAGGAAATAAATAATAATTTAAATAAGCCAGAGAATTATTATTTAAAAACCAAAGCAAATAAAGAGATTTCTTAGCAGTTCATGAGGCCCTGAGCAACCTGATCTTTCAGGTGGCATCCCTGCCCATGGCAGGGGTGCTGGAACAAGATGGTCTTTAAGGTCCCTTCCAGTACAAACCATTGTGTGATTCTATGACACACTGTTGAGTGTTTTTAAACTCTCATAAATTAATTTTGAACAGTCATAAATATTTGTGGTGACATCTTCTAGCATGACCCACAAAACCAAGCACAAAACCAAGCACAAACATCTACAACTGCTCCATCCTGGACAGAGTCAGAAATTCCCAAGCAGGAAGGCTCAGGGTAACAGGAGAATTAAGATCCTGAGTCCTCCCTGCAGAGAAACTTCCCAAGTACTCTCTGACTGAGAGCAACAGAGGCTTTCACCTCGTGGTCATAGCTGTGATCAGTCTCTGAGTATGCTCAGTGGAAAAAGTGTTCTTTTAACTGAAGATAGTTTTGCAACTTCTTCACAACTGAGGATTTCACTTTTCATGCTCCTTCCACTGATCACACTTGTCATAAGACATTGTTTAATTCAAAGCATATGATGACATCAGTTTCTAAACAGAGTATTCCATTAAATTCAATACCAATCATATGATGAGCACATAAAAACTTCTGGGAAAAAGCAAAAGCTTTGAGGCTGAGAGGCATAATGAGACCTTACTGCAGGCTGGGGACAGTTTAATAGATAACTTTCTTTTGTTTTTTAAGTTTTTGATCCTTGAAAACCAGCATTTTGCAGCTGTATTCAAGCAGAAGTAACCTCCAGCCTGCAAGGATGTGTTCCTCAAGTTAATACCTTACAGCAGGGGCCCAGAGGGTTATGTTATGTTTTGGCTGTGAGATCATTGCTGAAAATGGTCTATTTCCCATGAATACACAGATGAGGGATGATTTTACAAAGAAATTAATAATTATGATTCTTTCTCATTAGCCCTCTCAGTTCTTTTGGGTTTCCAAGCAGAGAGCACAAGGTCAGCACATATCAAAAGTTGGCAGCTATCTGAGAGTGCAGGAAACCTGCTTCTCTCTCTACTCTTACCAGAAATAACTTCCCCAGTATAGTCAAGAAATCCAAAACTAAGGAGGAATGTGGCTTAAGGCAGAGGCCACAAGTATGGGAAAGTGAATAACTATGGGACAGTGAATCCCCATAAGCTGTGCAGTGATTAGTCTCTTCATAAGGAAGTTTCACCTATGTGGGGTCAAAGCATATCCAAAATATCCTTCTGCCACTTACCCAAGCACTGCTCATCGGTAAGGAGATCCTGTGTTTCAATCCAGTCCAGTGCTGCTCCAAAGCTGTTGACACAGAAGGATTTCTTGGTGTCGGGGTCCTGCTGGGAAGGTCTGTACTGGCCCTCTTCATCACACTGCAGGCCCTGCTCATTGCTCTGGCACGATGTGACACCTGGAACAAGAGAGCAAGGGAAGGAGAAAAGGCTCTTTGATAATGCTGTTAATGGGTTTCACAGAATTCAGAGGCTGGACAGGACCTCTGCAGGTCATAAGGTCAGGGCCACCTAGAGCTGCCTGCCCAGGACCCTCTCCAGATGGCTTCTACCCATCTCCAAGGGCTCCACAACCTCCCCACGCAACCTGAGCCAGTGCTTGGTTGTCCCCACACCAAAAACATTTTCTGATGTTCAGAGGGAACCTCCTGTGCAGCCTCTGGTCCTGTCAATGCAGTATGAGAACGTTTCAGTGCTGTGGGACAAAAGTCTCCTTAGCACAGCAGAGATATCACTGAAGATTAAGCTAAGATTTGCACAGTATTTCATGCTCTGAAGCAGGGCAGTCTCGATAATTTGTTGCTACTTCACTTTGTGTTTCAAACATTTCTTTGATTCTCTGTCCTGCATCAGATCTCTGTTGATGTACTTCTAGTACTGTAAAGCAAAGTACAGAGAAGGAACGGTACTTTCATACAGGTTTGTTCAATGACTGCTGCAGTGGATCTGCGGGATGTTGTGAGCAACAGGAAGAGCTATCACACCAATTAATTCAGAAAAACTCTTCAGACTCTGCAAGGAGACAGCAGGGAATGAAAGAAAGTAGGAAGGTAATGTGTAATCTGCCCTTCTGGAGAGGGCTGGTGCTGAGGGGCAGCACAAAGGTAAAGTGCAAACCAGGCAGGGAGCAGGTTTAGTAAAGAAAATTGCAAGTGCAAGTTTTTAAACCCTAAGGAGCAAACTCTTAAGGACACAAGTCCATTACCTACCCAGGGAATGCATATGGAAAAGAAGAATGATAAATGTAGGCAAAAGCTAATTGATGTTGGGATACATTACAATAAAAATGGGATAATTGATGTTGGGATACATTACAATAAAAATGGGAGGTTTATCCTACCTAAGAGAACAAATAGGTTGAAAGAGAAGGGAGTAGATTAAATACTCAATGACACTTCCCAAGAAGCCCATTTTTGGTACTTTTATATATATCTTATTTTATATAAGAAAATTCTGTAGACAAAACTGAATTTGGACCTAATAATTGATTTTCTGTATAGAACTGCATGAAGAAAACAAATCATATAAGCTGAATTCACCAGCTTTAGTGAACATTTCAATAGTTGCTTTCTGAGAAGTGTTTATATTTGCAGAGGAAAGAGCTGCACAAAACAGAACTATTTTAGTGTTCATGAAAGTGACAATAAATGAACTTCATAAGAAGTTTCTTACTGATACTGAACAGCCAGATATCATTCCTGAGGACAATGAACACGTCTAGAGGAACCACAACATCCTGGATGAGGCTGACCACTTATTTCTCATGCATTTTTGGTTAAAACACCAGACAGTTTGTACTTTGTAAAATGCTTTTGGATGTATGCAGAAGGGATCATAGCCGTCCAAAAACCCCCAGAGGGAGGATTAATTTTTTAAAAAAACTTAGAGAAAAAAGTCATTAGAAATTTGAAGCCAGAAAATAAAGGATATGGAAAAAATGAGTTGAACTTACAGTGATCAGCACTGATTGCCCCATAGGAGTTGGTAGTTTTGCCCACAGGACACTTGATACAGAAGGAATGTCCTGTCTGATACTGATAGTAGCCAAGAGGGCAGGGAATGCATTCATCGTCCTGGAAATAACTGCCTGGAGGACAAACAACTGCAAAGAGAACAATCACCTTATTACTCATTTGGAATTCAACCACTTCTGGCATTTGCACACATATGTGTGGGTATATATATATTAAAAAATACATATATGCACATACATGCATAATGTGTGTGTATGTGTGTGTGTATATATATATATATATACACACACACACACACACACACACACACACATATAATGCTGATAGATTTGTCATAGGCTTCAAGCTCTTAACAGATATATTTCTAAGTGGTATAACAAAGTAAACACTCCTTAAGTGATCATTAAACTCATCAATGACCAGGCTGTGATACGTTTTCTCAGATCACCCCAAATCTGTTCTTCAATCACAGCACATGAAGCTCTTTGGAAATGCAAAGCCCAGACCTGATTTCCAACTGTCAAATCCATTTGTAATAAGATAATGCAGGTGGATGAATTGTGAAATGAAAACAAAGGAAGACAAGTTAAAAAAGAGTAACTTCTAACCACTACAAACACAAACAGGAGCAGAAACTCCAAAAGCATCATACAGAAATCCACCATATGGTAATACTTTCGTTCAGAATTCCTGGTAAAGAAATTTTTGTTGAACACTTCCAAACTAAACAGGAATGGCTAGATTAAAAGTCACTAGTTGTGCACATGACAACCCAAACACAAAACAAAACAGGGTTCTTACTGAATCTATATAATTTTCAAAACAATCAGGAGCAGTATTGCCAGCTGACCTGCTGCAAATTACAGAGAAAATTCATTGTCTTTTGGGATACCATCCTTCCCTCCAGAGCATTCAAATGAACATTAAAGCAGAAGAGTCACAGACATATTTGCAGGACAATACTCCTGCCTGTTATTTCACAGCTGTTTCCCAGATGTAGATTTCCTTCAAAACACTATCAAATGTGTATTTTGGGACTTTGACAAGGTGCGAAACTTTATTTCTGTTCTTGTCCTGCATCCTGACTGAAGTTCAAGCTTCCATGAGCGAGAAACTGTAATGGAATATTGGCCATTCCCACTACAACCCATATGATGAATTGCTGTTCTGGCCAACAAACCAGAATGCAAATGGATTTAGCTCATGGGACTGCCTAAATTATAATAGATTAAAAAGACAGCTACTAGGAAAATTATCAAATCTTCCTTCATCTGTTGTAAATAGTCCAGTGGGAAGGCCTGGGAGGATACAACTGTGAGACTGAAATTTTCCTCCTAGTACACATCAAGGCAACTACTCTGGGTAAAACACATATCTAAAATCAATTACAGACTATAAAAAAGGTTGGATCAGTTAAAATTGTCCTTTCAAAAACACATCACCTAATACACAAGAGTGTCTGATACGTTTTAAAGACAATTTCCAACACATGAAAAAGCATAATACTCATTGAACAAGAGCAGAAATTAAATTGAAATGAGAAATCCATGCCTAAATTGAAGACAAAGTGCAATGAATGAAGAGACTAATTAAGCAATTAAAATTTAAAAAGAAACAAATTACACTTTTCAAAGCATTCTCCCGTTTTGTGTAGTTTCAGTCACAATGTGAAAGAAACATCTGTGTCTCCTATCACATTTTGAGCAAGAAAAATTGCATTTTGTTTCACATGTTGCATTGACAAAAGGGCACAAAAAACAGTAAAAAATGTTGGTGCAGAATCACGTTTCCTATCTCTATAACTCTTGGAGGCACCTATCACTTCAGCTACAGGCTACGCTGACACCATCACGTGTAGGTTCATTTTGACCCTCCAAGTGACACAAACCATTATATTGTACTTCTTTCAAGCATTAACATTAATCCATTTTAACAACATAAGAAACTAGAGAACAACTTTCAACCAAAATCTCAGAGCTGTGTTACCAGTGAGACCAAACTGTGTAACCTTAAAACAGGAAAAAAAAAAAAAAAATTCAAAAGATAAGGAAAAAAAATAAATCCCTTGCTCCTGCACACAAAACTTGGAACCTGGTCTCACTTCTAACTGGACTCAGGCTTCTGTGTACCAGGGGAACAAGCTCCAAAATCCAGGCTAAGGAGCAGCTCACTGAAGTGATTCCAGAGGGATACCACCCTTCACAGAAGCCTCAGCTCTCACTACACTGAGCAAGTTCAAAAACTGTCCCAACTGATCATTGCTCAATTCTTGCCTTGCTCCTTCTTCCCTCCACACATACTGGAAAACTTTGGGATACCAGATTCTTGACACAGATTATTAGAAATGAAGTCTTGAGCTGTCAATGAGCTATAAATGTAGTCCTTTCATTTGGGTTATGTTTAAAGTAACTCTGATGGAATTGTCAAGCATTAAGTAAAAAGAACCAGCATAAAAATGTATAATAAGACAAAGCTAATTTACAAACACCATTTAGGTTTTGTCCTGAAGAAAATGGGGGAGAAGGGTTATGTTCCTAAAGTCCTCCCTGACAGTTTCCAACTCTCTTAGTTTTAACTCATACCTTAGCAAAAGAAAGTGCCTTTTCTACTATTAAAATTTAGGTAAAGAAACATTGTTACTCCTAACTCTTAAGGAATTGTATTCGTAGATACCTGTGATGTAACAGAACTCAGTGTAAGGCTGAGACCAAGAAAAAATGTCATACAAGAAAAACTCACATATGATAAATGTTACCACCCATTTTACAGGCAGGAAAACATGAAACAACACAATAGACGTAAGCTTAAATAAACAGATGGCTGTAAGACACAAAGTGGCAGATTCATGTAAGTTGCATGTTCACAGATAAATATATTAAGCTTATTGAGAACACCAGAAACCTGTCGCTACTGAGCTGACCACGCTTCCTGAAGGAAAAGCAATGACATTGACATTGAAATAAAACCAAACCAAACAAAAAGATGATCTGAAAACAAAATTTGTGTTTCAAGAACAAGCCAGAACAGGAAAGAGAAGAGAATAAAGAATCTCTGCCACACTCATACAACTTTGTTTTCTGTAGTCACAGGTGATGCTTCTTACTAACTGTCCCTATTATTTGTGGGGAAACAGACCCAGACAGGATGAATGAGCAGGATATATCTATGTATCTATACCTATATACTGGTATTAGAAGAACCATAACCTGAATTCTTAAGTTCCCTGTTCAGAATAAAATATGCCACACAAACTGCAACACAAACCAGTGTCCTGCAGCAGGTACACTATGACAGCTTAGAGTATGAAATCTCTGTCAAAGGCTGGAGCAGAAACTGTCTTCTTTCCACATATCTATGATGTCTGTTTTACTGAGTGAAATTTTCCAAAGCTAGCTGGTTCAAATATGTATGAATTAACTCACAGGGCAATTTAATTCACTGCTTCCCAGAGGCCTTTAGGCCTGGCAGGCAGTACTTGGCAGAAATAACCAATTCTTTGTAAGTTCTGCTCTAAGTGATGGATTCTACTTAAAAAATAATGATACCTTTAAGCAACACAACACTATATCTTGTTAAGTAGCTGCAAGTTGTTATAACTCAGCAGGAATTAATATTTTTTTCGGCTTGTGTTTAAATAACCCAGATCTGAGGTGTTTCAGACTGTGCAGATGAACTGAACCTGCAGTCAATTTACCCTTAAAGGTCCAGGCTGGACACTGCAGCAGTTCAAAAGTGGTTCATCACTTGATTACCTTACCCAGGCATTAGGAAACTCTCTGAAATTAAAGAGAAACACCACACCAAGCAGGGACATAAGTTTTTTTCACATATTCTGATTTGCTTCATGCAATGAAGTGATGAGTATCTGAAAATATTCCCAACATTGGAAAATGTGTCCAATACCTGCTTCTGTTATCTTATACCTAAAAGTGGTTCATATCTCCTCTGCTCCCTAGGTTAAAAAAAAAAAAAAAAAAAAAAAAAAAAAAAAAAAAAAAAAGCTAGATATAGTGATATCTATTTACAGATAACCCAAACTGGCATAAACGAGACATGGACTCATTGAGGACAAGTGGCCCAATAAGAACAATCAGGATCTGAAGGAAGGTTGGTGTTGATAGAACCAAGAGTGGGGCTATTAAGGCAAAGGCATCTTGGCAGCATGAGCTGGTACCAAGGACAGGTTGGCACAGCCACGAGCAGCTGTGGAAAAGGCAGGTTTGGCAGCCCTAAGCAGGATGCTGGCAGAAAGGAACCCTGTTCCAGGAAGCAGACTAGACAGAAGAAAAGAAGAAGAAAAGAGGGCAGAAGTGCAATTAGGTCTGGGTGTTGGCCAGCATCAAAAAAGCTTCCATCTGAGGTGGCTGAACTTGGCCCAGGAATTCACAATCTCAGGACTTTTGTCATTTCTGCATCTAGATTTCTACTCCATGTAATGTATCATTATCTGAAGCTCTGGCTACATTATCTTTGTGAAATCCTCTTATGAAGGTTAATGTGCATCACAGAATGACCTTCTATTACCAGACAGATCTAAAATGTTTACAAAAATCTCAAAAATGTTCCCAAACTTTCTATACAATGTCAGTGCTATGATGCCTATTTCCAAATCATTGGTTCAACACAAGGAGTGAACAGTAAGCAAAGCACTAATTCCCATCTCTCCCATTCACATTGGTACCTCACATCTTTCAAATATGAACCTTAAACACAAGTTGACTGATGACTTTCTAATTTCACCTTTATGTTGATTCCTGACAACACCTAAGAATGGAGAGCTAAAAATGAGACATACCACATCCTTGTGAATCAGGGCCTGCTTTCCCAGGAGATGAAATTCTTCGAAACCCGCTTCTACATCCGAGCTGCACACGGGGAGACAGATCAAACTTCTCATCCCGGGGAAAATCAACGACAGAATCTGCTAGGAACTGCTTGGAATCCAAATGCAGCAGAAAATCACCATCCTTAATCTGTTTTATAAATGCTCCAATGAGATTTTCCCCAACAACTGCATTTTCTAAAGAGGGAAAAAAAACGCAACAAAATAGTATGAAAGATATTTCCATAGTACAAGACTGGATAACCACACAGAAACTAATGAAGTTGAAGTTAAAAACAAAGGCAGATACAGAAATAAAAGCACGTTAACAAACAGAAGACCATAATGAATCTGTACAGCATCTATAAAATTATAGTCTTACTTTACAGACTCTTTAAATACATCCAAAGACACCTCAAACAGAAGGTCCCAAAGCTGCCTTAATGGGTAATGGAAGTTGGAACATAATGGGACATGATGGTGCCATGACTATATAAAGAGAGTAGGTCCTGCGCTGTCTCTACTGAAACCAGGCAATCATTCCCTTGAAAAGTTTTTTTTGTACTACAGGGAATTTATAATGTGGGGAGGGTCAAAAAGGTAATGCCCTCAAAGAGGAACACTTTCAAAAGAAAAGCTGAATATAAAATCAAACACACTTATACTTTGATTCACTTTCTGCAAACTGCTTGAATATTCACAAGGGCAATGGAATATTAGACAAGATAGAATTCAGAATAGAAATAATTTTGATTAAGGAAGAAGTTTTTACAGTAACGATGGTGAAACACTTGACCAAGCTGCCCAGAGAGGCAGTAGACGCCCCACCCCTGGAAATGTTCAAGGTCAAATTGGAGGGGACTCTGAGGAACCTGACTGAGTTGAAGATGTCCCTGCCCATGGCAGGGGTGTTGGCACAGATGACCTTTAAAGGTCCCTTCCATGCGAAACCATTCTGTCATTCTGTGTTTTGTGTTTCCTGTAGAATACGGAACAACTGGATGGGTGTAAACAATATCAAACTGTAGAGCCAGGAACTACAGGACCACTGCAGCTGCCATCTGTGTCCTGAAGGATTCTGAATTCAGTTCTGGTCAAGCAAAATTTCTGAAGACCCAGAGTTAGAAGGAAGGACACATGCAGACAGAGCTATTTCTGTTTAGTGCTGGGAACATCATTCCAAAGGAGTAAAACTGGAGAAAAGGTCACACAGAATCACCAAGGTTGGGAGAGATATTCAAGATAATCTAGTCCAACCACCAACCCAGCAGCACCATAATCACCCCAAAATGATATCCTCAAGTGACACATCCAGATGCCCCTTGAACATTGCCAGAGATGGTGACTCCACCACTTACCTGGCTGGCTTATTCTAATGCCTGACCATTCTCTCAATGAAAAAATTCTGGTATCTCACCTGAACCTCCCTGAGCCCATTTCCTCTTGTCCTGTCACCTGAGACCTTGGAAAAGAGAATAACCCCCACCTCCTTTCAGGCAGCTGTAGAGAGCAATAAGATCTCCCCTTTTCTCCAGGCTAAACAATCTCAGCTCCCTCAACTTCTCCACATGAGACTTGAGCTCCAGACCCTCCTTCAGCTCCACTGCCTTTCTCTGGACATGCTCTAGAACTTCAATGTCCTTTTTGAAGTGAGGGCTCCAAAAATGAACACAGGATTTGAGGTGTGGCCTCACCAGTGTTGATGAGGGACAATCACTGGTCCGGCTGGCCACATTATTCTTGATACAGGCCACTAATCTTGATATGCCCACAGAGGGCCTTTGAACTTGGGATACATTTTTAATATCTTTTTATTCTGAAGGAAAATACTGACTGCTTTGAAAGAAGTTCCTTACACCCTCCCTAACTCTCCTGGAAACCACAGCAAACATCTGCTGGTCAGTGGTCTCTGTATAGTTGCTCTAGGACATCAGAAGCAAAGATCATTCTTTAGTGTCAAAGGTAATGCAACTAACAGAAAAGGAGGGAAAAGGGGAAAAAAAGAAAGAATAACTTGGAAGAAATTAGTTAGATTTTTGACAATGTGTATATTGTGTTTCTCTGAATACAATGAATATAAACACTTTTCCACCACTGAGCTCTTGTCCAATGGAAATTAACATCTGGGACAGTTCAGCTCATGCTCGATAAAGTAATTTTCAATCCTAGTTAAGGCAGCTGGGAGAGGCAGTCCCATCTGAAAGAAACATTCAATTATAGATTCTTTCCACTGTATGGTCACAGCCTGAAAAGGGAAATATATCAACACCAAAACCTCAAAAATACAACACCAGTGTTAAAGGGAAGAAAAATTATTAAAAGCAAACAGGTTTAATCCACAGAAACATCAGAGAAAGAAAAATTACCGATATCATGTAAGTCAGGGAGAGAAGCTGTTGGGATGTTTTCCAGCTGAGTCCTCCATGTGATGTTCACTCCCAGGCGATCCTTGCTCAGGCATTCCACATAGACAGTGGAATCATCACACATTGAAACTGAGCTAGTTTTTCCAAATGCATTTACCTTCAATTCAGAATTAAGTGAAATTACAGTTAGTCAACCTGAGAACTTTCTTGTTCTTGCCTTGCCCTATTTATTTGCACTGTTCAATACTCAAAGTAACACTGTCAAAAGGAGCTGTAAAAACAGAAGCAAGAAAACAATTTTAGCAAGTTGTATACTCACTGTAAGAACAGTCAAAATATCCTCTTCCATTGAAACACATTTTTAACAAATACTGGGCTAGTGTGACATGACTTTTATGGCTGGAACTAAACTGATCTGATGATGTGGTGTGAGATTAAACCTCCTATTTTCCCACTCATCCATATGAGAGTGCTGCCAATCCTGACAGATTTCATGGCATATCCCATTCTTCCACATTTCTCAAATAGGCAAAGGTCTATGTTGTGTTTCACTTTTTTTTTTTATTATTATTTTATTTTTAATGCAACACAAAACCCAACCAAAGAAAACAAAACCAAACCAAACAAACAGAATCCACCACCAATGGAAGATAAGGAATTTAAATTACCTGGAGGTGACATAAACCACGAGCCTTCAATTCATCTAAAATAAATATCTGGAATGCCTGGAGTAATCCAGAATAGTCAGAACTACACGTCTTCTCAGGAGGCAGGCGTAGCTGAAAGTGTGTTTGAGCTTGGACTGTCTGAAATAATTGGAGCTCTAAAAATGAAGTAGAGAGGGCATTTAGTAACCTCACTAATGAGGAACCCAATCTTCAGAGTTACTTTGAGAAAGGACAACACTGATTTGACATTCTTATGTTGATGAAAAATATCTCTCCACTTTTAGATGAAAGCAGTAGAGCTATCAGTAGTAAATAACAAGCAGGAAGACACAAGCTTGATAAAAGTAAATGTTATGCAGTATAGAAAAAGCCAAGTGATATATTTAGATAATAATGGAGAGATATTTTACACTGGATCTCTAACTCACAGAAGGATAAGGACAATCTGGATCATTACTGATAAATTTTCCTAAGCCTTAGCAAATAGGATGTTCCAGAGGACTACATGAAACCTGACATTTTGCCAATACTTAGAAAAGAAACAGAAAGACAGGAATTATTGACCTGTCGATTTTCACTTTTCTTACATGCAATCATGAAAACACTTATATAAAAAAAGAATTAAATGGTGAAACCAATTATTACTAATGTAAATGGGCTTTTGGAAACTCAGCTTGTCAAACTAACCAAGAATAAGCTTTAGGAGAGAATAAATTTGCAGAATAATGGTGTTGCCATGGACGTCTACAAGAGCTTTCTGATTTTTTGACAGCAAACCTAAGTGATGCTAATCACACAAACTGATGACAAATCCGTGAGCTCATCAGTCAGAAAATCAAAATCTATTTAATCAGTTTTTAGCAAGAAAAAAATATGCAAATTTCTTGTCTCCTTGGAGTCACACTGATCCCAGGCTTCATGGATGGTTTGTTATCTCAGGTTCAGCACAATGTACTGTCATTCCACCTCCAAATGGGGCTGGCTCTTATCCCAACAGGCTGGACAAGCAGCAGAGCTCTCCCTCATTCATCTCCTCTGCAGGCCCTCCGTGCATCACATACAAGTGTCACTGCTGGAGCACAATTCCTCATCCCTCACCCCAAAAACGAGCATGAGAAAGCCTGGAGAGCCTCCAAGGAGAAAGGCAGGCAGGACCCCTGCTTCTTCCTGCAAGGCACAAAGCCCTCTCTGCTTAATTTCTCAGACTGTATTTAAAGAGCTGATTTAACCACAGTCTCTAGATGTATACATAAAGAATAGGAAATACGATTTTTGAGAGTGAGGGCAATTATCCATTGGAACAAATTGCTAAGTGTTTTGGTGAATTCTCCACTATTGTGAAGTTGGTTCAATTGCCTTCTAATGTATTGGGAATTTTTTCTTTCTCCTTAAAACCATGCTCTATTCCGAACACAAATTACTGGGGGAAGTCCTTGGCTTACAGTAAACTTTATAGCAGATTGCCACACACTCCCCTCTGTCCCTACAAAGTTACTCCACTGCCATCAGGCAAACATGGAAATTATTTCATAACATGCTACAGAAACACAATCACAAACAGACAAAAGTTTCAGTCTGAAATTGAAAGTTTAAAAATATTTGCATTTGGAATAGAAGAGTTTAACCCATTCTGAAGACTGCTTAATGGGTGTAACCTATTCTGGAAATGAAAAGTAGCTGCAAACTTGGCAGGAAGACCTGCATTTCTCAAAGTTCATCACTGCTACAAATTGCCATTTTGATCAGAATGTATGTCTTTTTTAAAATAATTGAAAAGGCCAACATTAATATCCAATTACATGAGCTCTGAATGGACATCTAATTCTTCCAAGATTTAAAGTGCCATTTTTTTCTTGAAAAATGGCCTGAAAAATACCAGAAGTCAGCCAATAAATACAACAATAATCCTTAAGAACAGACTGCTGCAAAAAAGATGCAGAAGTAACAGTGACTTGATTATGCAAATAAACAGTCAAGTTTTGCCAAATTCAAACATCTGGCACTCATCTGTTCTTCCAGGACTAAGTAGTTCCATCAGAATCACTTATGGTGCCAGCATCTTTTAACTAACAAAAAATTCTGCATATAGAGTGAAGGGCTATTCATAGCTCTATTATTACATGCAGGAGGGACGGTTTCTGGCACAGGGGCCAGCCAAGAGCCAGAGGTGAAGATGGTAGAAAAGGAACACATCTCCTGCACTTCAACTTAGCAACTCCCCTACAACTGTGGTTGTTTTTCACATAGCAGTTCTGTAATAAAAGCTGATTTTTGCACTCTTTGCACTGCTCTGAGCCCTCCCCAAGCCCCAGCAGATCAAATCACATCAGAACAGGTCAGGTCAGATCACATCAGACATACTCTGGCAGGCCTGGAGCAGAGGGGCAGCCGAGACCCAGCGCCGCTGCCGTGCGTCACACTGGGATGAGGTGTTGGGAGTGGCACTGTGGAAGCCCTGGCGACACATGAGCTGGCACTGCTGGATGCCTGGGGCTTGCCCAGGGGTGTTTTCACAAAGTACAGCCCCGCTGGCCACTGCTGAGGCACCAAATGGCAGAGCACACTGCGGACCTGCAGGCACAGGAGAAAGGGGCTGTGTTAGAGGCATGCATTGATAGCTTCTACGACAAAGTTCATAAAGCCCTCATATCCACAGATTCAAACCTAGACAGCACCCTGTGCCTTTCCCACTCATCAACATTGATCTGGTGAGTGGTCAGCTTGGTTCACTTTACTGAAGCTGATGGAAAGACACATACTGACTGATGGGTAATGCATCAGGTCCAGAAAGGGACGTGCATGGTTTCTAGGAACAGATATATTTTGAGCAGTCATGAATAAATTTAAGCAGGAAATGAGAAGATTTCTAACTGACAGCAGAACAGACCTTTACAGAAGATATCTAGTGAAAACAGGCAGGGCTAAACAAACCTCATCTCAGTTCCCTTTAGATTGAAGTTTGAAAAGTTTGAAGTTTGAAAAGTTTGAGATCAGGAACTCATAACTGTGGTGTCCTCAGCAGCACCAAGATGTTTCCAGTGTCCAGCAGGGCAGAATATACATATACATATACATATACATATACATATACATATACATATACATATACATATACATATACATATACATATACATATACACACACACACACAGAGTAGCACACAGCTTTAGAGGTTCTCCCTATCAACTCACTCTGTATGAGTACAGTCATTCAAACCCTGCTAGCCCACTGTAACAGACTATTGTAGTAACTAATTACAGTGATAATTAATTTTTTACTAATCAGTACAAGACAACTGCTTTACTCAATATTATCCCAATCCCAACTTAATTACTAAATATATCCAGTAATAATTAAACACTTACGAATTCCAGAGCTACAAAACATAGGAAGAAAAAAACCAACTTCCTCACTTATAAATAAACACAAAGAAAAAGATGTTATCATACAACTCACTTGCTTGGTGTATACATAAATAATTTCCCAAATTACAATGCTCAGATCAGTCCTAAACTTCCTGATCCTTTAAAAGGGAGGCAAACATTGATGATGGTTCAGATCTGAGCACCCTCCCTCTCCCCTTCTGAAGGAGATATAAAGAATAATTCCATAACAAAACAGCCACTTCATTTAAAGTATGAAAAACTCATATTAAATTTTCAGTTAAAGTATAAAAACATTGCAGGATGAATCTGGGATCCAGTGTGTGAAGTACATCTTTGTTTTCCAACTCTGAGCATTTTGATGCCAACAAAAAAAGCTTTCATATCTGCCTCTCTGAATTGCCAAATGCATATTTTTATCCAAGACTTCTTTATAGAAACTTTTTTACAATAACTCTGTAAATGGGGCCACTACATTCCTTCTCTTCAATCACTGATTTTGTATCCAGACTTTCTCAGTAAAGGTGGAAACCTGGCATCCTTGCTTGACAAACTTCTAATAAATCTCCCAAGGCTTTAGGACTAGAAGATACCTCTGTAAAAGAGATAGTAATAATTATCCTGGCCATTAAATTACAATAATATAATCTTTATACAGAGCATGTAAAAATCAGTCTGTGGTTTCTTGATTGCTCTAACACATTTCTATATCCAGCAAGTCATGTCCAGTCTCAGCTGAATGGAGCTACAATCTCTTACTGCCTGTTCCATTGAGATTCGGTGTGTGAACCAGGGAAAGACCCAGTCTCCAAAAGAGAAGTGATCAGTAGTTCCTGGTGTGATTCAGAGGTTTCAATTCACCATCAGTAACTTGCTCATTTATCCCTCTAGAGATGCCACTTCATTTACTATTTTTGTCAAGCCTGCACCATTTTGTCATTGTCCTGTTTCCTGGTCCTGTAGGTGTGAATCAGAATCCAGCTGAATACTGACACTTCTTTCACAGGTGTTTCCAAAGGCTTCCACAAGGAAATTAACATCTCCAGAACCTTCTCTGAAACATGTCTGTCCTCTGTCTGCACTCAGAGTTATGGGATGAGGGCATGAGGCTGGGAGATGCATGTGAGGACTGCTAGGATATTTTCATCGTCTCTCCAGTGCATGTCAGCTAGAAGAAGCTGGATTCTACCTCTGATGGAAGTGATTAAACTAATGAAAACCTCCTGGCATGTACTGGGCACTCTGAGTTATTACTTTCTGTTTACAGCTGTCTGTTTTGATGCAGGAGGAGAAATGTATCATATTTTCCCACCACAACAGCTTATTTTGCTGATAGACAACATCTGCAAGGTAGCAGTATAGTAATCCTTTTTTCCTGAACAATTATTTGTAATTCCCAGGACTAGAGGCATAAGGCTGGGTAGACTGAGGAGAAAACTAACTTTTTATTTTTTTTATTTTTACACAATAACTAAGTTGTATATCATGAAAAGTTCAACTGCTCTTTCAAAATCCAGGGAAACCATTAAATATTGTTTCAATCATTGAGTCCAGCTATTAACCCAGCAGTGTCAGCTCCACCACTAAACCATGGCCTCAAGTGTCACATCTTATATCTGGTCAGCGAGCACAAGCCTGCATTGATCTTTATACAGCAGAATCACAAAAGGAAACAGAAGCAAATGGTCTTGTTTCCCTAATTTTTTTCAACCCTTCTCCCCCCAAACAAACAATCAAAAAAAAACCTAGCAGCAAAATAACTATGCAAACAGCAGTGTCCTGCAGCTGGAGACACAAATGTAAATGGAGATGTAAAACTAATGTTTTCTTTTTACATCTCTACTTTCCACTAATCATTTCATTTTGGAGCATAGCCCTTTAGAAAGTTTAATTAATTTTGCTTCAATTCAGTGATAGGAAAATGCATAAAGGACATTGAAATTTAAATTTATCCAAATGTCTCCCATTTAGATATCTCACTGGAAACCATGAGTGAATTCCAGTGCTTCACAGCTCAGGTCATTCAGGAAATACTCTGTGAATATGCAGTGTTTTGGCACATCCTTTTCACAATTCTGGTCACCAGCCAAGAGTCAGGATGGCAGAAGTATACATTTTTCAAATTTTATTTTAGTCAGCTGAATGGGTTTTAATCCCAGAGCCAGCTCAGACTGGAGCAGGTTCAAGTTTGCAGCAAGCTGTTCAGACTGGCCTTATAGCTGGGTTTCATAGCTCAAATGGTTTGACTCAATCAATTTTATGAATCAGTAAAAGGATCCATTCCCTTCTCCATTTTCTCTCACAAAACACCTGAAGAAAACTGGACAGCACAGCCAGCTAGGTCTGAAATCTGCTACAACACAAAGATAAGCATGTTGCTTGAGCAAAAGTCTCTAAAGGTCTGAAGAAGTAAGATTAAATTCAACTAGGGAGTGGAAAAAATTAGGATCTGGGTTAAATTTCAGGCCTGTATTTGCTCACAAGTGGAATGCCTGCAGCAGGGACTCACTTGCACATTCTGGTCTTCCCCCATTTACTCGTGTCCCTGGCACCTCTTCTCCATTGCCGAAGACACACCAGCAGCTCCCCTGGTCCTGGCTGCACTGCATGGGGGAGAAGCTCCCGTTGTCCCCCTCACACTGCGGGATGTCGCCTCTGCCAGCTTCTCGTGAAACTGCTTTGGACTTCAGCATGCTGCACAAACTGGGACCTGCAGAGACAGAGATTCTTTGCAAGATACAGAATAGAAAACAACAAATTGACCTAAAGTCTTTACCAGCGGTGCTTCCAACCTGTTTGGTGGTTAGGGTGAGTAGGAAGAAAGAAAACTGACCACGAAAACAAATAATTTGTTTCATTAGAGAAATGGGGAATTTACTTCCACTAGAAAAAAAACACTTTTTTTTTCCACAGATTAAAGTGCAAGTGATGTTGTTTTAGAAAAACAGTTGAAAAAAATGCTGTTATTTATTTTTCATTTAGATGTTTTTTAATTTTTACAAATGTGATGATGTATCATTTAGAGGCTGATATTTAGGAGGCCAAAAAAAAATCAAATTAGTAAAAATTTAGCTTTTAGTAAAAATTTTTGATCAAGGTAATTTTAAATGTAATTATATGATCATTTATATTTTTAAATAGTTAAAATGATGGTAAGAAATCAAGGATTAAAAAAAATGCATAGAAGCCCATTCATAAGTTTGTCTAGACTGTTTTATTTCTGGTGTTAAGAAAATAACTATTTTCAGATACCCTTTCAATGTTGCTGTGCTTTGTATGCACCCTATCACTGAGGAATTAAACTATGAGCCTCCCATGTTTCACAGGCAGCATTCTGAAGAGGAAAGTACATATGCTGCAAAGCATAGGCATCACAGGCAAGGGGCAAAGCATTACTCACACTCAGGATTGCCATCCAAGTCTTTGCTGCCACGCTGGAATATTTCTCCTGACACAGGATCCACACACCAAATATCTGTGTCAGATCTCTGCAGCACAGTGTATTCTCCTGTCTGCAAAGAATCAAGGACCTGTCATTGCAGAGCAATGTCTTTTTAATACAGACATGCTAAAATCTATACCCCAAAGGTTGGTTAAGCTTTATTATGCTTACACTTGTCCATAATTAAAACATATTGAAAAGAAACGCAAAATACAGTCTAACTAATTTAATAGGTAGACCAGTCCCTGAGAGAATCAAGAATCATT
This sequence comes from Hirundo rustica, assembly GCF_015227805.2. NCBI lineage: Eukaryota > Metazoa > Chordata > Aves > Passeriformes > Hirundinidae > Hirundo > Hirundo rustica. Next base: position 7,569,091 of record NC_053450.1, read on the forward strand.
TAGGTTCGAAAAGACTGCAAAGATCAAGTCCAACTATTACCCCAGCATTTCTGAGTCCACCACTGAATCATATATTTAAGCACCACATCTACACATTTTTTGAACATGTTTCAAGATAGGAATTTTTCAGAATTTTATCTCAATGGACTTTTAGTCTTCATCCTGCTTAATGGTTCGACTCAGTGATCTCAGAGGTCTTACGTGATTCTGTGTGATAATGACTGTTACATGAAATGTCTGTTCCTTGCCTGTCTCTAGCCTGCTCACTGCCACATTTTGAGAGCATGACAGACCCTGTTTTTTTGGGACATCTGCACCCAGCTCCCTCTCACACTGTCATCCTCTCACAGCTTGGGAAGAAAGAGCCCCCCACATGTCAGTCAATTAAGATGTGCCTTTTAAGCACAGCTCTGCAAGAGCACCAGGCAAAGCCAGCCTGGGGGAGGGAAGCGTGGAGGCACAACTTCCTATTCCCAGTCTCCATTTCAAAACTATTTAAATTCTACCTTCTGCAGGGCAGTACCAGCTGTCAGTTTTGTGTTACCCTTTTCTTTCAGGTTAACAGAAATGCACAAGGGTTGCTTAAGGAGCATGGACAGAAAGTCTATGTGACTCTGGCATGGTGCAAGCAAAACTGCTCCTCCCTCAGTCATGTTAAATCACCTCAAGGCAGTTGGGGATGAACAGATCAGCTGTAGAGGTGTCCGGCTTTGCACTGCTCTGTCTCCAGCTGGAAATTAGGGCATTGGCTCGTGACCGCTGACACGAAGTCTGGCCTGTCAGAGGGAAAAAAAATTTAAAACAAAATCAAGTTTTAGACCTAAGCAAAAGAAAGAGTTACATCACCAGCTCCCTCACACATCTGCAATAGGCACTGCTACAGTCTCAGGCAGGGAATTCCTGATTGGTGTTTGTTAAAACCACAGAATAGCTGAGGTTAGAAGGCACTTCTGGAGACACCTGGTTGGAGAACTGATCCAGTCCCCTGCTCAGGCAGGGCCACCTGCCAGTAGAGGGTCTGCTCTCAGATCATGCAAGCCAGAATCAACACACAATGAAATTAAATTAGCAAATTAAGAATATAATTATTTTTACTTTTCTTTCAATGGTTAGAAGCAAGCCTTACTTCATGCATATCATATGAGAATTTCAAATAAATATTAAAATTTACAAGAACAGGTAAAGACAAACATTTAGGAAGAAAACCCAACTGACATTTGGGAAGTTCTGCTGAGCGTGAGACCAAGGAATCCATGACATAACGACCTCTCTCATCCACACACCAGCAATGACCTGTCCAGGGAAGAGAAGCAGCTTTATTTTAGATGTGCTACTGCAGTGTGCTTTGTTGCATACTAGGAAGATTTTCATCCTCAGCAGCTCCATGGAAAGGGGTCAGTAAATCCAAGTCACAGCTAACTCTGCTGTTCAGGGTTAAGCAGACCACACCTGAGAGCAGTGGTGCAAATGGAAATGTAGCAGCTCTGGTGAGACTCCCCCACTGTAGGCCTATCACCCTCTCCCAGAAATTTGGCATCATCCACAAACTTGCTGAGGGTGTGCTCCATCTCATCATCCTGGTCCTGGAGCGAAGGCATTAAGCAGTATCAGCTGCTGGACCAACCCCCAAGGAACACATCTAGCAGCAAGCAACTGAATATCTACTGATTTTTGAGTCCCAATGAGCTTCCACTTGAAATTTACACACTTCTTGTAGACCACATCACCTTCCTCCAGTCTGACTGCTACTGGTTTTCTGTCTTTTAATTAGAATTCTTAGGGGCTTTTTAGTTTGTTTGGGTTTGGGGGGGGGTTGAGTGTGTTTTGTTTGTTTTGTTTTTTGTATTTAAACAGCCCAGAGTGTCTTGCTAGGAATTGCTCACCTGTGCTCCTGTAGCACTGAGTTGGCTCCCAGTTGCCCAGGCCATCACACTGAGGGATGTAAGGGAGAAATCCCAGCTGTGCTGCTTCCCCAGCAGAACGTTTGGATGTAAAGTGACTCTGCCAGTAGAAGTGCAGGACTACAAAAGAGAAGTAAAAGAAAGCTGATAGTGCCCAATACAGGATACCTTAAATGCACGTATTTGCAAAAATCCAAATATTCCCTGTTCTTCAGAAGACAAATTAATAAATGAATTTAAGTACATAAAGGTACATAATTTAAGTACAAAAAGGCTGCTTAGTGCCCAGATTTTATGTTTGCATTGTGTTGTACATATGAGACAGCTGAAATCAGTTTTTGGAGCGGCATCTTAATAACTCTGATTAATTACACCTGCTGAGTCGCACCTGCCTTTCAGCAAAGTTGCCTTTGACATCAAGTGCTCTTGCACAGATTCTGGGCATGACTCCATTGAATTCAGCCCTCCTCTCCCTTCCACCCACCTGACCACGCAGCCAGCTGCAGAGCAGAGTCACTGCCCGACAGCAGCTTTTGGGAGATCACTGCCCCCGGGCCATAGGGCCCAGCAGAGCGCAGCAGGTCACTGTCTGTGAGCTGTATCCCCTTTGCCAGCAAGAAGCTCTCTCCAAAGGCAAACTGGGACCCATTGGAGGCCAGGATGAGCTGCTCTGCCTCCTCCATAAAGTTCATGGCTTCCTGCTTCATACCTTCACATACACCAGGGCCTGGATAAAAAAGTGTATATATGAAGAGTATATTAACAACTTTCATCTAAATCCAGTAAATACTTGCATGTGAAAACTAACTGGTCTTTTAATTAGCATCATCTGTTTCCCTCTGAAATCAGTGTTGAATTGCTTAATGAGGCAAGAAAAAAATACTTGTCAGTGCTTAGCTGTTTAACAGCAAGAGACTTAGAGTGCCAGAAGTCACACAAGCATTCTCCATGTCCAGGGCCAAAGGCTTGATGTTTTTAAGTAAGTCCTTATTGGTTACAAACTGAGTCAATATATCTCTACAGAACAGTCCCTCAGTTGCTGCCATAAAAAAATGTGGATAATCAGAAGTGAAAGCCAGAGAAGAAAATGAAGGTATATCCTTCGGGTCTGGAGTGGCAGCTGACACTTGGCCTGTCCTCTCCATATACTTACTGACCCAGAAAGGGCAGTTCAACACACCCAACCAGCTCCACAAAACCTAGTCCTCCAAAATAACTCTGTTAATCTACTTCATCCCCTTTATTCCCCACAAAACAGGAATCTCTACCAGTTCATTGTCCTGTCTCTTCTTCACAGCTGGAAAAATACCATGTGACAAGAACAATTTCAGTATTTATAGTATAGGCCATCTGCTGGAGTGGCCCCAAAGAGGGCCCAGCAGCTTTGGAGGAGGTGTCTGGACAGAGAGCTTACTGAACTTCAGTGCTGGCCTCACTCTCCTCCTAGTGACTTCTAAGGGATATCTGTTACTCTTGACCACTTAATAATAAGCAGTAAAGAAAAGCCCTCTTGCTTCATTTTAAGGCATTCTTGACAGTCATTTACATTACAGTGTAATCCTGATTTTTCCATACAACTCTTCACACTTTCTAATATCCTTTACCACCTGGCTAAGTATCTTCTGCAAAAGTACATGTCCAAACTCCAAATTATAAAACCTACACAAACTTGATATGGAACTTTATTTTTCCTTATTCTCAAAGATCAGCCACCACTTATTTACCAGAAATGAGTCACCCTACTTCTGACATCCAATGATAACGGCAGTGCTGATAATCTTTCTGACAAGTTCTTGTCTGCTACTTCAAAGCAATTGAAAGGACTTCCCTCTCTTGTGGCATAAAATAAAGGACCAGAAAACACTCCTACTTATATGCCAGAAATTGTTACTTACATGCTGGAACCTGGTTCACTCCTGCCTTTGTTCCTTCCAGCTCTCTTCCTTTGCTGTCAACACACCAACAATCACGAAGTTCAAAGTGGCCTAATGGAGCACTGAAATCAGTGTAGGGTCCTGGGTAGTAGCTCAGCTGCTCAGTCAGAAGCTGCCAGAACGTATATGGGTCCAGCAAAATGTTCTCAGATGCACTGCTCAGGTTTCCTTTCAGCACTTCAGGTGGGAGATCCGTGAAGGAGGAATACATGGAGAATATGGGGAAGACATTCTGGTGCCCAGCCTCATATAAAGCTTTAACAAAAGCTGAGAAGTCTCCAGAGGATGCCTCTTTATACCCAGCTATAATGTTCAACAGATCAGGAACAGGCAGGGGTTTGCCTTCGTTGTTCTCTGCCATCCACCTCTCGTACCACTCGAAGGCTTGCTCGGGAGGGCCGCTGCACTGCACCTGCCTCCAGCCACCCGCAGCATCACACTGAGGGAGGTGCAGGCTGGACAGCTGAGGAACAGCACTTGGGTCTGACAACAGCAGCTTCACAGCCTTGAGAAACTCCTGACCAGCTGTTACTTGGCAAGCACTCGGGCCTGGGAAAAGAAAAACATGTACATCTTCCTAATGCACCGAAGATACACAATACCCCTATCCTTTGGTACAATAAACACCGCTACTAAAACTTGGTCACTCAGCCCAATAATAAAAACATTCCTGGCTTGTTACTAAGAGGGCTTAGCAATATTAAGGTCCCATGCTGAACCAGGGCAAGATTTCCAAAGGGATATGAGCCCTCCAAAATGAACAGATATATGTTTGTTTTTTGGTTTTGGTTTTTTTTTTTGTGTGTGTGTGTTTTTTGTTTGTTTGTTTTTGGTTTTTTGGGGGTTTTTGTTTGTTTGTTTGTTTTGGTTTTTTTTTGTTTTGTTTTGTTTTGTTTTCTTTAATTTGTGAGTACATTAGGTACTTGTAGTTCTTACTGGGGTCCAGGTGCCACTAAATGCCTTCCTGAATCTGTTTACATCGATAAGGTATTTTCAGATATACTTGGTAATCAGGTTGTTACTTGTTATTTAGACAATCACTGCAAAATAAACTATCTGAATAGTGGGAAAATACTGATTTTATTCTGCTTGGATTGAACCAGAATCTCAAGACTGTGTGTTCTGTCTTCCTACACTTTACTGAACATTGCTGCTGAATATAAAAATAACATCCCTTGAAATAATGGAGTGAGTTTGGTTTGGAAGCCTTTTATGCCATCTCCAGAGCCAAATTTCATTTTGCCACCAAGCAGCTCTACAAATCCAGCCAACCATGGGAGTTCATCTTTTGAGCACCAGAGAATTCTGAACCTTTTAATTTGGACTGCACTACAGATGGGTTGTTAGCTATAAATCCCCTCTCAATTCAGATCATTACAACAAACTCCCCATGACTTCTGCAAACTGCTACTCAAAGCATCTCCCTCACTATGCACCACTCTCAGCTGCTGGACACTGCTCTTTCTCCCAAAATGAGAAGCAAGCTCTCCTCTTGGTCTATTCTCTCCACTGATGTGTCATTTTCAGTTCACAGAAACTTCAAAGACAAATATTCACCGCCTATGTGCTTCTTTTTTCATATTCCATAAAGAAAAGGGTAAGGAGAAGCAGTTTATAGCCTATCAAACTGATGTCAAAAGTAATTTGCAACTCATCTTTTTGGCCTGACTGTGATTTATGAGAAGCCTACCAGTCATTAAATCCTCCTCCTATGTTATGAGTCCTGTGATATCTTATCAATTGAGGATACATTCTTGAGCTAAAAAGACTAAATCAAGTTCATAGTTTAAGGCACTGAAAATCTTTAGTTCTTTTGAAAAGATGAACCAGTGACCATGCCCAGGTGACTTGGTCTGGGAGTAAAAGGGCTTTTTTCACTAGACAGGGGTCACATTCACTTCCACAGATGTTCCAGGTCTCGTGGGCATCGTGGATGTTACACACTCCAGCTGCACACTGAGGCAGAGACATGCCAATGACATGTTCAGTAACCAGGCAAGACCTCAGGCTCCTCTGCTTTGACTGTGCCCACCCTACACTCTCACCACCTTTAGGACTTGGGATATCAAGGCTGACAAACACTGTATTTCCCACTATTCCCCTGCAGCTGTAAAGCTGGCTTGCTTTCCTGATAGGAGACATTTGCATACATCACCCATTTATTTCCAGATGTAATCAGATGCAAACAAAAAAATATGGAATTCCAATACAAAAAAAAGCACCTTTAAATTCCCAGTTCCTAAGACTTACATTGCATTGGCTTTCCAGTTTTCCCCCTTATTCCTGGAATTGTCTTGCCATTCAAATCGACGCAGAAGCAATTTGTCCCATAACACTGGAGAGGCAGAAAATCTCCATCCTCAGTACAAGAGGGAATAAAGAGATCTGAACCCGCAGGCAGGCTCTGCTTCAGGTTTTTCAGGTTTCTCCTTTGCTTCTCACACTCAGTGGGACACCTTGGGCGTTTGCCTTGACGCCTTGAGCCTGGAACCTCCTTACCCGAAGTGTCCAAACACCAGCACTCTCCTGCATAGCACTGAACTTCCTCATACCTCCCCTCCTTGGTGCATGTCGGAACAAACAGGTCCCTTGGCTCTTCATCACAGTCTCTGGATCCCAGTGCTAGTGTCACCACTTCACCTAAATCTTCAGCAACGCTTTTGGGGACAGAAATTACTTGTTGAAGAAAAGTAAAGAATGCTGGTAGTTCCAGGACAGAAGAAAGGAATTTCATCCGATTCTGATTGTCCTGCAGAGTTACTGTGCGGCCAAAGCTGCCCACAAGAGGTTTACTCAAAATGGAGCTCCCCTTGGATACCTCCAGTGAAAATGCCTCAGCTGATTCCAAAGGGCCTTGGCCATTAGTGCTCTCTGACACCTCCTCCTGTGGGAAAAACTGGCCAATGGTGTACTTCCCACTAGTGCCAAGTATCCCTGTGAAGTTAAACTGGATCAAATTCTTCAAGAACCGTCCTCCAAAGAGATTTTCTTGGAAACGCTTTGGATTGGCAATAGATTGCAGTGCCACTTGAGCCAGCTCCCTCGACGGGAACATCCCTGTGATAGCTTCACTAAGCGTGGTTTCTAGCTCAGGAGTCTGGCTGGCAAATGGGCTTTGTGCAAGTGGGGATGACAATCCAGAGTCCAGAAACAGCTCCTTGAAAGAGGGAGGGCAGGGTCTTGAAAAACCATCAATTTTGTCTGACTGCTTATCTGGTGTGGAAAACAAATTGGACTGACTGAAGTACCCAGCAGGGCCATAAAGCAGCCTCGACAAGGCCCGCCGCCGCTCAGAGATGCACGATTGCTCCTCACCTAGAGAAAGATTTTAAAAAAGAAAAAAGTACATTTCAGAACTTCCAGAACCTGTAATTCTATTGCTCTCTTTCATGCAGCTGGAGCAAGAACAGCATTAAAGTATAGATTAACCTGCTTCTCAACTATGCATCAGGCACATTGTTAAGGAATTTGAAATGTTAGTGCCTATGGTTTACAGATAAAATTCTCCAGTCAAGACCCAAAATGAAAAGGAAACACTCCTTCCCCACTGCTGAGTTCTCTGCTCTGTGGTCTTTTACTGGTTCTGTTGCTTCCCAATGTAAATTCTCATTCCTGTTCCCATGTCTGAAAGAATGAGGAATGTCTTTTCCAAATATTTTAGCTCTCTAGTAGGATGCTTGCTGCTAATAAAACCTCCAATGATCCAGGTGAAATGTGGGAACCTAAGAAGGAGAAATAGATTGTGGATGAACAGAAAGTTATTTTAAACAATGCCCACTAATAAGGAATTTATGGAAGTTTCCTAACTAGATCTTCAGTTTCATAGTGAGGTGTTCATTGCAAGAGGTTTGAAAATGAATTGTTAAAATTAGCAGTGATAGAGTGCTAAGAACCAGATGGCATTCATGAAGGAGATCTAAGGGAAAAAATACAGAATTCCAACAAAAATAGTCAAATGTGAGCATATTGAGGGTACCAACAGCGGCCCTGGGCCCATGTCCTGGGCTAAGCTGTGTCACAGGTGTAGCTCCCTCCAGCCCCATCTGTACGCTGATACACAGGCAGCAACAGCTCCGAGTTAGGATGCAACACATCAGTGAAGAAGCACAAAGCTGAGGGCTCAAAAGACAGCAAAAAAAGGAAAAGATTTGGTGAATATAAAGACACCAAGAATCAGACAGACAGGATGGTTATGGCACTGACTGCATCTCTGGAATGCACACAGCAGCTCAACTCACATGCCACACAGTTCCCTGTCCTTGAAAAGTAGCAGAACTACAGAGAAGGGAGGAAAAAATATCTTGAGGACAGAACAGCTGTTTTAGTACAAGAGAACATTCAGCCTGGACAAAACAATATGAAAAAGGTTTTTAAAATACAGGATTCTCCACATCATTCACAATAGACAATTATTCAGTATTTCTCACAGTACAGAGAAGTCCAGATGTAGAGCACATAATTATGATCATGAAATTTATTGCCAGAGAGTGCTAGGAAGGATAAATGGTTAGAGGGCAATTAGGAAATCCCTGGGAGATAACTCCACAGGGGAGGGCTGAGCACAGTGATCTAGATTCAGCCTCCAGTTTCGGGCATCTCCCACCTGCAGGAGGATATTTGGAAGTTATGTGCATTTTCCATGATTCTCATTCTTTCTCACTCAGCATCACTGCTGTCCCTGTAGGGGACAAGATGGATAAGTAGCTTTACTCTGCTCCAGCACCAGCTCCCTTGGGCTCCCCACTCCATCTCCATTTATTCCACAACCAAGCAGTATGATAAAGCAGTCACAAATCCTGTTAACAATCAGGATAAAACCTAAAATGCTGCTAAAAAGATAAGCAACTAATCTGATGTTCTGTGATTGATGTCTTTCTCACTCCTGCTTTTGCACCCTTGTTGTGCTCTGCAGTTCCTGACAGGAGCTCAGGGTCCCTTCCCCGAAGTTCCTTTGTAAAAGAACTTTCTGTAGGATGGGCCCCTTCTGTTTTCAATGTTGGCTCTTGGTTAGAGGGATGAAGAACATTCCTCAGAGGGCCAATAAGTTAGTGGAAGCCACAATCCACAGTAACAGTAATATGAAACAAATGTAGGATCATAAACACTCCCCTCCCTCCTACCCACTGTTGAATCAAATCAAAACAGAGGAAGAAAGAATAAACACCAAAGGCACTAATGGTGTGAATCTACTGCAAAAGGCCTGAGAAAAAGCATGTCCCTATGAGGACTGCCTGGTGCTCTGACTGCTCCAGTGTTAACACTGCTGAGTGTGAGAGCCAAAGACATTAAACAATCACAGAATCATTAAGGTTGGAAAAGACCTGTAAGGTTATTGAGTCCAATAATGAACCCAGCACTGCCAGGCCCAGCACTAAACTGTGTCTCTAAGTACCACATCCACGTGGGTTTTGAACACAAAATAAAACAGAGAACTGGAGACACACATGTAGCTGTCTGAAGACTTCAGCTACAACCACATGAAATACTTTCTCAGGAGCTAATCCGCAGAAATTTTTCCCTGCTTAAATTTCCTGAGCCTGCCAATAAAAGCTGCAAGCAGTCTGAAGTCATTCCCCCCTGTCCTCAGCCCCCCTCCCTCAAAAAATTATCAGGAGGGCTCAAGCAAAGCACACTCAAAGAGAAGACAACCAGTCCCAACATATGGCGAGGCCTCTTAGAGGTTCCCTTGTACTATCCTTGGTGATCCGCCTCGAAGGCACGCTGAAGTTTTCCGTTCACAGTAAGCCTGTGTGTGCCCAGAGCGCTCTGAGCACTTGGAGCCGTGACACCTAGGGCAGATTCCTCCTTTTTTAGCTCATGGGAAGCTGGGCTGTCTCACAGACAGAGCAGTTGCCTTCCCCCACGGCAACCCCCACATCAAGACCCTGTGCCCCAGCCCTCCAGCACAATCCTAAATATTTAGGTAATGTGCTTCAGAGCAAAGGTTTTTAACTTTCCTCCTCCCCTCTGGCCCCTGGACATTTCTGCTGTCATTTCCATTTGGGGCACTGATTTGATGGTGTATTGTCTGTGGAATCTCTCCATGCCCTAACCCATACACCTTTTCTGAATTGTTTGTTGGGTGGTTTTTTACAGGATTTAGCAGTTTTCCTGGCAAAATATGCAGTGACAGAGTTGGGGGAAAACAGTCAGAATGGGAGATGAAATTCCACAGTATTTCACCAAAGGAAGGAGATAAAACACAAAATCACCATCACTTGCTTCCTTAGCTTACCCCAGATATTCTCATTTAACACCTCAGTTCCTGGAGTCAAGAGCCAGATATCAGAGCTGCAAAGAAAAGCCTGGCTGCACACAAAACTAAGAGGCTAAAGAAAGATCCTAACAGAAAAAATATATATTAAAACAGTATGACATTTAATAATTTGTCAGAACGTGACTCTTAACCGCAGGGATTATCTTTGAACAGCAGAATCTGTCAGAGCCGGGAAAGGAGCCGCTTCCTTCTGAAGGCGCTGAGAGATGGGCTCGTTTTCCCTCGGGCGACTCCCACACGTACCGCAGGCCGGGGGCTGTCCGGGGCCCCATGTGCCCGGGATCTGTCTCCCCTGCGTGTCCGCACACCAGCACTGTCCCGCGCCGGAGCACTGCAGGGCCGCGTAGCCGCCGCCCGCGGCGCAGGCCGGCGCGTAGGGCTGCCGGAAGCGCAGGGCTGCGGAGCGCTCGGCCTCGCACCTCGAGGGGCCTGCGGGGAGAAGGAACGGGTTAGGCGGGGGAAGGTTCGCGTTTCACAGCCACCTCTGTTCGAGCCCATTGTCTGTCTCCTTGGGAGTAGGGGAAAGGGGAAAAAAAAAAAAAAAGGGAAAAAAAAAAAAATCCTGATCGTTTTCAGTGCCAGAGCAAAATGAGAATTCCCCATCCTCTTTTTTCCCCACAAAGAATTTGCCCCACGATTTTCTAGTGTAGGTCTAATTTCTGAAAACTAAACAGAAGATAAAACTTCGACACATTTTTTTCAGCCACAGTTGCAAGCAGGCAGAGCAGGAATATTTCTCCCAGGGAACCATGCTGGAGGCTGGGGGAGCTCTAGCACTTAGTGCAAAAGCAAAGTTGGTGATCAGGGACAGATGTACAGCTTGGGAGACTGATTTGAAGGCAAACATCAATGTTTCTGAAGAGAATCAGGTATCGCTCCTGCCAACAGATCTGCACCTGACTGTGGAGATTTGGGCTGAGAACACCCTATTTCTCCATTTCCCTCTGCCAGGATCTGAAGACCCTATTCCTCTCAAACTGGCCTTAAAGGCAAGAGAGGACAACAATGCAGCAAGTAAATTTTTCGAGGTATGATCTCTCCAATACAGGACTTTACCCTCTGAGGAGAAATTTTGCTTGCTTATATTAACCTGCAATCCTACAACCTAAACACTTGTCACCTTCAAGAACTTTCCAGCTACACCCAGCTACCCGAGTGAGGCAGCGAGAGCACAGTGTGCCAGAGCAACCTGTTCATCCAGGGGACTCTGACAGCTTTCCTCATCTGAGTGCCTCCGGGTGACAGAGCTGCGTAAGCCACCAGAGCAACCCCTCGGTGGCTGATGGACGAGGTCACATCTCCATCTTGTGGCTGGAACACCTTCCTCTGCACCGACAGGCGCTGCAGCCCCAGCTACTGCCACAGCTCAGCCAAAACCACTGTGCAGCACAGAGGGAAGGTGCCTTCAAGACTCCCCTGAAGAATCACCTTGTCCCAAAGCCAGAAAAACTGTGTGACTATATGGCCAGAGGGCTGACATCAGTATCTACTTAATATTTCTGGTGATGCAACTCCATAGCAAGAGTCAGAAAGCAATGCCAGAGGAGTTTGGGACTTTGGCTGGGAGGATGAAGTATCACCCAGGAGATTCAAACTCTCCTCAGCCAAGGCAGTTTGCTTTGGGCTCTGGTCTAGGAGAGAGGAGGTACCTGACCTCCTGTCCTGCAGAGTGCATTACCTGTAGGTGGAGAAACCCCCTCCCCACATGCCTGCCCTGACCAGGGAAGGAATGGGCCCACGGGTGGATCCAAAAGTTCAAACTCTACAAACTCTCTTGTGGCCTACTGGGAATGGAGGTGTTGGGGTCAGTGTAAAATCCTTCCTGTTTCTGAGTGTACCAACATAAACTAGGGAGCATTTTCTTGTTCTTTTAATTTAATAAATCCATCTCCATAATCCCAGGGTTAATGGGATTTCAGACAATGTGATCAGCAGGCACGTTGGAAAGCACTGATCAGAGGACAGGTACAATCTGCTGGTAAAGAATGTACAGTGCAGAGGATAAAAGCCAGCTGCAATTGAGGGACCTTGATTCTGGCATTAAAACTGTGCTATTTTATGTTTTTAGAGCAAAAAACCCTCCAAGAACAACTCTCCCCAACAGCAGCTGTCACATAAAAGCTCCAGATCTGCCCCCTGATTTACAAGGCATCTCCTGGGTTCTACTTACACCTGAACTTGCCAGAGGTAGCCAGCTGGATGCCCAGGAATCGCCTCTGCAGGATCCGATGGATGCTGCTCTCCGTGAATGTGCGGGCAGGCTCTGGCGCGGAGAAAACCGTGTCGTAAACTTCATCAAGCAGCAGTTCCAAGCCTGGGAAAGAAACACGTTTAGTACAGGGCCTGCTTTTAAGACAGAAGTCACCCTTATACCAGAGGAGCAAAGCTGGGAGACTCTCATGAAAAATAAATCCAGTCCTCTAAAAAAATCAAATGTGAAGTTATTCTGCATAGCCCTAATGCACCACATCCTGCACCCAGTGCTGGGTGCCCAGGCACTACCTTTATGCCTTGACCTCTGCCAAAACAAGCAGGAGAAACATCCTATAACTGACTATAGGCTGTGGTTTTGTTAGGTTCAGCCTGCAGTACAGAAATTGATGGAATTTTGGAAACAGTTGTTACCAAAACCAACTACAAGTCATTTTGGTTGCATACTAAAACCCAAGACATTCAGTAGTTTCTCTGAGTGCACAGATTTTTTAAGAACTTTTTTTTTTTTTTTTTTTTTTTTTTTTTTTTTTTTTTTTTCCCCCCTGGGAATTAAATGTTGAAATTCTTGACTATTATTTAAATTTCAAGCTATTGTGCTTTTTATTCTTCCCCTTTTTAAAAAAATAGAAATTAAAACCACAGTATCTAAGGAAGTTCTCGAAATTCTCAACCTCGTCATTCTTTCTTGCTGAAAAAATAACATTCTTTCTTCTAAAGCATCCCATCAGCTATTAAAATCCCTAAATCCTGAGATGAGAGAAGATGATGTCCCTGCCCATTGTAGAGAGGTTGGAGTAGATGTTCTTTAAAGGTCGTTTCCAACCCAAACAATTCCATGATTCTACCTAAGCAAGAAGAGTTTATTCTTCAGGCCCTTTATATTCACCTGGATTTGCTAGTAGGACATATCAAATATGACACAGCTTTCTAGTGTGGGCAGAAAGAGGACATTCAGAAATCCTATTCCACATCCCAAAGAGGACAGGATTAGCTCCAGGCACCAAGTCCACTCGTTGCTGACTGAGGCTCTGCTCAGGGTGGGATGTCATTAGTGAGCTCCAGCCCTTCCCAGGGGCATTACACTGGTCACATTGGTCTTACCCCGTGTAAGATTGACATTGCATTTCCAAATGAATCTGAAGATTGACAGTTGTTATTTGTCCTTTCCCTTGGGAATACAGCAGCACCCAGATTAAAGGATGGGATGCTGGAGGGCACTTACCTGTGTCTGCTAACTCCCTCCCCAGGCTGTCCACACAGTAACAGTATGCAGAGATCTCTGGGAACATTTCCCTCACCGAGCTGAATTTTTGGAAAGCCCTTGGGAGCCTGCAAGAAAAAGTAGCGTGCTGTGAAGAGCCCAGGGAGGCCCATGGACCACAACAAAGTGTCAGCTGTTTCCTTCCTGATTCTGTAGGAGAAGGATGTCTGCAGAGCACAAGGCCAGTACAAAACACTTTGGTTTCCTTTTGGCAACCAGGCTCTGACATGATCCAGCTTGCTGTTTCAGCAGGATAGCTGAAACAAATGGGATAATCTCCCTTCAAACAGATTTCTGAGCCTTCCTAAGCATGTACCCTGCATCTTACTCACTTTCAATTCTATTCTTATCTTCAGAAGGCTGTCAAAAAGTGTAAAATACATGGGCATTGGCTTAATGTTATTACAACACCCATTCATTAGCTTCTTCCACAGATCTGCATGAGATGGCGGAATGCCTAAGAAAACAGGTTGCTTCCCCTTCTTTACATGCCACGTATGATTTCTGCACTGAATTAAGTACAAAAGCTGATAAAAACCTTGCTAATATCCTTCATTTTCAAGGCATGGCTCAACATATTAAGGAGAAGGAGAAAGGGATTTTAACGTGCAACAAGACTGACTTTGGCTTCTGAAAGAGATGGTTTCCAATGTAATATTCTAGGAGTGACAACAGCCATATTCCAGCAAAGCAATTATTTAAAACAAAACTTAATAGAGTCCAAATGGGAAAAAACATAATAAATGTGGTCTTAACTGGCAGACATCCTAGGGTTTCTCCAAGCAAAAGATAAGTTTTCCTAGTTTCAAAGTGCCAAGTTCTGAAACAATCATATTATTTTATGGACACGTCCCCTTACCCTGAAATAGTATAAAGGTCTGGTGTCCCAGCTGCACATGGCTGATTGGGAAAAACCTGGCAACAGGGGAATGGAATTTTCTGCTCAACACCTTCAGAGAGTTACACAAATTAGGCTTTTACCAAGGACAGACACTCGGCAATAAGAATATTGGTGGATTAGGCACTGATTAACTGGGGAAAGGCAGTTCACAGCCACCCTGTGAAACTGTGACCAGGTTCAGTTCAGTGCCACACTACAGCAGCCTCAGAAATGCTCTAGAAAATGTAGCCTGAGAACTGCAATGAAATGCTTGTCTGGCTCAGAGCTGGTGCTCAGGCAAGCAGAGCAAGGGGCCTTTGCCACCTCCAAGACTTTGCCAGAATCATAGAACGTTCTGAGTTGGAAGGAACTTTAAAGACTATTTAGTTCCAACCCCTCTGCTGCTCCCACTACACCAACTTGCTCAGTGTCCCATCCAGCCTTGGCCTTCAACACTTCTAAGGATGGGGCATCCACATTTTCTGTAGGTAACCTGTGCCAGTGCCTCACCACTTTCACAGGAAAGAATTTCTTCCTAATATCTAAATCTAAACCTACTCTCTTTCAGTCCAAAGCCATTCCCCTTTGTCCTAACACTGTGCATTTGTTAAAAGTCCTTCTCCACCTCTCTTGTAGCCCCCTTTACATATTGGAAGGTGCTATAAGGTCTCCTGAGAGCCTTCTCTTCCCCAGGGTGGACTCTCCCAGCCTGTCTTCATAGGAGGGGTGACTCCTGGGAGCTCCACCAGCTCCTGTCAGGAGAGCAGAAGATGTTACTGCTTCCACAGGACATCAAAGCACAGCCTTGGGAATGCACAAAGCAGCAGCATCTCTGTCAGAGGAAGGGACTGTAACCTCAGGGTTGTCCCAGTGTTACCCAGCAGTGCTTCTGTCTCAAAATTTGTACATCCCTGTGTGGTGCTGCTTTGCTCTGGTACCCTTCCACATCTTCAAATTAAAGGTCCACTGACTCCCTCTACTTTGGATTGTCAAATCCTGCTCCACGGCTGACACTGGCATGCTGAGAGAGATCAAAATGTCACACTTCAGGGCACAGGGGGATTTCTGCCAGCATGAGAACAATACAATTTAATGCATAAACACATAAATAGCATATTCCTATAGTCTCCAATGTGCATATGGACATAAACAGCTTGGGGTATTTTAGGAACTTTCAGCTCCCCTGGATTATCATGCACTGTCCACTGCCCAGTCAGGAATACGATCAATTTTCTGCACTGCTGATGTCCTTGGAGCTCATCACCTCAGCATCTCAGCCTCTATCTGAGTGAAACAGGATTCAATGGAAAAACTCTGCCTCATGTTTTCTTTTGTTCTCTAACATTAAAAAGTCACACACACAATTACACTATTTTATATGGGGCAGATGTGTAGTAACTTCTTGTCATTCTGGTTATTTTTGTTCCAAGTTGAGAGGTAAAGCTAAAAAAATTACAAACAGATATAAATTAGGCTCACACAAACAAGAGGGCAAAACTTTTCTCACCTTATGTGGAAAATCCCGTTCTTACATTTTTTATTTTTTCAGACTCTTTAACCACAAGATGAGTAGCGATAACACAGAATCCCTCATTTTTCAGAGCGAGTCCAAACCAACTGTGACTACATTTAAGTTTTGGATAAATTTATAATGTCTCCATGTGTTTCAACAAGAATGCTCACACTCAGCAATACAGGAAAATAAATAAATGTGAAGTTGTTGGCCTTCAAAATATGAGTCTCAGCTCTTGGCTTCCAGCAAAGACAACTCACTACTGATTGTAGCAAGAAAGTTTAAAAAAAAAAAAATCTTCCTTGGCTTTTGATTTTTTGATAATTCCCATTAATCTGCCACAGGGTGTTCTATATAGCCACCTATCCAGGCTGGACCTGGACACAGTCCATGCAAAAAAAGTAAAAGCAGCCAAGCCCTCCAGGTGAGGCAGGAAATTTGGGCTCATCTTTCTTTTTGGAAGTCCTCTGTTTGGGAAAGTCTTAGCTTTAAACTTCAGAGTTTCCCCATTTGTTTGGGGGAGGTGGTTTAACATACTGGCTTATTCTGGAATATCTATGAAGGTCTAGGGAAATGACTTGGAAAGAGAGTTACGATGAAATGTCTAAATTTCAAAAATCAGTCTGTGGAACCAAAGAAGGCTTCTCCACTGGTTCCATATGAACATAAAATATGGCTTAAAATTCCTATTTAGCTACAGTCCTTTGCTGTGAAACTCATCCCTTCAACTCTGCATTCTGCCCTTGTTTGGGGAAGGAATAATGACATTTCAGGCAGGAGTAGTGTGAAAATAAATATGTTAATGACCTGAA
This sequence comes from Hirundo rustica, assembly GCF_015227805.2. NCBI lineage: Eukaryota > Metazoa > Chordata > Aves > Passeriformes > Hirundinidae > Hirundo > Hirundo rustica. Next base: position 7,585,883 of record NC_053450.1, read on the forward strand.
ATACTGAGATATGATGGCAATAGGTTAAGCCGATACCATAATTAGAAGGTAGACAGCTGGGACAGAAATGATCCTGCTGTGATTAATTACATGACATGGACAGAAAATAAATCCAATTCCGCAGGTCTTTGCAGGCAAATCTCCCAGTGGGAGGAAAAAAAAGTCAATTTAAAGCATTGATTTCTCCACTATAATTGCTTTCTTAGCATTTCAACACTCCATAGACCAACAAACAAAAGAGCTGGATTATTTTGCTTTCACCAAAATTACCTCTCCTGAAACTCTGACAAATTTGCACTGTGCATTCAGAGCTGTCTTTCAGTTTTACTTAAATTAAAAAACAAGAAACCCCTCCAAAGAGCAAAACTGACATTTACAATAAAACCTCTTTGCTGCTACAGAGCCGAGTCACAATGAGATGTTGTTTAGTGCACTGCCCTCCACCAGGGAAACTGGTGCTGACTGAGGTGCCAAGTCAGGGACACTTCACGAGACACTGAAAGGTTTCCCTGGAGAGTCTGAACAATTGTGCCAAAACAAATTCCTCTCCCATCAGTTCCCTTTGCCCAGTCTCCAATAACAGCATTAATTCCCAGCTCCTCCACAAGACAACAGCTTCCTGCCTCCACACACAAGGATGTGATCCGGTGTTCTGAAGCATTCCCCAACCCTCTGCAGCCACCTAAAGCCAGCTGTGCACCACAACAGCTGTTTATAACTCGCTGTTTCACCCATGTGAGCAACCCTGGCACTGCCTAATATTTAGGCAGGTAAGAGGTTCTCACCATCAGATGGAACTTCATCTTTGCATGTTATCACTTGTCTATCCGCTTTCATCTCCTATATGGAATTGGCTTTCCTACCTCATATATACATCCAAATTCCTCTATTCCTTCTGCATTTATCTCATTTGCTGTTGTCTGTCTGTCTCAAAAGCAGCCCTGGCTACTTTCCCAACTACAGATCACAATGTGGTATCCAGTGTTGTGTGAGGACACACCAATTAGACTGCAGGGATGGAATATTTTCTCTTTTTTTTCCTTTCTTTTTTTTTTTTTTTTTTTTTTTAATAATCCATTTTAATTCAGAAGAAAAATGTTTTTTCACTTGGTCCACTCTTTAACTGAATATATCATAATGTGCAGTTACAGAAGAAGGGCTCCATGTAGCAAAAATTACAAAAAATCAATCAGACCTTGAAGGGGTGTGCAGGATTCCCTTCCTGATTCAGAAGCCTGAGCTCTTACCTGTTGTAACTATGAACAAGATCAAAAACACTCATGTCTGTTGTGTTGACAAACTTGCACTGCACAGGTAGAAACTCTCCATCTGCTGAGCACTGTGGTGGGCTCTTCTCCCCAAACCCATGCAGGATGCGACGATCTCGGATCTCACAGTTCCCTGGACCTGACGAGGGAAAGAGGTAATGTTTATTTGTCTCATAGCTTACCACAAACTGCTGAATGGCCACCCTGTTGTTTAAATGGGAATTACATTCATTACATTGAGCAGGGACACTGAGGTGCATCCTTTTGTTTTTATGAACTCAATGATCTCATCAGTCCCTATTCACACCAAGCCTTTCAAACCTACAAACCCCATCATTTTGTTGAATATTACTTACATTGTGCTGGCTTTCCTCTTTGTCTGGTGCCATAAATCTCCATTCCTTCAGGATCTACACACCAGCACTGCCCCAGCTCCATGTCACACTGCACCTGGTCAAAAGCTCCTGAATCCAGGCACTGAGGGATGTAGGAGATGCTGCTGCTGTTGATGTATCGGCTCACCAAGATCCTCTGCCTTTGCAGCTGGCAAAAGGACAAGCCTGAAATACCAGAGAGGGGCACTGTTAGAGGAAGGTTCTTGTTGGCCACTGAATCATTTATTGAGGCAACATCTCAGAATTACAACTTCTAAGTGTGCCACCCGCATGGCATAAGGACATTGATAGACTTGAGGTTATGAAAATTTGTATAGAGAAGCCCCACCACAGATGGGGTTGAAGCTCTCTAACGCAAAAGCCATTATATTAAATCAAATTTTCATTCACAATTTGTCATACAGAGAACTTCGTAAATACAGACATCCGGGGATATCAGGTTTCCATGACAAGCCTTGAAGAAACTCCAGAACTTCCACTAGAAAGACAGAGCAAATTACCACAAACTAGAGTCTATTGAGGTCTGGGCTAGCCTTTTCTTAATTTCAGCAGTTCAAATGCAGATTTAAATGGTTCTTTACTCAATCTGAGCAAAAATAGAAACTTTTTACTCACAAGATACGGGATATCCATTCTGTTTGCTGCCAGGAACCTCAACACCATTCTCATCTACACACCAACAGGAAAGACCGTTCCTACTGCATTGGACTGTCCTGAAGATGATCACAAGTAACATTTTATTTTGTGTGTGTAGAGTCCTCAGTCAGTATCAGACATAAAAAGAACCATACAGCAAACTAAATCACATCAAATACTTTAAAATCACAAATAATGGAACTTTCAAAAGCTGCATTTCTGGCAACTCTGATCAGTGGGAACCCTTAACTCTAGTAATTCTCTTAACTCTTCAGGAATGGCAGATATGTGAATTGAAGTAATTGAGGAAGCAAGCAGGTTGGACAGAACCCAAATTCTCATTATCTGAGATTCAGCATACACTTTGAGACAGTTTCTAAGTCAAATCTAGAATGGTCACATCTGCCACCAGTGGCAAGAACAAGATAATAATAGAGAAATTACAATCTGTACTCAGTCTCAGCTTTGACTTGTCAGCTTCTTGCACCTTCAGGCAACATGCTGCTCCCTAAATCACTGTTCTCTGGGTGCTTTTTCTTCACTGCCTTTAGAAGGAAACCTGACTGTGCCACTAATGAGGGTGGATAAGTTCTCAGTTGCTTGGCTGAGTTGTGCCAGCTGGCACACACATTCACCCATGAGCACATGTAGGAAGACAGCAAACTGCAGCACACTGCAAACTGCACCAAGTATTTGACATGCAAAAATGCTGCCAAGATTAGCCTGTTAATCTTAGATTGACCTCTTAAACCAGAGATTACTTCCAATAACAAGGAATTCATTTGGTAGGGGTTGGATCTGCAATGTGGCTCAGTGGAGTCCCTTCAAGTCTTCTAGACCCCTCATCCTCCAGTCCACTGATACCATGGCTCTTCAAGACAGGCTAAAACTTTCATTAGCAATGAAAGGTTGCATCATATGGCAGCACATTAATAGCAGGGATGAATTACCTGAACTGGCCATCCTCTGAGCACTGAGGAACGTAGGCTTCTCCTGCTGAAAAAGCCTCTTCCCTCTGAAGTTCACATGGACGCAACGGTTGGGATTCGGTCTGATACTCTGAAAATAGCAAGAAGATAAACACCTGAAGGTAGTCTCACCACAAACCCTGTTAGTGCCAGTGCTGCAGAGGAACAGTCCAGGTTCAGGGGTCGTCCCTGGCTGTTTTGCCATCACTCCCTGTGTGCATTTCCATGTGGCACAGCACAGGGATGTACTGAACAAACCCACTGCTCTGCCAGCTGCAGGATGAGCACATGGTGGAGATGATCATGAACCCCTTTCCCAGGCCTGTGTTTTTGTCAGTCTCAGCTCCGTTCTGTACTGCCACGGTTATAGTTTTCTGGTACTTGGGGTTTTTTACTTAGTTGTGCCTATGACCACAAAAGAGCCCTTTGCATAACCACACACACACACACACACACACACACACACACACAAACACACACACACCCCTATTAAATTTTCTGAGTAATTATCTTTTATTGAAGCTAAGTCACTCACTATTTCACCAAAAGGAGCGGTATTTCTTCTTAATCTCATTAAAGATTTAAAATTAATCAATTTCTAGCAGCAGCATCAGACTAATTCATATTAGGAGCACTCTCAATTTTCAGTGGGGCAAATCATCAACTACTGAAGCCACCTAGCAAAATTTTAATGCATTCAAAGTCACATTTGCTGCTGTTTTAAATGTAGAATGTAGAATGATGAAATTCAGTAAGTTCTTTTTTACAGAGCAGATTAGTTGATCTGACACTTCCTCATCCTCAAAATCTGATGAATGTCATGCTCTTAATAGCATGGATTAGTTTATAAAAATAGAGCAAACAAACCCACAGGTACAGCAATTTAGTCCAAATGTTTGCTTAAGCCAGTATTTCGTCTGAGCATGATCACACACTGTAGTGCAAATACATCATAAGTATTCTGAGTGCTTTTCATCCTGAAATAATTTGCAACTCACAGAACTTCTACAGCTGCTTCCTGTGCTTCTAATGCTTCTCAATCACATCTCTTTCTGTGAATTTTTACTGTGTCCCCCTTAAGACCATGTGAAAATTTTCATGAGACTGCAGAATTTCAGGTATTCTCATCTACAGGCAATGTCACATAGTCAAAGCTCCCTATTTTCACCTCAAACATCAGCTGCTCTGGGATGTGTGGAGATCCCTGTGTACAGTGCTAGAGAGGGTCTGCCAAGGCGTCTGAGTTAAATGAATAATTAATTCAGTGATTCAAATCACTGGCTGTGCAGGACTATCAAACTCAGGACAAAGAACTGGAGGCAGCACTCAGACTATCCAGTTTCTTTAGGTACAAGCCTAAATTAGACAATGGCACCTGCAAGTAGATGTGATTGAGGAAATTTACAACCCTGCAGAAGCACCTTTTCTTACCTAGGCTCCTTCTCTAACCTTTGAGAATATATATATATATATATATATATATATATATATATATATATATATTTCCCACCAAAAATCCAGGTGTACAAACTCAGCTAAGCCTGACTACTTAAAGATGCTTATAGTTTAGTATTTAACCAGGACCCCAGCCTTCGTTTGCACAGCACACAACAACCAGCTAAGTTTGCAGCATGCAATTCAAAATCATTATATACTTCATCAGGACAACACATAGAGCAGCACAAAGATCAGTCTCCCCTGGACATAGGCAGAAGAAAAGGACAAGTGTACTTACCAAATATATTTGCTGTTGCTACGCTAATAAAGCAACAGAGGATGCAAAATGGGATGGAGCCCATCTTGCAGTGGGAGAGCCCCATCTCCTGTCTGTGAGGCAGCTCTGTATACCCCACAGAGCCTTTGCTGCCCTTTTGTAGTGCCCATCACAGGGATGGGTTCACTTCTGTGCTGCTAGCTGAGCACAGAATTGGGTGAGTGACGCACACGATGCTTCTGAGCAATCTGCAAGAGGCTCCTTCAGCTGGAACTGCCCTCCTGGCTCCCCTCAGCCAGTTCTCATCCTCGCTCCAGGGAGCACAACTGAGCCAAGTGGCAGCAGGCACAGTGGGTGGCAGGGGGGCTTGGTTATTCCAACAAGTAAATCGAGCATATTGCTGTGACCCTCTGCAGAGCTCTGGCTCTCACCTGCCCCAGGGTGCAGCCAGGCTCTGTGCTCCCCAGTGAAATCTCACATTTTGCATTCCCAGAGAGCTGAGCCTGCTGAAGGACAGACCAGAGTGAGACCTCTGGGCACTGCACATTAGGAGTGAATATAACTCATAATACATTTACCAAGTGAAAAACAGGATGGATGCACCTCACTGGCTAAAGTGAATTGAGGATCAGAGTCAATTACAGTCCATTTTTTGCTTTCACTCCCATTTGCACCATGCTCTTCAACACAGCCAAGTATCTGACAGGCACAGTTTCACTTCCTGGGCTTCATCCTCCAGCTGTAATATCAGTATGACCATGAAACTTCTTAAGTTAAGCTTTTTGGTACTAATTACATGCAAGATCATCAGCATAAAACATGTAAGAATTTCACTTGTTAATTGGCCACCTCTTGTAACTGTGAGTCAGCATTTACTTCGACCAGGAATTATGAGAACTCACCCCCACTTGTACAAAGGTGGTTGGATAAATAAGCCTCAAATAATTACTTAAACAATAACAGCCCATGTTTGAAGCCAGATTTAACTTGATTTCAAGAAAAAGTGAGAGCAGCACTCTTTGTGATTCATGGGCACTAGACAGCCTAGAAACAGTTCTGCTGGTACTCTCCCACAGACTAAGATCATGACAGCAGTGATCCAAGCATCCTTTTGTGCTGGCTGTAGACCACTGCCATGCCACGGTGTTTGATGGATATGGTAAATATGATCTCCAAGAGCAGCACAAGCTTGTGTTAGCATGACTAGGCTTTTAAAAATGAGTGGGACCGCATCTGGAATTTACTTTCAAGCAACCTATTCTGGACTTGAGCAATGTCAACAATCTACAGAAAGATCAAGCTGGGAAAAAACGAAGAACACATCCAGTATAGATGACAGACCAAAAAAAGCAACCTTTAGAGGCATAAAGATGACAGATCTTGTTACAGCCCTGATCAAGCAGGCACAGAAAGAAGCTGAATTTCTGGATTAGCATAGCATATGTAGGGAAACATCCATGCAGAGCGAAAGAATCCAACTCAATTTAGCACCAGCATGGCTAAATCATTAATCATTAAAGAAGAAAAATTTGACCACAACATGTATTTCTGACCAAAGGGTGCTCCAAGAGCCTCAGGTTTGTGTCTGAGCCCTGCACAGTGGGGCAGACAGGAGAGAACTAGAGAGAACCCAGCCCAGTGCCACAGACAGGCTCTGCAGGGGCAACTGCCTCAGTGTTTGCAGGGTACTGTGATGTCTCCAGGCCAGTGAAACCTCTCCAGAGTGTGTTGGGGGTCTGTGTGTGATACTGATTTAGTCCAATTTTCTGAAGTTATTAGAAAAGAGTCATTCAGGTTCCCTGCACACCAAAGGGGACAGGAGCTTATTAAGGTTGCTACTCACTTTCCTTCTTTAATCTTTGCTATAAAAGGCTGATAATGGAGTAAGGCTGACAGGAAAGCTCGAAGTATCAAAGGGCTATTATTATCAGAAAGAAGCACAAACTCACAATATCTACATATTGCTGATTCCCAAGATGATGTTTATTTCCTTCTGAAACACCCAAAAAACAATGTATGAACTACTCAAGTTGGGAAGAACGGCCAAGTCTTAAAAGTCTCTTAAAAAACTAAGTGAGAAAAGGAATTTTGGCAATTGGCATCACTCAAACCACTTCTAGATGTGCGTCAAACCAAGGTGGGCATCTTGGTACATGCACGTTCAAGGGGATGCAAGAGCCCGTGGATTAAAAAGGAAAAAATGTTGTTTACAAAGCAATGTGTGGAATTCACATTCAACAGAGAAAAAGAGGCACTTGTCTATCTATGGCTGGTCAAATACAAAGTAAGAAAAGTCTTGCATAACCGTCAGTGAAGGGACAATGGTATTGACCTCTAATTTTTGCACCTGAGAAAAGACAGAGTAACATCTTAAATTAGCTCACCAATGAAAAGCAGAAAAGGAGTAAGTGAAAAAGGTCCCTGTGGCAAATAGAGCCTTTAAACTATCATGTCTCCAAAAACACTGCTCTAGTGCTGGAAATTAGTTGTTTTGTTGTACCTAGTAGCAAAAGCTACTCAAGCTATACTACAAACTACAACTGTTGTGGAAAAGGTAAAGGTTAGTGGGATGAGAAATCACAAACCTCAAAGAAGGAGAAGACATTTATTCCTTGTTCCAGTTTTGCATACACTTTCTTAGCAGAAGAGACAGTTTGTGCAACTGCAATTTTACATATGGAAAGGCCCAGGGAAAAAATGATTCCTGTATATAAATACACAAACATCTGCATCCACAGAAAAATTACTCTTACCCCAATAAAATTCGAGCCTGAGAAGTCAACCTTAGTTTAAAAAAAAGAACTGGAGGGAGCTTCCCAAATGAGGCAGAAAATCAGAAGCAAAAATTTTAAGAATCAAAAACATTGTGGAATTCTGCTTACATCAATCAGTTCATTAATTTCAAACAATAAGTTGTTTTTCTGTGTTAAATAAAGCACCAGTGTTGGACAATCCTCTCACACATTTTAAGAAAGCTACATAAAAAATGTTAACGTCATTTGTTACATTTACAGATAGAGAACTAAGGTTTACATTCAGCACAATTATTTCCAAGACCTTATGAAGCACTTATCTCTATCATCTCTGATTAAGACCTCATGTGATGCAAAATTAAAAGACAACAAGATGACAGCCCTAGATAATACACTTTTTGGTGTATTCCCTTTATACATGACATGTTCTTCAAATTGGAAGTATGATGGGGACGTTTCAGTCATTTCCATGCTAAACTTGGCTAGATCAGAAAAGTGAGTACAGGACTTGTCAAATTTTAGATTATAACTTAGCATTTGGCAAAGTGCCTTTGGTGACAGAAGAACCTAAAGAAGCCCATGTAAGAATATTTGAATTTGCATTTGTCCCTGCAGGAACTGACCATTTCTAGGACAAATTTATTTTATTTTATTTTATTTTATTTTTTCATACTTATTGATTGAAAATAACAGAGTTTTCATCTATCCGATAGTACTACAGTGATTACAGGAAGAAAAGTAGGTAATTTACTCTCACAACAGCTGGGATGCAGATTGGATTGAAACCCCAAGAAGGAGCCAGGTCTGCAACCACAGTGACATACAGGATTGGCAACTTGAATCAATTCAATATTTGACAAAAAAAAAAAGCTGAGACAGTGAGAAAAGTCACCACGAGTCACACAAGGACAGCAACAGGGTGACAAACTCTTGGTATTGGTGGGACAAAACCGCTTTGGGTCTTTTCAATAGTGCAATATTTAACCTTCTCTGAAGTAAAGGCAACAGTGTAGGGCCAGTAGAGTCAGAAGGGAAGTTCAAGGACAAACACAGGTCCTGCCATACAACAAAGCTGTGAATTCTGTAAGCCACCAATGAAAAAGATGGATTAAACTTGAGGAGTCTATCTCTGTCAAGTGACTGATAAAACTAATGGACCTAAAAATTTTGGTAAAGGAACCCTCAGTTTGCCAGAATTGAAAGACACATTCAGGAAAAAAGCCAACTTGCACAGACATTTCATAGTATGTTTGTACAGACCTGACATCCTCTTTCTACTGCAGACAAGACTCTAGGCTGGCCAGACAGTTGGTCTGACTCAGGAAACCTCTTCTTCAGAAAGTCTGCTAATTAAAAAAAGTGTTTCAGTGTGTTGCTCCAAGATCTGAATCTGGTCTTGTATCTTGAGAACCTGTTTTGAGACTGTACCTTCAACAATGACTAAAATGTTTCAGAATGGAGTTTTAATTTCATTACATTTATTATCATATCTACTTTTTCTGAGAATGAAAACATTTTTCTATGTCAGTAACTTATTGAGATTCTGTCCAGTTTTGTTCATCTGCCACTTATCATTTGTGTCCTGTCCACAGGATGTCTAAGAGAACTTCTTTAGCATTGCTGACTTAATTGTTTTCTACCACAGTACTGTCTTGAACAACTTGTGGATGATATTAAATCAAATTACTAAAAACAAAGTTACTTTGTAGTGACATTGTACAAGGGCACATGTCTGCCCACAAGAAGAGATGCCATTACTGTGAACATGTTGTTGAAAGACATTGACTGTAAAGAATAAAGTGCATTGCAAAACTCAAACCCTGAAATTGTTAAAACACCGAAATAGCTCAGGAACAGAAATATCTTCTAATTACTTTGCTACATGCATTAAGTAATTCAGTACTGCAAATAATTTACTGATTGTATCATTTGCCTACAGGCTAAAATACAAATGAATATTCCCTCAAGCCCTGCAGTATATAAAAGTGAGTATCCATGACTGCACACAACCTAAGAACTACAGGCTAAACATGCAGCTGAAGATTCCCTAATGCTTTAAAACATATGCAAACACTCACTAGCTCACCAGAAGAAAAGTCCATGGAAAGGGAGCCCAGGCACATAACAATCTCAACAGACCTTTATTGTGAGTATTAGAATGCAGTCAACATTATTGCTATTAAAAAAACAAATCACAGAAGGAAGTATTTTGCTTCTCTCATAGAAGATTTAATCATAGTGCAGTGCTGCCTCTCTCAGAATGTTTAGTGACAATACACTGACACACGTGGCTACAGCTGAACACAGGAGGCTTGGCGGCCAGTTTTCAGGAAAGGAAGACAGCTGTTTGAAGCAAACAGCAATTGAACTAGCTTTAGTTATCCAGCCCACAGAATAAAGGAAGGGAACTTCTGTCCTGAATGACTTTCCATGCTAGTTCATTTTCTCCATGTGGTCTCCAATTATTCATTTGGGTTGTTCAGGCTGGTGCAGAATGGCTGCCAAATGCACAATCTGCACTCGGTGCAGTGTATTTTCACCATTGTTACATGCTCTGTATTTATTTTCCATACACAAACAGATATACACATAGTGTATAATATTTATTGCTAAAGACAGACCCCCACACCCAGTGCCCAGGACATAACAAAGTATAAGAGAAACCATTACTGAAGCATTTCAAACAGCCTCTGCAAAATCCTCACCTAAAGCCATATGCAATCAGTACAACAGAAAAAAATCGTGAGCTAATAAATTGTGAGAATAGCAATGGGCATTTCAAAAGTGATTAAGCCTCTGATTTTAATAAGCACTTCAGAATTAAGGTGCATATACTGAAACATTTTTAAGCAGTAGAGCAAAAACCTATAATTCCAGTGTTCTAAACAATCCTGCTTGCAAATGAATGGCATCATTGCACACACGCCCTTTCACATCAGCACCTCCACAGAGCTACTAATGGGGCATGGCAGCTGGGACAGACTGACTGCTCTTGTGGCTGTGAACCCCTGCCCGCAGAGTCCTGCCCATCCTCCACTTGTTGATTTTTACACCAAGCTCCAGTTCAGTTCAGGATCTGTTTTGTGCCTTTTAAAGTTCCAGTGAAGAAAAATGGTTATAGCTTCCCTTCAAATACAAAGGAAAAATAGTGTGGTTTACAATATCAGACACTTTTATAATTTTACTGTAATGTTTGAATGACTCCTTTGCATCCCAACCCTGAGTTCGGTAAGAAGTGCTGGAGCCCAACAGTGCCAGAGGGGTTTTGCTGTAATATTAATTCAAGTCTGGTTAGGTTAGAAGCCAGAGGGGAGTAGAGGAAGATCACCAATTGCACAAGACAGAAGAGGCTTGCTTAAGAAAGGTATCAAAAACACCTGGAGATTTTGATTATGGTGCACACACTCCAACTTGTACACAAGTCCCAGGACGCTCTGGAGGCTGTGGACAGAAGAGCCAAAGAGGCCTTTGCCCATGACTGCTTCCCACAGCAGTCAGGAAGAACTGGGCATGAGAACAGAGGAGTGGCACCCTCCAGGCACCTCAGAAGCCAGAGTGCAGAAAGCTGAAGAACAAAAAGAGGAACAGATGCAAGCTGTAGAATGAACAGATGAGCACATGTAGAAGCTCAGAGACAAAATTAAGAGACAGGGGCTGTCACCCATACAAGATAACTGTACCCATGGACAAACAGGTTCAACTCTTTGCCAATCAGCAAATACAGGAAATCTATCAGAAAATTGCAACCCATCTTCTTTGTCTATTTGAATGAAAGTGACAGGCTTCTACCACTGTAAACCACTCCACAACTGAACAAAGATCTTTGCATCTAAGGCCAGAATATCAAAAATATGGGCACTATTCAACCTACAGTTATCCAAGAGAAAGGTTAACAGGAAGCACTTTCCAACCCATTCCCTGTAATATGACCTGAAGCGTGTCCATTTTGTAGCCAGAACATGGCAGCCCCATCACGTCATACCAGACCACAGCACCAACATGGGGTTTTCATTTGACTGCAGTACTGCTGGCCTGCCATCACTGCAACTGAAAGACTTCAGAATTCCTGTTGTAGATGCCTTCAGTATGGTTACAAGTAGGAACAGGCTTTGAAATGCAATCACCCTGATACCTCTATTAAAAACAAACGAACAAACCCCTAACTAAACCTCAGACAAAAAGCTAGGTATTCAAAGGCTCCAAAAGTTTGCCATTTAGCTCTGTGAAACCACAAGAGGCTTCTGTAAAATGACATTTCCCTTTTTTTGTTACTATTTAGAACGCTTATTCAGTGAAAGAAGGCTGGAAATTTAAACATTTTGCCTTTCTATGCACACAGATCAAACAGTCCTTACATTGCCATATACTATTTTTTCCTCAGAGAGGGCCCATCCCCTCCATCAAACAATGCAGTCACAATTCACACCCCAATAAGTGATGTTGCAGATAGACTCAGTGTACATCCCTGGCTTATTTAGAGAGGAAGCAGGAAGACAGAAGGAGAATTATGCCTACAGGAATAAGATTCTCTTGATAAGGCCAACTAGGAAGAAATTCTGGTAAGAGCCAGATCACACTGGGGTTGACTAGCGCACGAGCAAAGCAATCAACTGTAGGTTACATTCTGTGCAAAACACTTAGTATTTTTATGGCACTTGACTTGTGTTTAAAAGAAAAATCTCAAAAGCATCTCAAATCTTTGAGTACTTGAGAAACTGGGGTCAGAAACTAATGTCCACATGTTTACAGACCAGCACCATGACTTGAGAAAGCAATCTCAGACAAGTTTGTGAAACATTTGAGCAGTACACGATGTATCATACATAGTATGGTCCGCATGGACACAGAGATTGTATTTCTTAGAAGATATGAATGCTTGCAGGAATTTTCATAATACATGACTACACAATGAACATAAAAAAAAAAATACTGAACAGATTGTTTTTGTAAGCACAGTCCATCCTGAATACGGCAGGATCTTGAGGGGTAAAATTACATATTTGTGTAAATTAAGAGGCCATTACATATACACAGAAGACACATTAAAGCTGCAAGGGCAACTTCAACTCCGACCTTAGGATTTCCTTTTCAGGATACCATTCCTCCATCTCTGTAGTAAGAATAAAACCTCTGCCTTCCCACCTGAACTTTCCAAGTCCACCTTCACCTTCAGTAACATTTACAATTATATTACATCACACACATGCACACACATTGCATAATATTGCTACAGTGTATGCTGTATAAATTCTGTAAATACACTCCACTTTGTTTCAAAGTAATTAATTTGATTTACATTTCTCTTATATAGTACACACAGTACCACATTCGAGGATATGCAGCAAGTGAATAGTCTATAAAAATGTCTCACATATCCAAAAGCAAGTAGGTCACTCAGCTATTCATGTTTGAAGCAGTTATTTAGGCATCAACTATAGAACACAGAATATTTATTAACAGTTGCTATCAAATTCGACAACTCCACAGCTCTAACATTCTTTCTGCATTATGGAGTTGCTAGCCATTTCATAATTCCATGTTATTGCGCAGCTCTGTGATGTCTCCTACAAGCTTGATGTGGGAAGACTTTTTAAATCGCAACCACTCTGTAACAGGGGTTTACATTTTGCTTTGGCCATCAGGAGTGATAACTCACTTCAGGTACGACAGACAGAGAGGAAAGGTCAGGGTAGGTTTACTTTAGCAATGAACCAGCCACGCTGCTTTCTTTCTCAATAATGGTTTTATCATGAAAGTTCAATGCACTGGTTGCAAGGTCTTTCCCAGATAATCCATCTTTGGCACATTTTTTTCAGTTGTATGCATCCTTAAAAGGCATTCCAAGATTTTTTGATGATCTGTACATAATAACAATCACTTATTTTTTACATTTGTATGTAGATCAGGAAGAAAAGTGGAAAATGTAGAGTATGCAGAATAGTTTTAATAAACAGTTTTACATACAGTACCTTACATATAGAACAGTGTGTTTGCAAATTTAAATAATTTTTGAATGTACAGTGGCTTGTACTCTTATCAAAAGGTAAATTCAAGTTTCCTGTCTATCGGCTCTAAAATGCTTTTATACAGATAACTAGAACAGATAAACAGATATGAGGCATAAAATGTTCAAGTATCTTAATGTCCTCTGTTAAATAGCCTCCTTTTAACAGTCATATTTTACAAATTTCAAAACCTGTACATACATTATTTTCAATTTTAGAAACTGCTTGTTAAAAGGTATTATGAACCACCAGTTCTTGTAGTCTATGGTAATAAAAGTAGACATGTGTAGTTAGAAATGTGTATGGTATGTATATATGTACGTGTAGCTACACACATATACATACACACACTGACACCGACGTAGCACGGGGTACAGCGGCAACTTATCAGCACAGGAAAAGTCCTGGGCTCAAAATCCAGCATGAGCTAACAGAGCAAGTAGGTTGCCTTTGGTTTCATGACATTTCATTCACTGAAGCTGAAAAATTTTATACTAACAACTTTAATAAGGTATCTTCTGATTTTTCCTCTAATGGTTTAGAATTTCCTCAGCCACAGACAGTTGTGCTGCTCTTGTCATTCCTCATCCCCACTGAGGACAGTGAAGTTTTCACAAGGCCAACATGAGAAAAGAGCTATCCAGGACAAAAATTGTACCTTGATTCCTGAACACTGCTATAGAACATAAAAAAATATAACTAGATACAATTTTGGATGGACTGCTGGCACCAAGTAGGACTTTGGAAAAAACCTTTGCCTAAGTCATAATCAAACTCTCATCCCAGTGATTTTAATATTATTTGGCACATCTGACCATTATTTTCCACTTCTGTTTTAAAGGAGCCTAGGGGTGCTGTTCTAGAGGTTTCTATTTAAAAATATATTTTTAAAGGGAGACCATGACAAGTAATTTTTTTCAAAAATCAAAGCTAGTAAATTTGCTTTCCTGAACATTGTTAAGAAATAATCTAAAAACCTTCCTTGTAGAGAAGATACAGCTCTCTCTGTATCTATCTTTCGCTAGCAAGATAAGAGGATTACATTTTTAGTCAGTTGAATTCTGCTAATTTAGAAATGTTTGCCAAGGGTTTCAAAGCAGTGGCATTGCTCTTTGAAGAGTTTTTGTTTGTTGAATTTTCTTGTACCTGGGGATTTACTTGTTTAACATGTTAAAATCCTGAGAAACTGTCATTTCTCAGTATATTATACATAATTTTGAAGCCTGGACATTGAATATTAATATTTTCAGTAAAACAGATTCCTGACTTTAAACTTCCTCTCTTCTTTCTAAAGCTTCAGGCTATTAATGTAATCAGCAAAGAACCAGATAAATGCTCAGCTTTTTGCTGTCTTCCTGTCAGTCTTGTGGCTAATAAGAAAATTCACTGTAAAGAACCTATTTTTACTCCTTTAGTCTTCCTTTTGTCATACAGAGCAAAGTGTTGCTATTTGCTGTACTTTTCCCATGTCGATTAAGAGCTGTTTGATACGTCGCTTGAGCTGAGGCAATCTTGCCAGAGGATCTGGTGGTTCTAGTTCTCCAGTGAAATCAAGCCAGCTTTCTAAAACTACAGAAGGGAAAGGAAGAAGTTGATTAGAGTAAGTCTTTGAGAAACAGTTTCCAATTAAACTTTTCCTTCTTACTTTGTCTTTCATAAAAAGGGAAAATACACTGAGGCTGTGATTTTTATTCAACAGAAGAAATTTTGTTAGGGAAACACCAACTAATTCCGTATTTCTCTTGAACAATCCAATCTTCTGATCTGATTGTTGCTGTAGAATGGTACCTGGGAGTTAAATTTACCCTTGGTTCACAATTTACTGTCTCTACACATAAAAGCAACTTCAGTTCATGGACTACTCTGGCAGTTCTGGAACAGAAAATGCAACCCTTAAACACAAGGTTTGCTTCTGCCACTTTAACAGGCTCCTGTGGACAAGGTCCAGATTACAGAATGGTTTTCCAAACTTCAACAAATGTTTTCAAGGAATTTCTCTGCTTGTAGAAACAGAGAAGGGAAAAGGTCAACCCTGTTGGTTTAGAAACACTGCCTAGGAAAAGTAGGGATACCGGAAGTAAAACTGCAAATAGAGATAAGACAACTTTATTTGTTAAAAGATCAATTAAGGAGTCCTAGGATTAAACTACAAGCTCCCTTAATTACTAGTTTCTGTGACTGGCAAGTCATAGACGCTTATGTGCTACAATATTCTTGTACAATATAATTTCATTCAGGTTTTCTCATGAAGACTGAATTATCTTCATGAAACCACTTGCTTACTAATAATAAAAAAACAAAGTTGAAGACAATTAAAAAAAAAAAAGTTGAAGGCATGATAAATACCTTGTTTTTCCCTAAATATTGTAAATTACTAGAACAATCAGGCAAAATTTGCTCCAGGCATAGAAAAAGCCATCAGCTTTATGATCCATGTCTGAACAAAGACTAGACAAGTTATCAAAGCTTTCTGAAGTCTGTGCCTGAGCTGCTTAATCTACTTTATTTGCATTGAAAACTTGTGGAAGGGAGTGGGGAAATCAAGGGTATAACCTCTGCTTATAATTCTGGGACCCAAATTTGAACAGAATACTTAAAAATCCATCCTCAGTGCCTCACATCACTTTGAACTCATTAGTTATGAGAGATGCTACTACAGGTACATTAACAAGTAATCTGGCAGTGCAGTTACCATCAACTTCTTTTTCAATCAGGTCCATTCTGCTGGTGACTTCATTCTGTACATTCTCTATATGGGTGAGGAGATTTAGCTGCCATTGAAGATGTGTGTCCACTTGTTCTTCTGAGCCTTTTCTTTCATTACAAACAAACACAGTGTTTCCTTCAGCAGAATTCTTCATAGGAGCAACAGAAAGAAAAAAAAAATTGCCATTTAAGATTTTTTTTTTCGTTTTAATTTCTGGTGTTGATTTCAACATTTGAGCCACATGATAAACTCTGCTGGCTAAGAACTGTACTTCTGCATACACAACAAAAAGCTTACTCAGAAAACCACATACCATGACGCATCAGTAGACTATTCCAAACAAAATGCAGATTCCACATAAATAAGCACCTATACCTTCTGCCTTATTTCCCTAGCACTGAAGTTTATCAGCTCAAATACTTTGTTTAATGCAGTAAGACAGACTGTACTTCTGTGCCCTTTTTATATAAAAAGCAACTTAAATCATTAAGTGCTGAACTGCACTGGTGTACTGCCACCAAAAACGTGCAAAATCCTAAAATTTGTTTCCCTGGAGAACTCTCTACAATGCAGAAGTAACTAAGGTATCAACAGTCACTATTTTGCACACATAAACTGGACATCCTATTTCACAGAATCCGAGAATGGGTCAAGGTTGGAAGGAACCACAGTGGATAGCCTGGTCCAACCTCCCTTGCTCAAGCAGGGTCATCCCAGAGAACATGGCACAGGATTGTGTCCAGATGGTTCTGGAGTATCTCCAGTGAGGGGGCGACTCCACACCCTCTCTGGGCAATCTGTTCTGTTTGCTGATTAAGACAAAAATTTCTCTTCCTACCTGCTATGACCCCACCTATCTTCCAAGAACAGGAAGGGGCAGAACTGAACATGTTTGGGGTCAGTTACAGTAACATGTGGAGTTATGCAAACATAGGATCTGAGGAAGATTGATTTCTTTTATATAATTAATACCTTCACAGCATGGCAGAGATAATACATGAGCTCCTAATCTTTCTATATTTGATGTTTTAGCTACTGAATGGAAGTAGATCAGATTTAACAAGTTAAAAATGCTCAGCATCTGCAGTAATTAGCAGGATTAACAGCTTCCATTTTATATCCACTATTACTTCATACCCAATGAAGTTCTTTCACTATTGAAGATTTTATTTTAAGGACTAGAATGCCAGATACATGTGCAGTGTCAGTTGATGTCATGCCAGAGCAAAGAAAGACTTTAATTGTATTAATACACCTCTCTGAAGAGCTCAGAGAGTTAAGGATACAGCTCATGGGTAAGAAATAACAGGAGGTTCAGGCTGGGAAGGCTTGTGGTTTCAGAAGCAAAACAAAGGAAATTAAATATAATTTTAAAGATAATGCATAGCCCAAAAAGGGACTTGATAACAGTTAACCCAAACACTGTTTGTAAGAGAAATGGAAGTATGTAACAGAACTGCAGATTAGGGTCAGACAAAACAGAATGGAAAACCAGAATATTAAAAGGCTCTCAAGAATGCTAGAAAGGAAGATTCGAAGTCCCAACCGAACTTTGACAATGAGAGGAGAAAAGGCACCTTACAGAGAAGTCAGATCATTTAAAAGTGGTCCTTCAATTTCGATTTTAAGCTAAGTGCCAACAGGTTCATGGACAATCCAAGGAGAGCTTTTCCATGTCTATCATGTCTAGGCAGAAGGCCTTATTTTAATATGGAAGGCTGACTACTGGAAAGGTGATTAAGGTGTCCCTAAAGAAAAGAACACTTTTAAACCAAGAAGAGATCTGTTTGGGACAGTGTCTAACAGAGAGCACCTTGCTTTTTAGATACACGCTTGACTCTGTAGGAAATATTAGTTTTGTCTGACTGCTCATGCATATTTTCCTTTCATTCTAAATATCTTTACACTATTTATACTGTTTACAATGATGATTTAAACTACTGTTTGAAGACAAGAGTATTTGACACTGCTGCATGCCTCCCAACTATAAACCTGAATATAGTTGTGCAGTATAGCAAATTTAGCATAGAAACAGGTATTTTTAATCAGAATGAGCCAGAAATTCCCCATTCAGACTATACAGCTTACATGCCACATTTAGAACTAAAATTAAAAAGAAAAAATGTGTCATACTCATTTCTTCCACACCAGAAACTGGACTTCAAACAGGGGCTGAGTTGGATGATTTATCCTCATACAGTTGGTATTGTAGAAAACACAAAGGTTTGAGTCTCTTTGTTTTTTGCTCAGAGAACTGTTCACTAAAACCATATTATAAGTTTCAGACCTTTTCCACCAAATAATGGATTCAAACCATTAACGTAAAAATGAGAAAGATGTTTAAACAGCAAAATATAATTTTGACTAAAAATGTTTCATTAGAAGAAATATGCAATATAGAAGACTGAAAAGCAGTTGCACACAAGGTGAAATTAGTTGGTCAGTAATTCATTACTTGTGGATGGCATTCTAGCTAGCACTGCTATTAAAACAATACTGTACAATAATAAACACAATTAAAAACCCCTTGGTTTAACAAACAACAAAAACCCCCTAACATATGTAGACAACTGAACTGAGAGAAAAAGGGGAACCTGCCCCATTTTCCTCACCTTATTAAAAAAACGCCTAAGTTCATTTCCGAGACTCTACATTTAAAGAATAGGGTTTCCTTTCTCTCAAAACATTAGATTGAGAATAAATTTTTAGCATAGACAATACCTTAAACCATACCTTGTATTTCATACACCAGTTGAAATGAACATACCTCACCTGGAACTATTTCAGTGACCCGAGTTTGCTTGTAGTGATTTCTGCTGACTTATATGACAAATATGTTGACTTACAGCAATAAACATTTTTAAATACCTGCATGCACTTCAGTTTTATCAGACTGACCATACTTTTCCAAATAAAATTTCCCAGATGAAGACTGATACTTACCTGCTCATTCATGCCACCATCTTTAAAAGAATATTGTAAACAGTTTTTATTCTCTGTGTGATATTCCTGATCTTCCTCAAAGCTACTGGTGTCTTCATCATCTGAGCTCATAGGGTCAGTGACTGCTTTGTAGTCATGACTAAAACTCTGTGGTTTTTGGTAACTGTGCTCACTTGTGATATATGTTTCTTCCATCTTCTGGGGTATACTGGGTGGCTCTTTGTGGTTTTGACTATGACACGTCCTTTCAGCTGGATTAACAGCATCCTGCAAAGTCACTAACTTTTTCTCTACCCCACCAGTTCTTTGTTCTTGTTCTTTTCTCATCCCTGAATAAGCCCAGAGATGAAGGTCTGGGTGATGCTTATTTCTGCAATGAAGGGGAGGAAAAAAAGCAAGTTACAGAGAACACCGCTTGGAGCACTGAACTATTAAGCATCCAATTCTCCTAGATCTTAGCTACTGGTAAGCATGATTATCAAACCAGAAGTATTCCTAGGTCATTCGCCAATTTAAGATAAATCTAGAATGTTCCTTTAACACAAAATTTACCAAAAAAATCACCAATAATCCCAACAGACCAGATCTGCTTGGGTGCTGAACACCCAGCTCCTGCACCTACCCTCCTGAAGCTGAGGGTGCTGAACATCTCGCACTTGAGTTATTTAAAATATTACACAAGAAAGAACTTCAGTGTGAGAGAAAAATGCATATGGAATAATGGTAGTCTCTGCTAACTGAATATAGAAAGCTGGAAAATAAACCCTGGTGTGATACTTACTTCAGTATCCCAATCTTCAGCTGCAATCCATGTAGTATTTCAGTTACCCCATATACATCTGCCAGTAGGTGATGTGTTGACACGATCTTTTTGGCATTAAGGTGAGAGTAGTTCTCTTTCAAAAATGATAATCCACACATGTGTCCATTGTTTAGCCAGTCTTTGTCATAGAGGTATTTGGCACTCCACCTCTGTCCTGGGGTAAGCAATAAACAAATTGAGGGCCATCTAAAGCCACAGCAGAATTATATTTACAACTAGAGTGCTATAATTATGTGCTATACTTGCCTAAATATGTCCTAATATCCATGAAAGGATGACTCAAGATTTTGCTATTAATATATAACAATTCAGTTTTTGTAGATTAAGAAGGAAGTCTTAAAACTTATGAGAAAAAAATAAGCCTGAAACCTTAAGATCCCTCTAAATGGCATTTGAAATTAAAAACTAATCAGCCTTGCAATCAAACTATATGATATTAAGATCTATGCTGTTATCAAAATAAAAAATAACCACCAAAAAGAAGTTTACATTGGCATTTTATTTATCTAAGTACTGCAACTTACTTTTTTTTTTTTTTTAAGAAAGCCTAAGTTACCAAAAAAAAAAGTTAGAGAGTGGATTCTGTATGGATATATCCAAAACACCCAGTTTGTTTCTCAAAGACAAATGTTTTGGTTCAATACTGAAGTCAATATCTATTTATCAGAAGCCAGGAAAAGGCTTCAGGAAAAGCAGATATTTTAAAGTTATCTGACAGCAGAGCTCTAACACTCCCCTTTGAGGTGCCTTTCAAAAGATTTCTACAGAGGGTATTGATGTATGTGGGCCTCAGGTCTCCCCTGTTATGTCTTAACCCAACCAGCAAGAATGATTATTTAGCTAAGGCTTCTACAGTAGCTAAATAATTACTAAAAAACCTAAAAAAAAATTTAAAAAAAATAAAAAAAAATAAAAAAAAATTAAAAAAAAACAAAAAACCCATAACAAAATAAACCAAAATGCCCACCCAAAACTAGAAATGCATAATGCTTATTATTGCAATGTTATTGTTTACAACAAGGCACCCAGACGGACTGACGGCAATATCTTACACTCAATTTCAAATCATACTATCATCATAGACAGAACAAAGAACGGGTTGATGGAAGCCCTTCATACCTTTCAGGAGAATACCCTGTCTATCTCCTTTTTGCCCATTATCCCAATACACTTTAAAATACTGACATTGAGAATGACTTTTTTCTCCTGACATAGAAAGAAAAGAAGTAATGGTTAGGAAGGGAGAGAAGATAAAAATTAGGGACACAGACTCTGCATAGCAGGGGAAAACGAAGTACCTAATACAGTGCAGGGAAAGAGCACAAGACAAATTAGCTGTGTTTAGTAAGAAAAAGCTGGGCTGCTTAAAGAGACACCACACAGAACTACCAGACAAGACTCTCTACCACCAGTTTTGATTCACACTGGGGCATATGGAACCAGCTCTATTTTCCTAATATTTCATCTCAAAAACAGCTAATAAAAACTCTGCAAACAATTTTCACAATTCACTTCTTAAATTTAGAATTAAAGTAAATTTGAGGTTGTAGTCTCATTGCCCTTTTGAAACAGCTGGAGTGCTGGATATTTCACCAGAAGAAAGGTATGTGCATTTGTATCAATTGTAGGAACAAAATACAAAAAATTTTCTTCCAAATCCTTTAGTTTTTCTTCAAGTAACTGTTAAGAAAAATGGGGTTATTACAGAATAATTTTTAAATTAACAGCTTCCTAACCAAATGTATTCAGTTTAAAAGTAAATACTTTTCCTAGTTCTTATGAATTTGACCTATCTGAAGTTCAACATATGCTGTCTGTGCACTATGGTTTACTATAAGATGTCCTAGATTTTTCCATATTTTAAACATTCAGTTCCACACTTTTACACAGTTCTGGGCAAATGTAAACATTATAAAATTGCAATTACTATGAAATGCCATTCGCAGCATGTTTGAATGTACTGTGGTACTGAGTCCTTTTCCTCTAAGAAAATATTTAAGTGAACAAATGTGATTCCAAGTATTGGCAAAACAGATCCCTGAACAAAAGCCATTTTTTTAGAAAGGCTTTCCAGACTACACTGACATAAAAAAGTGCTAATGTCTGGGGAGAATTAAGTTTCAACAAGTACAACAACGGTGACTGAGTTAATTGGTAAGATTTAGCATAGCTGACCATGATGTTACTAACATAAAAGTAAGTTTCTGCTCAGAGCCAAACTTAGAATCACTTGCCCCAATGAAGCATCACACATAACACAAAACAGACAAAGCTTGAACAATTCAAGCAAACTCATAACATGTCTGCTCAAAAATCCCAAGCAGGGCTGCAGATAAAGGTGGTTTATCCGTACCTGGTGGATCTCTGCAGATGTAACAGATGTACTGATCTGGAATGCTGTCCTCCAACAGTCCCATGCATACACTGTGCTGCCAACACAAGCATTCTTCACACTGACGTCAGAAAAGAAAACAACAAAAGCAAAAACTAAAACTGAGACAAGTAGATGCAAAAACTCATAAGCTACTTCTTGCATCATCAAAATGCAGAGAACAGCACTTTAATTTAAATAGCTGGTTTGAGCAAGATTATTTTAGTTGGGCAATTTGTGTTTGGTAGACAAAGACATCAAGCTAAAAAAAGAGCACTAGATCTGAAAGTTACCTCAACCACAAACTCCAGACTGGGTAAAAAAAAAAAAAAAAAAAAAAAGGAAAAAAAAAAAAAAAAGAAACTGAAGATGTAATATTAAATAGTATTTTATTACAACATTCAGTATTTTAGCACCTACATATTTAGTAGTGAAACACAGACAGGAGTATAATATTGTAATAAAGTAGAAAGATAATGTAATACATTACAGCATAACAGTGAAAAGTAGAAAACTCTTCAGTTTAATTATTTATATTTACAAAGCATCTCTCCAGTGCGCTAGAAAGATGTGCTTTTAATATCGCACCAATGGAAAATCTAAAAGAAAAAGAAAATTAAGAGAAAATGAAGAAGAGAAACAAGAGAACAGGAGAGCAAAATAGAAGTGGTAAGACATGAGAGCCTAGAAACAGCAAACTGGTTGCTCTCAGTGAGACAAGCACGAAGACAAAAAATCAGGCTGCCATTGGACTTCAAAAAACAGGCAGGAAACTACCTCTTATAAAGATATTTCCCTTTCTCAACTCTGTGCTTGCCAGTGTTTTAAATATCTGCTGGCTCACTGTTGAAAATATATTCTCTTTGCTTTGACATGCTTTTGAGCATCAACCTGTTCAAAACACAGAACAGTGTCCCCTCCTGTCTCCAAAGATTGTTACACCAGTCCATTTTTCCAGTTACCACAGCTGAACTCCTGCTCAGTTCCTCCAACACAGCACTGCATTTCAGTCTGCTCCCCGACACAGCCTGTGTGCCCTTCATTTCCAGGGCTCTGTCAGTTCCAGAAGAGTAAATCCACAAACACATGACAGCCATACTTGTTTCTTTCAAATCTCAGCTAAAGGGCTCCACACTATCAACAGGAACTGTACCACCGCAGTAGTTGAATACAAACCTGATTTTGAATGGGGGTAAAAAACACAGGAGGTTCATGACCTTTTTGAAGTTGTTGACAACTGAGTTCTTCCTTACTGCTTTTTACATCTGATTTAATCACTGCATTATAAATTGCTTGAGAAAAAAGACTTGAAATTACTCATGGATGGAAAATGCTCTCCTCATTGGAGTACAAAGTAATAAGCAGAGGGAGTTGCAATCCATCAACACCTGAATGCTGTGCAGACATGGTATACTCTTCTTCCCTTTTATCTATACCAAGTTTAGATGTAAATTCTCAGCAGTTTCTAAAACCTGGTAGTGATATCCAGTGTGAGAAGTGCTACTCTAAAGATGAAACACACATCACAGTACTGACAGTATTTAGTGTCTGCACAGGAGACATCACACACAGAGGAGGGACATTGACAGTGAGCAGAGAGGTTTCTACAAGTGGTACTGCAAAGCACAAGGGTCAAGCCAGGAGGGCTTGTATAAACAGGATGGTCTGGGGACCAGAAGCAATGATTTGTGTGCAGCAGAGGATACTTTATTCCAAATTTATCAGCTGGCTATAAAGAAAAAGGTCACCTAGCAATTTGTCCTATGTACCAAATTGCTAGAGAAACCTCATCCTAGAGAAACAGCTCTGAATCCACTGAACAGAGCCAAACCAAGTGCAAAACAAAGATGCTTATGTACAGCTCTCTACATAATTCCAGTCTGTGACAGATCAAAGGGGCACCTTCACAAGCAAAACATTCACATGGAAAATACAACTCCACACACCAAACTTCTTTACCTGAATCATAAAACCATTTTCTTCATCAAGTTCACAAATGCATCTAACAATTTCATTGAGAGCATCATCTTCATCCTGAGACTCTTCAAAGTTAGTTGAATCAAAATCCTGATTGTATTCGTCACCACTAAGTAACAAACTCTCTGTGGAAGAATCATCCAAGAACTCCACATCTGAAAGGTCTAATAGAAATAAATACATGTGAAACTGTGTGTGGAGAGACACAATAATTCAAAGAAATACAGGGATTTTTGACATGTAAAAATCTTAATCTGCATCAGCAAAAAAATCGCTCTCACACTACTGGTATACGAGATTTCAAGAGGAATTCTGCAAAGCACCTTTAACGTTTTCTCCTCACACGCAGAGTAGCAATACTTAACCAAAGCAAGTACAATGCAGAACAGCTTGAGGAGTGTAAGCATTTTGATTTAAACAGATGAAGGATAAATCAGTCACCATATTTATAGCTATAATCCCAAACATAAACCAAATTATTTCCTTTAAAATTCTCTTTCTTAACAAATTAAACCTATAAACTGAAATTTGCTGTTCATTCAACCTACTTTCTCCACTAAGGTCAACGGACAGGATGGCTCTTGGATACTGGTATGAAGTGTTCTTCTCTGAGAACATACTGCGCAACGTCAGAGAGCTGCCCGAGGACCGTGTTAAGGGAGAGGAGCACCTGTCCAGGAACTCAACAGAACTGTCTTCATAATCCGAATAATCTGAAAAGTTAAAAGAAGTTGCTCTTACAAAAGTACAATTTACAACAAATGCAAAAAATAATTAAAAAATAGTGTATAGATTTTACTGCAGCATTATGTTGACAAGCAAAGAATATCAACACTGAAGTATCAGAATGAAACTATAAATAAGAAATGGTAAAAACTCTTTGTAACATTTTATTAAAATAATTCCAGTGAGAAACATAATCAAGTTTGATAGATAAGCATCAGCAATCATAACTCCCCCATCTCTGAATGTATACAGGGGTAATTTTTCCTTATGCAGTTGTCATTTTTCAACAATTCATTCTGCACCTTCTGCTGTCCTTAGAGATGCTGCTGGTGACTCTCTTTTGCCTTAAGTCTGCTTGCAGCACTACCAACTTTGCTACCTAGATGCAACCACAGTTGACTGTGGAAGCTGTTAAGCCAGACAGTGTTAATACAAACACACTTCCCTAGAGAGAAGCCTGACAATAATATAAACATGCCCCCTTGGAAAGGTGCAGTTAGACCAGACAGAATAAAAACACCACCCCCTAATGATGAAGAAATATGTTATCAGTTACACTCCATTGGTTCTTTTTTACCCAAGCCAATTGGTCCGTTTTGGATCCTTCCCTATCAGTCCCATTCCCCATTCCTCTCCCCATTGGCCAAGTTGTGAAACCCCACCCCTAGCTACCCTATATAATCCCATTTGCCTGGGGCTCTAGGGTTCTTTCCTGCTCTGGATCTGTGGAATAAAGAAGATTTCCTGGAGATCGGAAAGACCCCATCTCGCTTTCACTCCTGCGTGACCTGGGGTGGCAAATGCGGCTCTGCTGCTCAGGCAGCTCCTCAAAGAGCAAATCACTCTGCACTTGACAGTGCACCAAAGAGCGAAATCACTTTGCACCTAAGGGTGCACAAAAAGCTGAATCACTCTCCACCTGAGAGTGCCTATGCCTCCACTGATCTAGTTATCTTTTTAAAGATGCTTCTAGCGAGGAAGATTGCGGCACCTTCACCACCAGACCAGACTGCGACAGATGACCCTGTCAGTTTAAGTGATAAAAGCTTGTTTGCACCCCTGAAGAGGAGCACAGGAGCCCAAGGGAAATTGTCTTTGGATATTCCCAGGCCTATCCTATGAGACATCAATGGGCCAACAGGTTCTGGGATGGGCTAGGGAGCATCCCAGGAAAGTATACATACACAGGCCCAAAGGAGGAGGATGAGCAGACAAACAACAAACCCTCCCTGGCCAGGCCCCTCTCAGACTTCCCCAGAAGTGCCAATCACCTCCATTATCCATTCATGAAACCCATCAGGATGTGTTACCTACAGCAGATCTTTGGATCATCTTCGGGACTAAGGGCAGTTGCAGCCCGCAGGGCTGTGGGGGGGAAAATAATTTTGGCTTTGCAAATGGCTTACTATGAAATGTTTAGAGAAGAAAGTAAAGGTGGGGAAATGGATGGACTGAAGTGATTTAGGGAAGAACAATTATGGGGAGAAAACAGGGAAAACAGGATAAAAAAAGCCACATATGCATAAAGTTTTGTGGTCAGTACACTTGCCTGGCCATGCCCTGCATCCAGTCTGTCTCGCGGAGGTTTTAAGTCTCCCTCCTTGGAACCACTGAAAAGTTGTCTGGATATAATTCTGGGCAACCAGAACAAGGGGGTTGGACCACTGCACCTCCAGGGGTGTCTTCCAACCTCAACTATTCTGTAATTTTTATTAAACCTCATTTCCATCTCTCACCTCAGTAAGAGGCCCTCCATTCAGGGCTCAAGTACATGGTCTGTGTTGCCAGCACTCAGAGAGAATGCAGTGACAACAGTGCCAGCCCCACACCAGGGATCTCTGCCCACAGCGGTCCATGAGCTCCTGCAACAGCACCTGCAGCCAGTCCAAGTGTCTGATTGCTTGCACGGATCAAGCTGGACCAGCTGACGAGCAGGTGAAATGGCCTGGGAGCAAGGGGTCGGTGGGTCTGCAAGGGCCAGCTCTGAATGAAGTGACTCTCTATGCAGGAGAGCTGGGGTGGAGGGCTCTGGGAAGTCCTGGCCAACACTGGGAGTGTGTGAGAATGCACATGGAAGTGATACTGTGTGTACTGCAGTGGGGCTGCTGCCCTATGAGCTCATATCTGCAGGCACAGAAATTTGAGAGACTGGGATCCAGAGGAGCTACGGGGCAGTGTCTGAGCCCACCTGTTGCAGGAATCTCCACTGTACTTATACATCTCTGCATTATCTTCCTGCTTAGCCAGAGAAGAGGAGCAGGATGAGGCTGTTCTAGCACACACACAAGCACAGACATCGCCTGCTTCTGCCTGCTGGTCATACACTGGTACTGACATTTATCTTAATAACCAGCATTGTATCTTCCTCGTTAAATTTGCAATAGTCTCAAGAAACATGTTTCCAAGCCTGTTCCTAATGACTGTCCTAGGAAAGTCATGTAACTGCAAATCATTGAATAGTTAGGGTTAGAAGGGACCTTAAGGATCATCCTGTTTCTTCCCACCTTCCAGCAGACCAGGTTTTTCAGTGACCATCCAACTTGGCTTTCAACACTTCCCAGGATGGGACATCCACAACTTCTCCGGGCAGCCCATTCCAGTGGCTAACCATCCCCACAAAAAATATTTTCTTCTGAATATTTTCTTCTTTCTCTAATCTAATCTAGATCTACCCTCTTTCAGTTTAAAACTGGTATCCCTTGCCCTATCACTACACTCCCTATTAAGGAGTCCCTCCCAGTCCTTTCTGTAGGTCTCTTATAAGTACTAGAAGCCTGCTATAAGGTCTTTCTCTTTTGTATAAGAGAGCCTAAACAGGCTCTCAGGCCTCTTCTCACAGCAGAAGTGCTCCAGCCTTCTGATCATCATCATTGCCTTCCTCTGGACCCACCTGAGCATGCCCATGGCTTTACTCAGTAATTATCAGTAGCTACCCACTGACTTCTTTTAAAATTTAGTACTTCAAATATAAGCAAGTAATCAGATTACTGCACTTTCATCCTTCTGCAGGAAGCATTCCTGCTCTCACCTATCACTACAGTTTTCCTGCTATGGGTTCCATAATATCTTTCTCTGAATTTGCAAAGAATAAAATGCTCAAGTATTACTCACACTGCTTTTTGCATCTGGATTTAAGATTTCTATTTGCTTAGGCATTGGGCATATTTTCTTCTCATATTTACAAACACTGGATAAGGCTCCTAGAAATTGAAACCTCTGCCAAGCCTCTATGCTACCTCTGCCAGCTGTTTCAAGACAAACTGGCAAAAAGAACAAAGGAATAAAAAGATGAAAAAAAAAACAAAAAAACAAAACAACAACAACCTAGCCCACAAAAAAATACCTTATGACCACAAGAAGATAAAACCAAACAATAATGGGCATATATCTAGCATTTATCAATATCTTCTTGCAAATCCGTACAATACAAGTAAGAAGCTCCCAGTGATTTTAAGTAAAATAAGCAATTGAACTTTATAGCTTAAAATTATATTACTCCAGTATAAAGATGATGAAGTACATGAAACCTACAATATTGCAATTCACACTAAAGCACTGCATGATCTGGAAGCATTTTCATGTTATGGCACAAATTTTGGACAGAGTAACACAATCCACAAAATGTAATCCCCATTTGTCGAGGCAACAGACAAGGCTGTTATAAGAGAGACACCAACCTCAGTTGTGAAGGATTAACTGTTAAAGAGGGGCTGCATTGCATACAGCAAACCACTGATGTAGCAACAAATTAGACACTATAATTTCAACGTCCAAGCAAAATAGGTATGACATGTGTAAAGAGCTCCAAATGAAGAATTTAAAGAGATCAAAACATCAAGCATATCTTTTTGAAGAAGAAAAAACATCTATGAAATACGTGTGTCTATCACATAGAGAGAGTCAGGCTATAAATGCAAGAAAAAAGAAGTCCCAAGTGTCCTTTTCATATTTAAGGCTAAAATTTACTCTTGGCCATTTCTGAAATTTTACATTCATATTGTTTACAAACAAGTTTTACTGTCTAATGCTAGAAATGCACTGGGTGGTTTTACTTACTTTAAAAAATATAAATTGAACTTACCATGCTGTTTGGATTTCTTCTTTTTTTTCTTCTTCTTTTTCTGTTTTGGTTTATGATCTCTTTCCTTCTTCTCCTTTTTCTCCTTTTCTTTTTCTTTCTTTTTACCTGAAATAAAAATTTAACTATTTAAAGCAGCTTAACCCAAACAAGGCATTCAAAATCAAGTGCTCTAGTTGTCTAGTTAGATCAAAATGACTCAGTTAATTTACATGATGTCTTGGACACACATCTTATTAATTACTGGTATAATAGTTCAAAGAAATATAATTTGACAAATAATGTTTTATCATTTTAAGTATTTCCAGGTAAGATATCAAGGCAGAAAAAAATAAAACGAAGTACATAAAATATGTAACATCACATAAATAGCTTGTGACTTATTTTTTACTTACAGTTTATAACAAAAAGATTTGGGCAAGAGAAAAAGCTTTCCCAAGTACAAAATTCCCAATTATAAAACACATATTAGGCCTACAGAAAGATATTTGAAGGAAATTTCAGTATCACAAATCTGCTGCTGCTGTCAGCACTCTGCACTATACAGTGGCATCCTCACAGAAAACTGATTCTGACTCGAATTTGACATTTTTTATGCTGCAGTTCACTTTTAACCACTGTGCATGTAACAGGAGGACAAGCACTTTGACTCTGAAAAATTCTTTTTATCCTGTTAATTCCCCAAAAATTACAAAATACAAATAGGAAATACATCCCACATTTTCACTCCACAATAATTTCTTAAGTTATCAGCAGTGAGACAAATAACAAAGAAATTGGTCCAAAAAATAAGCCTCAACACCTGGATTGTTTCCTGCACACAAACTGGAGCAGTCTTATCTTCTTGGGAAACACATAGACAAAACTTTTACTGCCTGGAAAAACAAGGCAGAATCACTTCTGAATTCTTGCCAGTCTCTAATCTTTTATTTTGAACACAGGATGAAAACAGTCTTCCTAATCTGTATTTTATTTCACAAATTGCCAACTGTTTTGCTAGTAACCCTGGTTTGCTCCTCCCATCTAAAATCTGACAGTACAATGAAATATCCAGTGTTACCCAGTCTACTAAATAATAACCCCAATCAAATGAAAAACCAGAGGCAGCAGGCCTCTCACAGGTACTTTAGGATCCTCCAAACTCCTTGCTATGGGCACTTTAATTTTAACTTACAAATTGTTCTTCTGTTAAAAACCTGTCATATACATAAAAACTCATTTTAAGACCTTAAACAAAAAGTGCAGCTGGGCTCAGGAGATTTTTCATGCTTTTACATTTGCTCTTCAGATAGGAAGTGTTAGAGAATTTTTCTTTTTTTCATAAAAATAATATTGCTCTCTACATACCATATGTTGAAGAACTCTTCTCTTCCAGTTTTCCTTTTCGTTCCATTCTAGCTGCACCTGCAAATTGAAGAATATATCACATAAAGCCAGTGACTGGCTGATGACATAATTTCTTGTAAAAGTCATTAGATTGTAAAAAAATCCTAACAGCACACAATAAGAAACATACAAACAATACAATTATTTTTAATGTCATTTTACAATTATTTTTATTATCTAAAGCACTGGAAACAAAAAGTATTGTAGTTTACCAACTTCTGAATGCTTGTCCTTCTCAATCATGTTCTTTATTATTTTCTCCTTCAGACTCTCAAAACATTTCTCCTTTATGGGCACAGAGCACTGTATCTCTGTCCCTTGAGAGCTCACTGATGTGGAAGACCTCTTTTTTTTAGTATTCCCTTTGGGTAACTTGAGACTATTGGTTAAAGGCATTTCCAGATGAAAGGAATGTACATGGGACGAGGGTGCTGAAAACAAGAAGATGGATTTACTCGGCATTCCATAAGGATTGCAGCCAGCCAGGGCTGGGGCAGATCACTGAAATATCAATATTGGTCATACCATCATCACACTTAACAGATCATTACTGCACATGAATGCCTGGATCTTAGTTCTGCATACAAGACAATACATGCCACAGAAGATTTCCTCCTGTATTTTGGAATTTGCACTCACTTTTAAAGAACCTGTACTGGTTAAAGTATACTTTTGCTGACACTTTTAAGCCTTTTTGTTTCTTTTTTTTTTCACTGTAATAGGAACCCACGACAAGAGTAAGAGTTAAAGGTGCAGACACTGTCAGTATCATTTAAGTTAAAGCTCCATCATGTTAACAGAGAAACTAAGCTCTGGTACAACATTTTTTGTCCTATGCATAAAACTTTTCTGCTTATTGAATTTTTCATTGATTTTCATAATATTTAAATAATACACTTTCTTCCATTAACCCACATTTGATTAACATGTTAAAGTACTGTGATTTGTCAGAATTTGGCATCATATACTGACAATTCTTATCTTGTATTATTTAGAAAAGTTTATTCAGTGAAATAATTAATTGGTTTTTTAGCTCTTTATCTGATGCAAGTTAGGAATTAACAAACTGAAAACAAAACAAAACCAAAATTTTAATTTTTACTGATTTAATGATTATTTATAATAATTTTTAAATAATCAAACTAGAATAAAAGTTATTTATACAGAGTATTATTAAGGTAATTCAAAACTCTCTATTATTGTGTCCATCAATATTGTTAGAGTTTCAAGATTCATCTAATTGTAATTAGGAAAGCCTTCATCAGGGTCAAAAGACCCTTGAGGACATTTTAGGACCATGTCAAGGATATATTGTACAAAAATGAAGCTCTGTAAAGTCATAAAGGACTCAGGTTTTTCTGTGCCAGCTGTGAAAACTTGGAGGCACCAGTTACATTTGGTGTCTCTCAACAGAAGAGCCCAACAAAAGCATAACCATGTTAAAAAAAAAGTCTTGAAGAAATACCTGCTATTGGCCAAGATATTCAACAAGACAAAATATGGAGCTGATCTGGAATGCATTAAGTAAGCAGCATTAAGATAATTTTGTCAATTCATCAGGCATAAATAAAGATTTTGGGGAAAAGGCAAGAATACCTCAAGCCTTCCCAACAGGGACAGACCAACCCAATTCTACTGGAACACAACACAGCTCACACACCACCTACTCCCACTCCCATGAGCCTTCCTGGGAACACAACCAAAATGCCACTAGTTGGAAAGCAGAAGGACCAGCAAGAAGAACAGAAAGTGGTGCATCACCTCTCACACCACACAGCACTTTTAAATGCCAGTGTCTCCAGCTGCAGGACAGCTCTGTACTGTGCAATCCAGGCAGCAGCACCTGCTCAGCTCTGTGTGCTGGCTCCTGCCACATGGTAGGAGCTACACAACCACACCTGGGCCTACCAGAGTCTTTCCACTGCCTCAAATCAACCATCCCACCTCAGACCAGAATCTTTTTAAGACTGATTCAGGCTCTTGCCTTTGTCTGTATTTCAAGTGCATTCAGTTTACTGGAATACTTATCATTGACACAAAACACTATCCAAATTATTCCTTTCTTGGGTTTCCTAATTACCATTTGTCTCTGTTACAGGACTGAACTGCTCTGCCATCTGTAGAGCAATAAGTATATTTTAGCACATTAGTAAAAGAAAAAAGTGACAGTTTCCCACATCATCATGCTATCAACGTCTTGTCTCATTTCTAAAGAGAGCGCAAAAGGATCACCCAAATGCACGTAATTCATTTAGGTCACTGCCATTTTGATGAAAAGATGTGAGAACACTCCATCCAAACAATCTCAAGAAAAATTTAGTTTCAACATTCGATGAATTAGTATTTAAACTTCATTACTGAGAAGAAATCCTAACCTGACATCCAAATATGACTTAATACCAACAGCTACAACACAACAAATTTCAGTATCTCAATAATTTTCAACACAAGCACATCTGACAAAGTAATCAGTAACTGTCTGAGGGAACACTAGTATTGGGCAGAAATCTCTCCAGTCAAGCAAATACCCATCTTGCTGTCAGAAACTCTCCAAACTGCCTCTCTATAGCAACTTGAAAATAAACATTTTCAAGTTACTGTATACATTGTAATATTATTCTTGGCTTTTACTTTTCTACACTGAAAATCACTTTAGATAAAGAATCTTAAATTCTCAAACCATACATAAAGTGTCAAAGCCTGAAAAAGCTGCTTTTCAACTGTGCAATCACTGTGCTTACACATAACTACAAAATTGGACAAAGTGGTCAGTCAGAAGAGCAAGTAACAAATACCCCCAGGAAGTATTACTTCCTTTATGGAACCACTACCTTTTTTTTTTTGAACTGCTACTTTTAATTGCAATTTTAATCCTGTCAAGGAGTCTAGCCAGCCACCTCCCACACAGTGTACGTGGGAGGCCTGCAGTTAACACTCAGCATAGAGAAAGAAGACCAGAGATTGGACTTGTAAACAACTGATTCTGTCACCATTCCAAGATCAATTTTATCACTAGAAGACTAATTTCAGATTAAAAAGAAATGCAAACCACAGCATTCCCAGTCCAGTTTATAACATGCTTCCAGTGCCACTTCTCCTGTTATGGCACAGAGAAGTGACACAAGCGCCCTCATGCAAGTACAGGCACAGGACAGGATGTTCTGCCGCAACTGGGCTTGCAGTGGTACTGCTTATTGCCATTCATCAAGCTCAAATGAATTGTAGCAATCTGAAGCAACTTATTTTGTTGATAGATATTCTATTTAATGGCTTTCCATGTTTAAAATAATATCATAAATACAATTATCTGCATTAATAGACAACTTAAATCATATTGCAATAGAAGTATCATACTGGATTGATATTTAATTTAGTAGTTTGAATTCCCAGTACATGGGATCAATTTTATATCTAGACAGACTTTTAATTGCATATCACAGATTAATACTGGACCCTGCCCAAAATGATGTCTTTAGGAAGAATAAACCCTTAAAAAGGTTCTTGCTTGCCTCATAATCCACCCAAACTGGGAACTTCAAAGCAGAGATTAGAATGGCAGGCATTCAACTTAGGGAGTAAGTCTGATGTTAATAGATGGCTGAAGTACAACAAACAGCCCCAAAGCAACATGAGCAAGTAACAAGATGAACAATAGTTCATCCCTCTTAAAAGCCAGGTAAAGCAGTAACACTGGCAAGAGTTTTTAAAAAGCAACCGATCTAATTTTCTGAAAATTTTGTACATCAGCTATTTCTTGTGCCTGCTGCAGTAAACTGTTACCAAGGTAATAATATAAAAGTATGCAACCCTTTTTTTACTTTTAGTCTTAAATGCAAATTTCTCCCATATAGTTAACCTAATGTTACCCTACTAGCAAAATTTTCTATAGGTGTTAGAACAGGAAATAACAGCTAGTGATAAAATTGTTATATCAGCATTACAAGTATTACATTGTTAGATTAGAAAGTGTAACAATATTTTCCTTTTACTTAAACTGCAAAACCCAGATTGCTTGCTGAAATTATGTTGGCTCAATATATAACAGTTAAAGTAACATAAATGGTGCAGGGTTACAGAAATGAAGAGAAAAGATCACAAATTTAAAGAGAAGCACAACTGCAGAAAGACCTGAACTTCATATATTCAGAATGGCATTTTAAGCAATTTGGCAAATGAAAGCAAAGACTCTTGTTACATATCTGCAGTATCAGGTGATCACAAGCAGGAACTCACAACAGTTTAGCAAAGCAGTACCTCTTTTCAATACCTAATGGGTAGTGTACAGGTGTCTACCAAAGTACACAGTACTTCCATGGAGCCTTTGGACTGAAGGAATTATCACAGAGCTTTTGTTTTGCCTCTACAAAATGAAAAGGTGTTAATTTTGAGCAATGATTTTGAAATCTATGCACTAATACTATGAGTTGGCATTTATGCATCTGCACTTCAGTGGACCTAGTCCCTCTCCCCTGAAAACACCAAGTCAGTACATTTTGCATAAAGTCACTAAAATGCATGTATTTTAACAACACACCAAATTATTTTTTCAGTTGACTGAACTGATAGCCTCCATCAGAAGTCAAAATGTGCCACATCACAAATTGCATCTCTCGGCTTAAACCAGTTCAGCTCTGTTACAGAAGGTTCAAGGATCAGACCAGGCTGTTCCAGGCAAAATACCATCATGAGGTATCTCTGAAACTATTCACAGTTATCTGTTTCAGTGATTACAAAGACAGCATGTCTAACTTAAGTGAGCTCAACAAAGTCTGTAGTGCTGTCAAAATCTAGAACTCCAAATATGTCCAGACTGTGTTAATAAAATCTTAACAGCAGAAATACCATAAACAGATGTAGATTTGTAATAGTTTTTTTAGATTAAGAAAATACAACTACAGAATAGTGTGGATTTTACACCAGAGTTCTCAATTTGTAATGGATAGAGTCAGAAAGCATACATTTAAACAGTGCAGTGTATGAAACTGCACTAAGGTAGATATTTCTGCATAATACAAATTAACTTTTCTCTATGATTTCAAGAGTTGACAGAAATGAGAAAGGAAAGCTTTGGGCACCTCTCCTATATATATTTGCATGCTATTGTTAAACAGATAATTAGGAAAATACTGATAAATAGAGTAGATCCTATTTATTTTCCTGAAGCATGCAAGGATTTGGTGTAATTATATGTGCTTCAGGAATGTGACTTGAGAACCTGTGCTGTTTCAAAGGCAAATAGATGCCTTCTAAA
Source organism: Hirundo rustica (assembly GCF_015227805.2). Taxonomy (NCBI): domain Eukaryota; kingdom Metazoa; phylum Chordata; class Aves; order Passeriformes; family Hirundinidae; genus Hirundo; species Hirundo rustica. The sequence continues at coordinate 7,621,884 of NC_053450.1, forward strand.
GCAGAGAACAAATTTACTCAATAGTGTAGACTAACTCCAGAGTTCAAACCTGAACTTTAAATCTACATTTTTCATTTTCTTCTAAGATTATGAGGATAAACATGTTCCAGCAGGGTTAAAAGACTGGGATGAACCCAAAACATATGAATTTTAGTTATAGAGTCCTATTGATACCACTGACAGGGGCAGATAGCTCCAAAACTTGCCATGAATTCTGTGAATTAAAGGTATCAAACTCTTGGATTAGTCTTTCAGTCTGCAAAGGTGATACTCAAGAAGATGTTGGGCTACAAGCTGCAACCTACAGAAAACTTCTAACATTTGGACAGAAAGTCAGTATGAAACCTCAAGACACAGTTCCATTTATTGCATGAAGGAAAACTGTAAAACATGAAAATTAGGAACAAAACATATGTGCCTGGAAGGCAAAAACCCAGAAGACAAAAAACGTAGCTGGCAAATCAGTTCCTTTAGAGCTTATAACTCTTAAAATCAAATAGATATGAAAAAAGGCTCATTAAGCTCTAAACACAGTATAAACTATCCTCTGGTACAGGTTGCAAGCACTTCTGGCTTCCCACTATTGACTCAAGTAGTAACAACAATTTTATCATAGGATTTTTCCCTGACACAAACTGTGCAGACATGTCACGTAATTCTGAGTCATTAAATAAGGATGGCTCTAAATGAAACTTATTGCTATTTCTTTTATTGCTTCAGCTATGGCCAAGACCAAGACCCAGGTCCAAAGTGCACTCCAGAGTGCTGGGTTTAGAACCAGCTCAGTCTTCCCCAAGCCAGGCCCATGACAGGAGTAGGCAACTTCAAGCATTACCAACTATACATAAAATGAGCCAGAAAATACACCAGAAAAGCCAGAAGTTAGTTTTCTAGTAACTGAAATGAGTTTTACCAAACAGGAAACAGATGGCTGTTGGAAGCTGTTTTACGATCTTGTTCAATGAGTGGGCAAATACACAACTCCCAAAAGCACTTCTCTCAGTGGCAGAAGACATGACATAAAAAGGACTTTTAATAGAAGTAATTTTCCCAGGAATCTGTAATTCTGCTGCTATGCCATCTATCAAGGGCAAATGAAGACAGTCACATGGTTTCACTCAAGTAATTAAGTAATATTTTAATATTTTTAAAGGCTTAAGTGATGGTTCACTAGAGATACCCATAGAAATTATTTCGACAAATTAGTTTAAGAGAGTCAGAGATTAGTAGATGAAGATATAGTTTAGGTGTCATAACTGTATCTTTTAAGGTCATGCTGTCCTTCCTTACTATCAATCACATTTACCAAAAACTTTCTGAGGAGAATATAATAATTTGATGTTCTTCCCCCTCTTCTTACTTTTCTGAACAATTTTCTTATGAAACAAAGCAAAACAAAAAAAGGCTTTAAAAGACTTATTTCTTGGAAGCCAGTTAAAAATGGTATGATACCCACATAAGAGTCTTACTTATAAAAAAATTACATGAACACCTAGCATACACTGGATGAAAACATCCCACTTTTAGGGTCTGCAAACCACTGTGTAAATCCTCCCCCAAATCTCTCGGTTACTTCTATCCGAGTGTTTCATGTAAACCACGGTAGTCAGTAAATTGTTCCAAAGGGAGAGGCTGCACAGAGTTGCACCACTGGGCTCTGTGTTGAGGGTGACCAAGTTTTATATAAAAATTCTTGAGGATTTTTCAGAAATATTTTTAAGTAGAAAGCGAAGGACAGAATTTCCACCACAAACAAACACAGAGGACTGCTGACTGTCTTTGAGAACACAATTGTTTTAAAGCTGAAGCCGCAAATTAGTATTTTAGTAAAGACTTCACTTTGTTAATTATTTTTACAACTTTTAGCAACAGCAAAAATATTTTTGAAATACTGCTTACTACATTTCACACTCAGATTCTCCTTAAAGCATGTTAGAAGTACTAAAGCAGCTCTAAGCCAGTGAAGACAAAGAATATGCAGATGAATGGAGTCCAGAAGAGAGGCAGGTTTTTGAGTGCGCAGAAAAGAAAAAAAAAAAGTATCCCCTCTTTCTGTGGGATTGAAAACACACATTTTAACCCTACAACTATAAATCTCTCTGGTTGTATACTGAATCTCTTTACCTGACGCTGTTGTAGCTACTCTTCCATCAGTTACTGCTTTGGAAGAAAGATAAGTAATCATCTGAATATCTTCCTTGTCTTTACTGGGATATTCATTACGGAAAGTGGATTCTGCCGACAATGGTGCTGTAACTTCCGAACTACGGCTTAAATCAAGAGGGAGACATGGTCCACGCTTCTCAAGTGACACATGAGCAACATCAGGTACTACATAAAAGAAAAAATGTCATATTAAAAAAGACACATGGGTCCAACAAACAACAGTCTGGATTGCAGCATTACATAACATAGGAACAGCAAAAAGCTTTAGCTACAGCAGTTCAAAATATCCCAACAGTTGAAAACCATGAAAGGTCTAATTTTTATGATTCAATTTCTCTTGGGCAGTTCTTTATTAGATTAAGATACATTACCCTCCAATTTTGATGACTGATGGTTTTGACCACTGATGGAGAACACTGTTCCATCAGTAACTGAAGAGGGAGAAGAAACTTTTTCTACAGAATCATCAGGCAAGGAGCAAGTGGCTAAACGCTGTGATCTTCTTCTCCGTTGGCTATGTTTGTAGGATCTAGGGGAATTCACTGGCTGTGATGGACCTAAAAAGAGATCTTTCAATGTTCATGAAGCAGAGAGATACACCATTATCTTACCGCAGCATTTGAGATCTAAAGATGGGCAGTGGTTTAAATGGCTCTTCTTTGCAAAGCTGGTAATCACAGCAAAACTGGTAAAAGTAATTACAAAGCTGTGACTGCCAGGAGCAAAGAAGGATTTATGCTCAAGACATGATTCTGGTTTGTGCTTATTATAAATTACTAGGGCACCTACTTCCCCACTGGTAAAGGTGATTGTTTTAGGCAAGCAGTGTATTTACAGTAAGCAACCCTCCCCATAAAACCCAGGCAGTAGGCTACTTATAATGGAAGGGGGAATAGGATTTAACAATAAACAGAACAAATGATTACAGTTAAAGATCTAAAAAGTCATGGATAGTGTTAACATACAACTTAAAAAAATAACTGAAAATAGTGTTTAATTTTATATCCCACCTCCTGCCTTCTGATAACCTGATATCAATACCCCAACTGAAATTCAAACACACACTGATGATGCACAGCACAGTAAGAAGGATCCAGAACCTTATACTTTAAAAAACCCAAACAAATGGGGGAGGAGGATTGATATAGGTTAATATAGGCCTGATTCATTAAAAACAAAAAACCCACACTCCCTTACACCTCTTCAGTATTACCCAGTTCCACAAAATTTGCCTTAGAAAAACATTTAAGTTGCTATTACACTGGAAGTCACTGTTCTTTCCTTTTTGTAAGCAGTTTTTAGAGTAAGATATACAGATTTAAGACAAAGCAAAACTAACTTTCCACTAGAGGTAGAAAAAACTTGGAAGCCAGAGATTAAAGACAACACAAACAAGATCTAAGCTACTAAGTAACCAAGTTTTAGATGAGATGTTTTTTAAAAATATTGCTACAGAGAAGTCCAACTTAATCAAAAACATAAGCATGCTCCAGGAAAGCTACTTACCATTGCTCTAGGGGTGGGAATGGAAGGCGTATTACAATATGGATGACTGCTAATATTTTGTGGGGACAAAATACAGTTTTTACCAATGTGTCCTGAATAAAGAAGGCTGAATTTGCACTCCTCCCTCTCCCACTCATTTAAAGTTATCTATGAGCAAAGATTAAAAAGAAACTTATCTCATAAGTGAAAATACAAATCAAAGTTAAGGGGAACACATGATGCAGGTTGAGTCTTCCATCCTCAATCACTATACTAAAAGTGGTGGGAAAAAAAAAAAAAAAAAAAAAGAAAAGAAGAAGTACCTTTTGACTTACTGAAACCTGCATTTATATTCACCTTTGGCCTCATCACTTAATGTTTTTTAGGCAAAGAATCTGACACTAAGCAACAGTAAAAACCTAATGTAATCTCAAAAAAATTTATAGAAATACCTTAATATTCACAAAAAATAGCATATTCAAGCATGCAGCATAAAGCTTTCCCTATTCTTCTGATAAACAGGATTTTCATACTTGGCAAATCAGTTAGACAGGTTAAGAAGGTGAACACCCATGGAATTTTTCTGGGATAAGGAAACACAATTTTTTATATTTTTCCACCACATATCTTGAACCCATCTTCTCCTTCACATCATGTTTGGAGGAAATATCATATGAGGTGACGAATGCCACAGCCAACAGGTACAGAATGTCAGCC